>NW_028301625.1:28125000-28750000 GCF_987345545.1 Pholcus phalangioides
AATTTGTCGCTGTCCTCGTCAATATGTGGGCTCATCATGCCAGGTATCATTCGTTAATAAATTGACATACTTCAGAAATATCAATTGAACCTTGCACCCATCATATATTTTAATAACTTTAAAAAAAAAAAACAAGAAATTTTTAAGAAAGCATTTTATCATAAAATATTCAATAATTGGCAATTGATGTAAAAAAATGGGACAGGATTAGAATGTATCATTCCATCATATTCCATTTGAGTCCAATCACAATTCACCACATGTTCAGCTTCATAGGACTCTTAACATTTTTCAAAGAAGAAATCAATGATAAAGGCAAATACTAAGAGAAAAGCTGCAACATTTTACCTCTTGACAACTCATACATGAATTTCTTTCTTAATCACCCTTTACAATTAGTGGCCAGTAATCGGTTATCTGAAGTTTAGCTATTGCTGTTTCATATTTCCATTGTAATTTGCAGTTTCTTATATAGACACAATCAATACAAGATGATGGTCAAGTAGGTGAATTAGTATACATTTCGTAACCATTTTCCGCTAGCATGCCAATTTTCCTTGGTTTCATGGTTTATTTTCAATATATCAATATTAAAATCACCCAGACAGATGACATTATCGTGTTTTATTTTAGTTATAATTTGTTTTGATTTGTTTATAAATTCAATCAGTGAATAATGTTTTGCTCAATATATCAATAAAATACTAAGATCTAAATGGGTATCGTGAAAATAAATTACTTCAGCAGTAATCATATCTGTACTGAATTTTTGTACGGTATAATTACTTTTAATGTATGATATTACTCCTCCAGATTTGTTTCTAGTCCGGGTCTGAAAGTTGAGTAATAACCTGGAATTTGATATAATTCAGTTTAACCATATTTTATTCAAATTTCAGTCAACAAAACAAAATCAAATGAATAATTTAAATTTGCCATATTGGAATAATTTAATTTGCCTCTGAGGTTTATTCATCAATTCATCAAAATTTTCTCTTATGCTTCTAGTGGTTACATGTATAATATTAATCCCATTTTTTGTTAAAAATTCATTAACATAGTTAATAGATTCAGTGTAAGGTGACTTTAAACTTACTATACACTCGTTCATTGGATCATTCACTGCACTTGATTTTTTATTTTGTTCAGTCAATCTAATATTCCATACTAGAAATCATAGAGAACTGAATCATTCAGTTCTTTATGATTTCTAATATGGAATATTTTTTCACTGCCACTTTTTCGTAATAGGATTTTACCATTCTTAATCCAAGTGTATTTGTAATCGTTTAATTTTTTTTTAATTATCACACTTCATAAAGTAAATTTTTTTAGATTCCTTGTGTGTGTGAGAGATGTTTGTTCACAAACATTCTCAAACTGTAAATTGGAAAAGCGGCCGTGCTACGTTTTTTTATGGATAGAGTACAATTTATTTTTCTTCTGAGGTTGGCAGGTCTGCACACGGAATGTAATAAATGTCCCATTGTTTATTCTGTGGTTAGCATCTTTAGGGGGTTTGAAACTTAAGTTTTTAGCTGGCACATCTATGGTTGTTAGGTTAAACTCTTTGAGAATCGATCTGATCTTGAGTGAGACTATTGGATCGTAGGGTACAACTACACTTTCTTTGAGTGGCCTCTCTGTGATGTTTTCTAAAGTAGTTGCTCTTGCTGGTTTCACAAATTTTCTATTCATTTCGTGAACTATTTTCGTGTTTAACCTCTGTGTTTAGCAATTGCTCTGATGGTTTCTAGTTCACTGTCTAATGTATCTCGATCTGAGCAGATGTTAAATGCTCTCGCTACATAAGTGTGAAATGCCGAGAGTTTCTGTTGCATGGGATGACATGATCTAAGTGAGGTGGAAATGTGTGAGTTACTAATATGTACAAGAAAGAAAGTTCATTGTTTCAAATTCGGCTATGAACTGATGACTTAGAACAATTGTTACTTGTTATGAATGGCATAGACTCTCATGCTCAGTGAGTCCTTGAATCTTGATTTTACCTTCTTGGATGATTTTCTACGTTACATCAAACGAAATGCTGTATCTTTAGAGGCTATCTCATCTTCATAATGTTGAACTCTATCATACTCAGACAAAAGCATTTCACATACTTTTGCTGATGTAAAAATCTCCATCTGGAAGTTGATACAACTGCATCACCACATTCTCATATGCGTGCAGTAGGAGCTTTCAGGAGTCATTTCAGCTAGAAGCTGAAATGACACTTCATCATCAGGCACCTTGCGTACGGTAAGTTCCAAATCGCTCACAGCTCTGAAAATTCTTCCAACGTACGTGGACATCATTTGAGATGGCATGAATTTTCTTTGAAGTGCTGTCACTCATGCTTGTGTTTTCATTTTATAGACTTCAAACCTTTCTAGGATCTGTGGTTTCTAAAACAAAGTTTTTCAGTTCATCTTTAACACTCAGGCATGTGACGGAAAACGCTTTAACCCTCTTAGCATTAAATTACAAGATTTCTTTCAGTGTAGCTTCCAATGAAGGCTTGGGTTCCAAACCATCCACAAAACCAAATAGTCCTTGGTTCATCAGTAACATTTTTGTGTTCAATTTCCAATGACCATAATTGTCCTTATTCAACTTTGAATAAGCAAAGATGCTACCATCCAACGTCGTTTTTAGATTTTTTTAAATTTCCTTATTTCAACAACTCAGTCTGAAATGGGCACTGAGCCCATAACCCTTGTTGGGGGCAGAGCGTGCTGACTGAGTTGAAGAAAAAACATTTATCAGAATTTCATTTTGAATTCTAACTTTGCTTTCTTAAAAGTTGCAAAAAAAAAAAATTAACACGATTATTCATATGATCATCAAGAAATAAAAAATAGCTGACAAATAACAACTACCAATCAAAGGGAGAAAAGACGTAATCCTGACATACATGCAGAAAAAGAACATCAGAGACACACATACAAAGGAAAACCAGTCTAGATAAAGACAGTGCTTGCTAGTGGTCTGATATTTTGGAGAGGGGGGGGGGGTGCAGATTTCCAAAAATATACCGCCATCTATCGGTGATGAAATGTTGTCAAGTACATGCTGGGCCGTAGCTAGGATTTCTGCTGCCTGGGGTAAACATGATTTTGCTGCCCTCACCACCCAGGGCAATCACTTTCTGTTCCCACCCCCTTTAGTTACCGCCCTGAGTACATGAACTATTTACAATTAGTAAACAATTGCACTGCATTGAAAACTCTTATTTTTGTTTATCAAATTATTTTTCGCATATATCTGTATATCTATGCAGTAAAAAAATAATAATACTCTATCAATGCAACATTTACGTAAATAGTTTGTGCAGCGACGTTAATTGATATCTTAACAATGTTGAAAATCATCATTTAAGTTTAGCAGTTGCCATCAGCAATGGTTTTGAAAATTGTGAAAATTCATACTCTTCAAATATCAGGGGTCTGCACCCAGCCAAAATTTGGGCTTGTTTTCTGAACACTCAAAATTTCGAATCTAAAAAACGGACCCTTCACAAAATTTTGGTCCCGAAAATAGACTATTCACAAAATAAAAATTAGCGAAACCATAAATTTGGAATTTCATTTCTTTTGTGTAGATTAACTAGATTACTTCGCTTCCTGCAAAATTGCCTATTTTTTACAAAATGAATGATCATTTTCACAAAAAGAGGACCCTACAAAAAAGTCTGGACAGACGCCCGAATATTATACTCTAATTTAAAAGGTGTATAAATTTCTGTGATAAAATTATAAAATATATATATTTCATAACTTTAATGTTGGCCACATCAGATGACTCAGGGGGCCACATTCAGCCCATGAGCGATGGGTTGAGCATGCATGTGTTACATTTCAGTAATTGGATTTTTCAAGTAACAGTAGAAATTTGATTAATTTCTTTTTAGTTTTGCTATTATACATTTTTCCTCCTATTTTTTCCTTTTTTGTCAATGGTGTCCCTATTTTTTCCTTTTTTTTTTTGAATGTTTTGCTTCTAGGCCTGTGATCTAATCCATGCTGAATTTGCCTTTTTTGAATCTAATTGTTAATATAGTTTTAAGTATATTAAAAAATTTTAAATTGTACAACTGAGTGATAATAAGACAGTTTAACGTGTGTTCTCTATCATGGCCTGTTACCATCTCAAATGAAGACAATGTGAAATACTACCATACTATACTAGATAGATAGTTGGTGATCTTTTAACTATAGATAGTGCTGGTTCTACTCATTCCCAGAAACATTCAAATGAAAAATGAATGGCATAAACACAGTTTTATTCATGTTAGCCTCTTACTTAATCTTTGTAAACCCAAGGACCATCAATATGTCTGTAACAGTTCAACGGATCACAGTAGTGGTTCGTAAACTTTTGTCATTGCTGCTTCCTTGCCCCAGTCAATGTTTATCAGAAAAGTTCAGTAAAGAATGTGTCAAATAAGAAGAAAGTAAAGTAAGAACCATAAAGTAAGAAGTAAAGAACCATGTCAAAGCACTGAACAGACCTAAACCTGCTTTAGTATAGTTAACTAAAGCTGGTGTTGTACACCAATCTAGGCAGCTTTTTTCTAACATAGGTTGACAATGTCCTTAGGATCCACAATGTAAACTTTGAGTATCACTGACTTACAGTTTATGGGTCAAATATTTTATTCAAGTCTGTGTGAATATTGTTAATATGTGTGATGTACATGAATAATTTTCATTTCAGTTATAATTAAATTTACAAGACTCTGTCAACCTATTGCATTTTCCTGGAACACCTCTTTAGTTCACAGACCACAGGTTCAGAAACGCTCTACTTCAAGTAGATTCCTCTCACTAAACTTGAGTATCAGTTAATATTTATCATACCAGTGATAATGAATATGCAAATGTTTTTCACATTCTGTGCAACTTCATTGTATCCAAGCTTGGCTATATATATATATATATAACCACATGGTTATGACAGAATAAACCAAGATTGGTTCCAATGAATAGAAAATGGACAGTTTCATACTTCATTTTTGCCACACTTTATCCAAGATTTCTTATGTCTGTTCTGATAACATTCAGGTTTTTCTTTTTCCAAAAACATATTGCAATATATTTTTTTTTCAAATGAATACTCATATACTAATTTTCATTCAAGTTCATTATGATTGCCTAAAATTTGGAAAAAAACAGTTTCAAAATCTTTTACTTTTTTTAGAAATTATTTAACTTGTTTTATCTTTCTTCCTAGGATCCAGCACCAGGTTACTATAGAAAAAGAAAGTCAAACTTTCTAGACAGCAAAGATGTCCTTGATCTTGTTGGCTGGTCAGAGCCATGTGCATGCAACAATCACACAAATGAATGTGATAAAGAAACAGGAATATGTATTGTATGACATTATCATTTTATTCATTTGAAATGGTTATTTTTAATCATAATTTTAATACAAAAAGATTCAAAAACCTCCATCTGGCATATATGATTGATTCACAAACACTGCTTGTTTCACCAAATAGGTTACAAGACAATGACTATTGAATACAACATGCCAATATGCTCCTGATATTACTTTCTATAACCCATAATTGTTGACAACAACAAGAAAAATATTTTTTGTTGCTTTTTTTTTTAAATTTTAATTGGATTCAAATTGTGCAATCCAATTTTATTGGATTTCATATGTACAATCCTATTAGAGAAAAAATTTATTTTCGATGATTAGAAAAATTTAAAGTTTTGACAATTATCTAGTTAGTATAAAAATTTTCAATTACAAAATTATTAATTGAAAGGGGCAATAATTTCAATCAAACAAAATCCATTCTATCACATCGATTCAAGTTCAAATCCAAAAGCAAAGTCTTTCATTAAAAAACTTTTTATCTCACACAAGTTCTATAGTTATAGCCTAATCTCTGTTGAGAAGTCCATCATACATCTAGTTGCCTGATGTTCGCTTCCTATCTACATAAAAAGATTGGCAATGATGTCATTCTCTAATATTCACACAAAGTATTGGTAAAGTAAATTAACTACATAGGATGTGAAGAAGAATTTTCGAGAAAACACAGCCCCATGCTCTTGCAATCTGGGTGAATGAGCTAGACAACTTTGTGAAGAAACATTCTTTTCTTTCCTGGAGCATATATATATATATACTTTTATACTGTATATATATATATATATATATATATATACAGTATAAAAGTACATTATATATGCAGTAAAACGTTGATAACTCATCACTCATGTTATCAAAAAATTATCATGGCTTAAGCGGAGTGATGACTTAAGCAAAGTGCCATCAGTTTCAATGGGTAATACTGTTAAAATCGTATAAATTCAAAAAGTGATATACCACATTTATTAAAATATGAATTAAAATCACAGTACAGTTGAATCCCATTTTAGCGAATACTGTTATAACAAAAATCTCGTTTTAACAAAAACTTTTTTAACCCCAAAGATAAGGTTACATAAGAACAATACAATAACCTGGAACCCCTTTATAATAAAATTCTGTTATAACGAAGGGATTTCTCTGGTCTCTTTGAGTTCGTTATAGCAGGATTTGACTGTATCAATAAAATTTATGGATTGCAAAAGAGAAAAAAAAAATTGAATTTTTTAACTTTTTGAGCTTTCAGTACTTATACAAATACAAAGGCCACAACAGGCAAATTGCCTAATGAGATGGCTGAAAAAATTTGCCCATAGAAAATATGTATATCAAATATAATCAAAATATCCAATATAAAAGCATATATCACCAAAAAAAAATTCAATACTATATAATACACTGCTCATAAAAAAGATTATGGTTGTCCTAAAATACACTGGTAATAAATATTTGCCATAATACTTATTATGCCAAAATACACTGGTACACTTATGATTTATACTAGTAATTTTTAATTCAGAGAGCAACTGTTAGAACAGTTGATTTTCTCTAAAACGAAAATTGGACATTAATTTTTACATATACATTGCATTTAATTTCAGTGCTTTGAATTTTTCATCAGTAGTTCATGATAGAACGCTATAAGGTAATCATGAATACAGGGCTAACTTTTGACTTTAGGTGTTTTTGGGCAGGGCAAATTAGACATTAGAAGGCCTCAACTTGGGAAAAAATGTCCGGTTTTTCAACAAAGATATTTTGTTTAAATTTAAAGCCCCAAGTTAATAGGGCCTATGCTTAAATCAGGTTCAGCTCAAAAAATCCCTTAACGCTTCAAGAACTTTTGTTTTATATTTTATAGTCTGCAAATTAACTTCCTCAGCATAATTTTCGTTACTTGAGCTGTTCCATTCTGATACATATGGCTTTTACGGTCACTTTATAACATATAGCAATGCTGTTATCAAGCTCTTTCTTTAAAGGGGGCCATAAAAATAATGTTTCTCTCTCAAACTTTTCCATAGTAATGTGTTAATCAGAATTAGCAACAAGTAAACGAGGGTTTATGAACATTATTATCTATGAAAGCTGACAGGATCAAAGAACAACAACATAACCTAAGTGACCTGCTCCCGCGTGAAGAGTTGGATACTAAGGCTGGGCAATGTATCAATTTATAATACAGCACAGATGTATGGCTTCACATCAATATACAGATTTCATGATTTTGAACACGGTGATGTCTCATTAATTCTGATGCCTAACACTGATTTACAGAGGCGGGGATGTTTATTTAGTGAATGTACATGCATGATATCTCGGAATCTGGTGTAAGAAATATCGAGTTGCCTCTGCCAATTTAGCAAATGCATATGTCCAATTTGTGCACTATGATATTTCTTACATCTGCTTCATAGATATCGTGTATGCACATTCCCAAAATCAGAATTGCCAACTCCAATATTTGTTACACTATATTCCTTGAAATTGTGCATGCACATTTGCTAAATTGGCATTACAGCCTCAGCGTAGCAGTATTGGTTACTGAAATTAATGATAAATTGACAGGCATTACAGATTCTCATTTTGCGAGCAAGTACACGTACGTGAATGCTTTTGGTCTGACCATGCAGATATAAATAGCTCCATGATGGGGGGGGGGGGGGCTGGATAACTATTTTTCGCTATGATTTTCAAAAAATAAAGTGATGTCCACCATCTCATGTGGAGGCACATTGTGGGATTGATGTTTTTTTATCAATGTTTTTGCACAGTTTTAATCCACCAAACTCTCTTTTTTTGAGTGGATGAGACAGATATCTGTTGCAATTAAGATGATAATTTTTTTTATTGCTCTAAAAGTTATTTAATTTTTTGCATACATAAGTTGTAAAAAAATTTTGTAATGGGAAGCAGCTATGTTTAGAAAATCTGCAAAAACTAAAATATTAGAAATTTTCTTTGTAAAGGAAAAGTTGAAAGAATAAACTTTTCAATATTTAATTTCATCAGTAGAGCCCGGATGTTCAGGCACTAAAAATGGTCAAAATATGCAGTCAAAAAGGCACTAAAAATGGCTAGAATTGACACTAAAAATATTATTTCTAATTAATGAAAAAATGATAAAGTAACTAAAAGCGATGATATTAAGGGTCCGAAAACTGGCTATGAATTGGCCGCACACACTGAATCTACCGTTTCAATAATAGAATGTTGCTTAATAGTGCTGTCACATTAACACAGAAAAAACATTGTATTAACTTTCATTGTATCTGATTATTTTATGAGTTGGCATAATTTACCAAAATAATTAATTATTTTAGAAATTATTGAAAAATTGATTTCTTGCTTACATTAGAAATTGAAAAAATATGAAATGACAATATAAACTAATTTATTTTGACACATACAAAATCGAAACTTAAATTGCTTCGAAAGGTAATAATCTTTGTTCAATACAACAAAATAAGATTTAAAAAAAAATTCGAGTGAGAATCTTGCATGACAGAAATGAAACTTGAATATGAAATTTTGCTACATATAGTGGATATGATAACAAGGAACTTCCAAACTTTGTTGTAGAATGTTGTCCATTCTACCATTTTGAAGGGGACGTTCTATGATTCCAGCGGCATCACAAAGGGTAGGGGCGAGTAATAAACTTTCTTTGTCCGGCACAAACTGCAAAATGGTTCAGACAACCGCAAGAAAATCCCTGAATTTTTTCCCCACCCAACATAAATCTGTCTGCAGAACCCCTGTTTCGTAGATGGATTAAGGGAGGGAAAGTAAAGTTTACATTATTTCCATTCCTCAATTTCACTTTTGTCATTGAGGGAAAGGAAAGGTTATGTCATTTCTATTCCTCCATTTCTTTTTTTTTGAGGTGGATCAATTCACACCATCCATCATTTCAATAATGTAACTCATATTTGATTGCATCAAATTTCACTATGATTGAGCTCAACTACAATAAATTTTATAGATATAGTAACTCACACCGCATTTTTCCCCCCAAAAAAAAAGATAAAAATATCATAGCTGCCAAGTCTCCCGAATAATTCGGGAATCTCCCGAAAAGTTCTTAAATCTCCCGAATTTTTACGAAAATCACAAAAATCCCTAATTGTCCCTAAAAATTCCCTACTTCATTTAAAAAAATCCCCGCTTATGAAAACAATCCCTAAGGAATTTCTTGTGGGGCATGAAGCCTCTTTTTTTTCCCTTTCGTCAAATGACGTCACACGTCGTAAATGGGGAAATTCCCTTTTTAAAGAAGTTTTACAAACCCTCTGATGGTAACAAGAAAGTTGTTTGTCTTATCGTGCAGGGAAATGGCTTAGCAGCCAATAGTCCTGGATAATAATTGAAGATTATAGTGACGCGCATATGGTCAAAATTTCTTTTGTTGAAGTTACGTACGTGCGATATAACAAAGCATGAATAATGATAAGCAAAAACATATTTAATCAATTTTAAAGATACTTATTCTGATGAATTTCCTTTCATCAAACGTTCCAGAAGAGGGCCGACTTTTCCCTTTTGTACAAGTTGTGTTACGGACATAAACATCGGTCATGGAAAGACTGCCATCATCAGTCGTGAAGTGAAAAAAAAACATCAAGCAAGTGTCACAAAAAGTCAGTGTTCTTCAAAAATTGACGGTGTTTTCCTTCATCTTCCGATGATTTTGGGGTCATTCGTGCAGAATGTTTGTTCACAGCGTTTCTGATTGAACACAATATTTATTTTTACATCATTCAAGTTTTGGCCTCCGATTTCACTTGTTTTTTGCGTAGCAATTTTATTACCAAGGGTTTAACTTCCATGTGTGTAAAATCCCTATTTTAATTTGACTTCAGTTTTTGAGTAGGGATTTTATTCCCTACGCTTTAACTTTTATGTTTGGAAAATCACTATTTTATTTCAAAAAATCCCTATTTTATTTCGAAAAATCCCTATTGTATTTATTAGGGAGTGGTTTTAGCATAAAATACGGGTTTGCGCGAAAATCTCCCGAATTTTCATTTTCAAAAGTTGGCAGCTATGAAATATTCCTATAATATGCATCAGTTCAGAAGTTAGTGTTTTAAGTCAAGAACAGAGGATAGAAGTATAAACATTTCTTCTCTGGCACAGGCATCAACATATTGATCGCTCTTCAAATTTCTTAACTAAATTGCACGTAATTTTCAGATGTGATAACTGAAATAACGTTTAAGAAGTGATATAACCCCCCCCTCCTCTTTCATCATTTGCAATGATGAAAATAAAACAGGGCAATCGAGTTGTCCGGCAGGAACATCAAAATTTAAACCCTTCCATTTTGATGGCAATCGACCAAGTACCCTTAATCAATTCGTATTAAGGGTTAGAGAGATTTCAACCATAAAAATTCTTTTGAAGTTCTCAATTCTAAAAATATCCAAGTTTTACAAAATAAGGCCTTTGAAATTCACAAATAATCATAAAACAATATTTGATAGGCATTTACGACAGAAAAAAACTATTTTTACAAAAAAGTTTGAAAATAGACAAAAAAAGAGCATTTATGGCATTTTGCCTGAACTTCCGGGCTCTATTCATCAGGTATGGATTAATTGGAAAAAGTTAGGATTTCATCATTTTCTTTATAACTCAGCCCCACATTACTTTTGCATGGCCCCCACATCCTAGAGAAGGGGGAGGGGTCTATTATGTATTATGCTGGAAGTTATGCCGGCGTTTTGAATATGTTTGGGGTTTGTGGTAGATTGTGGGACAGGTTTACGTCACCATTGCTAAAGGCTAATTTTTTCTCACATCATTATTAGCAATCTTCATTTTCTTTATTGCTATGCCAAGCTGTAGGTAACAAGGATTGGAAAGCAGTTGTTTAGCTCACGTTACGGAAATAAACATGGTCACTCGTGCATATATTTATTGACGAAGGCAAGAGAAACTGAGGCAAATTAGTAGAATTGAAAATTACTTATTCATTATTATTTTTTCAAGTTGTTCTTTATAATGAATGATAATTCTCTGAATCATGTTACTTAATTAAGTATCATAATTCAGAGACTGAATTATTGTTTGAAATGCTATCTAATTACAGATACTGATTGAAAACATTATCACAGTTATACCTTGTAACAAAAATAATCGATACTATGTGATAAATCCATCTACAACTATATTTTTTTCAAATCTTGCTCCGAAATGCATTTATTCTAATGTTAAACTCACCTCGATATAAGGATATTATTTCACTGGTAAATCTCTCTATCACAATATATTTTCAAGAAATTTGGAAATCGTTACAGTATTTTTTTTATACCTTGTTGAAAATCTATTTCAGTAGTTGCCCTGTCTCTCCTGATCCCAACAAAAAAAATATATATTTCTAAGTGCAATATTCTCTGAGATATGTGAATTCAAAAATTAGAGAAAAGTTGGGGAAAAAACAGGATGAAACATTGCTCCATTTGCACTTACAAAAAATTGGAAAAAATCCTACTTCATTAAAAAAGGAATTTACAGGGGTAAATAATTTTACTGGGGGTTTAGTGATTCTTGCTATGCCAGTTAATGGGTTAATTCCAAATATATACAGTGAAAATCTTTTAAGGCAGCCACCCGGCATTTTGTAAAATAAAGTGGCCAACAAATAAAAGTTTATGATAGGAAAAACACATTTGGGGGCATGTTAAAAAATAAAAGTTTTCGATGGCACAAAAAATCATATGCTCAATTTATTTAAAATGCCTAAAAAACAGATACATATACAGTAAAGCCTCACTACAATGACACTTGATATAATTCTAAATCCGTCTACAACATTATTTTTTCAAATCTTAAACCCCCCTAAAAATCTAATGTTATACCCCTCTCAATACCACGATATACCCTTTACTATGATAAACCCCTCTATAATGATATTTTTGCGAGTTTCAAGCTGCTACAACTATATATGTATATTTTAAATCTTTCACTTGAAATATCTTTCAGTATATTTTTAAACTATTCACATATTTCAGTTCTTCTGGAAATGCCTAATAATATCGGTATTTGGCAACACCTAATTACCAGATATGTTCGGTATTGCTACTTTTGTGTGATACACCAAAGTGTATTGCGATAAACCTTTTTACAGGAGCAAACATCTAATTCAGTTGTGCTTATTATTAGCTAGTCAATTAGAATCTTTAGCGGCAAATGAATACTCAAAAGCGCATATTTTAGCAGTGCTAACAATGATGATTTAGAAAAGATGCCAACAATAACATAAATTGAAGGGATGTGATGATAATTTTGCCTCTCGATATAAGGCTAATCCCTCTGCAATAGGGTTCTTTAACCCGTGGCCCATTGTCGCTATTTTGGTGGCCCGCCAAAACATCTCGATCGATTGACACAATATCATTTGAAAATAGGGTAAATTAAAGATTTCTACAAAAAAAACTCACCCAGCTTCATATAGACTTATAACAAGGACAAGCTGATCAGTGTATAGTATTTAGCTTCTTAATAAAACCTTTAACGCAAAATAAACCACACCATACGCTTCTTCACCATAAATAACTTCGAGTACATCCTATCCTCCTTGAGTGGGAGAAAGCAGAAATAAATGGAATTTCCATGGTATCGTATTTCTCGGGTGCATGTTTGGGAAAGGAGCAGGTGGATGTATGCATCTTGATTGGTTAGAAGAAGGATTTGTACAATATTGGTACAGTTAGTTTATTTGTGTTTTTGGTCTTTGAAGCCTTTGATCAAAAACCTTTTAGTCTTTGAATGGGTGAGTGCATAATGGCAAACTAACTGTGATAGCAAAAAAAAAAAAAGTTGAAGAAAAAGTGAGATTTTTTCAAGAAAAATGGTCATCCCTTTATTTTTTTGTCGAACACCTTGCTAAAGCAGTTTGTCTCATTTGCAATGAGAGCGTAGCCATGATGTAAGAATACAATATTAAGAGACATTATGATACCAAGCATAAGAAGTATTCTGGATTGGAGTGACATTTTCGAAGTGAAAAAGTCAATGAACTGAAATCGACACTGAACTGCCAACAATCATTATTCTTCGGAAGAAATAAACAGTCTGAAAATTGTGTTCATGTTGGTTATATAATAGCAGAAAAAATTGTTAAACATGGGAAGCCCTTCATCGATGGAGAATTCATTAAAGAATTACTTCACAATATCTGCAGTTCATGTGCTTTGCCCATCACAGGCTCAAGCTGTTTTGAACATTAGTTTGTGTGGTGTGACAGTAGCAAGAAGTGTGGAGGATCTGTCAGCAGATGTATTCAAGAGTTTCAAATCCAAATGTGAGAAATTTTTGTTTTACTCAGTAGCTATGGATGTGAAGAGTACGTAAGTCAAAGATAATCCTAATCTTCTGTTTATTAATTAACACATAATTATAATACTACTATTATCCACAATTCTATTTATTGTCGAAATTAAACGTGAACACTTAACATATTTTACATGGAGTTCGTGCGGAGATAACCAACTCCATTCCGATTCTGGTGTAGACTACTCGTGTAACAGGTTTCTTCTTTTGTCTCTCCTCTGCACTTTTTATTTTCCTACACAGCCACACCCTTTTTGCACCCGGCACATCTTTAGTCATTATTCAGTGGGCCACTGCAGTACCCCGCCCCTAGAAAGAATGTTCTTGAAAGCGAACCAGCAACCGAATGCGGCAGCAAGACCTGGTAGTTTTTTACATTTTTTCTGGGCTTCCTGTGGTTGCTTAGCAGGTATCGCTGAAGACTGTGCTGTCGTTATGTTGTCTCTTGCTTCTGCAGGTTCGTCGTTTAGAAGAAAGGCAGGTTTGACCCTATCGATGGAGACGATAATTTCTTTACCATTTTTATGGATTTTGAAAGTCTTATCACTTCTGGCCACAACTGGAAATTGCCTATCCTATGGTGGTCGTAGTGCGGCTCGAACTGCGTCATGCCGGAGGAAAATGTGACTGCATGAACTGAGTTCTTGGTGAATGAAAACCCTTCGCCTTTCCAGGATATCCTGTTTGAGTTAGCGATACGCTTTTCATAGTATATCGAAGGCACAGGTCCTATTAAATCAATGTGAATGTGATGAAAATGTGAATTGCTGACAATGATATTTGTAACTGGGCTTTTTGTATGTTTGACTATTTTTGACCTTTGACAAGGTATGCATGATCTTGCCCACTTATTACAATCGGAGTCTATTTTTGGCCAAATAAACCTATCTGTGATGAGTTTAATTGGAGCTTTGGTGCCTGGGTGTGTGCCAAATTGTGCAAGGAAGTGAAAATGTTGTATCTCCAGGACTTTGGTACGAATGGGCCTGTAGAAATGACTAGAAAATTTTGCCTGTAGAAATGTCACAATATAATTCGACAGGGCCATCGGGAAGTTTTAGCTTTTTTTAGTTGAATGATGAATGTTCGTCAGCTAATAGTGATAACAGTTCCTTGTCAGCAAGTTGTGCCTCTGCCATACCTTTGTAATCTATTGGATTTGGGCATGTTATGGTATCGACTCTAGAGAGAGTATCGACAGGGATATTCTCTATTCCTTTGACATGTCTGATGTTGGTTATAAACTGACCTATATATAGTCTAGCTGACACAATTGGCGTGTAGAACATTTGTCATTTTTCTGCGAGAAAGCAAAAAGAAGCGCCCGATGGTCCCTATATAGCACAAAAATATGCATTTCTACCATGAAACAAAAGTGTTTGATCACCGCATAGGCAGCTAGCAACTCTCTGTCATAAGCTGAGTATTTTTTTCTGTGTCTGAGAGTTTGCGGGAAAAGAAACCTAAAGGTTCTAAGCCTGCTGAAGTGACTTGATGCAAGGCAGTGCCTATGGCTAAATCAGATGCATCAACATACAATGCCAACTCTGCATCTAGAGAAGGATGGTGGAGTAGGGTCACCTTGGCTAATTGGTGTTTGGATTCTTCAAAAGCTTTCGAGGACTCAGGTGTCCAAATTATTTCCGTTCTATCAGACTTTTTTGTGCCTAGTAAATGTGTACATAATACTTGAAAAAATGCTGCATGTGGAATGTTGCGATGGCAATAATTTGATAAGCCTAAATATCGTCTTAAGATGGCGATTGTTTTGGGATGCTCAAATTTGAGAATGGCCTCAACTCTGTCTGAGAGAGATTTGATACCTTTGTCACTCACTGGATACCTCAAGAAAGGAAGTTCTTTGGCTCCTAGAATACATTTGTCAACATTGATCCTGATACCATACTCGGAGAGTCGTTTGCACACCATATCAAGATGTTTGACATGCTCATCTTCTGAGCAGCTGCTGATCAAAATATCGTCGAGGTAAGCAAAAGCAAAATCAGAACCATACAAAACTTTGTGTATAAAACGTTGGAATGTCTGAGCAACGCTTGATAGTCCAAAGTTCATATAAAAACTCAAAAAGACCAAATGGTGTTATAATGTCCGTTTTAGGCACGTCCTTTGGATGAACAGGTATTTGATGATATGCCCTGGTCAAATCAATTTTTAAAAAAATGTTTTTGCCAAATAATGTCTGGGAAAAATCTTGTATGTGAGGTAGTGGATAGCAGTCCTTTTGTGTTTGTTTATTTAAAGCACGATAGTCACCCATAGGATGAAAATCTCCATTAGGTTTTGGAACCATATGAAGAGGATTAGACCAATTAGATTTACTGGGTCTACAAATTCGTTGTTCAAGCATAATCCAAAATTCTCTTTTTGCGACTTCCAGCTGCTTGGGATTTAAACACCAGGGGTGAGCAAAAACAGGTTGTCCCCTTGTAATGATAATGTGTACCGTGTTGTGTTTCACATTAGGTGAGGATGGATATGGACAGAGGATTTCTTTGTATCTGTAGAAAATGTCCTTGAACTTCTCATCACTGGCTATGAGTGTAACGCTCATCTCTGGACTGTTGATATAGTAGAGCATTTGCTAGATAATGTAGTTACAGGAGCCTTGAGCCAAGAATTTTTCAAATCAATCAACAGTCCATAATATTTCAGGAAATCAGCACCTATGATAGGTTTTTTGCTAACGTTAGCTATTATAAATGGCCACCGGAATTCATGACGTAAATTTAGGCTGACTGAAATGATCTTGGTGCCAAATGTTTTCATGGGGCTGTTATTAGCAGAATATAATGTTAAGGATGATGGTGCTACAAATGACATACCCGAGTTGTAGGGCAAAACGCAACCATCCCTACCGCTGTCAATTAAAAAATGACAATGTGAAGGTGGGTCATGAATGAATAGGCGGCTAGAGGATTTGAATTTGGAATCACACTCTGCCACATATGATTTCTGGTTTAGTTTCTCTGACTGTGTGTGTTGTAATTGCATGGTTGCTGTCATTTATAGGCTTTATCAGCGAAATTGAAATGGTACCAGCATATACCTTCTGGTAGCACTCGCCTCAGACTCTGTGATCGCCGTTTGTTGTATGAATAGTCACAGCAATAGCTTCTTGGCCCTCTTTGTCTATCTCCTGAGAGACGTTGTACTTGCTGCAAGTCTGTTAGTTCTGTGTTTTCTGTTGATTTACCTAAGTGACACTATGTTTCGGCTACATAGTGTGGGTTTAGTTCTAAGATCTTGTCAGCCGTTTGAGCTAACTTGTCAAGATTGCCATTGGAAATTGATAGAATTGCTTGGGTCTCTTTGGGTAGCTTTTGTATCTACAATGTTTTGAGGAATTCTGCATCAACTTTGTCATTGGCTAATAGGCGCATTTTTCTCAACAAATGAGAGGTTTTGCCATAGTCTAGGACAGCATTTGATAGCAAGTCTTTCACTCGTTTTTGTTCTGAGTCGGAAAATTCAGCCATGAGCCTCTCCTTCAGTGTAAGATATAAATTTTCAGCTGGGGGGATTCCTCACAATGTCACTGACATTTAGGGCAGAATCTACAGCATTATACTTTGTCTGATCCCGGGTAATATTAGCGAGAGTGAATTGCACTTCAATATTTATAAACTATAAGTTGTCAGCATCTTTGTCCCAAAATTGTGGTAGTTTAAGTGTGACCCTGTCTATCTCCATGGACCTGTCCGGAGTATTGGTCATGTTGATGACAATGAATAAATACAAAATCAAGAATGAAATTGAATCACCTACGCAAGGGAAATAACACAGAAAAAAAATGTTGTACACACTGAGCTTACTTAGTTATCTGGTGGAGTGAAGACAGGAAACTACTCGGCTATCATCCCCTGATGATGAACATCTATAGAAGAAGAAGCACAATGTTGATGCAGAGCCATCTTAAGAGCATATCATGGGCTCCCTGGCCAAGTGATTTTTCTGAGGACCTACCAGGCAAATTCTTGAAAATGTCAATGAGATCTCATTTTTGTGAGGCTCTTTTTCTCCTCACGCCCCGGGCTGTGCTCGAGTGGGCCCATGCTTTAAGATGGCTCTATGTTGATGTCCATACTGCTATCTCTCGTTGTTTCTGCTGCTTGAAGGTTGCACGATCTTTCCATGAAGTCACCACTAAAGAGTACGTAATTCGAAGATAATCCTAAGCTTCTGTTTATTAACAATTAATTAACACATAATTATAATACTACTATTATCCACAATTCTATATTATTGTTGAAATTAAACATAAACACTTTTAGATAGAGTTCGTTCGGAGATAACCAACACCATTCCGATTCTCGTGTAGACTACTCACGCAACAGTTTTCTTCTTTCATCTCTCCTCTGCACTTTTTCTTTTCCTACACGTCCACACGCTTTTTGCACCCGGTGTATCTTTAGTCATTAATCAGTGGGCTACTGCAGATGAATTGACAGATGCAACAGATACTGCACAAGCAGCCATTTTCATTCATGGTATTGACAAAAACCTTAAATTGTTGAGGAGCTAGTATCATTGCACTTAACAATACCACACAAAGTTTCAACTTATGTTCAAATTTGGCAGAAACATTAGCCAAATGTGAGTTAGATTTAGGCAACATATCTGCCATAACTACAGATGGTGCTCCCTCTATGACCGGTCAGAAGACAGGTAATCATATTGATAAAATCAGATGCCAAAAAATATGGAAATACAAAGATGGTGGCTTTCCACTGCATCATACACCAGGAAAAGTTATGTGAAAAGTTTTTTTCCAACTTTTTGATCCATTAGCAACCCCCTATTTTATTAACACAATCCCCTAGTGGGTTGCAACTCACAGTTTAGGAACTACTGTTATAAAAAATCTGTCCTGGATGATTCATTTTGTCAGACGAGAAAAGGTCACCAAAACATACCCCAAAAAGTCACTGAATTTTACTTTTAGTATGTGGTAGACTTTCAGATTACTGATATATTTGAGTTTAAATTTTTTGTTTTAAAAAATTACACATTAATTTGGTGGGTTTTTTACTTTTAATTAATTTATTTTTATTTATTGAAAAATTAGCTTCAAGCATAATTGGACAGAAGACCGAAACGTCCATGTGACAAGTGACTGGCAAGGAAAATCCAACCTTTTGTAGGGGATATGATCATCCCTGACTGCTATGCAGCATTTACTTCGTCTGCCCATGCTAAGTACAAGATTGTCAATGAGCTGATGAGACATTGCTGCTCATTACTGATGTAGTGGCAATCGCAGCTCTGGAATCATTGCTGGTGATGTGCTGCCAAGCATTTTCTTAACTGACGATTGGATTTAGATCCGAGGACTTTGCCAGCCAATCATTGCATTTAATATCTTCACTCTCCAACAGCTTTGCAACAGCCACTGTACGATGAGGTGTAGCATTGTCGTCCATGAAGAGGAACTGAGGACCCATAGCACCTCTAAAAAGACGCATGTGAGGAAGGAGAATGGAAGATGTATGGGTACCAAGCATGATAGCTTCCCAAACGAGAACTTTGCCACCTCCAAATCGGTCCCTTTTGATGATGTTGGAGGGGTTATTGCATGTTTCCCACCCTCTCCAAATGTGCATGTGCCTAGAAACGCTAGTCAGACTAAATGTGCTTTTATCCGTATAAAGAGAACTTGACATCCATTTTTCAGCTTCGTCCTTCATTTTTGCACACCAGTGTATTATTGTATTTGAGAATAGATAAGTTTTCCACTACTTAACCCCTTACCTGTGTCATTTAAACTTATTTCCAGCAACATGCAATTATTCGATGCCCAAACCCAGTTTGGGGATATGAGGAATGCATGTTTCTTTTCCATGATACATCAACTCATGGGTTCTTAACTTATGCGTCTCAACTGAAACTTAGGTCACAGGAGCTTCCAGATAGGTTGTACTAATCACTCACAATACAGTTATAAATGCACTTATTGCGCCACTAGTTTAATTTATTTCGGAAACCAAACAGACCCATGGAATTTGATGGGTTGCTGCTAAAAAGGGTTAAGAATCCTTGCATTAACTCAACCTAAAATTAGTAATCCATTAATTTTTCCCATAATGTCAAAATGTAATAATGTATTTACTTAATTGGACAACCAGTATTATTATTAATTAATAATTATTAATTGTTTTGTTAATTAATAATAATTGTATTAACAAATAAAATATTTTTGTTTTTTTAACCAAATAACATTTCTCTAATTTTTTTTGGTATAATGGATAAAATTAAAGAAAGAAAATTGCATTTTTGATTAATTTTATTAAGTAAATGCCACACACCTCCAAGTAAGGGGTTAATAATTAATAAGTAAGTCATTTTGATTAATAAATCATTTCATATGATCATGTTGTGATGAAAGTTTTTAAATTTACAGAACTGTGGTGGAAATACAGTTGGTAATAACTGCGAAAAATGTGCTAGAGGGTACTATGGAAATCCGGAACAAGGTCCTTGCCGTCCTTGCTCATGTCCACACCCAACCAACAGCTTCAGTGATACATGCATGCCTGACTCAGTGGACTATGTGTGCATCAATTGTAAAACTGGTTACAGTGGAAGACATTGTGAAATATGTGAGAGAGGCTATTATGGAAATCCTCTGACTGGAGGAAAATGCAATGAATGCAGATGCAATCGTTATGGATCCAAAAGTGCTGAATGTGACAGTATCACAGGACAGTGTATGTGTCAAAGTGGAATCAGTGGAAGAGACTGCACTTACTGTAGCCATGGTTACATTTTAACTGAATATGGATGTAAATGTAAGTAATTAATTTGTTAGCAACAATATTATCTTTAATATTTTTACTGTTCTTATTTATGAAATACATGCATGAAATGTATGGGAAAATTTTCCAAACAATATTGATGTAAATAGTTCATTACAGTCAGATCCATGTATAATGAAAAGCTTGTTACCAGCAAAAGTGTGTTTAATGTGTATGTGGCAGGGTTGTTTGGTTTAAACCTATGTTTTACCCAAGTGGTTTTTCAAAAATCAAATCAAAGTAGCCTAAATATAATTTTTTTCCCTTGAAAAATATCATATTGGTTCATTATTAGCGAAAATATTTCAATCTTACCACATTTCATATTCTTGGGGACATTCTGATGGCATATCTTTAAATGGTATAAGGTGGTATAAAAGTTTTTTTTCCAAAACGTCTCATAAAAGAATGTATATATTTTTTTCATATAAAATATCTTAGTTAATTGGCTTAGTATAAGTGATATACAAAAGCCAAAATTTCTCATTCTTACCACATTTTCTAACTTTTGGCTACATTTTGATGCTCTATCTTTAGCAAGTTCATGAATAAGGATTGCATTACACATCTAAATGTAGTGGTGCATTTTATCTCTCAGGGTTTTTTCCCTTCACAAAGAAGCAGCAACAGTAGTGACACATGCTAGGGGCACACAGGTGGTCTTATAATCCAATAAAGACACCAGCTGTCCCTAAAGGACAAAGACTAGTGTACTAGTAACTACATTACCTCACATATATTTTCATTTTCTTTCCCATAAGAAGTAGCACATCTGTATATCACCCAGTCTTAATATTCAATATTTTTTTTAATACTTTCACCATTAAGCCCAGTTAATCAAGGTTCTACTGTATAGTAGTAACAGATTTACGAAAAATAATCAGCTATATACACGGTGATTATAATTGTGTATAAGCGGTGAAAGTTTTGATTCCAAAACTATACAATAAGAACTACTGTTCAGAATGACTTGAAAATTTGCATGGATACTTGTGAAGCAATGAAAATTTCCTTGGCAAAAGAAAAGAAAAAAAATTCAAAATGTGCAATTAGATGATGTTGTACTTGGCCAGCAGGATAATACCATTTTGTGTAACCACATCATTTTGGCATGTCAACAACATCAGTGAGTGGATAGTACAACTTTTATCAAGATGCACATTGCAATACCAGCAAAGCAGCTGCTAAAGAACCATTTTGACAATAACAGGATGACATGACACCTGGCCGTTAGTTCACCTGACCTCAACTCTTGCAACTTCTGGCTGTGGGGGGTACCTTGCAATGTTATGAACAGTGGTCGAATTGCAAGCACATCCATATCATGACAATGGCATAATCTCATCTGTTGTTGAACAAGCATTTTTGTGCTTTCACCTCATAGCCAGAACACAGTGGACAACATATTTAACATTTCTTAAGTAAGTTGTAGTTTTATTTGTTCAATTACTTCATTTTTAGTAATGCTTCCATGAATTATAAAATCGTTCAATACTAATTAAGTTATCATTTTGTCCTGACTGGCTATCATTTCCATTCTGGGAGCAAATTTTCCATGTGTTGGATGAGTGCAGTGTCGTTAATTTTACATTTTTAAGTACTTTTTTCTCTTTGCCATTTAAAATTCCATTGCTTCAGGAATATTCATGTAAATTTGGAAGTCATTCTCATTATGGTTCTTTTTTTAAAGTGTTTTGAAATCAGAACTTTAGTTATAATCACGCTGTATATCGTAAATCATTTCTAATTAATCTGCATTATTTATGCTTCATTAAATACATTATACTCACCTAATTTTTATAGCAGTTTTTGCAAAATAGCTTCATAATTAAGCATAATCCAACACAAAGCCCATAACAAATATGGATGTCATATATTTGAAAAATACAGCAACCCAATTAAAAACTAAAGTTATAAACAATATATACACATGATAAAATGCTATGCAATGCCCATAATATATTTATGGTTGTCTTATTCTAAGTATGGATAGCTTCTTGATTTTCCCCAACACGTTTATCGTATTTCTTTTTAAACGTGTCAATTGTGTTACAATTTACTTCCTCCGGGGGTAAGCTATTCCATTTATTAACAACCCTATCAGAGAAAAATTCCCTGTGACACCATAACCTCGCATTGTCCTTTACCAATCGATACATTGCAAAATGAATAAATTGCAAAAATGGATTTTTTTGTTAAAATGTAAGAAGTATTTGTAGGTTAATTAATATGGGAATAATGTTAATTACATTAATAAACATTTTATTTTAATTAATTATTAGAAGTTTGAATGATTTTTCAGAAATTTTATGGTTTTTAATGTTAATACTATTTAAAACAAAAAAAACGGTTTAAACCAAAAAAACCCAGTTTTTTGGTTTTGAAACCCTGGTATGTGGTCACCCTCTAAATACATTTTCATGTCAAAATTTTTTAAAAATTAAGTACTCACAACAAGTATATGCTACAGCATTATATCCATACTTGATACATAAAATATTTTCCCCAATTTTTTGAAAAACTATTTCATCTTTGTCCATTAAAAATTTTCTTTGAACATTCTTTTCCCCGAAATACACAGAAAAAATTCCAGTAATGATTCTCCCATTCAAACACATAGAGGTGAAATTTGAGTTTAAAATTAAGCAAGGTCTGAATTAGTCATTTTTTTTCTGATTGGTCAGTTTCTTATCTTACATGCTCCATTCCACTTTATTCCATCCCTCTCTTCTAGATGAAGTGTTACATGTGTGTAGATGTGTGTTACATGTGCGTCACAAGTGTTACATTGCTCATTGCCAAAAAAAAAAACCCTCATGGGGCCTGATAGGACTTTTGTTAAACCATTTGATTGACATTCATTAATCCCTAAGTTCATTATGTCCATATTATGAAAGCGGCTAAAGGAACTCACAGTTTTTTGGTTCTCCTAGCATTTGCTTTCCATTTTCTTGCATTTGCTTTCCATTTTCTTGCATTTGCTTTCCATTTTCTTGCATTTTTAATATGTTCATTGAAATTTAATTTTTTCAATTTTCGTTTTTAGTTTCTCATTAAAATCCAAGCTACTGGGAAAAACCTGCTGGCAAAGAGCAGAGTGGCAGATTTTCTATACCAAATATTAGTATTGTTCTGAACAAAATGCACTCCAACTCCTACTACATGCAGACTTGTTATAATCTGGTTCCCAGTTTTTGATGAAATATAAACAAGAAAAAAAAATTTACATATAATTTTGATGCTGTCAAAACTTTTTCTTTTGACATTCAAAAATAACCACTCACTTTTTCAAGACAACTTTATTGCTTTATTATTTTGATGTCATTTCTTCCAATTTTCAGGGTCTTTTCGAGTTATTGGGGCATTTTTTTAGTCATTTTTTTAAATTTTTAGGTCAACAGCATCCGGGCATTGGTGATTATATAGTATTTTTGTCACTAACAAAAATGAATGTAAGTAGTTTTCCGCTGTTGGAATGAGAATTGCTTGAATAATGATCACAAATTTGATTTAACACCTTGTAAATTATTAACTTCAATTTGGTAATTTATTTTTTACCTTATTTGTATGAATAGAGTCATACCTCCGATAGACACTCTATTGTCTCTATTCGGCACAAAGTCTAAATCTTAATAACAATACAAATTTAAGTCATTCACATTTGAGAAGTTCAAACTGTTATTTTGCATAATTTTGGCATAACCCAATAATTTAAGTGAAATATTCCCTCAATGGCAGGGTTTTCTTGAAATTGGAATAAAAGGTTGACTAATATCACCAGGATGTGAGTTTTCTCTTTGTCTATCTCTCTCTCTACAAAAATACCATTTATAAGTGCCTGAGGCAGTACAAATAACTTTCTTTCAAACCAAGCAGAACTCCGGTCTATCACCATCTATGGGCGATTTATTACCTCATGAGTTGTGCAGGAAGTGTAACTGAGTGTGTACCTAATAGTCTGAGTGTGTATGTAGTGTTGTGTTTGATTTTTCAGTGCTGCCATCCATATTTCAGAAGTTAAGCGTTATGATTGAATTGCATTTGAACTGTTTGTAGGTCTGTTGCTCTCTGCGTCCTCGTTTCCGGATTTTGTAAAACCTTTATTAACTGGGCGTAATGGTGAAAGTAAAAAAAATTTTTTGAATATTAAGACTGGGTGATATATACAGTATGATGCTGCTACTTATGGGAATGAAAATGTATGTGAGGTAATGTAGTTACTAGTACACTGGTCTTTGTCCTTTAGGGACAGCTGGTGTCTTTATTGGATTATAAGACCACCTGCCCCTAGCATTATGCATCACTACTGTTGCTGCTTCTTTGTGAAGGGAAAACAACTGTCATTTCCGTCCTCGCTGAACCCGCCTCAGGACACCTGCATTACTCTTTGACAGATATACAGCCTCAGTTAAACTCCCCACCTGAATCTGTCCTCGCGCGAGGTGGCCCTTCTCAGGAACCGCCGTCACACTTGGTGCTAGAAGTCTGGCAGCCTAAGCCGCTGCCTCATCGAATCAGTAAAGAAAGGATGAGAGTGACAGTATTTCACAGTCATGGCATACCACTTCAGCCTATGCTACACCTCTCGTGTCTGTTAACAGATGCAGACTAGAGTCAAGCTCATCAACCCCCCCCCCCACAGTTTCAATGCCACTGCTAAATCATATGGCGTCTGGATACCCCCTCCATCCTTTAGGCGAAAACAAGGAATCTTTGATATAAGCAAAAATTGTGAGAAAGGGGGATAAGAGCTCCACAATAATGTTTTGAAAACAGGAGCTCCAGCAAGATTCAAGCCACATAGGAAGTGAACATAGGCAGTTATTCCTTTCATTTTTTTTATGTTTGATATATGTGCAAAAAAATCAAATCTATATAAAAGATTTTTATTTCTGAATAAATTATGTGGGTGCTCTGCCACCTGCTACAAAACACTGTGTATGCTTGAACACCCACACCACCCCCGGCTCTGACTCCACTGCTGGTAAATTGGTAACACAGTCACATTTACTGGTTTGGATCAAATAATTATAATTTACTTGACCGAATCGTTCATGCCAATCATCTTTGAAATCTGTTGATATCTCTAACATTATGTGAAGTTTGTAACTTTTTGGCATAATGTTTATGCTTGAAAAAATACAAACCATTTTTGCATTTAGCAAAACATAATTCTTTCCATAAACAATAATATACATCCAGATTTTACCATTTGACCCTATAAAATGTGCACCTGCTTGCTCTAGTCTACAACCAGATATTAAATTTCTTCTCAGTGTAGGATTGTGAAAAGTAATATAATTTTCATGACCATCTATATCTACAAATATTTTCACTATACCAACACCTTTTACTGGACATTCAGTTTTGTCCACTGCAAGTGACATTTTTATATTTCCAATAGATTTGCATTCTATAAAAAGATCTAAGTTATTACAGAAATGCATTGTAGCTGCAGTATCTATAACCTAATCGAATTTACTTTAAGGTTCTGAAACTTGATTTTTGCTAACTTCTGTGACATAGACATTTGGATCACTAACAGTTTCAGATCAGGGATGTTGGAACATATGTTTCCATGTTGCTGAAGCAATACCAATCATCATTCAAACATAGCTCAATATATCGCACTGAAAACCAGGGCCATTTTAAGAGCATCATGGGCCCCTGGGATAAGTGATTTTTCCGAGACCCTACCTATTTCACCAAACACCAACTCTGGCCATATCGCTATATTGCAATTTACTGCCATTAGTGAGATGGGTTGGAAGTGAAGGCGCTGTCTATCGGTGGTCGCCTCGAGTTCGTTAGGGAAAATATCTTATCGATATCCTCCCTTGGGTTCGAACCCGGGACCCTAACAACAACCTTCACGATGGTAGACGAGCATCTTACCACCATGCCACTCGGGCACCCGAGACCCTACCTGGAAAATTCTACAAAAATTTAACAACTTCTAATTTTTCTGAGTGCCCTTCTTGTCTTGAGGCCCCTCGACCATGCCCGGTTGGCCTATGCATTAAGACAGCACTGCTGAAAGCACTTTTTCAAATTTGACTACAAAATGTTAATAAAAAAAAAAAAATGACTAAAAGAATTTTAAATCTCTATTTATATGCTTGTTTGTTTAACTCCTTATGTCAATGGTACAATCCAATCCCTCTCTCTTCAGAGAAACTATCATTTCATATTTGAAAAGCTTGCACCTCATTCCCATCCAAAAACGTCTAGGTTTGCTCATTGCCCAGGGTTTGACAAAACACGATTTTGAAGGACACCCCTTACTAAGGCCAGATTAACCATTAAGCAAAATAAGCACTTGCTTAGGGCATCAGAAAAAAATGGTGCACCACAAAAAGTTATCAAAAGGTTTTTTTTTATACAAGGATGACGTCACTCTCCGCTACCATACGAAGGTTTTTTAACAGCTGGCTGTTGCGAAGATATATTTTGGAAAGAGAGAAAATTCAATTGTATGGGGTGGCAGCGTCAGCAGTTGTGAGCTTGGCCTGAGTCTGGTCCAACCATCCATGTATGGTCCCTTTCAGTGTACACAAGCTCCAAGGAAAGATTGAGAGATTCTGTGCCTCTGTAGTCTAGTGGTCTAGGGAGTTCACCTGGAAAGTGAAAGGACGTGGGTTTGATTCCCCGCAGGGGCAGTTGAATTTTCTCTTTCCAAAATATATCTTCGCGACAGCCAGTTGTTAAAAACCTTCGTAGGTTTTTTTTATCCACAATTTTTTCCCCAGCACCAAGGATCCAGCAAAATAGCTTAAAATTTTCGATTGATTGTATAGTTGAAGACCTTTATCAAATGAATATGGCACAAATGCAGAAAGCTAACAATGTTGCAAAATAGAGATCACGTTAATGCTGAGTTTTTGGAATGATATTTCGTGCAATTTCCATAAAGTAAGCTTGGCCCTTCTTAATAGCATTATAGAGCCATAGTGTGCCTTCTCAGGGCAGACTTTTCCTTGGGGTCTCTCTTGAAAGGATTATTATTATTCAAAACAAATGTAAATTTTTTTGGGCCCCATTCAGCTATCGGTCCAGCCTAGTTATGGCCGTAGCCCTTGAGCAAACTCATTTTTGTTAGGCCTCCCTACACAGTTAAAAATATCTGCCTACCGATTCGCATTAGTTGTCATGAAGTCCTCAGGCTGTGTCTGGGTGAGCCCCACACATCAAGAGTGAAATAAGTTCTACAGAATAAGGACGTGAAGTTAAAAATGTACAAATCTTTATGAGTCATTAGCGGATCAACTGCACGGTTTCAGAGAAGATGCAATGAATGGGAAGAGAATGGGTGAGGGTTAATTCAGGATTGTCATCTTATTGTTAATTTGTGTGGGACAGTTTTCGTTTCCCTCGGGCGTATAAACTGCACCAGTAAAATAATCCTGAAAACTCGTTGCTGTGTTCCCAGCCTGATGAAATACATAAAAAATCACTGTTTTCTTCGCGAATTGTTCAGTCCAGTACGCTCATGGTTTAAAATTTTGCATAATTTTTTTTTGCAATATTTATAATTATTTTCATCTTTCACCAATGATTCGGCTCTCCGTGTGGCCACATAGGTTACACAGCCTAGAACCACCCTTTTGTGGTTTGATCTAGGTCCCCTAGATTATAGGTACTCAGTGACTGTGGCTCAGAAGGCGGTTCTACGAAATACTAATGAGCAGTGGATGGGAGAAAATACCTTAAAATGTTCTCAAAAGATTTAAAAAAAACTAAAAATCAAAGGTCTGTCTTTTTGGAAAATATGGAAGAAAATTCCAAAAAACTTCCAAAGATGTTGCAAAAAAAATCTATGAGATATTATCAACGACTTTGCAAGTAGAAAAAAAAAGGGGCGGAGGAGAGAATTTCAATGTCTACTTAAAAATATGCACATCATACTTTGCCTTAGATTAGTTACTTCTGAAATTTTAAATTTCATTTTGTTTAATTTATAGATTTGATATCGAGTAAAATATAATTGTAGGGAACAAGGGGAGGGGAAAGAGGGGCACCAAAACAATTCAAGTGCTTAGAGCCTTTGAACATCTTAATCTTGCCCTGCCCTTGAACCGAATGTCATTTCCATCTTCTTCCTGCTATTTTTTGCATTCATGGTCCCCAACAAAAGCCCGCGGGCATCGTGACACTTGAAATGAGGATTGCAAATGAATATTGTTAGCAATTATTTTTTTGCTCTCAAAAAAGCGCAAGCTTTCTTTTCCCTGTGAAACGAAACATTTCTTTACAAAAAAAAGTTTTGTGCAGGCTGCACACAGTGAACACATGTATTCAATTAACAATAATTGAATCTACCTATTGCTTTTCAATCAGCAAAAGCAACCTAAAAATTTCACACTTTTCTGATGACTGGTTTTGCCTGTAGGCTACTTTAAAATAGGGTCTTTTAACACTACAACTGTGGCACTTTCGGTGTACCTAGAACCGCGGACTGGGTCAAATTGACCCAAACGGTGAAGAAACAGTGTTTCATAGCAAAAGGAATTTCTTTTCGGTTCCTGGGATTTTCCCTACTTTCATTCAATGTTGTTTAATAGTGTATTCATAACAGGAAACTATATTTGTTTATGTATATAAAATAGGCTTCAAAATTAGCTAAAAAAATATGTAATTCATTAAAAGTAAGATTTATTATACATTATTCACACTGTTCATTACAAAAACTTTTCAGTAATCCCACAATATGAGAAAGATGTAAAATAAGCACGCCAAATTAAGTATGAGAAGGTCTATGATATGATTCTGTCAAATAAATATTGATTTCATACTGATAAGTAGAATTTATGATGAGCCAGTTTGGAGCAATGTTTTTCACTATTCTTGCACATTCACAGCATGTTGAAGTCACACAACCAGGGACGGGCTTAAGTATTTTGCAGTCCGGTGCAAAAAGAGATTTGTGGCCTCTCTGAACAGGGGTTTCCCAATACCCGAAGGTGTCTATGAGTACTCTGGTGCCCACCAGGTTCACATGGGTGCCTGAGAATGACTGTTAAAACCACTACTACTTTATGGTGATAAAAAAAGTCATCCGATAATAAATATGGGCAAAGTGTCTGCTGTCCAGTGAAAAAATTGTGAGTGCGCACTCAGTTCAGGTGCTTAAATTTTTAGTTCTTTCAGGGCTGGATCTACCCAGGCCCTCAACCTTAGAGGTTCTCTATCTTGGACTGCATTTTAAGCTATTTGTTATTAGGAAGTTGAAGTCCAAATGTGATCAAAACAAGTTTTTCCTCTTTTGCGGCCCCAAAAATTTAGCAGCCCAGTGCAGCCGCACCCTTCGCACCTGTCTAAGTTCCGCCCCGCACACAGCCCATGCAAAAATTAACAGTTTTGTTTTCACATTTTGAGATGTTACCTGACATCAGACTCGTTACATGTTCAAGAGCTCACAAACGTTTCTTTTTGCGCAAGGGCAACACGTATGATGAACGTAGCTCTTCCATACGATTTTAGAGAAACTGCGTTTGAAAAATTGTTCTGGCCTTCTGTACTGCTCTATGTAAAATACAGAAATTTTTTATAGTGAGATCTAGGATGTTGTAGAAAACGTGGACAGGCCACCCTCGTGATGGAACCTTCACTAAATATTTTCTTGGCATTTGATCGGCTACAACTTTGGCAACTGTGTTGAATTGTAGTGTGAAATAGTTTCTTGAAGATTTTTTTCGGCTTACACTGCGGTATTGAATAATATTTAATCTTTTTGATAAATTTTGATGAATTGAAGCTTTTTTTTCGGCTTCCACTGCGGTATCGAATAATATTTAATCTTTTTGATAAATTTTGATGAATATCTTCCTTGATAAATTTTCATTATGAAATCATTGTATTCCAGTAGTGATGTTTCATGCAACTGTAGTTTCACTATGTTCATTCTGCCCTTGTTCTCAAATTTCTCAATCAGTTTCATCATTATGTGTTCATAAAGAGAGATTTGTTGTTTACTGATCCTTTCTAAGGTTTGAAAATCCATTCAAAAAGTATTTGGCGCAGTCAGATTTTTATTCTTTTTCTGTGACATCGTTTGCCTACAGAAATTTCAGCTACATGTTTTTTCTAGAGTTAAGATTTTACTTTCTTCCAAAACCTTTCTCGAGTCCTGCCAGAATACCAGGTATTCAAATTTAGGAAGGAAATATATTTAGCTCTACTTGCTGTTCTTTCATTGATAAAAAGATAATCTTCTCGGACAATAAATTGGCCTTGACCTTGAAAGACCTTTATTCTTCACTATCTTCATTGAGAAATACTTTTTAGAAAGAGTAACCACTTCCAAGAAAAATACCATGAAAAATACCATAAAAAATACCATAGATTTACCATAATAATTGATTTCAATAACCTTGAAATTTTTGTCACTGATTCCAGTGTGACAAGAAATGTGCGGAGGCTACTGGGGCAGAATGATTTTTCAGTTCTGCCAAGATTTTTTAGTTGAATATTTTTCGTTAAATTTTCAAAGACTAGATATTTTATTTTTTATTATAGTTGTTGGATATAACTGTCATGTGGCATGTATTTTATTAGATGTGAACATGTCCATGACATAACAGTGTTACCTTTTTCCATCTAGTTGATCCTAATATACAAAAAAATATATATATCAAGATATTTTTTGTTTAAGCTTGTGACGATGAATGCACTGGCATATTATTGAATGAACTTTATCAGATGAAATTGATGTTGGAAGGAATGAATTTGACAGATCTTCCCAAGCTTCCATGGGGATACCTGAAAAAAATGAATGCTGCTCAAGAACAGTTAAGGGTAATTAAAACCAGAAAAATTATTACATAAAATTCTTCAATTCTATTCTTAATATCTTTTTAACTGAGTTTGTTCACATCTTTTGAAGTTTTTTCATTCATTATATAAATAATATAACCGGAACTTAATATTTGAAATCTGTTGTTATGGTAAACTTGATTTGAAATTATTTTTGTCATTTTTTATTGAAACCATTAAAAACTGGTTTAAACTGTCAAAAAGTTGGATGAATGCTCTTGGATAATGTTTTGAATGCAATAGGTAGTATATAACATAATGAGAAACCTACTTTTTTTACATAGTACAGTGCTTTATTTTTAAAAACACTAGGTTATTACAACAATTAAAACAAAATATTAAGTATAATTTGCAATTCTGAATTTTTCAACATGCAAAAAAATAGCTACGTAATTAGTAGTATGGTTCATTTTTACCATGTAGCATCAGATAACAAATAAATAATTTTGCAAATTTTTCTGCACCTAAACAATTTCTTAGTTTAGATTGAATAAATCCAAAATGTGGAAACATTCTTTCAATGGAAGCTGAGTTGGCGGCACTGGATATTGCATCTAGAAAGGTCTTTCTACCAAATCACTGGATTTTTCATTCTTCTTGCAAAACTATAATATGAAAGAGGAAAAGGAGTTTCTTTCAATTCATATGAAATCAGCAATGACAAACAACCATTCATTTTGTCTGTTGCCCATGCGCGAGCTAAATCAGTCAGTTCTTCACCTTTATATTTTAGGTGCAAAATATTTATCAAATGATGAAATGATCTCAGAATCTGGTCCATTCTGTTTTTTATTTTTTATTATACAAGGCTTAAGTGCGCTTTTTCCCAAAAAGCTTATCCAAAAATGGAATGCATCTGCAATTGTAGCTGTGTCTTTTTTGAAGAATATCCAAGGCAACACTTATTGGCTTAAGTTGGAATGAAAGTTTTCTGCATTGTTTGTAAAAGTTCTAATTGTTAATCAAGAGAAGAAGAGAAGAATTCCTTTATCAATGTCATCTTTATGGTCTTCCAGGTTATCTACCATCATGGAAAAGTCACGAAGTCCCGGAAAAGTCGCGGAATGAGAAAAAAGTCACAGATTTTTTGTTTATCCAAAGATTTTTTTTTCGATTTTTTTCCCTAAAATCTAGGCTTTGGATATGTGTGGCATTCAAATTTTTTTTCTCTCTCAGGTTTTATTCCTATTTTTTTTGCCTGGGAGGGAGGGATGGACAGTGCCGTCTTAACGCATGGGCCCACCCGGGCGCGGCCCGGGGGTCTCAAGAGAAAAGGGGCCTCACAAAAATGAAATGTGGTTGAAATTTCCAAGAATTCACCACAAAAGGGCCCATGATGCTCTTAAGACGGCCCTGGGGATGGATGGATGAGTAGCAGCAGAAAAGAACAATGTCAATGTGTAGCCACCCTACATTGGGACAGACATTATATGGGTGAGGCAAAAAAGCTATTTAGACTTGATGAACAAAAAGACCTTTTCTTTCTTTGCTTGTCCTGACCGTTCAACATTTCTAATATCCCCCCCGAAGCAGTGTTTTCAGGATCATGTGATAATTCCTAGGAGGGGGATTGTAATAGACCACAGCAGTAGGGAGACCTCTTCGAAAAATATTGGTTTCCCATACAAAGGACATGACCTTTCTCCCACACCACGGAGCAGAGCTGTGGGATCTTTGGGGGTCTGCAAGCCAGAGTTTTCACTGAGTGGGGGCTCTGTAGTGAATTTATAGCATGAAAAACAATGATGGTGATTGTCCTGGGCCTTAGGGCTGCAGCCCTGTCAGCCGGATCCTTGTGGGGGGCCAGGTGAAAGGGTACAAATTTTTTCTCCCCCGAAGGAAGAAATTTTTTTAAAAATAATCATCTGTCCATTTTTTTAATTTTTTGATCGCGTCAATCTTTACCGACTAGCTATAGCAAACAATAACATTGTACAGTATACGCATGCGACAGAACGAGAACGATCAAGAGAAGACAGACATCAGACTCGTTCGCCATTAATTGTGTTGCAACACAACATTTGGGCTGAATTTAAAGGAGTACTACAGTGTTTCTCCAAAAGTGTGCGCCGATGCTCATAGGAGTGTTGTGGCAAGCTGAAAATATTGATTTGTGCACCTATTTATGCTGTGAAGTGGTTGTTTTATATGGTGAAAATATCTGCCAAACTTTTTGGGAAGCAGCCAATGAACTATGAATTACTCAAAGGAGGCAGCTGACAAAAGGGGACCATTGGAATACGGTGAAAAGCTTGCAATCTAGACCAACACCTGGACATGGCGATAGAACAAATAACAAGCGTCTAATATTGGACTTCGAAAAATGTGAATAGGAAAAGAAATATGTGAAATCTGTCCTTCGAAAGGGCTGTGGTTGGTCTAGTGCAGTGTTCCTCAACGGCTGGGCCCTGACATCCGCCAAACTGGGCCATGAGTGGTTTATTGATTCATTTTTACCCATTTATTTCCCATTAATCTTGTGTATGCCCAGGACTTCCAATCAAGAAAAAGAAATCAACCGTGCCCCAGGATTCCAAAGGTTGAGAAACATTGGTCTACTGGCCCCACATCTTGCAGTAGGGCCCCCTAAGCTGAGATCATTGGCGGGCTCAGGCCAAATTTTTCCCGGGCCCCCGTATAATGAATTTATAATGTGAAAAACAAAAATGAGAATTATCTCATTTAGGGTCCCCGGGCTTGAACCCTATCAGCCCCCTACAGTGCTTCCCTCCTAATTGGAAAATCAGCCGAACTATGTTTGTACCCTTACGTATGGTTTTGACTCTCGTATATAAGAAACGTTTCTTCTAATTTTTGTTTATTTATCTGTGGCAATAAGTTTTGTCTGCGCTGTAATGCAATCAGTAAAGAAATGGGCTCATTTGTACACATTCTATTTAGATGGTGTTTTCTTATGATGCACATCTCTGTCTGGTGATGCGTGTCGATTCGGATGGTGAATCTTCAATTTCGATGGTCGGTGCCGATCGTTGAACCGACTGAACAAACTGCTCAATCGATTACACCTTGCTCCATTTAATGCCAACGTCATTATTTACTATTTATCAACCATTATTTGCCAATGTCGTTCAGGTCTTTTTCTCTGTTTTGAGCCCACTATTGCTATACATTGCAGCTCAATGCGGTTGTTGTGCACACATCTTAATAGCAATCATTAGTGTGTTCAGTAGTTTTGCTTTCGCAGGACTTATTTTCAATGAGCAGGGGTGCTCCCACAGCACTTGCTTTGGAAAGTTTTGTCATAGATGGCGAAGAAACTCCAATGCAACAAAAACATTGATCAACAATTAATCTTATGAATGCCCAGGCCTTCCAATCAAAAAAAGAGAAATAAACTGTGCACCAGGATCCCAAAGGTTGAGAAACATTGGTCTACTAGCCCCACATCTTGAGGTAGGGACCCCTAAGCTGAGATCATTGGCGGGCTCAGGCCAAATTTTTCACACCCCCCCCCCCCCTGTATAGTGAATTTATAGTGGGAAAAAACAAAAATGAGAATTATATCTCATTTGAAGCCCCCGGGCTGGATCAGTGTGCTTCGCTCCGAATTAGAAAATTGACTGGACTATGTTTGTACCCTTAAACAATGGTTTCGGTTCTTGTATATAAGAAATGTTTCTTCAATTTTTTTCATTTTACCTGTGCCAATACGTTTTGCCTGTGTGCGTTAATACGATCAGTAAAAAAATGGGGTCATTCCTGCACATTTTATTAAGACTGCATTTTCTTCTGATAATCATCCCTATCTGGTGATGCTCGTCGATTCTGACAGCAAACTGCAGATTTCGACAGTCAGCACCGATCGCTGAACCGACTGAAGAAACTGCTCAATCTATCACACCTTGCTCCATTCAACGCCATTCGGGTCGTTTGCTCTGTTTTGAGCCCACTATTGCTATGAGTTGCAGCATAACGCTGCTGTTGTTCACACGGCTTAATATCGATCAATAGTGTGTTCAGTAGTTTCGCATTTGCAGGACGCGAAATTTCAATGAGCGTGGGTGCGCTCACAGATCTTGCTTTGGAAAGTTTTGCCGTAGGTGGCAGAGAAACTCTGATACGACAAAAACCAAAAACATTGATAAGGGGTGGGGGGGTCTAGGGTTACCAGACTTCAGTATATACGACCTGGAAGGGCGTATATACTGAATTGCATTTTATATTCTGATCTACTGAGGGCTTAGGCGATCTTGCCAAGTTGGTTGAAGCCATGAATGGGGATACAGGGGAAAGGACAATAAAGATGATCACCGCTCCCCCCCCCCATTAAAAAAATTATTGGCTTAGGCAGAAGAGCAGAAGGGGAACATTAGTCCCCCCCCACCTTGTTAGGGAAACAACTTGTATCCATTTATGCTCTTGCGGGGGGAGGGGCTTATGTGGCTCCCAGTTTCTATGGGACGTTGTATTTAAATCAACTTAAATGTAAAAGTTTTTAAAAATTAAAAAATATATATATTATTTTTTGTCAATTCACTTCCCCAGTAGCACATCAATATAGAACAACGTAGAGATTTCGATACCGTTCGATGTCGTTTTATGTAAAAATGGCATACATTTGTCTGTAGAGTTCGACGTAGCAAATTTGACGTCAAACTATATCTGACAAGACACCGTTCGACATAAAAATGGCATACATTTATCGACGTAGTTCAACGTAGCGAATTCGACACCGTTCGACATAAAAATGGCATACATTTGTCTGCACAGTTCGACGTAGCGAATCCAACGTTGAACTATATCTTATACAAATACAACGCCACAACAGGCAAATTGCCCAACGAGGTGGCTGACTTAAGAACATCATGGATCCCCGAGCCATTTTTTGGAGGGCCCTACCTACTACTGCTACACCACACATGCACCCCCCCCCGGAACCCCCAACGAATCGGTACATGCGAGAATGTGCGTGTACGTGTAGTGAAACCTGACGTGAAGTTTTTTGTGTTTCTCTGTAATGCTTGTTATGTGTAGTGCTGCCATCTGCCACCAGTTTTTCTAACTATGAGTGAAGTGTTATGATTGAATGATTTATCATTGTAGGACTGTTGCTCTCTGTGGCGAGACTTTTTAACGGGGAGATCGGCTCGCATTTGCGCCTTGAAGTTGGAAACCACAGAAAACCAACTTCAGCCGACCACCACTGTGGGGTTCGAACCCGGATCCTCGCATTGCGAGTCCATCACTATAACCACTCGACCACCACAACGGCAAAGTATCTGACCCGACACTGTTCGACGTAAAAATTCCATGTCGATACAGTTCTATTTCAAGAAGTCGGCCCTTTCTTCATCCTGCAACACACTTGAATTCAAATAAAAAAGAATTTTTTTTTTTGATTTAGTCACAAAATTGTTTTAATAACTATTTACTATAATTGGTCACAAAAAATAAAAATTTATATGACATGTCGCTCTCCACTTGTTAATACAAGATATACAGAAAACTGGATGTTGTGAAGATATTTTAATTATTTGAGATTTTTTTTTTTTTTTAGGGAAGGAAAAAAAAATAAACAGCAGAATGGCTGAGTTTTAAATAAAAATTTAAATTTAATTAATTAATGTTAAATCCGAGTAAGTTGATAGTTTACAATGTCTGCTTTTGCTAGGTTTAATTTTGGGCAGGGATAGGTTTGAATATGTCTTGTAAGATTTATTATTTGTAATAGATTTCCATAGTATCAAATGAAATGAAGAAAAGATTGCTTTCACAAATATGATAACGAGAACAGAAGTATTTCCATGCCTTTTTTTTTGTGCAATTCTTGAAAATTCTTCCATTAAATGATAACAGAAATGAACCATGGCTAATATTAAAAAAAAAAAAACTATTATTTTCTCTCAATTGCTAAGTTTCCCCTCTTACACATACATCTAATTTGAAAAAGAATTAAATAAATTCCTCGCACTTAAGTACTCAGATACTGTATAATCAATATTTGCGGCTTCAGACTTCTTTTAAAAATTAATCTGATGATTTCCTTAAAAAATTTTTACGGCACAACTACAATTCTCACGTAGCACACTAGTTAAAAACTCTGATGTATAAGTAAAGTTCTAGTTAAGTTCAGAATTCAGTTTATGAATACTGCTACACAAAACACTTGTGTTCTGAACGTAAAAATAGAACTTAACTGTTACAAAAGGTAAATGCGACCATAGTGAGCCAGTTCAAAGTATTTAATCAGTTATTTTTATATATATAATATTTGAAGTAATTATTTTTGAATAATAATTTTATTATAATTCAAACTCGTGTTATTGTTACTAGATCAAACTTTGACTGCTAAGAATTATATGAATAAAATAATATTTACAGTCCATGTGCCAGTAAGGGGCCACCCAGATATTGAATGAAAACAATGAAATATATGTAATAGGCTTGACAAAACTGTAAAAAAGAAATATCACTGAAAAATATTATAATAAATGGAATAGGTCTCTGCTATAATTTAAAATGAAAATTTGATTTTCGTGTGTTCTTTCACAGGTGATTATTTTTATCCAAAGAATAAACAAGGTGCTGCTCTTCCAATTTGAACTGTGGAAATGATGCAATAATATCTGGACATACTATGTAAACACATAATTTTATACATGAACAAAACACCTATCATTTCCTGTCAATCTCAAACCTTGAGCAATTATTTTCCTTTTATTTCTCGAAACACGCATATAGTTATATGTATTTTTGAGAGAGCATTTCTTTTTACATTTAAAAGTGACACAAACACATGAAACTAAGTTTTATTTTGAGTTTTTTTTTTTATTTATTGTTATTTTCTTTCCACATTTTCTTTTCACAAGGGAGGGGCTGACAGGGCCCGGGACAAATACCATCATTTTTAATTTTTTTTCCCATGCTACGACTTCACTATAGAAGGGCCCGAGAAGATCTGAGTCTAAGGCAGCGGTTCTCAACCTTTTTTGACTTGCAGAGCCCTGTTTGACTCGAGGAGCCGTTTTTTGGCAGAACCTTGTAGGTCTCTCTTTTTTACTTATCTATCAAATTTACTGACTCATTTTATTTTCCTCGAGTCGCTGCGGAACATGGAGCACCGGTTGAGAACCGCTGGTCTAAGGCCATAGGAGCTCAAATAGCCTCAGTTCCAAGGTTACGGCACGTACAGCTCAAGTGCCGTGACAACCCTTATTTACCTTTTTTTCACACTGTAAATTCACTACAGAGGGGTCCATTTTAACCTGACTTAAGGGCTCACCAAAGATCACAGCCCAGCAGGAAGGAACAGAGATTTATGAATTTAAATAACAAAAAACATGACGGTTAAAAAAAATAAAAAACATTGTCAATATCTTGGAAATTTATTCTCTAGTTTGGTAACAATAGTAAAATAATGCTTACCTTTTCTCTAAACGCTATCTTCAGCATCAACTATTTTAAAATCGCCAGCCTTTGCAGCCTGTAAGTAAAGCCATGCTCTCCTTCAAAATGGCCGCCTTTATTGACGCTCACTGATGGAAGCCGGGAGAGGGAAGGGAACGCGTTGTGACGTGAGGGCCTGTACCATTCTTGGTCATTATAAACAGCAAGTGCGACGTTATGATGGATGAAAAATTTGGATTATTTAAAAAAAAAAACTAATTATCGTGTAAGATATTCTCCTTCGAAACGAAATGCTGTAAAAATGAGAGTAAAACTATTTGAGAGAAAAAAATGAAGATATTTTGATGTTTACCGAGTGAATATATTATTACTATACCGTTTGGTATTGGACACGTAGAAATTTCGGACCTCTTTCAACACTCGGTATTCATTAGATGAACTGCCGTCGCATCGATGTTGATCCGACGCATGACGGTGCCGTTGTGTTACTGGGGTTACGTTCCCTCTTTCACTAAGACCCACTATTTTATTAACCCAAACCCCCCAGGTGGTTGCTGCTCACAGTTTGGAAGCCACTGATACAATAAAACAGTCCACCATGGCTCATTTCCCCTTGCGCCATTAAACCCAAAATCCAATCCAATCCATGGCTCATTTCGTCGAATGCAGCACTCCCACTCATCCTCCTTTTTGGTAAAGTGGCCCACATTTGTCTTACTTTTTAGTTTTTGTTGTACTTTGCCTACTTTTTTAATGAAATCCTATCAAGAAAATTTGTATAATATATATTGATTTTAATTGAGAGAATCATGGACATAATGCCAAATAATACAAATGTAGTAGATTGAAATTAATGATTCTCTCAAAGCAGAAATTGTATTGCTTTAAGTTTATTTGGGGGGGGGGGGCGGGATGTATGTGGACCATTTGGTGGTTCAGTAATTTTTCATTTGCTTAGTTTGAGGGTTCTAAAAGTAGACTAGTCATTAAAAACTTCTGTCTTGTTGAAAAAAAATATTTTTTATTTACTACTTCATGGTCAAGGACAGTAACTAACATTCATCATTTAAAATTATGGTGCACACTTTGTGTATAGTCAAAGAATTTTGCTTTTGGTATTTCGTATATAGACACCCTGCCTTCCATTATCTTTTGAAAAAATTTCTTGTTGTATTAGAGCTGTCTTAACTCATGGGTTAGGCATGACCTGGGGCCTCAAGAGAAGATGGGCTTCACAAAAATGAGATATGGTTGAAATTTTCGAGAGAAGTATGTAAATTTGCCAAGTGAGGCCTCAGAAAAATCATGTGGCCAAATGAACCCATGATGCTATTAAGACGGCCCAGTGTTGTGTAGGTTTCTAGACCAGAGTTAATGTAGTTTTCCATCGTTTATCACCAGGTAGAATATCAAATCATTTGATAGTTTTTCCTTCAGCTTCTATACTATACTCTAACCATATTGTATATTTTGCAAGTATATATGAATGAATATATACTGTCCAAAATAGTGAGTGGAAAATTATTTTACAATCATATTGAGTATTTATTCTTTGTATAATATAAGCACTTTAAACATTTTTTGCAATGAATGTGTATTTTTAATGGGAATCTTTTTGTATTGTGAAAAGGAATTTTTATACTTGAGGTTTTGACAGTTTTTTGATGGGCTGTTCTACATGCAGCAGTTTGAGCCGTGGTTTAAACCGTCAAAAACTCTCTCTCTCTCTCTCTCTCTGTCATGCATCAAATACTTACCAACCCTACTCTTTTCTTTAGTGAATTTCTCTTTAATGATGTAGTTTTATTAACCAGATGAATCTGTATCATTATACGGAAGTCAAAAATTTTTGACTCAATTTAGCCTCAAGAATGTGAATTTTTCCCCCTTAAGAAATTGATATATAATCCATGTACTTTTTTTTCTAAATGTTTTCCTTAGAAAGCTATGTTGTCTGTTCAAGAAAGTTGTTTGTTAGCTTCAAGTACATCATGCCCAAACCAGGATTCAAACCTTAGAGAAGATGTATTATAGTGTAGAAAAGTGTATTCATTTCTTTCATGCAGCACATTTTGTCATGTGACCACGTGACTATCAGAAGAGTTGCAATGGTTTGCCAGTATCTCTAATTTGGCAGTGTGTTATGTTCCTCTTCAACTCTTCTTGGTTCAGTGTTTTTGAAGTGCTTTTCTTGGAAGAACTCAATGGCGACTCTCCATGAAATTAATAATTTTTCAAATCATAATTTGAATTTAACAAGTTCGTAGTTAGGGCTGTCAAGAAATTCAGTGAATTTTAAAGGAGCTATAAGCTTCATTTCCCCCTTTTCTATCCTGTAAATTCAAATTTCCTTGTGTTTGTCATAACATGTTTAGTTTTTGTTCATCAGGCGATCGCAAACTTTTAAAAAAATATATTTTTTATTTCTTCAAAAAAATTATTCAACATAAAAATTTTTAAACATTGTAATAAAATTTTTTGTGAAAATTACATATACTCTTTTTGAAAAATATATAATGCAAGCACAAAAAATATGATGTATAACATGATCCTGAAAAATATAACAAATAACAGGATGCTAAAAAATATAATGTGCTGAAAATATGATGTATAACACAATGCGGGAAAAATATACGCAACAACATGATGTTTAAAAATATAATGTATAAACAGGTTATGTTATCCTACAAACTGAAATTTTGCTATTCTAGGAATCCTCATTTACCTTTGCTGTTGTTTTTTGTAATGAAAAAATTAATGCCAATGGCTGTTTCAATCATCAAAACATGAATATCATTTAGCAAAAAAATTGGGTTGCCGAGAGAAACATGTAAACATACTCAGACAACATTCAAACAAAAGGACCAAATTGTAACTAATTTCAGATATACCTTTAAAAATGCAGTAGTTATTTGACTAATTATTAATAGCCTCATAAGTTAAGACAAATATTATTGAAAAATATGCAAGATCTAAGAACTTATATTGCTAGAAAATACAAGTTTTGATGAACTTTCTTCACAATCGCAAGCTTTAGTACCTTATTTTTATTAAAAACCATGAAAATATGTAATGATAATATACACATGTGAAACGTTAAGTCTTTCTTTGACTTGTGTTTTAGAACAGCCATAAGCACAACACACACAAATACCATTTTTACAATGATTTCAAACTACTTTCAAATTTCTTCTACCAGCAATCAAATTCTTATTCCAGCTAAATCCTATTTTTTTTTGTGTGTGTGTGACATTAATTGGCTTCTGACATCCTCTTTCATCAGTATTGTCACATAAGCAAGTCAAATTTTAAGGTGATTTGTCAAAAAGCAAGCAAACTCATAATCATTCAGTATCACTCTAAAGTGACCATACTGAATATCTTTTCTGATCCCCCTTCCACAGTTTGTATTTTGTTTTCAGCATTGAACCCTAATGTAATAGAAAACCAATTGAGTGTTGTTTGAGAGGGAAGGTACAGGTCTGAAATTTGGAGCATATGTACAATATTAGTTCTTCCTCTCTTTGACTGTAGAATTTCTTTTAGTTATTGATATATATCATATACAGGGTGATTCAGAGAAGATGGGAAAACTTTAAGAGGTGGTACAATACAAACAATCGTCATTAAAGAATACGTGGTCTAACATGAAACGCAAATGCTCTAGCGTGTTTTGAAACGGCCGCTCCACAAATGTTAAAATGGCATCCCTGTTGAAATTTATCAGAAGAAAAATAACATCATTTATGCAAATGTAACCTGGGAAAGAAAAAGAAACTGCCGCTTCACAAACGTTAAAACGACATTCCTGTTGAAATTTATCGGGAGAAAAAGAACACCATGCATGCATTCTTTGATGACAATCGTTTGTATTAGTGTGTACTATCACCTCTGGAAGTTTTCCCAGCTTTTCTGAATGGGGAAGAAGAGGCAACCATATGCAAATCTGCATCACAGTGAATAAAAGGCACGGATGCCAGCCCTGTGAATTTATTCCAGCATGCAACCATTCTAACAGTTGTAATGTACAGGATAATGGTACACTATAGTAATATTGAAAAAGCAGACATGGATTTCATTTACGGAGCAGCAAACAGAAGTATCACAGAGACAGCGTTTTCCCCACAGGTGGTTGCCTAATCCAAAAACATTTGTGTGCTTGCATCGGCAGCTATGCAAAACAAGATCCTTTCTTTCTTCCCGGTCTGATGCAGGTCGTACAAGGACTGCCAGAATGGATGCATACGGTTTCTTCTTCTTCCACAGGTTACGTTTGCATGCATGGTGTTCTTTTTCTCCCAATGAATTTCAACAGGAATGCCATTTTAACATTTGCAGAGCAGCCATTTCGAAACGTGTTAACAAATTCACATTTCATGTTAAATCATGCATTCTTTGATGACAATTGTTTGTATTAGTGTGTACTATCACCTCTGGAAGTTTTCCCAGCTTTTCTGAATCACCCTGTATTACTAGCTGACTGTTTACAATTAGCTAATTCTAATGTTAAGAAAAAGAAAAGCGCCTTTCTTATGGCACATAGAAGAAAAATTTTCAAATCATTCAACAGGATTTCTATGGAGTGAATAACAAAATTAATAACTGTGAAGGAATTAAATATCTTGAGTCAACTTTAAAGAATTTTGTAAAGTTCTAATACGTGAAAAAACTACATATATCTGTGAATAAAATACAGTTATAGAACACTGACTTAGATTCATTCAAACTTTCCATTTCTACTCACTCAATATCACAGTCTCTTCAACTCTTGTATTATTATTATTACCACAAGGGACTTGTGGCGTTATGGCAACAACAATACAATACATATAATCAAATGTCACAACACACATCATTTTATATACAGTCTTTCTCTATGTGCACAGAGCATTGTGGCCACTTATGATGAGGTGACCCCTGCCTTTTGAAGTTTAGCTCATAATATTCCATATAAAAGCAGCTGAATGGTGCATCTGCCCTGTGAATATAAAAAAAAGAAGAAAAAAAAAGAGATTTACGAAAAATTATTCAGAAAGACATTAGAGTGTCGCTGATAACAAATAGCCACTGTTATGAAGAGCTAGTTTTCAGCAGCAGCAATGTGAAATTAAGATTAAGTTATGTTCAATATTATTTGTTAAACTGTTAATGTTATTCAGTATTGATCAATTATTCAATTGTTCAGTATTAATCCAGAAGTCAAATCCTCAGTGTATGTCATAAACTTCAATTTAGAAATTGTGTTAGGTGCTCTGTAGTTTGTGATATTGCAAATTCCAATCCTTGTTATGCCACCCCAAAGAAGTAAGACTGATTGTTCTGCATCTAGCAAGAAAAGAGAAACATTGACTTTGGAATTTAAACTCAACATCATTAAGGATTTTGATAACAAAATGAAAATTTGTGAGCTAGCAAAAAAGATCAATCTATCAGAATCCACAGTAAGAACAATCATAAAAGATAGAGAAAAAATTCTTGCAATTATGAAAAATTGCCAGCCTTTAAATTCAAGCATAATTCGTAAGCATCACTATATATTGCAGATACAGAAACAATGCTTAAGTTATTGTGTGGTAACCAAGTGAGAGAAAAAAAATTTTCCAATTAATCAAAATACCATAAGTAACCAGGCTGTGCTGATTTTTGAGAGACGTAAAGTTGATGCTAGAAAAAGAGCCAAAGATGAAAAGTTTACAGCCAGTAATGGTTGGTTCAACTGATTTTTGAATCAGTGTAACTGGTACAGCATCATGGAGACCAGAAAGGTGGCAAGCAAATAACCATCATCTTATCTTGAGACCCTCAAAGTTATCGTGGAAGCAGGTGGGTATATAGTGGTCAGACCATATTCAATATAGACGAGACTGTCCTGCTTTGGAAGAGGATGTCCAAAAGAACTTTTATCACACGTTTCTAGGCTTCAAAGCCTCCAAAGACAGATTGACATTGATGATTGGTTGGAATGCAGCTGGTGATTGTAAAATTAAACCACTCTTAAATCAGCGTTCCGAAAATCCAAGTTCTCTAAAAGATAAATATAAAGTTAATTTGCCTGTGTGATTTGGAAATCAAATCATAAGACTTGAATGACTGCTTTAATTTTTGAAGACTAGTTTAGTCATCACTTCATGCCTGAAGATTAACATTATTGCCAGTAAAAAAAAATTAATTCAAAGTGATGCTTGTTCTCAACAATGCACCCAGTCATCTGCCTGCTACTTTGATTAATTTTGACCCTCTGGTGAGAGTTGTTTTTATTGCCTCCAAACACAACTAGCTGAGTTCAACAAATGGACCAAGGTGTTATCAAAGTATTTAAAGTGTACTATACACAATGTTCCTATGAACATCTGAATGAGACTATGTGCATAAATGAGCAACTGACTGTTCAAGAGTTCTGGAAACAGTTCAATGTTACAGATGCCGTGAGGATTATAAGAAGGTCTTTGGCTCAAATTTCACAAAAAAAAACTTTGAATGTTGTATGACAAACACCCTGTTTGGTCTTCTTCTAACGAGAGATGGAAACCATGTTGGAAATACACTGAAGAGCCAAAAAATCTGGTCACCTGCCTAATATCGTGTAGGGCCTCTGCGAGCCCGCAGAAGTGCTGCAACATGACGTGGCATGGACTCGACTAATGTCTGAAGTAGTGCTGGAGGTAATTGACACCATGAATCCTGCAGGGCTGTCCATAAATCCGTAGGAGTAAGAGCGGTGGAGATCTCTTCTTAACAGCACGTTGCAAGGCATCCCAGATATGTTCAATAATGTTCATGTCTGGGGATTTAGGTGGCCAGCGGAAGTGTCTAAAGTCAGAAGAGTGTTCCTGAAACCATTTTGTAGCAATTCTGGACGTGTGGGGTGTCGCATTGTCCTGCTGAAATTGTCCAAGCTGTCGGAATGCACAATGGACATGAATGGATGCAGGTGATCAGACAGGAGATGCTTACGTACCTGTCACCTGTCAGAGTCGTATCTAGACGTATCAGGGGTCCCATATCACGCCAACTGCACATACCCCATACCATCACAGAGCCTCCACCAGCTTCAACAGTCCCCTGTTGACATGTAGGATCCATGGATTCATGAGGTTGTCTCCATACCCGTACACGTCCATCAGCTCGAAGCAATTGGAACTGAGACTCTTCAGACCAGGCAACGTGTTTCCAGTCCTCAACAGTCCAATGTCAGTGTTGTCGGGCCCAGGCGAGGCGTAAAGCTTTGTGTCGTGCAGTCATCAAGGGTACACGAGTGGGCCTTCGGCTCCGAAAGCCCATATCGATGATGTTTCGTTGAATGGTTCACACGCTGACACTTGTTGATGGCCCCGCATTGAGATCTGCAGCAATTTGTGGAAGGGTTGCACGTCTGTCACGTTTAATGATTCTCGTCAGTCGTCGTTGGTCCCGTTCTTGCATGATCTTTTTCCAGCCGCAGCGATGTCGTAGATTTTTTACCTGATTCCCGATATTCACGGTACACTCGTGAAATGGCCGTACGTGAAAATCCAAATTTCATCGCTACCTCGGAGATGCTATGTCCCATCTCTCGTGCGCCGACTATAACACCACGTTCAAACTCACTTAAATCTCGATAACCTGCCATTGTAGCAGCAGTAACCGATCTAACAACTATGCCAGACACTTGTTGTGTTATATAGGCGTTGCCGACTGCAGCGCCGTACTCTGATTGGTTCCATATCTCTTTGTTTGCATACACATGCCTGTACCAGTTTTTTTGGCTCTTGAGTTTAGATGAAGTCGCTAAGGCAGATAAAATTGTCCACCTTGCCAGGCAATTAGATCTAGAAGCAAAAAATAAAGATGTCAATGAGCTGTTAGATTCACTTAACAAGGAGCTTACAATTGACGAGTTAGAAATAGTGAGTAAATCATTGATGAAGAGCTGACATGAAAAACCCAGAATCTGAAGGCATATTAGCCAGAATAATTAATAATAATAAGGCCAGAATAATTCAAGGCATACATCTGAAAGATAGATGACATTTAAAAAACTAACAGAAAGTCTAGTCTCATTTGGATTAAAAAGGAGTACAGATTTGTGAAGGCATAGGTCCTATATAAGATTGAATTGTAGTCATGAGGCGAGGCTGCTGTGGTGGTCAAATGGTCATAGTGATGGACTCTCATCGCGAGGGTCTGGGTTCAAACCCTACTGTTGCCACATTGGTGGTTGGCTGAAGTTAGTTTTCTGTGGTTCCCAACTTGGAGGTGCAAATGCAAGCCAATCTCCCCATTAAAAAGTCTCATCGCAGAAAGCAACAGGCCTACAACAGTATAATCTTTAATTTTTTCACTTCACTCATGGTTTGAAAAATAGAAGGCACTATAACAAGCATTACACATAAACAAGCTTCACATTAGGTTCACAACATGAGCACGCACTTTCCAACATATACCAATTTGTTAGAAATTCTGCTGTGGAATATGGACGAGGTGCACGTGGGGTTTAGTAGTAGTCATGAGGCAAGTAATAAAAAGATCATTTCATTGCTATGAAGAAATATTGAGAGAAAAGAAAAAGTTATCATGCCGTCAGAGAGTCTGTTGGATTTGATTAAGCCATCAACATCAAAATAACTTTCTTTAATGTAAGCCAATTTTGGATGTATGAAAATAAGTTTTGTTTATATGAGAATAATAGCAGCTATAATTGCATTACTTAATGAAAAACACAAGTGTTTAGTAAACTTCAAGTCCTAAATAAGTAATATTCATAAGTTATTCTATGTAAAATTGAACCTCGACTTATGTGAATTCAACTTATATATGCTTAGTGTCGGTCCCACTTATCACATAACTCTAGGGTGTTACTGTATATTGCATGTAAATAATCTCCAAAAAAATTCTGCTCTTTCCTTCTATCTTTAAAAGAATATTAAAATCTTAAAGATTCTAGTAAAGGTAATACTATTCTAATATAGCCTTTTGAGAACTTTGATCCAATTTCATGATTTTTTCCCCCTGACTATTTTGTATTTTCCAATAATTTTAAACAGAACCCCCAAAAATAAAATAAAAACACCAAATCTTGAAGTGTGTGGGCAGTGTTTACTCATTTTAAACTAAGTTTCAGTTGTATGACTTTCTTATGTATATGATGTTTTGACATGGCTTCTGAATGTTATACAGGTTCCTACTGTATTTAATGCTTAACATATCTTAAATGTGCCAGCAATTGAGTAATAGTAAGAAGCCACAAACTTTTTCTCAAAAAAATCTATTTTTTTTATTTTTATTGATATTTTTATTATTAGTAGTATTTTAAATTTCATCTATTTTTACTAGTGTAGCAACAAAGTTGTTATGTGTTTGTGACAGAACAAGAGAGCTCAAGACAGGACAAACTCAGACTAGAAAAGGGTTGGTGACCAAATTTATGTATTTATGGTCATTAAGAGGGTTGAAACCTATCATTTGGGCTGAATTGAAAGGAATAGGGTGTCAAGCTCACAATCCAAGTCCACACCATAACATGATGATAGAGCAAATAACAAGCATCTAATATCAAGACTTGTTCTTTCTTATTTCCTCAATACTCATAAAATTTTATATTATTAAATATTTTTTTCTAAACTATGAGTAAATATGTTTGATAAAAAAGATCTTTATCACCAATTATATAATTTCAATTTGATACGATAAAATTTCAAGTTTTTATATAGAGAAGTTCATCAGACACAAGGAAAATAATTTTTTCAAAGTTGTTTCAATTGAATTCAACCTCCAGGTTTGAATTAAATGTTGATACCAAAATTTGCAAAAAGTTTCAGTGAAGAAAACTATTAAAAAAAAGAATTTTAGCAGAGAAATGTGTATCCATATTTGCTACAGGAACATTTTTCTCAGCGACTTTATTGGGCATTTTGCCTGTTGTGGCTTTGTATATGCTGCACTATTTTTCACACAAATACAAGTACCACAACAGGCAAATTGCCCAACAAGGTGGCTGAAAAAATTTGCCCATAAAAAATATGGATGTCAAATGTAACCAAAATACCCAATAGAAAAGCTTATATCACCAAAAAAAAACATTAATTAATAATATATATAATACACTGCCAATAAAAAAGAGAGATTATGGTTACCTTATCCAAGTATGTCTATCGTATTTCTTTTTAAATGTATCAATTGTGTTAGAATTCATAACCCCCAGAGGTAAGTTTATTCCATTTATTGACAATCCTATTAGAGAAAACTCCCTGTGACACCACAACCTGGAATTGTCCTTACTAAACAATACTGGTGGCCCCCTTGTCAAAGCAGTTGATTGATGGTATGTTAATAACTCATGGTCCAGTCTATCCATCCCATTGAAAATTTTGAACACTTTGATCATATCCGGAACCTGCATTCTTCCAATGTGAACGTATTCAAGAAATCAAGTCTTTCTTCATAGCTCAAGCCTTGTGTGCCAACAAGAGCATGTGTAGCTCTTCTCTGCACACCTCACCCAAGTCTATGTTGGTCTGTAGGTATGGTCTCCAAAACCTTACGGCATACTTCAGTTTAAATCAAACTAGGCCTCGGAAAAGTAGAAGAATGACTTGAGGAGTGTGCAAAGAGACCTTTTTGAAAATGAAACTCAGCATTCTATTTGCTTTTCTGACCCCCGGTGAACAATGTTCAGAAAACCTAAGCCTCTCATCAGTGAGAATTCCCAAATCTGTGATCACATCAGTGCATCCCGGATATAATAGCACCATTTCACTCATGAGTGAATTGTGGGTTGTTCGAACCAAAATGAGTGACTGTGCACTCTTCCACACTAAACGTTATGCTCGATTCATTAGCCCATGCTGCAATCTTGTTTAAGTTGTTCTAGAGCAACTTCCTATTGCTTTGATTCCTGACTACCCCCACTAGCTTCACATCATCTGTGAATTTGTTAACAATCCTATCAACACCCTTATCAAGTGTACAGATAAAAGTATGGTGCAAAGGGCACTTCCTTGAGGAAAATTCCCCGTTCACCATAACCTGTTGTGACCTATCTCTCAACCACAATTCTATCCAAAAAATTACAATTTGCAATCCCATATAAACGCTTCAAGAGTTTAACATGTTGGATCCGATCGAGTGATTTCTGGAAATCAAGATAAACTACGTCGATGTTTGTTCCATTTCCCAAAGTCTTAGTCATGGGATCATAGCAAAGGAGGTTGGTTATACATGACTTTTTCTTCCTGAACCCATGCTGGTTTTTTGACAATATGTTATTCTTGTCTATCCCCTTCACCAATTGACATTTGATAGTAATTTTCAAGAGGGAGCTCATCAAACTCACTGGACAATAATTCGAAATGTTTTCTCTACTACCCTTTTTAAATATTGGAATCACATTAGCATACTTTCAATCCATTGAAACGTTATCCTCAGCAACACTGCTTCTGTAAATCGGTGCAACTGGTCCCAACAATTCATTTGCGCACACATTCCCCAAAGACTCTAGGTTAAATATCATCTAGTCCTGGTGCTTTGCTTGCACATATATTTTTTGAAGTTTTCAGACTTCCACATCATCCATCTGAATATCGTTGAGGACTTAATCAACCCATGACACACTCATACTTTGGATATTACCTTCCTTATTAAAAACCGAAGTGGAAAAGTCATTGAAAGCACTACACATGCCTGAATTACTCTCTACCCTAGATCCTTCTATTCAGAATGGCCAACTGTCCCCTTACATTCATTATTGACATACCTGAAAAATGATTTTGGGTCTGAGCAAATGCTATGTGCTAGCCTAAATTCAACTACCTTTTTGCTTTTTATATTAAGAACCAAAACACAGACTCACTTTCTAATATAATTTAACTAACATTTATATTTTGCTTTTCTCATTCAACAGTTCATAAAACATTTTTATGCTCTAAATTTATTTATTATATGTTTATACCCACACTTTTATGTTACTTATTATAAGAACTGAATGCTTTGACATTTTGTTCTTCTCATTCAACAGTTCATAAAACATTTTTATGCTCCAAATTTATTTATTATATGTGTAATACTCACACTTTTATGTTATTTTTATAAAAACTGAATGCTTTGGATGGTCTCAGAGGACAACTAGTTTCACTTTGACCAGTAGTTAACATTGCTCAAACTTGAACAATCTATTGTTTATTTTATGAAAGAAGTTTGTTTAATTCTTAGGTTGCAGGAATAGTTGGAAAATTGCTTCTTCCTCTGCAGGAGTGTAAAAGAGGTTTTTTTTCAGTTTTCTTTTGTGAAAGATATATAGCAATCAAACCTAGATGTTGCAAATACAATACAATCGAAAAGAAAGTGTGTTACAAACACAAAATCTGGGTTCAATCACACAATCATTGACAAAATAGTGACTGGGGGCAGGCACAGGCACCTTACCACTGCTCAATCTAATGTACACTCATCCCATACAGTACAAGCAAACCTGTCAGAGAATGGAGAAAAATAATGTGTACACCATCTATATGCCATTTAAAGAATTTTGTCTTAAAAGAAATTGAATCATCACAGGATGATTGAGTAGGATACTATGCTCATCATCTGGTAATGATGGAAGCAATCTGAGGGTTAAAGATCTTTCCTAGCTGTCACCTGCTAATAGTAATTTGAATGTGTAGGGTGATGTTTACTATCTATTTTACTGAAATTTTATGACAGATTCCTCAATGAAAAAGTTTAATACATCTGACAGTCACCTATATATATTTTTTTGCATTTCTGATCACTTGCATGTTCTGCAATAGAAAAAAATCTGCCTTTGATTCTTTCAAGAAAACTCAAACAAAAGTTATCATAAAGTGCATTATCATATAAGAGAGAGACAAAAAAAATCAAAATCTGACTCCATATCAAAAGGTTGCATGTTCACATCAGGTCTGGGTCACCAGTTCTTTAGTAACACGAGTGCTGGTGGATGTCTTATTGTTTTCAAAATAGGCTGAGTCATGACCCTGCTTTGTTTTTTTAACTTATTTAATGTATAGAAATAGAACGTGGTGGTTGACGGTAGAAGCCAGACTGAACTCTAATGCAAAGAGATACTACACTAATGTCCATAAATTGAGGATAATGCCAGCGCCGGCAAATAAAGGTTCAGAAACAAAACAAACGTTACTTATTCATAAAACCCATTTATTAAACAAAAGATAAAGAACAAAAACGATGGTGTATGTATGATACCATTCATAAAAACTACAATTTTTGCTCCCTGGAGCAATTGTAAAAAATATCTCCTTTACAAAAACTTACTATTACATAGTTGGTATGGTGGTTAATACATTGTATGTCTCCTATGCGATGAAATACAGTCCGTACAACGCCTAGGCATGCTGAGTATCAAATTATCGATCTGATCTTGGGGAAGATCACTCCACTCAGCAAGCAATGCTCTCCGAAGTTCCGGTACACATGTAGGAGGTGGTTGACGGGCTGCAACTCGTCGGCCAATCATGTCCCACACATGCTCTATCGGATTCAAGTCAGGTGAGAATGCTGGCCATTCCATCCGGGTTATATCCTCAGATTCAAGGCATTCGTTTACGATGTTTGCTCGGTGAGGACCGGGTGTTGTCATCCATAAACACAAATTCTGCACCCATGGCACCCCTAAACAAACGTACATGTTGTTCCAGAATGATGTCCCGATAAATTTGGGCTTTCATGGTTCTGGTTTGAACATGCAGATCTGTTCTGGAACCCAGTATAATTCCACCCTAAACGAGCAATGCTGCACCACCATAATGGTGTCGTTCAATGATGTTGTCTTGGTGGTAATGGGTACCTGGCGTTCTCCATATGAAAGTCCGACGTGAATCAGACTGCAAGCTAAACCTGGACTCGTCGGAAAACATCACACAAGCCCACTGTGACGATGTCCACATTGCATGTTCTCTACTCCGGGCCAATTGCTGCCGACAGTGAGTTGCTGTGAGCGGAACACATCTGAAAGGCCCTCGAGCATATAGACCAATATCTCCCAAACGTCTGTACACGGTTTGCCTTGAAACTGTGGTACCCGTGGCTGCAGATAGCTGACGAGACAGGTCGGATGCTGTGCTCCGTCTGCTTCTTTTGGCAGTTACTGCCAAATACCGGCCTTCATTCTGCATTGTAACTCGGGGGCAACCTGTACTGTAACGTCTACTGACATTTCCGTTATCTTGGAATCGTTGCCAAAGCCTAGAGATGACACTTTGGGTAATTCCAAGTTCCTCGGATACTTCCATCTGAGTACGCCCACATTCCAGGCGGCCGATAATTCTACCACGTAAAAAATCATCCACATGCGTCATAACTATTCGCTTATGGCACTGAGTACCTTACAGAACTCTTGTGAACAATTTCACTTCTTTGCCACCATTCCTTATATATACCCCCCTCTTACACTCTCGTCATTGTGACGTACTATCGGCATCATCTGGTGGCTTCCTGAAATTTGCATATCATTCTTGCAGATGTGTGTGATAATTCTACAGGTGAAATTTTTACTTTAGATTTCGATTTCCGTGTGATTCTGAATTATCCTTAATTTATGGACATGAGTGTAGATAATGCCTAGCTAGTGGGTGGCATAAAACATGATAAAAAATATATGAATTGCATAAGACAAGCAGTGCCGCACTATGTAAGCCCTTATAAAATTGAGGTAAAAGCATATATCTTACATTGTATTATTTCTTTCCCTTCTTAGCCCCTGGTTGATGATTACAAAAAGAAAGTAGATTTTGGAAAAGAACTCCTAAACAATTTTACATTTTACTTTGATCTGGAAGCTGAAGTAGAAAATCTGTTTGTTAGAGTGAGTACATTTTTAATTCATTGTACCAAGTATGCATATGACCAAGTTTAGTTTAAATTCTCTTCAAGATTAATATTTCAAGGATTATTTCATAAATTCAATAGTCACAGGATTATTTCTGAAATAGTAACTATTATAATATGATATACAAGCAAGTATAAATGATACCTTGGGATGGCTAAGGAATGCCTCGGCTTACAAATTTTTCAGCTAGCAAAGATTTTTTTTTTTGTGTGATTTTTCTGCCTTGACTAATGAATGTGGATTTGGCTTACAAACATTTTAGTTGAAATAGATGCATGTGCTAACATAAAGCAACCACGTTATGAGCTGAATTTTGATGACAATGATCATAATTACTCTCTCTTGAGCCAGATTAACTTGTTTCCACCTCTGGGGGGAATCTTTTTCTGTGTGTAACTCCACTGCTCTTTTTCAAAGTTTTTGAAACATTTCATGTAAAATAAAAGATTCAGCTAATAGAAAATGCAATAAAAAAAAGAGCCTATGATTACAGTACAGGCTTTCTTTCAGTGCAAGACTCTGGGCATCAAACTGAAAAGTTGGAACATTCTAGGTGATTATCTTTCCTCTCTGATCTATCAGACACAGAAATCAGCTGACTAAATCACTAATGGATGAGGACACTATGAACCTGACTGAGTTTTTTCAACAGCAGCTTTAGTAGATTAAAGCTAGTGTTGGTTGTGTGTGTGAGTAAATTGGTGTAAAATAAAAATATCTTCAATATCTCTCATCTTTCTATATTAGATTCTCATTTATCCAATTTTGAAGCTGTGCATTTCAGCCTTTGGCAGAGATGTCAACTGCTACTCTGCAATAAGCTATGGAGGTACAGAAGATACTCAAGCACAGATCTGCAATGTTTTACTTATTTTTATTATTTTTTAAAAATTGTATCGATCTTTATCATAATGACGAATTCGTATATGCATGTGAGAGAGTGAGAGCGAAGACAAGTAGGAGCCGATATGTTTTGTCTGTGTGTGGAGGGCAATCTGTAAAGCTGGGTCTAAAGCCGTTGCTCTACTTGATGCCCGAATGCGTAAAAACCTGTTTTCTGCTAAAAGTGCCACATGCTGTAGGCTAAAAACAGGTTTTTGAGTGGTTCAGCGCGGTGGGTTTGGACCCAGCTTCATTCGCATAGTGCATGGTCGAGCTTGTGAAACTCGTTTTGGAAAGAATGTTTAGTCGTAGGTGCTATAGGAGCTATAGGCACCCTGCTACAGGATGTGAGGGCCATGCCATGGTGTATATCGATTAAGCTTTTACGGGGGTAATACATCCAAATGAACTTTATTTATCAATTAAATTATTTTTGCTGTGAATAAATACTCAAAAGTGAATTTTTTTGGTGGTACTAACAACGCCGATTCATAAAGGATGCCAACAGCAACAGAAGTTTCAGGGCATGTGATGATAATGTTGCCTCTCGATATAACAATAATCCCTCTACAACGATATTTCTTCTTGGTCCACAATCGTTATATCTACGTTTCACTGCATTTCATTTAGCTATTGTTTATTTGTCCCAGTGTTATTAGTCATAAAGTATTTTGTCAAAAATATTTCACTCCTAAACTGGATAAGTAAAATATGGCTCTCAGAGTGTACTTGTTTTGGTTTCAATCATTAATGGCCTATTTTTTTTTAACCTCTCTTTTCCTCCTGCTGCATCGTCTGGAAGCCTCCTTCCCTAAGGGTCACGTTCAAACAAGAGAAGAGATGCTTCTTAGTTTTCCAACAGCAGGAAGAAGAAAGGACCAAAGCACCTCCACACCATATCGTCTCCAGATGCCATCCAGATGTGCATGCCTTTGGGCAGCTACGATTGGCATAGAGGGAGAATGATAATTGGAGATTGAGCATCCTAGTTGATTTTGAGAAAAATACTACAAATTGTTACAAAAAAAAGAAAGCCAAGGACAAGTTGATTGCGATTTTAAAAAAGTATTGAAATAAAATTTTGAGCAGATTTTTTTACGAAACTTTTTTTGGGGTAATTTTTTTAATCATAAAAATTGTTTTTCCGAGCCAAATATGGGAAATATATCCACGTGAATTTTGGGGGGGGGGGCTGAGCCAGTCCTTCAAAATTATTGGAGGAGCTTGGGCCTGTGGGTGGGATACAAGTTTATGCCTTTGCTATGCGGTTATGTGGTTATCGTTGGTGGTTGCTGATCATGACAATTTCACATCGTGAAAATCCGGATTTGGCGAACAGGGGCGGCTCGAGGAAAAAAAATCTCTACCCATGCAGAATCTATTTTTGGCGCTACTGACCATATTTTATTTGGTCGAAAAAGCTTTTTTCACCCCTTCAACTTCATTTGGCACCCCTCCCAGAGCAGCGCCCAATATGGCCGCACGGTCCACCCCTGCGTTGGGGGCATGCTCTTAACAGTAGTCAAAGGAAGGAGTTCATACTAGGATCATGCTCATTTTACATAACTTCTGTGAGATACCTATTATATATAAATATCCTATCGTTACAAAACATGTTGGAGAGAATGAAATGTTTGCACCCTCTCATTTTTGCACTCTCTCGCATTGCTGGGATGGTACATTACTCCTTCACGTGTTGCTGGGATGTTGCTTAACATTGTATCACCAACAGAACTATCAGTGATGTGTAATGAATGGGTTGCACTACAATGCAAAGAATTAAAAGAAATGAAATCAGTTCAGAGAATAGATAGATAGATATTGGACAGACATATTCAAACTTTGTAACCTTGAAAGCAGCCCAAAATTCAAAATTTTGCCAGTTTGGTAAAGGCTTCTTTTATCTTTAGCACATGGTAATGCAGACAGTGAAAGAGAGTTCAGTGTTAACAAAAGTATGTTTGAACAGTGAAAAATCTGTCCATCTAATGCTTTAATGGAATAAGACACACAAAATAAGCGACTCGTGATTCGTATAGAAAATATTGTAACAGGCTTGAGGCTGAGAAAACAATGCAAAAAAAACATTTTTAATCTGTTGCCATGCTATTTTGTTTAGAAATTATTTAAATAAATAAGGTATTTATATTTTTCTCGTTTTTTGCATTTCGTTTTTAAATTTAATCATATCTTTAAATTCTGTGAGAAGCTAACTTTTTTCACGGAAATCCTCATTATATTCTGCACGCACGTTTTTTTGCTATATCAGGATGAATACAATTTTGGTGTTAAAACAGCAGAAGTTCTTGCTGCCTAGGTTTTCAGTATGCATGGTGCTTAATTTGAAAAGAGTCAAATAATTTTTATTTGTCATTGTAGTAATGCATGTTTTAGTGGTGACAGAGAGAAGATACTTCAGAAAAAATTTAAATAGACTTTAACTTGTGAAGTATTTGTTCATTTGTGGCAAAACTTTTGGCATTCCACAGAAAAATATTGCAGATATAGTTAGTTTTTAGTTCTGCTTCATTTTCAAAATTTCTGCTACAAATATGAAAGTTTGCTGCTCCAAAATGGATGAGGACCGTTTGCACCCATGGTATAAGCAAGATTAAAATATTTGGTGTTATTCTTATCAGTTTGATCAGATGTGTGATTTCAATGCCAGACAATGTAAATGTGTTAATATTCACATATAAACTCTTCTATTTTTTTTTTAAATGATAACATTTCAGGCTTCCAAATTCATTGATAAAGCAACATCAGTTTCATCAGAAGGAAAAAAAACTCTGGATGATGCAGAAAAACTGTTCTTAGAATTGAACAAAATATGGAGAAGCATCAAAGGTTTACATATATATATATATTACTTTCCTTAAATTTTATTATGTTGATTACAACATATACTTTAATGTTACCTAGCATGCTTTAAACATAAAAAATGTGTTTAAATGAATTGTAAAATAATCATTTTTATTTCATCTTATCAACTCTATAGTTCTGAATGTTCTAATACGGAAAAATCATTTTCTCAGAGAATTCATTATCATTATTTCTATATTGTGATTGAACATCTCTAATTGATATTGTTGATACAGAGACCACAATGTCTACTAAAGCTGGTTATCCCCGAATTTAATGATACCAAAATATGGCAAAATAATTTCATTGAATTCATTTACTGTGTACTCTAATACAAAATATTCACACACTGTTTTTTGCATGCATGTTTTGTCTATAATACTTTTGTGTATGTTGCGCAAACAAGTGGAAGAGATTTGCTGAGAGACTTATTGAGAGACAAAATAGAAAATGCAGTTATATGTATTATTGAGAAAAATAATTATTTATTTACTGCTAGAACAATGAATAGTGGTCATTTTGACCACAGTAAGAAAAATTCAACATAAGTTACTTTTCCTTATCAAAACTTTTTTTTTAATGTATACATTTTGTGATAGCATACATTTTTGTGATAAACCCTCTTTCATATATTCACCTTTTTTTGAATTAGGGAAAAAATGACTCATTATATGATAAACAATATTCTTGTGTGTTTGATACCTCAATTGGAGTTTTAATTATAATTCTTTGAGCTCTTGTTATTCATTGCTTAATTTTCACTTTATAGTCTACTGACAAGGTTTGAATTAACACTGTCAAGAAATTCAAAGAGATTGCTTATCCAGAATGAAAAATCATGAATAGCTTCAAAATCCTGAGCACTATAAAGTATGTGCGTGAGACAGCTTTTTTTAAGCCAATTGTATCATGTACTGAATGAATTCATTTTGTTGGAAACATCAACTACACTCATAAGTAGAGTAACAAAATTTTATATAATCTCTAATAATTTTCTTTGTCCACAATTTCAACTTTTCTGTGCATGGTACTCAAGACATAGATTTTGTTTCTTACCAACTGTAGACAGTGAGAGTCATATGGCCATTTGTCACCAACCTTTGATGAGGAGAGCTCATTATTGTTATAATTTGAAAGAGGTGCTCTGTGATTTGGTAACAATAATAAATATTCCTTCATGAGAAAGCTTGTATCAATGCAAATAAATTATGAATTGTGTTGTTTACCTAAACACGAGATCTGATATAGTTCCAAAATTAGCAGCTAACAAGAATTTTGGTGAATTTTTTTCCATATTTTTTTCCCCATGCAATGAATGATTGAGAAACGTGTCTTCTAACATAGCATAACACTTACTCTTTATTGATGTGCCGTAAGTAACACTAAAAATTTTGGAAAGCATAGTATTATTTTTCTGTAACATTTCTCTTTTCTCAGCTGAAACTTATTTAGCTGTCACAAATAGAGAATATTTTAGCATGGTTTTTGCATGATTCAGTCTAAGTCTAGAACTCTTAGTCCATATTACGGTAATTTTGTTCGTAGCATAAATATGTAGGCCAGCCTCTTCTATAGGCCAGCAATCATATTTAATACTCAGTTACCAATGGTTAATTCTTACATTCTGAAGATGGCTGCTTCTGAAAGATGTCTATGTGCTTCAACTGTTTCACTTGATGGTGTGTACTGGTTCTAAGACTTCACTAACACTACTTCACAATACATGAACATTGTACACATTCCTCTATAGAATTTCCAACAAATTGGTACATGCCGAAACATGTTGCATGTGTGTATTCATGGTCCTAATGCATAGCTGCCAAGTCTCTCTCTTCGGCACATCCACTGTCTTGTGACCACTGTGCTTAAATTGCAATAGTGATATAGCCAGGACGTGCTCGGTTCATTCTGTATTCTGACAAGTCTCTTGAATTCCTATTCCATCTCCTGGGCCCCCAAAAAATTCTTATAGCTTCAGAATTTCACCCATGATTGTAAAAAGTCCTTCTATTTTTTGGGGAAAATAACTACCAAAGAGTTTACTTTAAAAAAATAAACAATTGCTTTCGTTTTTGATCCCCAAAATGACGTCACAAGTGTAATGTAAATTTTTGCCATTGCATCAAATATCACAAAAAACTATCATGTTTTGTCAATTAAATTCCTCAAACAGCCAGCATTAGTTCGGCCTTTTGACATCTGAAATTGCTAAGATGACTTGTATCTGCTTTGACCATATTTAGGGCTGCAATTTAGATATTTAAAATTCTTTAAAAATAAGTATGATAGGCATAGTGGGATAAATAAGTCAAGAAACTATCTATACTTAGTTAAGACAACCCTAATCTTTTTTATGGGCAATGTATTATATATTAATAAATTTTTTTTAGGTGATATACATGCTTTTATATTGGGTATTTTGGTTTATTAGGCATCCATATTTTTTGTGGTCAAATTTTCTCAGCTGGGAAAGTATGCATTTTGGCAACCCCCCCCCCCTTCCATCTAATGTAGAAGGAACCATTAAAGGATGGATTCGACACCCCCTCTCATCCAGTGCCCATGGCACCAGACCCATCTGCTCCTCCTTAGTTGCCACCCTCACCAATGTTTCGTTGCCTATATGTCTCATTTCGAGCCCAATAGTGATGTTTTTGGCGAGATTTGAATTAAGAATAGTAACGACAGGTAATTTAACCTACTGGTTGGCGATGATTGATGATTGGCGCCAATCAGCAATAGATTGCATGATGTCATGTTTTTGGTAAAAGGGAAAAATCCTTATAATTTTATTTTTACTATCCAAAACTTAACCAAAACCTCACTCATTGATGGGCCTCTCTCACATTAGACTGAGTTTTACTGGTATGTTTACTGGCAATGCAAATGTCTCTTCTATAGGGGTTACAAACAAATTGTTTATCAATGGAAAGAATTTGATATAGTCAATGAGTGAATATCTCTCTCTGTCAGTTCTTGCAGCCTGGTCCAAAAAAATATATACTGGATTGAATGTTCCTCTGAATCTACAGGGGTGGGAACTCTGCACCAAAATTAATATCCATCCTGCTCCAATAGTGCATTTTCGTATTTTTCTGTGCCAAATAGCTAAAATATTGAATTTTGCCTCAGTAACCCCAGAATTTTTTAAAAGGAAGTGAAAAAAATTTGTTCTTGCCGCGAAACAATTCTTTCTGAGACAAGCATGTTTTATTCCTCTGTACTTTTCAGCACCCTCCCCTTCTTCCATAGTCGCGCTATCTGGTGGCCTTGAGAAAATACAGGTCTCTATTAGAAAGTAGTTTGACTACACTGCTAAGCACAGTATTGGGGGGAAAACTCTTGGGCTAACCATGTGTGTTTTTCACACTTTGCAAGCACTACAGAGATATTTTTACATTTTTGAACAAAATTTTTCAATAAAAAATATTTACTTTTTATTTACCTTTCATAATTTTACCCCAAAGCAGTTTTTTAAAGTGCTACAAACATGCCGAACTGATAATACATCTGGTTTCTTGTTGAAAGAGTTGCCGGAAATCCAGAAAGATTTGCAAAATTAGAGAGAAGGTCGCAGATTTTCTTTTTTAATTTTCCTGGCAAGTTTCCGTGCTTGACTTTGTCCCCAAAAATAGGATTGGGATAACCACAGCCTCTTATTTGGACTATCAGCCCTCATCAGGCTTTTCCATCGTGAAACTTCCATAATATCCATTATCATGCAGCTCAAAATGGTTTGCAATAGTCTTTCAACTTCAAAGCACAAATGCAAGTCAGTTTCTATTTAAAAAAAAAAACTTGCTATTGCAAGCAGCAGAAATCACTATAGTCGATCGTCATTGTGCCCAATCCTGATGTTTCGTGAAAAAAAAATTCATTTCACGAGTAAAAGAGAAAGTCTACAGAATTACGAATGCTAATTTAGTAACTTTGTTGAATAACGAGTATTAAATCGCCAATATCACAAAATAATGAATGCTGAATCGCCAAACTTTATCTGATTCTTCCAAACTGTTCTTGCATTTTGCAAAAATTTCTTTCTGAGTACAAAAAAATTTAAAACTTATTATATAAAACTTTAACCTATTTAAACTGTTGCTGTTTCAGACATCAAATAGTGCCCCCAGTAAGGAAAAAGTGTCATCTTAAATAGACTGGTGTGAAAAATTCATCAAGAAAATATGGCTGCTTTTTTTTAAATAGATTTTTGTGGGTTTTTTTTTCTCATTTTTGTTATCAATCCCAAATATTGTTGCTTTAATTCATAGTTTCTTTTAACTTTTTGTTCTATTGCCCTCTTCAGAATTTTTTTTCTCATACCCCTCTAATTCAAGCAAACCCATAGCATTGTATGTTATACTAGTAGCTGTTATCACCCGCCCCCGGACGCTAATTGCAATCCCTACTCTCTTAGTAACACAGGAAGCGTTAGCACACTGGTGATTGTTTACTGCGAGCAAAAAAGCTAACAAGGCATCATGAGAGGCAGAGTTTTGGGCGAAACTGAATTTCAAAGTTCAATGATGAAAAATGAAAGCATTTTTTATGGAATCAGTAAATGATAGCTGGGTGTTCGGTTTGCGAGCAGTTATTATTGTCTTGTCGATACACGTGAACTGCATTTGATTTAATCAGATACAAAAGTGCAAAATTTTTTAGTAAATCAATAAATGACAGCAAAGATGGAAAAAATTTGGATGGGTTTCAGACCAAATCAAGCACACAACTTTCGATACGCGAGTCTTGTACCATAACCATTACTCCAACAGTGGATGTTGGATACCAGCACAATTAAATGTATCTATTGTTAAACGTTGCCAGCAAAAATTCCACCAGGAGTGACGTAATGGTTCATCACTCATTTCGGCCAATCATGATGCATCAAATTCCTACAATGTAGCTACAAATGTAGGGATTGTTTATAAACCCCCGGACCATTTCATCCCTGGGGAAACCACCAATGGGAAACATTGCTTTTGTCTTACAACTAGAGATGGGATGAATATTCGGCTGCTATTTGGGCCTTTCCAAAATTTGGTTCGTCTGAACATCTGTCGAAATCTAAGTACATTAAACTAATTTTAAAAATATGTTAATTGGAGTTTTTCCCTTAAATTACGAAAATTTACTAATTACATTTTATTTTGTGTGGTGTATATCTTTTTCTGTGAAAAATGTTATATTGGAGGAATTTCTAGGACAGTGAAAACATGAAACTGAATATAGAATCCTATTGCAATAAAAGGTGGAAGTGAACATGAATTACACAAGTTCACTAATGGCAGTATTCACCGATGGTTGTAAACATGCAAGCGCATGCTAAAACGATGGTTATTTGAAAAACGGTATTCTCCGTGCTTCACAGACTGGTTAGCAGCCGATTTTTTCGTAAAAATGTAGCCACTGCTATTTGGGCTATTAAAAAATTACAGGCATGTTAACGCATGCGTGATTAGGGTATTTTCGGACTTCTTTTTTTCCCACTTTTATTTAAGGTTTATTTCGTGGACTTTTTTTTGGGGTATTTTTCAAATAATCACGCTCTCTGAATTTATTTCATTTTTTCCTTCTTTCTCTTGGTAATTCAAAGTCAGTTTTGTGGACTAAAAATAATTATTTTTTCAATATTTTTGACAATTCTAATGCAATCGAATCCCATTTTAACGAATACCGTTATAGTGAAAATCTCGTTTTAATGGACACATTTCTCATCCCCCAGCTAAGTTTACATAGAAGCAATGCGAAGACCTGGAATTACTTCATAACAAAGTGATTTCTCCGGTATCTTGGAGTTCGTTATAATGGGATTCGACTGTACTATTTCACAGACTTAGATTTTTTTTTTGGTAATTTCTTTTGCGGAATTTGAATTAATTTTTTTTGGTTTCTTTCTTGGGTACTTCATAGTTTCATGAACCCTGAAATGCATATCGTTTTTGGGCAATTCAAAGTTAATTTCGCGGACGTTGAATTACCAAATATATATATAAATAGTGGATCCGCCTATAATATTTTTCATAAACCATCATGGGAGGAGAATGCTTTAAACGGAAAATCTTATTGAGAATGATTGGGACCATGGTCCCCACACATAGGCGGAGATAGACTTGGAAGTCTGGGAGGGGAGGGCAATGCCTCCCCATATCTCCGCCCATGCCCCCACAAGGGCGGGGCTGACAAGGCTCCAGTCCTGGAACAATTACTATAATTTTTTTCACGCTATAAATGCACTATAGAAGGGCCAGCCAGATCCCAGCCTAGGGGCTCTGCTCCAGGGGATGTGGGGGACATGAAAATAATCAGTCTTAATAATCGAGAAAACGTTGTGGGGACGTTATAAGCGTATCGGCTGTATATGTAATATTAATAGACGTATTTTCAATCAGAAAGGGCCCTTGAACATCAAAATTTGTCTAAAGGCCCACTATACTCTTGAGATGATAGTGATCTTTTCTAGGTACCTCAGACTCAGAGTGATCAACAGAAAAAAAAAGTCACATGAAGAAGTGTATTAAGATGCTCTATAGAAATAGAGAGGAGGCATATAAGAGCCTTGATAACACATTCAGAAGAGAAGTCAGAAATGTGATAAGATCCCTCCTCTGACTTTCAAACTTTCTCTCCCAAATGCGTGCAAACATAATTAGAGTGAAACTACAAGAGAAGAATAAAAACTAAAAAATTTTTTTTTGCCTTTTATGTATCATTCATTCTATGTCAAAACGAAAAAGATAAAAAAGATTCAAGTTTTTCTGAATTTTTTTTCAAGTTCAGAAAGCCATTTAGAGAAGTTGGAGCCAATAAAGACAAAAATTTTGGATTTCCTTTTCTCACCCCTCCATTATTGCACTGAACTGCTTCTCCTGCCATCATCCTTGGTGTGCCTGGTTTACCATAAATTGTGTTATATGACCATTCTTTTAAAAAAACTGATTGACCAAACATTATGGTCACTTAGATCTTGTGTACCTTTATACTATTCCTTTCAAGATTTGAAAATAAAATGTAATTTCAAACTTTTTAAAAAGTTTTTTTTATGAGCCACTCTAAATATGACTTCAGTATAAGATAATTATTATATGAGACAGTGACAGCTTGATCGTCAGCTATTTTAACTGACATAAGAAAAAGATGGTACATCAAGTGTCTGGTTTTCCCAAGTAAAAATGTAGCTTTCATTAGATAAAACCAACCATGGATACCCTGACCTACTTCCAAATTAGTTTTAAATTCTTTGAAATTTCATATTTTATCAGACTTGAACCACTCTTCGAACTGCTTTTATTATTTGCCATCAATTTCTTCATTTGTTTCCTTGGGTGTTTTTTTGTTTACAATGTAACTTCATTGTAAAGCATGACAGTTACACATCAAAGATAGTAAGATAAAATTGGATTTTTTTCCCAGCACGATGGTTTTATCTGGTCTTTCGCTTCCCCTTTGCAACTTGATCAACATCTGGGAATATAGTAGCACTGAGACACCTACAGAAAAATGTTAAATGTCGCAGATAATGGCATTTATTATATACAGCATATTGACAACAAAATTATTGAATTATAAAATATTCTAAATTACAGGAATGCTTACACAAGGAGATAAGATTAGACATATTCAAATATAGTACTGTTTTTGAAATGCGAATTAGCATCCCAAGATATCTTATTAATTATTTATTTAAAAAGAAGCCCATCCTCTCATTCAATTTTGACTCACACTGCACATTAATATTTGTATTTGAAATGAATTACAAACCTGAGAGTTGTGATTTTTTTTATATTATAAAAAATGTTTGTTAAATCTGATAAATGTGCTCCAATGAATGAACAAGGGCAGAAAAAATTGCTGTTAATAAACAAGTAAATAAATGAAATTTAGACACGTAATAGCAGTATACACATTAATTTTCAAATATATAACACAAAAGAAAGTCAGCAAAAATAAATATGTCAGGCATATTGACTGAATTATGTGAAAATAGCAATCTTACCCTTATGTTTAGTTAGAAGTTTGTCACCAGATAACTGGCAAAGTTCTCAGTCCCTTTCACAATTATTCTAACGAAACTTTACCGGCATTTATTGTAACATAAATTTAAAAATAACAGGTAAATAGTTACTACAGATTAAAATCTGTAATAACTATTTGTAAAAATGGTAGTAATTTGGATAAAATGTGACGTGTGTGTGTGAATTGCATGTAATGTGCTTCGTTAAAAGCATCCAAAATAGCCAGTCTTAGGGACTGGATTGTGACATCACAGACTCAGCTGTGTGATACATCATGGCTTGTCTATCTAGGAAACTTTGCTAAATACTTTCAGTATACCCTCCAGGAACAATGCTAGCTGTGGATATTAGAAAAACATTCTAAAATGAGATAGGGCTTTATTTAAAATAATTGAAATTCATTTCTTCGCCTTGACGTTTATGGCTTTTGTGATGCCAATATGCATAGAAAAACTATTTCAGCAATGTATTTTTTCAGTGTACAAAACAAAATTATTTAGATTCAGTGGATAAACACAATATGATTTGTCAAAGATATGGGGTTTGAGTCTAAGCAGTAGGATTATTCAAATAATGAATTGCATCAATTAAGTATTTTAACATTAGGGATGAATATGTATAGTAGTGAATTGTGTGACTCAAAAACCAATCATCATTGTATAAATGTGGAAAGTCATGTAAATGACAAAGTTTCACTGTTCCTGTCAAACTAGCACATACTTGCAGTTGTAATGGTTGAAATAAACACAGGTACACACACCTGGATGCAGAAACCAAGAAATGTAACTACTACAGTAATATTTCCATTTGCACCCACTCAACTTCGGTCATCTCGCATTTATGTGGTCTCACCCTAGAAATTATTTTATCTAATGAGATACATTCAGAGAAAAGCTTGAAGGCTTTTGGTCAGGTTGTTAGAGAGACTTGCATCCAGAAAAAGAGAGATGGATAAGAAAGAATAATGAAAATCTGCAATTTTAATATGCAATCCCTTCTCCTGGGTAGAGAGGATCATTACCTTGGGAAATTTTACCTTGACTAAAATTTTTTTCAACTTACGTCATCAGTCTTAGAAATAAGTACTGGCATGAGTCAGGGTATCACTATATATGTGATAAAATACAAGATAAAATTCTGACGCTTTAAAAATAAGTAAAAACATAGAGCAGGTACAAAAATAAATAGAGATCTAACTATATGTATAAAGCTATCAAAGATAAGGTGAAAGATTTTTCTTAACATGCTTTGGTTTATATTGTTGTTAATAAAAATATTTTATTATTTATTTATTTTTATTTTTTGAGTTAATTATGTGCAAAGAAACCACATTAAACAGACCTTTGAATTTAAAGATTTAGCTCTGGAGTTGGACAAACAGGTTGTAGATAATAGTGGACCAGGTTTGTCTACAGAGAGGATGCTAAAGGAGGCAGAACGAATTCTGCTGGAAATACAAAGCAGAATATTTTCTCCTGTAAAAGAGAATGTGGAACGGGAATTAAGGTAAGTCTCATCTGTTGACTTATTTTGAAAATTTCTTTATATATAGAGTCAATGGTGTTATTTTCCAAAGACTTTAGAGTTTGAATCAAAGTGAAAAATGTTGATTAATTGAAGTGTATACAGGCAGGGCCCTGGGTAAAGCAGGAATTGGGATGCTCTTGCGACAAGAGTCACAGATGTTAATTGGTCAGTGAATGTTTGAATTTCGAAGGCTCAAAGGTATAAAGGCTTCATTTGCCCATGGAGACATTAGGTTCTGTATACAGGGATAATGTATAGGAATGTACAGCAACTGAATCCAAACGTCATATAAATGGGTAAGGTCAGAAACGTAATAGGGAGACGTATTGAAAGGGTTCCATTACATTTTCCTAAATGCAATAAAATCTCCACAGATGATCACCTGTACTCAAACACAAATATGCTTCAGTGGTCATCTCTATTTGGCGTAAAATTTCTATGGCAGAGCCCCATAGGCTCCTTTTTTATTTATTTATCAAATTTACTGATTTATTTCATTTTCTTTGAGTGGCTGCGGAGCTGCCGGGAAGTGCACACAGAGCACCGGTTGAGAACCGCTGCTTCAGTGAAAAGTTTTCCAAACTTTTTGTTCCATAGCTCTTTTTCAAAAATTTCTTTCTCATCTCTCCCAACTCGAGCCCACCCATAAGATCCTATACTAAACCCATAGCTTCTACCTACACTCTGGACTATTGACTCTGGATATTTCACACTTTAGAAAACACTGCTTTCGTGGCCATTCTTGGTTATTATACAACTTACCGTATATACTCGTGTATAAGCCGAGTTTTTTTGTGGAAAAATTCGTTCCTCAAGTGGGGGGGTCGGCTTATACACGGGTCAGTTTTTGACGAGAAAATATTGATCCCCGCAATCAGTAGTAATTTTTGTAACTATAGATGGCCCTAATGATTAGTAGCAATAGATGGTGTTACAAATCATCAGAGTGATTTTTGTAGCTATATATGGCGATTGTGTTAGTAGTGTTAGTACTTTCCAGGTTAAATCCACGTGGTAATTTTTTTTCCGGGCAGTACAAGTCCTGATCACCCACAGAAAAATCATTGATCTAGTGTTGTATAAGTAAGTATCAACGATCAAAAATGGAGAAAGCAAAAATGTTTCCGTATGATGCGTCTTTCAAACTGAAAGTTATCAAATTTGTGGAAGAAAACAATAACTGTGCTGCAGCTCGGACATATAACGTCAATGAGAAACAAGTGAGAGAATTGCGGAAAATGAAAGAGAAAGTTTCAGCCATGCGAAAGACAAAAAAGACTCTTCGAGGAAAAGTATCGGTGTTCCCTGAACTTGAGAAGGAATTGAATGAATGGGTGCTACACCTCAGACTGAAAGGTACAATCGTGGCAAGGACAGACATTCGTCCGAAAGCATCGAAACTAGCTGAGAGTGTTAAATTCAAAGGCACAAATCCAGAAAAGTTCTATGCATCCCCAGGTTGGTGCACTCGTTTCATGAACTGTTTCGACCTGTGCTTATGCCAGCAAACAAAGATCGCACAAAAACTCCCAGAAAAATTGGAAAGCAGAATTGAATCTTTCCAGAAGTTCATAATTGAACTGCGAAAAAGACATGGATTTGAACTGTCACAAATCGGTAATATGGACGAAACTCCAGTTACTTTCGATTTTTCAAGCAATAGAACTGTTGACGAACTCGGGAGAAAAAAACCATCTTTGTTAGAACAACTGGGCACGAAAAAATATGATTTACGGTCGTGCTATCGCGCATGGCCAATGGAAAGAAATTGCCTCCAGTTGTGATTTTCAAAGGAAGAAAATTCTTTCGAACATGAAGTTCCCACCAAGAAAGATCGTGAAAGCCCAGGAAAAGGGCTGGATGGGTGAAAAGGGCATTCTACAACGGATCCAGGAAATATGGAACAAAAGGCCCGGAGCAGTGTTCGAGAAACCGGCATTATTGGTATGGGATATGTTCAAACCCCACAGAACCGATAATGTCAAAGCCGAGGCAAAGAAATCGAAAATATCATTGGCTTTTATACCAGGTGGGCTAACGTCGATTGTGAAGCCTTTAGATATGAGCATCAACAAGCCTCTCAAAGACTGAGAAATTTCTGGATCGAATGGATGAGTCCCGATGATAAAGCAACTGCAAAAAGGTGGTGCCTGGAAGAAACCTGACATTGGCCTAGTGTGCCAATGGGTACACAAGGCGTGGAATTCTGTTTCCACCGAAATTATCATCCGATCCTTCAAAAAGTGTTGCATCAGCAATGCGATGGACGGAACAGAAGATGATATCCTCTGAAAGTGACAATGGCGATGCCAGCCCAGGTGAGGATAAAAACGAAGATGCTGCACCCCCTATGATGATATGATCGCTTACGATGAGCTTGGAGACTCAGACGAAATGGATTAAAAAGTTTGAATCATTTTCTATTGTAAATTTCCGGAAGCTATTCATTTTGCATAAAAATATAAGATTTTTTTTCCCTAAAATGCACAGATTTTTTTGGGGTCGGCTTATACACGGGTTTTCAATTTATTGCGGTTTTGGTGGTCCTGAAGTGGGGGGGTCGGCTTATATACGAGTCGGCTTATACACGAGTATATACGGTAATTTAATGAAAGGTCACCCAGTGGGGGGACGGGAAATTCACCTTTTTATTTTTTGATGTTTTTTTGCACAATTTATAAATTTGTTATGATTAGTCTTGTTTTTTGCATTTATATATTTTAACTTCTTTTTATCATTAATGTGTGTATAAATGTATATAATTAAAGAATTTTCAGAATAAGTGCATAATTTTAAGTTGTGCTGAAGATTAATTACATTTTTATAATTTTTCAAATTAATATTGCTCATAATAAAATAAAAGTTTGTTATAACAACAGCTCACAACCATGAGAAAAATTTTAGTTGTAATGTACTGCTCATTATAAACAAATTTTCACTTTTTAGTCTGTAAGAACATAGAATTATTGAAAATTGCTGCTTTATCTGCATTGAAACGTCTTTGAGGTCATTTCGTTCTAATACTAATGAATGAACAGAGCTCTAGTCATGAAATTGATTTTTAATCTCAAATCAGTTGATTCTAGTATAAGACGTTTTCCATATAATTTCGTGTCATCAAAGCGGTATAGACGACCAACTGAACAATTCACGCGCACTTTCATGAATATATGGATGTGACAACATTCCATCGAATCGGAAATTTGACATTTTAAAATAGTTTGATGTTTGGCTGCTCAACTCCAAGGAACTTCTAGCTACAATGGGCCACACCTGAAGCCTGGGTACTTTATTTGCTTGTCATTTCTTTTTTTTTTCTTCAAGTAAAAAGTAAAATCTCCTAGAAGAAAAATCCGCCCATTTTTGACATTATTCATGTTTTATTACTTGTGTGAACATGCAGTTTACTTCTTTTTCGAGCAACTTTTTCTTTCTATTAGTGAGCAGCAACAGTACTATACTCTGTTCGCTCTAACTTGGGTCCTGATGTAAATAAACCGCTGTACAAATTTTTGATATCACTCTGCATCCTTTATCTCTATTGGTTGTAATTTTAACCGCCCCTTCATTACGTGTTCCGAACACATGCATTTTTTCCTCAAATGCGAGATTGTAAATCATGATTCTAATTTATGAAGAATTTTCTTGGAAATTTTTTTTCACTGTTCTCCAAATTTTTTTGAAATAAAAACTGTTGATAACACTAATTATAATAGAAAGAGGTATATATATATATATATATATCTCCCAAAAAAAAATTTGATAACGTATTCTGTCGTTATCATGGCACACTCCTCAAGAGTTGGGATGACAGGGCTCCAGCCCGGCCACAGCCTGGGGGGGGGGGGTCTTTACAAAAGTTTGTGCGAGTTGTTTATTATTTTACGGCAGATAGTGAGAAAAAAAAAATCTTCATTTTTTCTTATTACTTTTTTTTCTTCAGAATTTTACAATTTTATTTCCGAGCTAATTTATGCCGTATGATTTTCCTGGGTGGTATATGCTACCAATTATAACGTGAAACAAATTATGAGCAACTTACCGCTGTGTTGCCGCTTTTTATTTTTCTTGCGGGTCTGTGTAATTAAATATTTCATAATAATCCACGGGCTGTATAAGTTCCAATTTGATGAGAGAGTCATCCACATTTACTTCAACCTGTTGTTGATATCCAGTTTTTTGTCTACAATTTCGGTTTTTTATCCGTGCGTAGGTTGCGAGCCATGACCCCAACATCCAGCAGCAGGAGCCCCTGGACTGGAATCTTTAATGGATCCCCCAGGCCAGGCTTTCTCACTGGATCTATAGTGTCTGTCATAATGAGGCTAACTGAATCAAAAATGAGCATTACTCTTTCGAACCAGAGTTTCAAAACTTCACGTCTACGTGATAATCCTGACTTCGGCTCGCCGCCTTCGACGAAACCAATATTACTTCCTCCCAACAAGCTGCTCAAGCAGAAGTGAGAATTCTTTTGAAATGCGTACATTCACCACGAACGATAAGTGCCCCCTCCCCCGTTCAGTGTACGTCAAAGCGCGTGGGTGAGGAAAAAAATTCTTGTTGAGACAGAAACGTTGTTTATAGGAGTCCAGAGCAGCTGCAAAGAAATGCATTTTCAAATGGCTCTGCCAAACAAGATAGACACGCATATTTCATTTATGTCATCAAACGATAAAGAAGAAAACTCTTTTTCTTACAAGACCTCTTGAAGAAGCGTATACAAGTGTATATCAAATCTGTTTGCAAATAGGAATAATAATAATAAAATGAAACTTCCGTTTAAAAAGTGGATGATAATGTTTGAGTGAGAAAGGCGTATCCTGTCAACACCCACCCTGAAGACATAGCAGCAAAAACGCTTTGACCAATCTTTAAAAAATATTTTTTCCCGTCTTCCAGATAACTTTGAAATAATATGGAATAAATATTTAAAAAAAAATTAAAATTATGAGGTATTTTATGGTATGAGGGGCAAACGACAAAGGACTATATTTTTGGCTGTGTTGCGCAGTAAGAAAAGGTGAAATGTTCTTCAACCAATCATTTTGGGCATCGCACAGGTGCTTTTATTTACAACTGGACCCAAGTTAGAACGAACAGAGTATAGTAACTAGAAATTCCTAAATAAAGTACCTGTAGAGGTCATTTGCATGAGAATATTTTTTCTGCAAATGAATATGCACGGAGACAAATAGAAAAGATGCATTCAAAAACATATTTGCATTTTTTGCGTGGTTATTTGTTCTTTAACATATATTTTCTCAGTTTTAGTACATATTTTGCCATTTTTAGTGGAAAATTTGGGCTCTAATTATAACAATCATTTCATGTATTGTTACCAAAGTAAATGGGACTGCCCCTTAGCAGGAGCGTACCCAAGACCAATCTATTGGGGGGGGGGGCACAGAATTTCTTCCAGAGAAATTTTGAGTTGGTGCCAATTTTCCAAAAGCATTTAATTAACAAAAATGTATTTAATTGTTGGGAGCATACGCTTCTGCCCTTGAGCCCCATTCTAGTTTGATCACAGTCAAGTAAAAATACACATTCATTCTCTCTGATTAAAACTGAGCACACTCCCGTCTATCACCATAGGCAATTTATTACAGAAAAATTTGTGCCGTAAATCTGAGTATATTCCCCCAAATCCCCCCCCCCCCCGGGGTCCCCCAGATCTCATGAATCCTGAAATCCCTGGGCGGGGTCATGAAAACGATTATATACAAAGAATGCAAGTGAACAAGTATACAAAAAATATATACAGTATATACATCTTTGTTTATTTCAGGGCTGGGCAAATCCCAGGCGTCAGATCGCCATGGTGACTAGAAAATCTGTATTGGCACCTAAAATTTTGAATATGTGATTGCTAAATCAGAATCTAGGGATGGCTCAAAATTTTCTGATTTCATAATTAACTGTCTTCCAACATGGGATGGAGCAGGGCCGCAACTAGAGAGAGCAGGCAGGTCTGGGTTTGGTGCTCTGGATGCTGGACCAGAATGGGAGTCAAATTCACCCTTTAACTGCTTCTTCTACATGCAAGGGGCACCAAAATTCCGGCTTGCCCCAGGGAACAAAGTATCTAGTTGTGGCCCTGGAAAGGGGTCATCAATTCTCAGAAAGGTCGAAAAAGATTATTTAAGACACTTTTCTTGTGAAAAAACCATGCTTGGCTCCTACGGAATTGGGCTGGTGCCTAAATTTTTTCTGCTTTTTTTGTCAAGCCCTGTATTTATTTATATTTTATGATACAGTGTATATTTCCCGCAAAATCAAACTACATTTCACTTATTTAAGATTTATTACTCTCATATATATATATATTGGGTTATATATCAGGTTTTAAATTAGAAAAAAAACTTTTTTTTAGTTGCATAAATTTCTTAATAAAACTTGAGTTAAATATTGTCACTTTTCCAAGTACGCAAACCAAATGGAGTTTAAATTTTTCTTAAATAAATTTTTAATATGATTGACAAGAATAAAACGTGGTAAAGTTTATTAACTTATTGATATGTCTAACAGAAAAAAAAAACTTTGCTACGCTTTACTGACTATAAGTATTAGAGGGCTGTAAAATACTATATCTAGATTGTGTTTGGAGATTCTGAATAAATTATCATTGAAGAAATTTCTTAAAATGCATCACCACCATGATTTCTTTATATTCCAATTAGGGATAGCCTACAGAACTGCTTCTATAAGCATCCCTGTTTCGCTGATGGCCATCCATTAAGCACAAAAGCTTTTACCAAAACCTCTTACAAAATAAAAAGAATGTAGTTTTAATTTTCGGGAGACAGCAGGGGCTCCTCTATATGGACGGATACTGCCAGGTCAGGGTTTAAGCACAGTTGCATTTTTTGCAAAATACAAATACAAATACAAATACAAATACAACGCCACAACAGGCAAAATGCCCAACGAGGTGGATGATAAAAAGATGCCCATAAAAATATGGATGTCATATGTTTCAAAAATACAGCAACCCAATTAAAAATGCAATTAACACAAATTACGAACAATATATACACATGATAAAATATTATACAATGCCCATAAAGAATACTTATGGTTGTCTTATTCTAAGAATGGATAGCTTCTCGATTTACCCCAACATGTTTATCGTATTTCTTTTTAAACGTGTCAATTGTGTTAGAATTTACTAATTCCAGGGGTAAGCTATTCGATTTATTAACAACCCTATTAGAGAAGAATTCCCTGCGACACCATAACCTTGCATTGTCCCTCACCAATCGATACTGGTGTCCCCTTGTAAAAGCAGTCGATTGGCGGTGTACTAAAAGTTCATGGTCCATCCTATCCATCCCATTGAAAATTTTGAACACTTCGATCATATCTCCTCGACACCTGCGTTCATCCAATGTAAACATATTCAAAAAATGAAGTCTTTCTTCATAACTCAAGCCCTGTGTGCCAATAAGGACATGCGTAGCTCTTCTCTGCACCCCTTCAACCAAGTCTATGTCCCTCTGTAGGTATGGTCTCCAAAACCTTACAGCATACTCCAGTCCAGGACGAACTAAGCCTCGAAAAAGCAGAAGAATGACTTTAGGAGAACGCGAAGAGACCTTTTTGAAAATGAGACCAAGCATTCTATTCGCTTTTTTGACAACCGCTGAACAATGTTCAGAAAACTTAAGTCGCTCGTCAATGAGAATTCTCAAATCGGTGACTCTAGTTGCATCCGGGATAGTGACACCATTCAACTCGTAAGAGAACCGTGGGTTGTTCGAACCAAAATGAGCGACCATGCACTTATCTACGCTAAACGTCATGCTCCATTCATTTGCCCATGCTGCAATCTTGTTTAAGTTGGTCTGGAGCAACTCCCTATCGCTTTCATTTCCGATTACCCCCATTAGCTTCACATCATCTGCGAATTTGCTAGTAATTCCATCGATACCCTGATCGAGTTTGTCGATAAAAAGTGAAAAAAGTATGGGGCCAAGGACACTTCCCTGAGGAACTCCACTTGTGACGTCTGTCCAACCTGAGAATTCCCTGTTCACCATAACTCGTTGCGACCTATCTCTTAACCACGATTCTATCCAATTCAGCAAGTTGCCCCCTATTCCAATCTCGTGTAAACGCTTCAAGAGTTTGCCATGTTGGACCCGATCGAATGCCTTCTGGAAATCAAGGTAAACAACGTCGACATTTTTGCTCTTACCCAAAGCCTTAGTCACGTAATCATAGAAGCAAAGGAGGTTAGTTACACATGACTTCCCCTTCCTGAACCCATGCTGATTATCCGACAATACATTATTCTCGTCTATCCACTTCACAAACTGCCTTTTGATGATAATTTCCAAAATTTTCGAGAGGGAGCTCGTCAAACTCACTGGACGATAATTAGACACCACTTCTCTACTACCCTTCTTAAATATCAGAACAACGTTAGCCAGTTTCCAATCTCTCGGGACGATACCCTCAGCAACACTACTCCTGTATATCTGTGCGACTGGCCCCAACAATTCATTAGCACCTTCCCTGAGAACCCTGGGATAGATATCATCTGGTCCTGGTGCTTTGCTTGCACATACATTTCTTAGAAGATTTAGGACCTCCACGTCTTCCACTTGAATATCGTTGAGCGTTTTATTACCCCATGCAACACCCGTATATCGAATATCATTATCTCCATTAAAAACCGACGCGAAAAAGTCATTGAAAGCACTACACATGCCTACATTGCTCTCTACTTTTTAGCCTCCTATCGAGAGGGGACCAACTGTCCCCTTACATCCATTATTGACGTATCAAAAAAATGATTTTGGGTCAGAGCCAATGTTATGCAAAAGAAGTGGTAGCCATTTTCGCAAGAATGCATACAGGAGGTACGGAACGAGTAGACAACCAACCATCAATTATTACATTAACATTGTAGCATTTTGCTAAAGCTTTCCTCCCCAATTTCGCTTTTTTTGCAAAAGGAATTTTTTATCTAGCTTAAAACCTGCTCCAAGTGACATATTCCCCACATAGGCAACATGCCATACACTCTCCATCCTTCTGATTAGGAAATAGTGTTTGTATTCAGAAAACCTGCATTGAAGCAGCCGAAACTGAACCCTATTGAAATGCTCTTTGTCAGCTGCGGAGGGTGCGGCCACCTTTATCGTGAAAACAAAAAAAAGACTCAAATACATGAAATACAAATTTTTTCAAATGTTTCGAAGAATTTTGGAAACTGATTTTTTTTTCATTTCTCTTCCCGCCATCTTTCTTCCAAACTTTTCTGCCCTCTGTATGCCCCCTCAAGGGTAAAATTGGCAGGGCCATAGCTTTAGCAAGCCTTCTCGGGGCTCTGGTGTATACTTTTTCAGGGGGCTCCCTTGAAAGGATTATGATAAAAAAAAAGGAGGGGTTTGTCCCCCTTATCTTCTCATTTTGCAGAATAAGAAACTCAAAAATTTCAAGAAATGTGGAAAATAAGTGTAAATATTTTTGTTGGGACCACCCATTTTGCTCAAGTTCCTGGAGCATTGTCCAGATTGCTCCAGCCTAGTTACGAGCCTAGGAGAATTACCATAATTTTTAGTTTTTCATGCTATGTATCCGTTATAGAAGGACCAGTGAAAAGTCTGACTTCAGGGGCCCACTAAAGATCCCAGGCTAGAAGCCCTTCTCCTGTATGTGGGGACCATGGCCCTGCTTATAGCCCACTGAGCACCCCCTCCCCCGGTAAATACGGCACTAGATGCCACGGATGGGCTGTAACTAGGAGTGAAGATCATTTTTTGTCATGGAGAAGAAAATCATTGAAATGCATCCTCAAGATCGACTGAGATGCCGCAAGATATTTAAAATTTCCAAGAGTGCTGCAAACATAAACAAGGTATGTAAAACCCCCTCTTTGCAGTCATCGGCAAGACAAAAAGAAATTTGTCCATAAAAAAGAAATGACCATTGTTGTGATCCGATATGTAAATCGGATGCTGCCGATATCAATCCGCCATGACGCCATCAATCATGTGTGATCCGCCTATATAAAGGAAGATTTCCTCTGTGCACATACACACAGATCAGGAAATTGCTGAAGCAATTGCAACTACTTATGAAGGGCAATTTTCACCCAATAGGAATCAGCCTAATAATACTAAATTGCGGCTTCGTAGAAAAGTTGCACAATTTATTCACTTTCACACAAATAATTCTACATGTCACATGGATCTAACAACTAATGATGAAATCAGCTCAATCATCAACTCATTGGATGTCAAAAAAGCACCAGGTGCTGATGAAATTAGAAGGCCTTGAAGTGCCTGCCAGAAAATATCATTACTCACATAACAGAAATTTTCAACAGTGCTTTAACATTAAATTATTTTCCAAAACCTTTGATACATTCTGTTATAAAAACAATTCACAAAGCTGGAACTGACCCACTTATGGCACAAAACTTCAGACCAATAATTTTACTGAGCAACTGGAGATTTTCAAGCAACAATCTTTGAAAAGATTGTTGCAAATAGGCTTACACAATTCATCATGAAAATGATTTAATTAGACCCGAACAACACAGGTTTCGACCTGAGCACTCTTGTGTAACACAGCTAGTGAGAGTCTCAGAGTTCATAAATGAAGCTTTTAACAATTTTGATTTTGCGGCTGCATCATTCGTAGACATAGCAAAAGCATTTGACCGTTGTGATTATGCTACATTGCTTTCCAAACTCAATGATTTAAATATGCCTCCCCATATAGTCATATTTTTCTATCACTATCTTTTAGGTCGAACTTTTCAAGTAAAAATTCAAAATACACTCTCTTCAATAAAACATTCATGCCTCTGTGCCTCAGGGCAGTGTGTTGGGGCCACAACTGTTCCTGCTATACATTAATGACATACCTTGTCACCAAAATGGCATAATATCTTTATTTGCTGACGACTGTGCAGTATTGTGCAGTCGCAGGGATGCAAATCAGGCCTTCAACAACTTACAAGAAACCATGTATGAAATAGAATATTGGTGTGATCAATCTGCCATCCAACTGAATAGTGACAAATGCAAATTTTTATGGTTCACTAGACGTCGTAAAATACTGGACAGACGACTTCAAATTGGTACACAATCTTTAAGCCCTGTTAGACAAATAAAATACTTGGGCTGTATCCTCAACAAAAATCTATCTTTCTCTTCACACATTTATCATGTAATAAACAAATCTAATAGAATTATGGGTATGCTCAATCGTATCACATTTCCACAGGCAAAACTTTCATTAAAGAACAAAATTATTCTTTTTAAATCCATAATAAGACCTACTCTACTCTATGCTTCACCAGCTTGGGCGCATGCTTGTAAAACAAATATCAAAAAACTACAGACTATGCAGAACAAAATACTCAGAAGATTTGTTGGAGCCCCTTGGTTTGTCCGTGGAATAAACATCAGACAAGACTTGGACATACCTCACATATTCACATACATTAAGAAATTAAACAATGATCAATTTGAGAGTGAATGTTTAATTCCCAATTCGAACATCTGAGGGAAATTGTTGACTATGATGCTGACTGCTTAAGGAAATATAGGAGGCCCAAACAAATTGGGCGCCTTACATGGGAGAGTTTGTAAAGATGTTTTCTTCTACAAATCTCATTGTATACATACTATTTTAATACACAAATTCTTTCATTCAATTGTGTATACTCACATTACTTGCATACTCTGTATCTATCCACTTTTGACATTTATTCGCATCTATTCGATTTGTATCTTCTCATTATTGAATTTTGTATATACACATATACTTCCCAATTGAACTTGCATATTGAACTTTGACCTGAATATGATGTACAAATACAAATACAACGCCACAACAGGCAAACTGCCCAACGAGGTGGCTGACTTAAGACCATCATGGATCCCCGAGCCATTTTTTGGAGGCCCTACCTACTACTGCTACACCACACATGCACCCCCACCCCGGAACCCCCAACGAATCGGTACATGCGGGAATGTGCGTGTACGTGTAGTGAAACCTGACGTGAAGTTTTTTGTTTCTCTGTAATGCTTGTTATGTGTAGTGCTGCCATCTGCCACCAGTTTTTCTAACTATGAGTGAAGTGTTATGATTGAATGATTTATCGTTGTAAGACTGTTGCTCTCTGTGGCGATACTTTTTAACGGGGAGATCGGCTCGCATTTGCGCCTTGAAGTTGGGAACCACAGAAAACCAACATCAGCCAACCACCACTGTGGGGTTCGAACCCGGATCCTCGCATCGCGAGTCCGTCACTATAACCACTCGACCACCACAGCGGCCAATGTACATATGAAAAAGGTGTAAAGAAAAAGAGCGAGAAGACTCTTTTTGAACTTTGGATTATTTTGCTTACATAAAATTTATCAATAGTAAATCCCCATTAATTTCTGATGCACTGAGTTGAAACAGAACTTTGTTACCTGTATTGCATTTTTGATGTTATTGCTGGGGTTTTTTGCGTCACGACTCCCATGTGAGGTTTTTTCCCCCATTCCACTTGGAATAGATGTTGCTAGCTGCAGATTGTGTGACCTGCTTCTGTGAACTGTGATGACATTTGCCTGCTTACAGCCAGATCATGACTTTTAACCAATTTGACCAGTTCTTTTTACATACACTACACATTCGTGCAAACACATATCTATCTACAAACATGTACACATTTTCTTCTTCACAGGCCTTCTTGGCCAGTTTTTATGCCGGCAGTTGGCCCTCGCAGGCTGGGAATCGGCTCAAAGTTCAATTCTGGTCTGGTCTGGTCTGGTCTGGTCACACACACACTTAATTCTGCCTTAGTTCCGTATCACGGCGCTGCGCGCTCGTGAGAGATGTTTTAATTTTAACTGTTTTATGTTTAGTTATGTTGAGTTTCATTGAATAAATTACTTTTAAACCACTGCATTTCCACCTCTTAACACATGGCGACGAGATATTGATTTGATCCCTGCGACTTCATTTTTCCGGTGATGATACTAGATTTTGTGACTTAATGTTCTGGTGATGCTGCTCAATCCTATGAACTTGTTGTTCCGGTAGTGCTGCTCGATCCTGTGGACTTTTTCCTATAGTGCTGCTCGTTTCCATGGACCTTTTCGTCTGTTCTGGCGCAGCGCAGTTGTTACTGCTCGATGGAGGTAAGAGGATATTTCTGATATTTCGATCGTTCGGTTTCGTGTTCTGGCCATTCGGAAATTTTTTTTTTTTTTTTTTTTTTGCCCCCTTCCTTTCTGGTTCAGAAAAAAAAAATTATGGCACGTATAGGATCAATGTGTGAATTCAATATTTCGGATCCTTCCTCGTGGGACCTTTACAGGGAAAAGTTAACTTACTTTTTGGAGGCTAATTGCATTGATACACCCGAGTTAAAATGTGCAGCTTTGATCACGGTATGCGGCACAAGGACCTTGAGTATAATTCGTTCTCTGATCGAGCCGGCTACGGTTGCCGATAAATCTTACGATGACCTCATTACTGCCCTAAAAAATCATTTCAGTCCGAAAGAATCTGTTATTTATTGTAGGTTTATGTTTCATAAATGTATGCAACGACCCGGAGAAGGGATAAATGACTATGTTGCGGAACTGCAAAGTATCTCGTACTTCTGTGAAGTTGACTGATTTTCAAAAAAACTCAACAAAACTTGTGGGTAAATGCAAAGTGCAGTTCAAAAATTGTGATTCAAGGTTGGAACTTTTGATTGCCAATGCTCGCTGTTCCAATATATTGGACTGTTCATGGTTTCCTTCCCTTGGTATTGGTTTCAGCGGCATAAATTCTATTTCTGATCCTGTACAAGGCGTTGTTGCTGAGTTTTCAGAGGTTTTTGAGGAAGGCTTGGGAACTTATGCAGAGCCTACTGTTAGTCTAGCTATCGATCCTAATTTTCCTCCCATACGCTGTAAGGCTAGAAATGTTCCGTTTGCACTCAAGGCAAAAATTTAAGATACTCTGGAAGTTCTCCAACGTGAGGGTGTTATCGAGCAAGTCGATAATCCAAAGTGGGCAACCCCATTGTACCGGTTCTGAAACCATCGGGTCAAGTTCGTTTGTGCGGAGATTACAAAATTACACTTAATAAAGCTATGGCTGCTTTTCCGTATCCGATCCCTTCCATAAATAGTTTGTTGTCAAACTTGAAGGGAGGCAGATTTTACGCTAAAATTGATCTCGCACAAGCATACTTGCAACTGCCCATGGATGAGGAGTCTGCCATGGCACAGACAATCATCACTCACAAAGGAGCCTTTAAGGTTAAAAGGTTACATTTCGGTGTTAATAGGGCTCCAGGTTTTTTCCAGAGCATTATTAAAGACATATTTGCAGGGCTTGAACGGGTAGTCCCTTATTTCGATGACCTTCTCGTAAGAGCCAGGTGGCGTGAAGAGTTGGCTTCCCGTTTGAAAATAGTGTTAACTCGTCTGCGAAATTCTGGACTTCGCGTCAAAAAAAAATGCCTATTTGGTGTAACAGAGATGGATTTTTTGGGGTTCCGCGTAGATATAAATGGAATTCATCATTCTAAGAAAAAGGTTCAGGCGATTCAGGCCGCCCCCATTCCTACTAATAAGCAACAGTTACAGGCGTTTTCGGGGTTAATAAATTTTTATCATGGATTCCTTCATAATAAAGCTATGATTGCGGAACCATTGCACCGGTTATTAGATAGTAACGTGCCGTGAGAATGGAAAAAAATTCACACTGAGAGAGACGCTCTGAATGTGTTGAAAAATTTAATCTCCTCTTCCAGTGTTTTGGTGCCCTTTGATGGCTCTCTACCCATAATACTTACTTGTGATGCGTCCCCATTGGGGTGGGCACCGTATTGAGCCATCAAATGCCAGACGGAAAGGAGGCTCCTATCGCTTTTTCTTCTGAGTTCTACTGAGCGTAATTATGCGCAAATAGATGAGAAGGCCCTGGCGATTATATCTGGTGTCAAAACATTTCATCACCTCCTATACAGCTATAGGTTCACGATTATTACTGACCACCAGCAATTGTTGTTATTGTTTAGTAGGACAACACCTACCCCTGATATAGCTCCGTGAATGTTGCGATGGTCGTTGATGCTAAATGCATACGATTTTGATCTCCTACATCGTTCAGGAAAAAAAGATAGGTCATGCGGATGCTTTGAGTCAGGGTTGTTTGGTTTAGACCACGTTGGGTTAGACACTTGGTTAAAACCAAGTGGTTTTTTAAAAAAACCACTTCGGTTTTTTTCAAAAAATCAAATAAAAGTTGCCTAAATATCATTTTTTTCCTTGAAAATATCATATTGGTTCATTATTAGCCAAAATGTTTCATTTTTACCACATTTTATATCCTTGGGTTACATTCTGATGCTCTATCTTTAGCAAATTCATGAATAAGGAGTGCATCACACATATAAATGTAGTGGTGTATTATCTCACAGGGTTTCTTTTTCCCTTCACAAAGAAGCAGCTACAGTAGTGATACCTATACCATACCTATATACCATATTCATGTCAATTTTCAAGTCATTCTGACAATCGTTCTTTTTTTACAGTGTTTTGAAATCAGAACCTTAGTTATAATCACCCTGTATATCGTAAATCATTGCTAATTAATCTGCATTATTTATGCTTCATTAAATATATTATATTCACCTAATTTTTATTACTTTTTGCAAAATAGCTTCCTAATTAAGTATACTGAAAGTAACTGGAGAAAAACCTTTATATATTATATGATTAATAATAACATTAAAAGAATTTTCAAACACACAGTAATCCATTGAGTTAAGCAAAAAATAATTAAATTGCAAAAGTTGGTTTTGTAATAAATATTTATTGATTAATTAGCATGGGAATAGTGTTAATTATATTAATAAACATTTTATTTTAGTTAATTATTGGAAGTTTGAATGATTTTTCAGATATTTTATTGTTTTTAATGTTAATACTATTTAAAACAAAAAAAACGGTTTAAACCAAAAAAACCCAGTTTTTTGGTTTTTTTTTAAAAAAATGTTTTTTTTTACCAACCCTGCTTTGAGTAGGCTACCACTGCAGAGTCCTGAGTTTAAGGTTCCGCCACACATTGAGGTTCTTTTTATAGAAGATCTGGCGTGTCCTCCGGTTAGTGCAAGGGACATAGCAAAAATGACTTTGCATGATCCCGTTCTTTCTAGGGTTCTAAATTTTGTTTTGAGGGGGTGGCCTGACGCGGAATTGGGTTCAGAATTCAAAGTATTTTCCTCAAAGCGAAACGAGTTGTCAGTTCACAAAACTGTCTGCTGTGGGGAAATCGAGTGGTGGTGCCTGCGCCGGGCCGTTCGATGGTGCTATGTGAGCTTCATCTCGCTCACCCAGGAGTGGAACGCATGAAAAGCTTGGCACGCTGCTACGGATGGTGGCCTCAAATGGACTTTGATATCAAAAATCACGTTGCTGGTTGCTCGCCTTGTCAAGAGACGAGACATGCTCTTCTATGTTCTCCTGTACACCCTTGGGAGGTGACTAGGGTCCCCTGGTCATGGATCCACATCAACTTTGCTGGACCGTTTCAAGGACGGAAATTACAGATTCTTATCGATTGCTACTCCAAGTGGACTGAAGTGAAAGAAATGTTGTCTACTACTGCAGCATCTACTATAGATGAACTCCGAGACATATTTGCCGTTCACGGAATTCCTGATGCTATTGTTTCGGACAATGGCACGCCCTTCAAATCTGAAGAGTATGGAGAGTTCCTGCACAGAAATGCTATTCGCAGAGTGCTCATAGCTCCTCGAAGACCGGCAGGAAATGGCCAAGCCGAACGTGCAGTTCAGACAATTAAGGATGCCTTGCGACGTATTGTGGCTGGGTCTAATTCTATCACAATTGACATGTTTCAAAAGAAGTATGATAGCATACTGGGATAAATCGAGAAGCTATTCATACTTAGAATAAGACAACCATAATCTTTTTATGGGCAGTGCATTATATAGCATTAGTTACTGCAGTATAGTCTTTTGCGATATATGCTTTTGTATTGGGTTGCTATATTTTAGTTATATTTGACATCTATATTTTTTATGGGCATCTTTTCTTAGCCACCTCACTGGGCAATTTGCCTTGTGTGGGATTTGTTTTTGTATTTGTATCAATGTTGGGATCTCAAATGTATTTAGTGCTGTTGATAGGGGCAAAGTTGTGAAATAATTCAGACCATTATCACAGAATTTCAGGGTAACCCTTCAAATTTGCCCATGTAGTTTACGTGCCTTCTAATGGATTCTTGCCCTACTTTTAGATGGTGGTTAATTTTCACTTGTTTTATGCGTGATAAAATAAAAATACCAGAAAATTAATAAGTATATGCCAATGGAAAGCACATTATAAAAAAATTTGAATGAACACATGTATTAATTCTGTATTAAAGTAAAGTCAGCACTTATTAAAATCATGGCTAACATTATCATTTGGGTATTGTATTCCAAAGAATGGAACGGACCAATATTGTTACATGGGAAAATTTTTTTTTATAGTTATTGGGACTTTGGTTAATGTTATCATAATTTTTTTTCCTGTCAAAAAGTTTTTTGCTCATTCTGAAGCTAAAGTTTAACCAAACTTATTTTTCCCGCACGTTATCATTATCAGACTACAAGCAGGGCCGCAACTAGATGCTTGGTCACCCGGGACAAGCGCGCATTTTGACGCCCCCTTGTAATGTTGAAGGAGAGGTTTCAGAATGAAATTTGCACCTCCTCATGTCTAGCACCTGGGGCATGAGACCCGTCAGCTCCCCCTAGTTGCAGCCCTGACTACAAGACTATGTAGGAGACTAGAAAGTGTTCTCTCATCACTCTCTTGTTGACAAGCATTTTTGTACTTAGTGATATATATAATTTGTCCATAGTGTACACTGTGATTGATGTAAGTGTGGAGTTGCTTTTGCAATTGCCTTCCTATAGTGAACTACATATGACGAAAAAAGCCCTTTCCTTCAGTTCTTGATAGATTTCTTTCAGGAGACCAGATTCAAATTCATTTTTTGAGGGACTTTCTCCAAATGTATATGAAATGTATTGTACATTTAAAAAATATCGTAATTTGTGATATATATTTCAGTCACATTCTAACACCTCGCAATGGCTAAATAACAAAAATGAAGGATTTTAGCTTAACCGTTTAAAAGCCATAGTTTTTATTTACAAAAATATCAGATAAAAATTGATTCAAACATTTCTGGTTTTTTATCGTGTATAAAGAAGAGTTCAAAGTATTTTTTGAAATAAATTTGGAAACTTCAGGTTAATATAAACTTTTTTGACAGAATTTGAAATTTGACATTTTTTTGGGCACTTTTTCCCCATTTCAATTAAAATTCGCCAAAATTTCAATTTTGAAAAAATTATTTTGTGTGTTTCTACCACTTGATATATCAATCAAAGTAAACCAATTATTTTTTTCTATTGTTACTGTTCCATAAATGGAACAGTAACAATAGAAAAAACCTTACAAAAGAGCGGGATTCTAGAGATATGTAATGTGCAGTTCACTCTGGGCCGGACTTAGGCAGGTGCGAATGGTGCGGCCACACCGGGCCGAAAAAGGGGATAAAAATATTTTGATTACATCTTGACTTCAACTTCTTAGCAAAGCAATAGCTTAAAATTCAGTCCATGTTAGAGGAGCACTAAGGTTGAGGGTCTGGATAGATAATCAGTTTTCTAGGCCTGAGAGCCCCTTCAAGTTCCTGGGGGCGCACTCACAATTTTTTCACTGGAAAGCAGACACTTTTGTCCATATTTATTTGCCAAATGATAATTTTTTATGACTACGAAGTACAGTCGAATCCCATTATAACGAACTCTAAGAGATCGTAGAAATCACTTCATTATAACGAAATTTCATTATAAAGGAATTCCAGGATATTTAAAAATGTCCCTATGTAAACTTATCTGAAGGATTAGAAAACTGTTCGTTAAAACGATATTTTTGCTATAACGGTATTCGTTAAACGGAGGCAGGCACCAGAGTACCCATGGACACCATGGGGTATTGGAAAATCTCTGTTCAGAGGGACTGCAATTTTTTTTTGCACAATACTGTAAAAATAATTAAGCCCATCCCTGAGTGCGCTGCTTCCAACCCCAGGATGTTGTCATCATTCGACATGTGTATAGGGGCGAATTATGGGTAATATGGCCCACAGGAATGTGTTTTCAGGGTTGAATTTTTCATAATTATATTTGGTGAGTACTTTTTTATTCTTGCATTCTTAGAAATGCATGTTTTTGTGAACCGCACACTAATCAATCTGAGATCGGCAATCATAGATAGTCTTGTGCTGTATGTAACCATGTCCAAAACATATCTCACATTGGAAGAAGCTGTAGGATATTTAGAAACTTTTAAATATATATATTTATAACTCACAGATATATGCCACTTGTTAATGAAAATGAGAACATCACCGATGAAGTTGTTATTGTTGAAAAAGATCTAGTGACAACAGTTCCAACTGATGTATATGAAATGCTGGAATGCTAGATTTATTTTGCAACAACGAGGATGAGGTATTAGGAACTCCCAAAACGTGTTCTTCAAAAGATGTAGGGCAGAAAAAGTGCAACACTCATGTGAACATTTCAAGAAAAGGCAAGACAGTTTTGAGCAATCTGAAAAAACAAACACAGAAAAAACCATTGCATAGGATAAAGAAATTCTTCCTAGAATCCGATGAAAACCTCAGCTCTGGATTCCAAAAATTTGCTGTATGACCATTATAGCACATTAGAAACTTCATTCAGAGTTGCGAAAAGCAGATCGTATTTCACATTTGGAATTCCGAAGAGAAATGACAATGAAACTTCTATGAACAAAGGAGGGATTAATTATTCCTCCAGATCCACTTTGTCAACTGAAAAAAGATACCTGGTCATTTGATGGCCATTACATTGTGTCTGCAATGCAAGGACAGGGTGCGGTTTGCAGAAAAATACTAAATGATACCAATGTGACAAACGGGTTCATCAAAGATGTTTTCCTTCTTTTATCATGGACATTAGAAAAAAAATTGAATTTCTTGCACATTTTGTGTTAAAAAAATTGGTATATGTTGCGAATTTGAATTGGTACTAGAAAATAGAAAATTTTGTGTGATAACTGTACTCCGGCAATAAAAAATTGTGAGAATATAGGTGATACCAGTTTTCCCTTTTGCCTCTCCCCAAGTGCCAATGTCCCATTTATGGAACATCGTGAAAAACAAATAAATTTTTTTTTCTTCAAATTTCAAAGTTGATCTATGTATAGGCAGGCAAAAGGACTTCAAATTTAAAAACAATAAGTGATTTTGTTCATAGTCCGGCCTTTAAAGGGTTAATAGGAAAAAAAAGTCCCATTTTAAAATTTAAAAAATAGAACGATTGAACATTAGAAATAGGTGTGATGAAATCACACCTATTTCAAAGTCTCATAGAAGTTCATCCCAGCATCAACAACCAGAAAGTGGCTTCCCTTGATGTTTCATGGCTGAGAAAATAGCACATCTCTCTCTAGTATATATTATATTATAAGTATAACTCTAGTTTTATATTATACATTTTATTTTAAACAGTTTATGTTGTACATTCTATCACTAATAAACAAGAAAATAAACCATTAAGATAAAACTAGCTAACACTTAAACTGTCTTAATAACTCAGCTGTGTGTTTAGTTTTGAGATAATTTTCTTTACTTTGTTGTAGTAAATTGAAATAAGATTGTTGATCATGGTTAGGATTAATTTAGAAGAAGTGTTGAAGTAACCTTATGATAAGGTTTGGCTATATAAGTTATGTGAATGTTTCTTCCAGATAGTTTTTATTAGTAAAAAATAGAGGTTTATTTATCATTGATGTGTGTATTGATAGAAAAGCTTTGAATTTGCTGGAAAAAATTAAGAAGTTGACAAGAGGTCGTGGACACCAAATTGATGAATTAAAGAAAAGAATGGATCACCTGGATGCTTTGCTTGGAGAACTTGTAGAGAAAATCACTGAAGATGTGCATAAACCAGCTGAAAAAGCAAAAGAAACAATACTTCGAAGTAAATTACGCCTAGATGAAGTAGAAGTACGTTTTGTTTTTCTATATTAATGGTGATGAAACTTTTTAATAAAATAATTCTATAACTGAAAAGAGAAGGTAGGCTTTTGCAGCTGGAGCTCGTAATAAATTTCATACCTTTTGGGCTGCTATGCTATGTTCCAAGCTTCTTTGAAGCAGGCATTTCATACACTACTTTGGTGGACATCTTTGGTGCTGTTCTTGATGAGTGAGGAGACTAAATGACCTCCCCTTGGATGACCGTTGTCCACTGACACTTTTGCTGGAGATGTGGAAAGGTCAACTTCATTGTTGTGACGTCAAGCAAGTGACGTGTTGATGTTGATGGAATGTGGCGATTTCTGATTGGGTGGGTGGGGTCTTCAAATTTGAAGAGGGGTTCAAATTCAGAAGAGTTGATTTTCTAACCATCCTGATCTTGGTCTTTCGAATTGTCAGGTGCCATATCTTGCTTCCTGTTAAAATTATCTCTGTGCTTAACTATCTCACTATTCTCAAGATTCCTCTCACTTCATACAAAAACTCCATGGGATTACACATCAGCTAAGCGACATTCTAGTGAGTTTTGATGTCACTTCGCTCTTCACCAACATTCCTGTCCCAGTCTCTATCAAAATTATTGATCATAACTTTTCAAGGAATCTCATCAATCTGTTACAGCATGTCCTGGTGACCACCTACTTGAAGTGGAATGGCGAAATATACGAACAGACTGATGTCTTAGCTATGGGTAGCTCCTCTCAGTCCTGTTGCCACAGATCTATTTATAGAGTACTTTGAGAAAAAAGGGCATTGATCCCCCCCCCCCCAGCATCAAATGACTTGGTTTAGCTACGTCAATGACACATTCTTTGTGTGGCCACATGGTGAGGAGGCATTAAATGAAATTTTGGGACAATTCAACCGACAGCATTATCAGATTAAATTTACTATGGAAAAAGAAAACAACTGGCAATTACCTATCCTGGACGTTTCCATCTCCACGAAGCATGACGGTACTCTGGGATACTGTTTTCTGCAAACCTACACATACAGACTGGTATCTTCACAAGGCAATGAATCACCATCCAGGACAAAAACGTGCAGCACTAAAAACTCTCATCCACCATGCCAAACAAGATAACCTCAACGAAGAACTAGATCATTTTGACCGAGCCTTGCAATCAAATGAATATACACCTCAGGAGAGCTATCCTCCCCAGAAGACCCAACAAAAAATCCCAGGATGTTCCAAACAAGATTAGCGCAGCTTACCTCCCATATGTAAGAAATGTCACTGACTGAATCGATTTCGTACTTTGGAAACACAACATTTCCACGATCTACAAACCAATTGATCAACATATCACTTGCTAGATGTCACAACAATGGAGTTGATCCTTCTGCATCTCCAGCAAAAGTGTCAGTGGACAACGGTCATCCAAGGAGGTCATTTACTTTCCTCGCTCATCAAAAACAGCACTGAAGATATCCACCGCAGTAGTGGATGAAATGTCTGCTTCAAACAAGCCTGGAACACGGCATAACAGCCTGAAAGGTATGAAATTTATTGTAATTCTATAACTCTTATAAATCTTTCCAAGCTAGATAGGGAAATTTCAGTTGTGGAATTCCTTTTGTTTTCTTTTTTTCGCTTTCAAAACGGGAAATTCAAGATAGTAAACTTCATTTATGAGTTTCCGTGATATCCCATTTTGATACAAAATTTGGTGGCTGTGCTCATGTCAAAACAGTTATGAGGCTAAAGGTCTACAGAGGAATAAACTAATGTGATTTAACTTACTAACAACGTAACTTACTTTGGAATTCATACGACAAAATGTAAATATTAAAGGCCAAATTATCACCAATTTAGTTTTAGTTTCATCAATGTTTAATCCATAGTGCTAAAAATGAGACTGCTCAAAATTCAATAAAGGAGCTTTTTATACAGATAATGTATGTATTTTTAATGTAGTAATGTTTATAAGATTGGTTGTAACCCAATTCTAGTCAATATGTTTATAGGAGTGACTGTCACTACTCTTCTTCTATCTAATATAAAGGTGCTGACAAATATACAGAGCCAGTGCTGGTCTCTTCTTCAGGAGGAACACCCTGACACTGGTTGAAGGCAAAACATTTCTGAGACTGTGTGTGTGTGTGTTTAGGCTGAGCCTGGATTAAATCAATTGTCCCGCCCGCCCCAACATTTTGCCATGCAGTGCACATGAAGTCCAACTATGTTAAATACAAAGATAAAAAAATTTGAACAAAAATAAAATACAAATTTGATATATGAACTTGCAGGTATTAGATACAAAATAAATAAATCAGATATATGGATAAGATGCAAAACAAAAAGTAAACCATGGATGTATGAAAAAAAATCAAATGACAAATGGAAACAGAAATCCAAATTTATCAAAAATTTTCATCTGATGGTTCTGCTCACCAGAACTTCAATGAGGCCCAGAAAACAAAATTTTTAATTTAGTGAGAAAGTTATTAAATAAAAATACAAAATCTGAAGTCACAACAGGTAAATTGCCCAACAAAGTGAATGGGGGGGGGGATGGATCAAAAAAACCAAAACAGTTAAAATATTAAAAAATATAAGACACTATATATAAAAATTAAGTAAAGAAAAATGTTGGAAAAAGCCTTTAAAAAGTGGTTGTCATAACCTAAATTCAACAACTTAAAGTTAGGAATAATTCAGAAAAAAAATTCTATAAAACAACTGAAGGCATGATACACTGCATATAAGAATGTGGTTCTCATTCATTTTTAGTTTGAATAGCTTCTCGATTGCCCCTGCCAAGCTTATCAAATTTCCTTTTTAAGGCATCTGTTCTGGGGCATTCATGCAGGGCCAGACCTTGAATCCTATGAACTTCGTGGCCACAGAAGACACCAACTGAAGCAGCCGATTTCTTACGGTGCCAACTGAAGGGGGGGGGGGGTGATTTGTTTGGACAATTTCTTATCACTAAAATATTATTTAGTTACACTGCCCACAAAATGTCCTGAACCGACCCTGCATTCATGACAACAGAAGGTAAGCTATTGCATACATTTACAGTCATGTTTGAAAAAAACTTCCTGCAACACAAACAACCTGGAGTTGTTGCTGACTGACTGAAACTGGTGTCCCCAAGTTGAAGCACATGACAGTATAACAGTATTTCATCATCCATCTCACTTATAATCTGGAATACTTCAATAATATCTCAAACACCAGGGGTGGTTCAAGCTTACCTTCCATCCGGGTTTCAAAGCCTCATGTGTAGACTGATAGCCTATTAGACACCCTTGTGGGAGGCTGAAAGCACTTTCCCAAAGATTATGTCACTTTCCACTATTACCGTATTTTCCTGTGTATAATCTGCAGTGGCAGATAATCCGCATGCAAAATCTGAAGAAAGAAAAAGAAGCAAAGTATAATCCGCGGCAATGTATTATCCGTAGGATTTAAAAAATAATAATAGTTTACACACAAAACATATTTTGCATTATGCAAAACATATTTTACATAAAACATAATTTACATTATGCAAAACATATTTTACATAAAACATATTTTACATAAAACATATTTTACATAAAACATATTTTACATAAAACATATTTTACATTATGCAAAACATATTTTACTTAAAACATAATTTACATAAAACATATTTTACATTATGCAAAACATATTTTACTTAAAACATAATTTACATTATGCAAAACATATTTTACATAAAACATAATTTTTTTTTTATAACAAACATTATTTAATTTTTCAATCAAAAACCTTCAAATTCAGACTCATCAACATACTTATCAGGCTGATAACATAGTATTTATCATCAAATAACATCATTTTCTGCAGAGTGCCATAGTGGTAGATAATCTGAATTTTTTTAATTTTTAACCACTTTTCAACAGATAATCCGCTGATTATACAGAGGAAAATATGGTACTACAAAAGTTTCAATAGCTGGCTGATGCAAAACCTTTGTAGTAAAAGCAGAGAGTGACATCATCATCTGATAAGTCGCCAACTGGTGGCAATGTCAGCAATTGTGAGCTTTGTCCTAAATTAGGACTGTCTGTCCATGTACAGCACTGTTCAGTGCACACAAGCCCTAAGGAAAAAGGATTCATTGACTTTGTAGTCTAGTAGTCTAAGGCACTTACCTGGCTGGTGAGAGGATGCGGGTTTGATTCCCCACAAAGCCAGTTGAATTTTCTTTCCTGGATTTATCTTCGCATCATCCAGCTATCGAAACCTTTCATAGTGAAAGTGCTTTACCTAAGAACCTGATTTTTCAACCGTCCAAAGCCATGCACTGTTGTTTACCGAACAAACTAACTTGACCATAATATGTCCTGCTGTAAAGATACTGCCTATTTTTAGGTCCAGAATTATTTCACACAAGGATGACGTCACTCTCCGCTACCATACGAAGGTTTTAACAACTGGCTGTTGCGAAGATATATTTTGGAAAGAGAGAAAATTCAACTGCCCCTGTGGGGAATCGAACCCACGTCCTTTCACTTTCTGGGTGAATGCCCTAGACCACTAGACTACAGAGGCACAGAATCTCTCAATCTTTCCTTGGAGCTCGTGTACACTGAAAGGGACCGTATATAGATGGCCGGACCAGACTCAGGGGGGCCAAGCTCTCACACACACACACACACACACAACTACTGACAACTCCAAAATATATCTTCGCAACAGTCAGTTGTTAAAACCTTCGTATGGTAGCGGAGAGTGACGTCATCCTTGTATAAGTCGCTATCTGGTGGCAGCGTCAGTAGTTGTGAGCTTGACCCGAGTCTGGTCCGGCCGTCCATGTACGGTCCCTTTCAGTGTGCATGAGCTCCAAGGAAAGATTGACAGATTCGGTGCCTCTGTAGTCTAGTGGTCTAGGGCGTTTACCCGGAAAGTGAAAGGACGTGGGTTCGATTCACCGCAGGGGCAGTTGAATTTTCTCTTTTTCCAAAATATATCTTTGCAACAGCCAGTTGTTAAAACCTTTGCAGAATTATTCCACCATTCTTAATTATGTTAGATAACATTATCTGCATTAAAGCTTCCGTTGATAAGCCATCATATTATTTTTTTTCCTTTTGAGGTTGAATTTTTTAATAATTATAAAAAAATAATGAACACCTTTTTAATGCTAAATTATCTACTCCAAGGGTCTCAGGGCCAGGGTGGGATTACGATATTTGAACATACTGTATAGTCAGGGCCCGGCTTGGGATTTTTGCGGCCCTTAAAAAAAAATTTGTGATTCCCCCCCCCCCCTGAAAAAATTAATATAGTCGCTCTATAACTTATGAACTTTTTGTGTTGTGAACAGAAATACTCTGGCAGTCGTAGTGAACATTTGATTGCCTTTACCAACAGGTGAATAGCAGTTTTGGTGAAAATTATTCATGCAGTATATATGATGGAGTAGAAAATTAAAATGTCTAGAAATAACTCACTTTATTACGCTCATTTTTTTTTTTATATTTCAGGATCCTACTGATGAGTTGGATTAAATTAATGATCAAAAATTATATTTTAAATAATAATTTCCAATAACTAAATTGTTGGAATCTGGGCCACAATTAGGAGGGAGCAGCAGGATCTGGTCCCCTGGGCACTGAACCAGAGAGAAGGGGCTTCAAATTCACCCTCAAAGTGCTTTTTCTACATTACATAGGGGGGTTCCAAAATGTGTGCTTACCCTGGCTGTCAAACACACACACAAAGGCTCAAATCAAAAAGTCATGTTTTTTCATTAAAAGCTGACCTTTATAAAAATATTTTAAAAATGTGAATTGTAAAATTCATACAAAAAATGTTCTCAATAATTATTTTCATGTAATATACGTGTTTTCATGTAGATACCTCCTCAGAACATCATACAAAAATTTAAATCTGGAAAATGATGACTGTAAACAAGTGAGCAAAAAATAATCTCTTGAACAAGCTGTCGAGCGTGAAAGTGAATTACATTTTGATTAATTTGACAAATGTAGTCTGACACCCGGCACCAGCCCTACCTGAATAATAAAACCTAAAGATTGTAATTTAAATATTTAAAATATTCAAATTGATACGTTATGATGTTATTTCTTTTATCAGATATATGAAAGAAATTTTTATCCAGGGCAGGATCTAGAAGCAAAAACTGAGTTTGTCATCTGGGTCAAGTATCCATTTTGGCATATCCCCACATAATTTTGAATGAATAAAGAATAAACATGGCAGCCTTGATCCAGCGCCCTCTGCATCAGACCCGCCCTCCTCGCTTTTCCTACTTAAGGCTCTATTTTTATCATTAAGATCATTAGTGTCAATTTGGCCCTAAGGCCGGTATTACACTGTAAAAGTTTGATAAAATCCCTTTTATAAAACTTGAAAAATCTAACCAATAAGGTTATTGACCAATCGGTGACTTTATTGGCCGGCCTAAGGCAGAATGTTTTGCATTGTTCTGCAACAAGCCCTCGGCTGACCCATAATATATAGTTTTCTACATTTTTCTTAAAATTTTTCCAGATTGTGTGTTCTGCAGTAGCACTGATTTTCTTGCAATACGTCACAGATTACAACATATTCTGCTTTGAGGCAATTTGGTTGTGCTGATTACAGCAACACTAGCTGTAATCAGCTTAAACCTAGGAGCATTCAGATATAATTCCTTTAATAGGAGGCAGACACATGACCTTATCAGAGAATGAACCACTGGAGCTGCAATCTAAGTTTTTGATCTTTTAATTTTTGTATTCTAACATTTATGCTAACTATTTTATGCATGAATTGCTTTTCATGATACAACATTTCAGATATCGGTACTAGATGAATAATGAGATTAAGAAAAGAGAAGGGTAAAAAACCAAAGACACAGAAACAAACACCTTAACTTTTTTTGGACATAAATATATACGTACAGCAGGTGAAAAGAATCCAAAAAAAAATTTCTATAGATTGCTGGAAGTCCCTGGCTTTCACATTCCGTCCAATTTGTCATCCTGGGCAAGCAGTTCATCCTAAGGTTGGGCCCGGGGCAAACATAAATTTGAGGGGGGAGGGATACTTATACATAATTGTTTGAGGTTATGTTATCAGAGTTGTGAATGTTTGTTTTTTACAGGTGCTGCCAGCTATCTTTTTCCATAAGTTCAGGTAAAAATGGCATGAAATCATGCAACAGTTATGTATAATTATTATCAAAATAAATTCTTATATATACTATGGCATTGACTTACTTTGCACTTTCATCAAAGTAATCAATTTTGCATTTGAAAATTCAACGACATGTGGAAACTAAATATGCAGAATAAACTCATAATTTTGTCTTTGAATATAACCATGATGAAAATATAAACAAACAATATACACCCAGTGGCAAAAAGTTATGAACACATTGCTACTCACTACTAATATTGTGTGGGATCTCCTCTGGCTTTGATGACAGCAGATATTCCTTTAGGGGCCTGGACTCTAAGTTGCTAAAACCATTGAGGAGGAATATTAACCCATACTAACAAAATGGCAGCTCTTAATTCCCTCAGATTAGAAGATGGTGTTTCTAAGCTTTCAACACACCTTTCAACCTCATCCCACAAATGCTCAATTGTATTAAGATTGGGTGACTGAGGGGGCCATTGAAGCAATTGAAACTCAGAATCATGTTTATCACACCAATCTTAGATAATTCCAGCCCCATAGGAGAGTGCATTGTCCTGCTGGGAATAGCCATTATCATCAGGAAACATTATGGCCATAAATGGGTGCATGTAGTCAGCAACGATGCTCCCCAGACCATGATTCCACTGCCACCCGCTTGAACAGTTGTCATGTGGCACATAGGCGTACGCAGAATTTTCTCAGGGGGATTCAATTTTTATTCTTCTCAGGGGGGGGGGAGTAAGTTTTTTCCTGCAAAATAACACTATAATCTCAGCCTGGGGGGGGGGTTAGAACCCCCCCCTTTTGCATACAGCAATTATGTGGCATGCCTGATCCATGGCTTCTTGCTGCTTGTGCCACACACAGATCCTGCCGTCAGCATCATGGAGAAGAAATCTTGACTTGGCAGACAAAAAAACCTTGTTCTATTCATCAAGTGTCGAATATCGGCGTTCTCTAGCCCATAAAAGCCATTTTATTTGATTTTGGAGCACAATCAAAGGGACTCTTGGTGGTCACCGACTATTAAAACCAATTTGTTTCAAGATCCATCTTGTAGAGCATACCGATATACTTTGCAATGATCCTGAGTTGTATTGCACTGCAGTTTGTTGCGTTGTAGATCTTCTGTTGCTGCACACAATGCATGTCAGTCGCCTCATATCTCTTTCATTTACAAGCGATTTCCACCAACTTTTTTCCACTTTCCATTCAAAGTTTTTTGGCTTAGCTGCCATTCTTTGAAAACTGGAGATACTGTTGTGTGAAAAAAGCTGAGAAGGTTAGCGGTTTCGGAGATACTGGAACTGCCCCTTCTGGCGCCCGCAATCACGCCATGTTCAAAGTCACTCAAATTGCTTGGTTTCTTCATGAACAGGCAAATTGCAATGTTAACTGGTGCTTCTGTCCAGGAGAAAGTTTTTTATCAGCAAACCAGTTTATTACGTTAGCAGCGCACATGCTGTATGGACAAATTTTGAATGAGGGGTGTAGTGACCTTGTGTTCTTCGAATAGTGAGCACTCATCATGACAAACATAAGCAGAAATTTATTAATAAAACAATTAGAATAAGAACGTAAACATGAGACACCGATTCTACTCGATCGCTTTTTCACTCCATTCTCCCCCCCCCCCCCCCGTTTATTTTCGAATGGCCAATTTTGTTTTTGCAATCTTCCGTCTCCTGAGGCTTTTCTTCTTCTTGCGCTTTCAAGCCTTATACCATATTGTTACGTCAAGGTTCTCAACTGAGAGACGCGCTACAGAAAGAACACTACAAGGGGTGTTCCTAATTTTTCGGGAACTGAGTATATAAAGATGCAGCGAGGATCTATTTTTTTACAACTAGCGTATATTTGCATGTAAAAAAACATTTAGATATTATTCAGGAATCAAAATTAATGAATAATTATCATAGACTATATTATATAGTAGCACATCCCCTTTACAAATTGATGAAAAGTATGAATTTCTGTCAGGTATTTATTTAACAGGATGCAGTATCAAATTTGTGTATGGGTCAAAACAGTCACTAAAATTGACTTTTTTTCCTTGACTTCAGTGCTGCAAAGTCTCTATTGAGTTCATAATATTGTAAATTTGAAGCAATTTCACTTTCAATTGTTTTGATCTAATACAGTTTTTAGGGTATAGACTTCAATCTTTCCAAAAGGAAAAAACTTTGCTCACGTATACAATTGCTTATAGGAATAGTCATGGAAATTTTTATGACAGCATTTTGAAATGTTGCTCTAATATCAAGGTTATGCAACTTTGTAAAACTTCACTAGAGTGTTCACCCGATTTTCTTTTTAATTGGCAAAAATTTCTGAAATCCTTCAGAAAAATCAAATTGCTATTATGGAATGAATTTAGCAATACTGATGTCAACCTCATTTTTTTTTATCCTTGAAAAATTGTAAATGACACAAATAATTGTTTGTGTTGTTTATAATTTACAAAAAAAAAAGAGAGCATGAGATTTTTTTTTTTAGTTTAATGCATCTCGAAGAATTCACTGCATCTTTTTTTCAATCATGACTGATTTCATGGATCCTCTAATCTTTGGTATAAAACATACACAGTAATATGGATTCAATTATAATTGATAAAATGTGTTGATATATCATATTTTATACTATTAAATTCAAAATTTCACATGAATTCATTGAGTTCATTCAAAAGTTTTTCATTTCCATTCAAACAAAGTTGTACACTTGACTTTAAATTTTCATTTGAAGGCATTGTGCACTCAAAGAATTCTTATCAATATTCATGCAACCATGTATCGATAAACAATGATCAACGATTGTGTCCCAGGGTTTTTATGGATTTAAGATATTTGATACATTAAATATTTTAGAAATGAACTGTGTACTCCAGTTGATAGGTGTGTGTTCATGATACCATAAGACTATCACATGAATTTCACTTGATGTGTTGCCTAGGTCCCATAACTTTTGCCATTTTCAAAAGACTGCTTCTTTGGGTTTTGACTTGTTTGTATTAATGGGGGGGGGGGGTGTTGAGTTTGTTATCTCTTTGTCATTGCAACTTGTTTCCAAAGTTATCATAAACAACGGTAAAATTTAAATTCAATGTATTCAAGCCTTATTTCAAAAAATATATATACATGTTGCTATGAAGGTTCTGCAAATCGTATGAAAAAAAAAATTGTTTTTCTTAGAAATGGAATGTTTCAAGAATGTTTATTTTCTATAAATAGCATTTAAATTTTAATGTATATTTTAATTTTTTAATATTTTTGAGTAGAAAGTATTTAATGTGTGCTGAAATTTCATTTATAGTGCAAATGAAGTCATACTCAAATAAAAACTGAATATGTATCCAAATTTTTTTTTATTCAATAAAGGGTATTGTCAGTCGAATAACAGGTATCATTGATATTAGCAATAAAACTTTGATTGAAGCAGCAAATGTATTGGGCAATGCAAGAGCTTCTGTTATTGATGCTGCTGTGAAATTTGAGGTAAATATGCATTTAATGTGTCAAAGTCTCATTTGATCAGTCTGTTATTATTAAGAAATGGATGAAATATTGAAATCATAAGTAATTAAAGGATCCTGTAAGCTTCACACACAAAATACTTTAATATATTTGATTGCAATAATAATATATTATTATAGAAGCATCAGTTCATAAAATAATACATTCATCAATTTTTTAAACAATTTTCTAGAAACTTTGTTTTATCTCTTAGGGCTGCAGCAATCACGTTTTTTTAAATAATTGCTTTAGTAAAGTTTTTAAAATTGATTCTATTCATACACTTTGTAGAATCTCTGAATAAAAAAGTAGTGAAACAACAAATTAGAGCAATCTTAGTTGAGCTCCAAGCATAGTATTTAATGTTAAAACTTGTAGTGATTTTAAGTAAGAATGGGGACTGATATTTATGCATAAAATTTATTCATAGCAAGGAAAGATACTTTTTCCTGGATATTATGATTTTTCCCAACTTCCTTAAGAGACTTTTTCCTCATTTACTCAGAAAGAAAAAGTCTACTGTTTTCCATGGAAATCAAACCCCAATCCTTTTGCAATGTGGGCAAGCATGCTATCCATATATACCATGAAAAGCATGACTCTGTTTTCCTTATATCAGCTTACAGCAATATAAGCATCATACATAGCTCAAATCATATGTTCAAAAGCTTTAGAAAAAAAAAGAGACTGGCGAGTGCCCCCAATGTTTAATCCTTTAAGTGGTTTTAAAATTTTCCTGGCTATATAATTATAACTGCCACATTGTAAATAAAAACATGTTAAGAACCCTAGATATTTTGGGGTGACTGAAATAAAGCAGATCAAGTTTGACAAAACTTTATGGTGAGGCAACAACACCATAAATCAGGACCAATGCCATGCCAGGTTATTTAATTATTTAATCAAAACTTAAATGAACAAAATAATAACTATTTCATATTTAAAGTTAAGTGAAATGTGAGTGAATACAAAAGCACAGTCCTTTTATTGGTGACTCTCTCCTGATCACTTGCTGCACTTGTAGTGATGTATGATGTCACCTTATTAGCATGTGTATACACCACATACTCCCCTCTCAGTGTACCAGCAGTATGTAGAAATGAACTTTTCTATTGCTCTGAGTACGGTACTCGGAGAAGCAGAGTCTTTGCACTGGACTCAGCTTGATGGTCAAATGGAACAAAATCGGCAGGCAAAACTCATTACTTGATGACATAAGTAGGCTCACACAGGTCATGTGATCCAGCTTCAGCAGGAAAGTCTTCCTCGAATATGTATTAGCCTCAAGCTGTCTTTGGCAACAATCTTCTTTTCCAAAGGGAGCTTTATGAGATAGTCACGATCTGTGCACTCCAACACCTTGAAAGGACCATCATACTTTGGCTGTAGAGCTCTTTTGCCAGGACCCCTACAAATAAAAACATACTTACAGGTACTAAGTTCTTTAGGAACATAAATTGCTTTATTGCCATGTCTGACCACTGAAACTGGTCTCACTTGTTGGAACAGTTGTTTTAATGACTTTACATACTCAGGTACATTTTTATTAGTGGGACTTTGTACAAAAAAGTCTCCAGGTAGCCTAAGTCTTGCTCCATATGCAAACTCAGTGACTGAGGCACCCAAGTCCTTATGACAAGTTGTCCTTCTTCTTCAAGCCGAGCACAACTCAGGTCTATCGCCATGGGCAATTTACTACCTAATGAGTTGTGTCGGAAGTGTAAGTATGTGTACCTAACAGTCTGAGTGCGCATCTAGTGTGTTGTGTATGATTTTTAGTGCTGCCATCTATATCTCAGAAGTGAAGTGAGTGAAGTGTAATGACTGAATATTTGTACTGTTTGTAAGGCTGTTGCTCTCTGTGGCAAGACTTTTTAACGGGGAGATCGGATCGCATTTGCGCCTTGAAGTTGGGAACCACAGAAAACCAACTTCAGCCAACTACCACTGTGGTGACAATGGGGATCGAACCCGGGTCCCCGCAATGCGAGTCCGTCATTATGACCACTCGACCACCACAGCGGCTGACAAGTTGTCCACAAACCAAGCAGGACCAATGGTAAGATGTCCATCCAGGCGTCTTTTGCATGACACATAATAATACTTCGCATCAAAATCCTATGGCTTATTTAAACCAGCCTGTTTCCTTTGAGACTATAGCAGACCTGCCAACTCTCCGGATTTAGGCGGGAGACTCCAAATTTTTTATCCTTCCTCCTGCTCTCTGGATTTATTAAAATTTTCCCGGATTTTGGCAGAAAATTAGATTTCATGTGAGCTTTCATGTTGTCGTGATGTCAATGACTGCTGTTGTCATTAGGAAAAACACCCATAGAGGACAGCCGTGGTCATTTCCATGGAGCAACCGTAAAAAAAGTGTTGGTGACCATATTGAAGCAACTGGCAAAGATGTGACTGTTTACGTAGCGTTTATCAGCAATTATTTATCGGGGGAAGGAAGCCCTTGCTTGCCAAAATTCCTGTATAATCGTTATTGTATTCCATTAACAGCCACATGGTAAACAAGTTTTTTCGTCAAGAGCTTTGTATTTTGAAATTTTTTTATTGTTCCCTCTGATTAAATATGTCTTCAGAAAGAAAATATAAAACTTTAAACATATAAAGCAAAATATAAAGCTTTTGAGAGTTCATATACCCAAGATTATCAATCACTGATAGCATCCACGAAAGGAAAATCTTAGGTTTTATGAACAGTATGTAGATGTGATTTCTCTATTCTGCGTGAAAAGACTGACATGGAATTATATTCTGCTCAGGGGCAATGCAGAACCTGCCTTGGGGAGAGGAATGGAACTTTTTCTTAATTGATTAAAACAAAAATTTCTAAAAAAAATTGATTTTTTTCATCTAGTCTATGAGTGCCGGGAAGGGGGATCCCCCTCGGGAGAATGTCCGGATTTCTGGATTCCAAAAGTAGGCACATCTGCTATAGGTTGCTACACAGCATATTTCGGTGCCTAGTATCTGGTTTAGAGCCTTAAATAGAAAAGATTCTAATTGAGATCCTTGATCACATGTAATTTTTAACGGGATTCCATACCTTGAGATCCAATTCATGATAAATGCACGGGTCTACCAATTCGGTTGTGCTGTCCTTGAGAGGTATATCCTCTGGCCATCTCATAAATCAATTAACCATAGTTAAACAGTAACTATAGCTTTGACATATAGGCAAATGATCATAGACAAGATCTATGTGCACATGGGAGAATCTTTCACCTGGAATATCAATCACATAAGGGAAATTTCTATGACATTTCCTTTATGTAAATAAGATATTTTAGTCCTCTGGCAAGGTATGCACTTCTTGCACCACGATCTAATATCTTTATACATATTGAACCAGACGTATTTTCAGAAATCAGGCATTGTTTTGCCAAAATGCCAGGGTGCATCATGTTATGAATTAAATTAAAAACTTGTTTTCGTGAAATTAATGGGATGTAAGGGTGAATTTTTGGGTCAGATACATCACACTAAAGAGAACTTGTACTAAAAAGTTTAGTTTTTGGTATACTTAAATCAGATTTTATAATTTCTTTAACTATATCTTGCATTTTGCCATCTGATTCCTGTTCCTTACCTCAAAGGTTGAAATCAAACTCTGAAATTCTAGAAAAACAATCAGCGACTATATTTTCTTTACTGGCAACAAATCTAATGTCTAGTAAACTGGGATATAAAATCTAATTGTCTTAAGTGACATGGTGAACTTTTCTCGTGTTTCTGATCTGAGGCAAACATCAGCAGGCTGTGATCAGTGCATAAAACAAAGGAGCGTGTGTGCCTCCAGCATGTACCGGTAAACTGGATCACTGAATAGGCTGCCAAAAGTTCCCTATAGGTACAGTACTTTTCTTGTGTGGGCATCAAATGGTGGGAGAAATCCAAGTAGTTTCGGACCAGAGGAACTCAATTCAAAATGGCACCCATGGCATAATCACTACAGTCAGTTATGAGAGCTAATTTAGCATTCTGAGAAGGGTGGTGCAATAGCACAGCATTTTGCGTTTTTTGAGTCCTCAAAGCTTTCAGAAGTGATAGATATCCATTCCCAAAGGGTTTTGTCCTTTTTTCTCTTGGAACATACCAGGAAAGCATCTAGAGGTGCAAGAATTTTTGCAATGTTTTGGACAAAAACCTGTGGTAAAAAATTACCAATCCCAAGTACTGTCTCATTTCAGTTACAGTATTCGTCTTTGGGGAATCCACAATAGTTTGGACCCACTCCCTGGAAGGCTCACACCCATCCTTATTTATTGTATGACCAAGAAAATGAAGTTCACTCATTCCAAATTTACACTTATTGACATTTATCTTGACCCCCCATAATCACAGAAACCATAAAAAATTATTTCTAAATGGGCTTTATGCTACTCGATAGATTCACTGGCAATTGGGACATCATAAATGTATGTGAATACAAAATTTAAGTCTCTTAATACCTTGTGTATAAACTTCTGAAATGTTTGTGCTGCACCTATGATTGCCGTTTTTGGGATGTCGGAAGGATTTATGAGTATCTGATGAGAAGCCTTCACAAGATCAATTTTCGAAAAAATAATCTTTCCATTCAAGCACTGAGCAAAATCTTGTAGATATAGTACTGGTTATTTGTCCAGGCAAGTAATGTGGTTAAGCATAGGATAGTCACCAGTGGGGGATGCCAGTCTGTATCGCCTTTGGGCACCATATGCAATGGACTAGCCCAGTTGCTTTTCGAGTGTCTACAGACACCCTTTTCCAACATGTACTGAAGTTCCCGTTTGGCATCCACGAGCTGAGCTGGATGAATGGGACACACATAAGGGCAACTGCCTGTGGGGGAAATGTACATTCGTGCTGCCTGTGTGGTATTTCTTTTTTCAGGTCCGTAAATGAAGTGCATAACTGCTTTTTCAGTATCACTAAAGTGCGCCATTATCCCGTATGTTAGAATGGTTGCACGCTGGAATAACTTCACAGGGATGGCGCCCGCACCTTTTATTCATGAGGACGCAGATTTGTAATATGGTTTCTTTCTTCTTCCCTAAGTTACATTTGCATGCATGGTGTTCTTTTTCTCCCGATAAATTTCAACAGGAATGTCGTTTTAATGTTTGCATAGTGGCCATTTCGAAACACACTATCACGTTTGTGTTTCATGTTAGACCATGCATTTTTTTATGACAATTGTTTGTATTGGTGTGTACTACCACCTCTTAAAGTTTTTCCAAACTTTTCTGAATCACCCTGTATGTTTATATTTATTTAATTGCATTTTGGGTTAAAAAACCTTTGAACTCGCCATTCCATTTGCCGACTAGGTTGGTGTTTCTTAGTCACGATCACCGTGCAGGTTCATTCACCCTGTTAGAACCAACCAAAAAGTAGAGTTCCATGTTTCAAGGCAAGTCACCAGCAGCCAATTTCAGGTAGAAGATCTCTCCACTGTTATAGATGAAAGTCCATCAGAGTTTGGCCAAGTGAACTGTCAGAAGATGGAGGTAATACTGGACATCTGCATTAGCACCAAGTTAGAAGCTTCATCAGGAATAAACTGCTCAGGGTTTCATCACGTAGTGTGGGCAGCTAGTCACCAATCTCAAAACTGCAAAACTTGTTATAAAACAATTAGATTTTCATTAAAATATCTTCACTGGACCCGCAGAGAACAAGAAAAATAGTTATATGCAATCACAACATTCTGTTAAGATTTCATGACCGAAGCCAAGATCATCTTATTTTAGCGACTCAAGTAGTAAAAGCAAGAAGTAAATAATTGAAGTAATAGCGTGGAGAAAAGAGAGAGATTGTGACATCCTACGGCTGGTATTTAAGGAGAAAACTCCTGGCCACGTGTCTAGACAAGCCAATCGGCTTCGAGGTCATTTCATTTACATATCGTGATTGTAAGGCTGCAACATCATGATCATCCTTGATCACCACCACACGACCACCACTGCTGATGAAAACTACAAAAAGTAAGCATTTATGTTTTTAAGTGATGACAACTTCAGACTTTTATGCCGGGGCCCATGGATACATACAGAATCACCCTGTACAATGCACTGTATTCTGCAAAGGATTTTAACTGGTTTCATATTCAATTTTGTAATGTCTTGATAATCCCCTAAAACAGTGGTTCTCAACCGGTGCTCCAGGAAAATAAAAATAAAAAACCAGTAAAAATTAGAAAAAATATGATTATTAATATTTTTGAATAAGTAACATAAGTCAGTAACTGTGATTAATAAGTAAAAAATAGGTCTATACGGACTCCGCCATAGAAATTATATACCAAAAGGAGCTCCCTGGGTCAAAAAAGGTTGAGAACTGCTGCCATAAAATATAGTGTAACTTTTATTTCTAGAAATCATTTTTATGGCTCGTGTAGAAGTCAAACTACTCAAGAAACTTTGATTGGAAGTTCTGCCCATATGGTAGACTAAAACACGATGCCTGACATTGACAATTAAATTGAGTTTTTCAAGAAAATCGATGCAAATTATGGGCCTATCAACCTCTGCTATGATAAAGGGAAATTTAAATTTACATTGCGAACCAAAATCTAGCAAAATCAATTTAGTACCAAATGTTTTAATTTTTGTAGAATTAGTGGCAGCGAGAACAAATTTAGTAGGACTTTTATACTTAGGAAATAATGAAATACGCAAACAACTAACGTCCGATCTGGTATCAATTAAATATAATGCAATATTGTTCTTTTATCTGAAACAAAAATTCTGCGTCTTCGAATGTGGGATACAAGAGGCTGCATCGCTTAAACCCACTGCATTACAAGTTTTTCTGGAACGAACATGGTTACCTACATTTGAAAGCTTTTATACCAAATTTATTATGGTAAAAACAAAAATCTGAATTTTCCCTTTTATTATCATTGCCACATCGCAAACAACTTCTCAATCTGCTTCGACGCTTATATTGTCCATTTAATTTATTAGACAAAATTTGTACTTGCCTTGATAATTTGTCAATTTTATTTTTCAATGAGGCGATTTGCTCATTTTCTATTTTAACTGAGGTAGAGGAGTGAATTTCTAGGACTAATTTCTCTAGACCCCAGGGAGCAAACCTCACAGATTTTATCTGTCTTTAAGGTTAGCTAATTCAAATCACATCACTTATACTCAAGATTGCCTGAACTTGAGTGGGCAAGCGAGTCAATCAAAGGTTTTTTAGGAAACCATCATCCATTCGCCCTGCACTAAACTCACATATTTAACGTATTAAGACCAAAGGTCTTCAATCAGTGAGCTCAAGATCCTGTAACAGAGCCTTCATCTTATGTGCCTCAGAACACTCAAATTCTAAAATTAGCCTTTCTTTTAAACAATCTCATGATTTATCCCTAGGTGGTACTTGACTATATCGGCACACCGCTTCAGTGTTTCAGAATTGAGCAAGGCTACCAATGGGTGAAACATGGTTAACTAAGTAGTTGTACCAGAAATCACAAAATTAGAAACCAACTGAACAAAATACAATCTAGCATTGTCTTTCCAGAATAGTGGGATATGCATGGCTACCCTCGATATCCGATCCCTGTTCATCACAGGGTATCCTCCTTACCATTAAGTGGCATGGTAAGAAATATTGTATATTTGTAAAATATAAAAATATATAGACTAAAACTAATTTTCATTGAAAATTAGATTTTCAAAATTGATTTTTGGGGCACCAGGGCATTTCAACAATTAGAAAGGTACTTACGAGGCTACCACAACGATGGGTGTGGAAAAGTCTACTATTCACCAGTTAGATCACTTTGAATCATAGCTGAGCACTACCAACAAGAGCAAGGCATTCAATGAAGACCAACATATGGCAAAGCTCTAAAGCGAAGATGATCGGTGATGATCACGCAAGTGTTGAAAAGCCATAAACCAAAGAAGCCACTATATGTAGGCAGTCAGTAATGGTCATGCAAGGGCCAAAACGCTGCACACCAGAAAGCTACACTGCGAGGATAAGTCAGTGATGATCATACGAGTGCCCAAATGTAGCCCATTCATCATCAGTAGGGTGCAGATTTTTATGACCTAAAAATCTTGGAAATATGCACAAGCATTTATGACCTAAAAACATCAAAATATGACCTTAAAGAAAATGATAATATGATCTTAAAAAATATGAAACTGTGACCTCATAATTTAACTCACTAATTTCTCCATTTCCATTTTTCTTTCTGATCTTATCCAATTTTAAAATGAACAGTCAGTTCATTAACTTGTAATAGATGAAAATTTCAAAGCATTTTTCTTAAAACTGTCTTACATAATGTAAATGAAAATAATGCATACCCTGGTACAATTCTATCAATCTACACTATAATTACAGTAAATTACGACATGCATTTTCAAATGTTTAAATTGGAAACTTCATCTATTGTCTTGCAATATGTTTTTGTAAATAGTAAAACTTTGCACGAAGTTATGGGAGCAAATTTGAAGAAAGTCATTTCATGTGCAGACACTTCTGACTCGGTGTCATCAAATTGTGCCTGGTTTCTGCATAAAATGGCATTTACCTTACAAAGGGTCGAGTAACCCACATTAGCTCGTATTACTTTTTCTAATTTTGCAATAACTATTTTCGCAATGTCACCTTTTGCTTGAAATATGTCACTGCTAACTTGCTGAACAGTTCCTAATGCATCACAAAGTGACAATCCAACAGTCTCTAGGTGAGCAATTGCATCTGGTATTTTAGCAAAGTTTGATTTCACATGTGCTAAATGTCCAGACAAACTTTTTGACAAAAAACAGACCTTCACAATCTTGATGGATGAAGCATCTGAAGAATCAAAGTTGTCAACTATACTCTTTAAAGCATTGTAATTCATACAATAATACGAGGCGGCATTGAACCAAGTCCCCCAATGTTTAAGAACAGGTTGAGGTGGAAGAGATAGAGTAGGGGTGATTTCTTTAAATTTTTGTATTCTGAGAGGAGCTTTCTTAGAAACATTTTTTTCCCATTCGAAATCAATTTGTCGATATTGAAATAATTTTCCCGAATCTCTTCAGCCAATCTGTGCAAACCATGTGCCAAACATGTAATGTGGACCATTTTTGGGAAAACAGTTCTAGCCCTCTAGCTGCCCTGGTCATGTATAGAGCCGCATCTGTTAAGAAAATAACTTTTTCCCTTTTCACACCATCTGACCACAATAACTTCATAGCATCATCAAATTGCATAGCAATTGTAGAATTTTTGACTTTTTGTAGCATTTCACATGTTAAAAGAAATATTTCACCTGGCCTATCAACCTTTAGGGTTCCAACAACAACGTTAGCTATGTATCTGCCATCACCCTCTGTTTCATCTATAGAAACCCAAATTCTATTGTCGTCAACAGCACATCATATTTTTCTTAGCACATCTTCATATAACAGGAAGAGACGTAATTTTTCCGCAAAGTTGATTCTTCAGGAATTGGATGGCTAATATACTTTTCCAAGAAGCATCTAAAGCTGCTGCTACTGCTATTTATTTTCTTCAACAGAATATTCGAAGAAACCACCATTTTACACAGATCTTTCGAAAATTCTGAAAACTTTCCCGATGGAGCAGTATCCGAAGAAGCCTTGTCAAAAAAGCAGGCGTTGTTTGGTTTCTGCATTCTTTGTAAGTCTTGCTTGGCACCTCTCATGCCTAGCTGATTGCTGTTGCACATTGAATCACTTTGGAGCTGAAACTTCGACCTCACATATTTTACAAAATAAAATTGAACCATCTTTGCTGAAAATATCCTCACCAAACAATTTCTCAATTTTGTACTCTCTGTGCACTTAACTTTGGTCATGATGAAATCCCTCTAAATCTGAATGAAAATGTGTCTGAGAAATGAAAATTGCCAAAAGCTAAACACAAGAGTTTTGTAGTCCAGTACTCTACTTCATCGAATCAGCATCAAGCGTACTTGCTTCGCGTGCCAGTCAAGGTCAAAACTAATTTCCTGGGAACAAAGAAAGGGGTCAGAAGTGACTGACAGGCACAACCAGAACTCCTTTCTCAGAAAGGATTATCCAAGTATTGTCCTATTGTTAGTAGAGGAAATTTTCACTACCTTCTTTGACCCTCTCTCTCTCCTTTTGCAGAACAAGTACGACCAACTATGCGTGAATTGCGTATTTGTTATGGAAGAAAAGAAAAACAGAGGAGGATTACTTTTCTTTAGGCAGAAACTGCATGTTGATTAGAATTTTGGTGACAAATAACCCAAAATATGACTGATTTGTTTAAAAATGGCTAAAATATGACAGATAGAGCTGAAAATGCCTAAAATATGACCTATAGACAAAAAATCCTTAAAATATGACTTGTCATAAAAATCCGCACCCTAATCATCAGTTATGGTGAGGCAACAACACCATAAATCAGGACAACGCCATGCCAGGCTATTTAATTAAAACTTAAATGAACAAAAATAACAACTATTTCATATTGAGCCTTAAGTTAAATGTGAGTGAATACAAAAGCCCATTCCTTTTATTGGCAACTCTCCCGATCATTTGCTGCACTTGTAGTGCCATCTATGTGATGTCATCTTATTAGCATGTGCATATGCCACAATGTCTCAGGATTTCCTTTGTGAGGGTTAAGGAAAAACACTATACTAGTTTTGTGAAGTAGATTGTTGGGTTATTACTGACTCAGTGTATGAGCATAAAAATAAACAAATACAATGTAAAAGTATCATTTCTTTGCCACTAACTGTGAAATAGAAGTATTGCATTCGTCAAAATTGAATTTTTTTAGGCACTTACATGCTGTGGTGCTTTTAGGGATTACAAAACCTTGCTTTATTTTTCATTAAACCAGCCTCTTGCACTAGCACATATATTTGCATGATTTTACACTAAAATGATGGGAATTTTAAACTATCTAGAACAAGCGAAAGCAGAGATGTCACTCTACTCTAATTCACAAGAGTCGTTGGACCTAGGTTGCTGGAAAAGCCTGGGTCCTTTTTGAGTAAAGAGGGTCCCCCTCATAAAAAATTTAAAACTGTTTTTTTACAATCAAACCTCATTAATTAGTCGTTCTTGGGAGAGCAAAAATATGACCTTTTAAGTGGAGTGACTTGTTAAATAGAGTAAGCCATAATCACGCTAATTCCCATCTTCCTATTGATACATTCAGTGCAGGAAAACCAAATTTTCCTGCAAATGAGTTCAGTTAAGAAAGTTGATTTCTCTAAATATTTAACTCTAATTTTAACTGATTAAGAAAAACTGGAGTAATTTAGAGTTTGAAAAAATATATATTTATTTTTGAATAAAAAAAAACAGGCAAGTTTTGTTTGTATGGGATTGATAGTTGAAGAAGCCATTCTTTTCTCCAAAGAAGATAGAGATTGGAAGTATCTGTCTGTTGTGCTTTCCGGTCTCGATACAGATTTTTTTAATAGATCCATAGAATCCATGGTCTCTTGTTTTGAAGGCATCTTTGGTGGCTGTAATTCTTTGTCTGTTTTGTCTCATTGAATATGTTTTTACTTTCCTGAAGTTCAGCTACAATATATATCCATTACATTTTTCTCTATGCATATTTGAAGATTTTTCATCAACATTCCAGATACTTTCCTTCATCAGGCATATCTTTCCCATGATTTTGCAGATGTCCTAACAACACAGCAAGTGAGATTAAGTCATCATCATCATCTTCACTATCATTTACAAAATTTACAGAGGTATCAGCATGATGGAAACAATTCCTCATGGTAATTTCAGAGACCATATTCCAGTTTATGTGCACATGGAATATGGTATCAAATATGGTCCCGTGGAATTTTTATTTCATCTATCACTCTGATGAAATCCTTCAGAAATAATTTTTTGTCATGCGACTTGAAATTTCGGATGACTCCTTAATCGAGTGATTGTAACACATATGTGACATTTGGAGAAAGATCAATTCAATTGTTCGAACACAATCCATTAACTGCACAATTACCAACAATAAAGACACAACAAAAACACTTCTCTATTGGTTGTATGAAACTTATTATCTAAGCACTCCAGAGTTCTCCCTCCAAATTTTACATGTCATTCATAACTTAGAGTTAGCTTCATAAACTAATGGTAATGATTTAGTTATTGACCGGAACATTGGGGTCTCACACTCTTACCTATAATAACATTTCAATTTTTTGGTCATGTTTACACCAAGTAGAACCGTTATCCTACTTTTGCTTGTCTTAAAAACCCGAGCACTTTTAGGTTCAAAGCTCCAACGTCTTGTTGGGTAATAAGCGGAAAACCAAACCAGTTTTATCTTTTGGTGGGACAAGTGCTGGTGGATGTCTTGTTATTTAGGAAATAGGCCAAGCCATGACTCTGTTTTCTTATTTGAACTTATTTAATGTATAGAAATAGAAGAGAGAGATTTTTTGTTGCATCTCGGTCGATGGTCAAAGCCAGACTGAACTCAGATGCAAAGAGAAACACCTGATAATGCCTAGCTAGTGGGTGGCATAAAAACATAATAAAAATATAAAATATTGCATAAGACATGCAGCGCCACGAATCTGAAGGATGACATTGTAACATGGCTTTGTTAATGCTCGCCTGACGCTTTGACCTTAGGTAATAATAATGCATATGTTATGTCTATTTTAAGTTTATGCTATGTCTATACCTAATGTTGTGCACGTATTATGTTGTTTATATTTATACTAAGCAATTTCTGTTCACTGAAACAATTTTTTCTACTTACTGGGATATTTTGGGTGTGCAAATGTCACGAACTATTCTATTACCCCATCTTCTTGCTGAGACCTTGACATGAATTCCACAGACCCCTTTACAAAATAATATTCACTATACAACAATGTAAAAACAATTATTAAAATGCCCTTTCAGCCAAGTTCACATATCTCACGGGGTGCAAGGACCTCTGGATAAGAAGGGAAAGACCTCTGTAATGGTGAAATTTTATTGCAGTAAATGATATCATTGTATCGAGAGTTTAAAATTAGACTACAGATAATTACATAAAAGATTTGAAAAAAATATTGTTGTAGAATGATTTACCTGAAATCTTGATATAACGATTAATTTTATCGTTATATGCTTATCATTGTAGCAAGGTTTCATTGTATGTGAAAGATCAGCTGACAAAGCGATTTTTTCTTAAGATGTAAAAATTTTGTAAGGCATTGAAATTTCTTCATCATATTATTATAAATACTCAATTACTATTATTTTCCAGTATTCAAATGAGAAAAGGAATGTTTCTCTCTTGAAAATCAGAAATAAGTTCATTCATCAATCTTTATAAAATTGGTTTTCTGTTGGATGATGATTTTTTGCTCAGCTAAGATACATGAAATCAATAGACTTTCTGGATATCATGCTGAGGTCAACAGTGCCGTCTTAACGCATGGGCCCACCCGGGCATGGTCCAGGGGCCTCACAAAAATGAGATCAGGTTGAAATTTTCAAGGATTTACCAGGTAGGGCTTCCGAAAAACCACTTCGCCTAGGACCCATGATACTCTTAAGATGGCCCTGGAAGTGAACAGGAAAAAGTGTTGTTTCTCTCCACCAGGAATTGAACGCAGGACCTCTTGCATACATGGCAAGCTTGCTCATTTTGTTTGCTTGGTTTTCTGTGTTTGCTCTATATAAATCAACAATTTTAGACTGCTTTCCACCAGAAAACGGAACTCATTTCCCTGGCAAGGAAAAAAATGGTGAATTCCCCTCCCAAGAAAATCCTACGTACGCTACTGAGTTTCTGAAAATTCTATTGATATGACATTTACTCAGTTTACATCACACGGTACATTTTATAACATTAAATTTTTATACGATTATGCAATTTGCATATAATTTTGATATATAGTTTCCACCACAGGCTATCTCCGCCTATGATGATAGACTTGAAAGTCTGGGGAGCACAATGATGAATGCTTTGGGGGGGGCCCGACGATTATGATGTCAATTCATATATACGCATATACATTAGATCAGTAGGTGCCGCTTTGCTGTTCCCCTCATTCCTACACCTTTGGTTTCCACTCAGAAACTTATGAATCACAAGTTTTGATCGTGGTCCACAGTTGGTATTCAAGGCCAAAGTATCTCGATTTAATGATAATACCTCTACAACGATATGGTTTCTTGGTCCACATAATAGCATAATATTAATACTTCACTATAGTTTTATCATGAATATATGTACCAAATTCATCCTTAGTTTCTCTCAGATATAATTTTTTTCAGAATTTTTTCTCTAATAAGGTTGTTAATAAATGGAATAGCTTACCTCCAGGGTTCATGAGTTCTAATGCAATTGACACATTTAAAAGTATGATAAACATATTGGGAAAAATCAAAAAGCTCTCTATACTAATAAGACAACCATAATTATTTTATTGGCAGTGTATTACATTCATTTTTTGCATGATATAGTTTATGCTCTTACATTCGGTTGCTGTATTTTAGTTTCTCATTTGACATCAATGTTTTATGGGCATCTTTTTTTTTGAACCAACTCATTGAGCAATTTGCCTGTTGGAGCCTTTGTGACATGCTTGAATATAAATATGATAAACATGTTGGGGTAAATCGAGAACTTACCCTTCTTAGATATGACAATCATAAATATTTTTTATGGGCATTGTATTATATTTTATCAGGTATATAAAGTCTTTAGTTTTTATGATTGCATTTTTAATTGGGTTGCTGTATTTTAGATATTTTAGAAACATTTGAAATCCATATTTGCTATGGCATCTTTTTCTCAGCCTCCTTGTTGGGCATTTTAGCTGTTGCAGCCTTGCATATGTATTTGCATACAGTTTTTCATTTTAATAAAACATATTTTTTTGTCACAAAGCTCTACAATATATGCTATAAAAGTTATTTAAATTTTTGTTCCAGTATCTTCCAAGACTACTTCGAGATGTAGAAAATGCAACTGAAAGTCTGGATAAACACAGAAGTATCTTGGCATTTTTAAATCCTCTCTATCGAATTAAGTATGTCATTCCTGCACAAGAACATGCAGATGATCTGGATCGACAGAGTAAGGAGCTCGGGAAGTGAGTGTTATTAATGTGTTATATGAGTGTTTATCATGTAACTGATACTCAGAGGTTAAGATTCCAATTCAGAAACTTCATTGAAGTTTGAGAGTGAAATACTTTTTTCCAAGAAATGCTGAGGTATTGAAACCATTCTTGTCTCGTAATTGTTTAAATGAAGAAAAGTCATTCTTAATTGCTGCTTGATAAGTTTGATGGCCAATTGTTGACCAAGAAATGTAATCTAAAAGAAATAGAAATTAGTGGAACAAAATGGCCAGTTGTAATTTTGTTCATTCTAGAGCAGTCATTCAATATACATCAGGGGACCCTATACATATAAATAAATATTCTACTAGATTGATAAAAAATAAAAATTAACCAAAAACTGTTGTATCGGTTTTTGGTTAATTTTGGTAAAAACTGTATCAACCGTTTAACTTTGAGGTTAGCCGAGTGTGGCATACCTCAAACTGCTTTTATTGTTACCCATTTCATTTGGAAAGAACTGCATATGTTGTAAAGGACATAATAAAAAAACTTCTGTTAAAAATAAAGTTATTTATTTATTGAATATAGAAAACATGATATTACCAGACTATACATGCTACATTAACAAGGGAGGGAATAAGATAAGGCTAACAATGCTATCTGGTCATGATTTACATGAGAACAAGATGTCTTGTTCTGTCTTGTTTTTCACTAGATAATGCTGTGTGTTATATCTTTTTTGCAGGGTCCGATTTCCGCATGGGCGTTTGCCCAGGGCCCCATGTTTTAAGGGGCCTCCAAATTTATAATAATTTATATTTTACTCAATTTTTTATAAATTTTATTTTGTAAAATTTTGGGAATTTTCCTTAAATTATGTCATACTGTTTTTAAAGTGCCTATTATTAGCAAACCATATTAAATACCAATTTTAATATTATACCAATCAGTAATAGACTTTGCACAGCATATATAATGCACCTATTGCAATGATTACTTCATGATGAAAATATGTTTTAATATGTCACCGTCTTTTGTTCAATTCTTCAATTTCACATCTTTTTCTCTGTAAAATGATTTATGAAATGATGGCAAGAAAGTTTTCCTGTTTGTTCATTATAAAATCCTCAAATTTTCATGAAGATTCTGTATATTTGCAATGCAAAATTTTATGCATAGGATCTTGCAAACACTTTTTCCAATGAACTGCATCCTTGGTTCAGGTTGATGACTCAATGCTACAAATTTTAAATAATGCTAGAGGTTTAGAAGAGATGTTTCCAAATGTTGAAACAGCATTGAGACAACATAACCAATGTCAAATTGTTCTAAAGAAAGATAATTTTTCTTATTAAAGGATAAAATCATCAGTTTGCTCATCTTTTACACATCAAAACTGTCATCTTTAGCTTTATTGTGTGTTGAAATTGAGATAACTCAAAAATATGATTTTGATTACATTATCAATACTTTTGCTCATATGAGCGTGCATAAAAAAAACATTTATTGTAAGATATTTCATAGAGAATTTTACATTACATTTCTCATTCAAAATAGTGCACACACATATCCTTTTTCTGATGTGTTTACAAACATGTGTAGCAGTATTTGCTGAGGATCCAAACCTCTTCTACCACAGTTCGATGCCCCCCACCCCTCCCAATACCTTTTTTGCCTAGAGCTCCATCAAGTCAGTGCTTTTTTGTAATGAGTGAAATGATGATATCATCCAGAATTGTATATATTTTCATATCAAACATAATTTAACTGTTGTCTAGTGCAATTCATCATTCATGAGCTTAAGATCCATTTTGAGGGTAACAAAATTTTTTCACAATTTATTAATTCTGTTGGATAAGTATTTTTCCAAGATAAAATTGGTCCTTTGCTGCTGTCATTGATCATTTTTGTCACACCACAGTCATTTTCTGCACACAAGGTCTAATTAGACTGGGATTTACAGTTTATTGTTGGTTCTGAATGGCAGCATTCAACATTTTGTCCCTTTTACATATTCCACCAAGAGGTTGGTGCGCTAACCCCATGGTGGGGGACTCCCTGCAGTAGCAATATTTTCCTGTGGTCTGTTTTCATAGTTTGTTATACTTTCGTGTCAGGATAGATTCTAACAATAAAAAATTGGGTATTGGGCTCACAGACCTCTAAACATCCTTGGTTACTTTGGGCAAGTATCTTAAGGCCCATTCACATGTGTAAGATTGGGGATCGCTTTGGTGATAATTACCGGCATGGCAACTTTTTAGGTGGGAAAGAAGCTCATAAAAAAAGCCCATCTTTCTTTGGGTGGATTGGTGGTCGACACCAACCTTCTTTCCTATGATCCTTTGCACCACAAAAACTACTGTAAGCTCCTTCAGCCGCTTTGAATCAACCACTTCCGTTCACCCCATGTAACCAGTGACGACTTCCAGAAAGAATTACTGGCAGAAACTAAACGTTATGTGAATGATTTATAGTGAAAATCCCCGTTACCGGGAACTTCCCGGGATGGTTTATTACACATGTGAACCGGGCTTTATTGATCTGGGCCACTACGCCCATTGCTGCCTATGCTGAAAATGTCTGATTAACAGCTTTGTCAACTCAAGTTGTTCTAATTAGTATAATGTAATAGTAATTATTGTTCATCGTATGAATGCTGATATGAATATAATTTATGATACAACTAATTTGAGAAATAACAGAAAAATATTGCTAACGATCAAAAAGTTTTAAATAACTGTACTTATTGAATAGTGTCTGTTTAGCTTTTAACAATAGTTCATAACTTTTTTAAAAGCCTTTTCAGTGCAACTAGAGAGCTTTCCGAATTTCCTTTGCAAGCTGCTAAAGCTTATCAGAATATTATTGATGCAATAAATGATGCAGAGAATGCAGCAAAACAAGCCGAAACAGCTGCAGAGAATGCTTTTAAAAAGGTATAATCAGACTCTCATATTGCAATGAAAATTGTAGTACAAATATTTCATATACACAGAATTGTATGTATCAAAATTTATGCATAACTGGAATTTGAAATGATATGCACTATTTTGATTTATAATTTTTAATTTCATGAATGCTTTGAACAAATAAAAATCAGTAAGAGAGTAAAAATACCATGTTGAAAATTAAATTTGGAAATTTTGTTTGGCCAGAAATACTGTGTACTGCAAAAGTTCAGACACTAGTTAAGATCACACAGTATCTGAAAACTAATAATTGCAAAATCACAAATTAATTACCACTTATTAGGGTGAACAGTTACTTTATTTCAAAGTAATAAAATAAGACGTTATAGGCAATATAATGACGAAAAAAAATAGCATGTGAACAATCGATGCAAAACTTTGGACAAAGTCCTATTTACAGCAAAATAAATTTTTTTTTAAATATGGTCAGATGTTCCTTTTTCTTAATAAGCTTGTTAATGGAGGTTTCCATTGAAAAAATTAAGTATCTTGCATTATTTGCTGCTCAAAATTATGCCAATAACTCTCAATGGAAGCTCTAAGATCTTTTTTACAGATGAATACTATCAATTCTTTTTATAAACCTCTCAATAAAATGCCCCAAAGATTCTAAATAGGTTTGGAATCAAAACCATATGCTGCACAGTCGAGAACTTAAATATTTTGCACATTAAACTAGGCTTTTGCATGACCTGCTATGTGTACAATCTGCCTACGACCATGACCTGCCTGTATTATCTTGCTGAAACTCCCATTGGAGACAGCTAAAGGTTTGACAGGTAATGCTCTATTTAATGGATATGATGCTAAGCATTTTAGTGATATCTAAAAAAGGCTATTGATACCTGCCCATTGCACCAGAATGCAGCCAAAACCATCAGTGAACCACCACCTTGTCCATGACTACAATTAGACTATGGTTTTTTGCGCAAATCGTGAAAACAGGGCCGGTCCTAGAAATTCTGCTGCCCGAGGCGAATATTATTTTGCCTCCCTTAAGGTACAGCTACCTGAAAAGAGTTTTATTTCTTCACCACCATTACCTTGATAGTGGTTTCCAAAGTGTTGGTCATAACCCACTTGGAGGGAGGGATAACAATGATTTAAGATGTTGCAAGAGAATTTTCTAAATAAAAACATCCTGATGAGAGCATAAATATATAAAATCAATACAGGGCGAGCCAAAATGAATGCTGGGATTTCAAAGCTTTACTACACAAAATGTAATTAATATATTTATTCAAAAGGTACATACATGTGTAGAGGTATTAAAATCAAGTTTTGAATGTAGTCTTCACAAATGTTTGATATGCGCTCCTTTTGTTACATGGCATACATCAAGTCTGTAATGCAATTCTTGCCAAACCTTGTAACCTTGTGTAGCATGTCTTTATCGATGCTGGGGATACCAGCTGTGAAATGGGAAATTCACACAGGGCGAGATCCTGGGATCATGGTGGCCAAGGTAACTGCTTTGTCTAGGGTAGATATGCGACCAATCCACTGTTGTGGTAATGTGTTATTGAGGTGGTTCCACACTTCAGTCAGAACATGTGGTGGTGAATAATCCTGTTGCAGAATAAAGCTAAGCAGGTCATCTTGAAGCTGCGGCAGAAGCCATAATTGGAGCATATCAAGATACACAATTCCTGTCACTGTGGTTTCAGCAAGAATTGCATTACAGACTTGGATCTATGCCGTGTAACAAAAGGAGTGCATATTGAACATTTGTGAGGACTACATTTTCAAAACTTGATTATAATACCTCTACATGTATGCATCTTTTGAATAAATTACATTAATTACATTTTGTGCTGTAAAGCTTTGAAATTCTGGCATTCATTTTGACTTACACTGTATAATAACTCGTATTTGAAGGGAGATATTGGTCCCAAAGTGAGCGTATTTGTTTACATTTTTTCCTGTGGGTGTTGGAAAAATTTCTGCCTTTCAAAGGATTAATTAAGCTATTTAGCATTTATAACATTATAGCATTTATAACCAAATAAATTATACATAAAATTTACTGACAATAATTTGAAAAAAATCATATTCAATTGAATATCAAAAAATTTTCACACTTTTATTAAAAAACATGAAAATTAATAAATTAATATTTATTCTGAATCCAAAGACAAAATTTATTTATTGATTGAAGAAGCACTCTCCTCATTTTCTAGTTTCTGAAATCACAATTCTCCACCTTATGTTGCCTATACACGCGTAGTATATAGATAAGTTTTCCTACTTTTTTTATTTAAACGGTGCTGTGAAATTTTCTAGCGAAGTCACAGCCCTAAGTTCTTACATTTGCGACCAGAGACGTAGTACATAGGAAAACATAGGGGGCCCATGCCCTCCCCAAGACAATCAGAAATTTAAAAATATTTTCAAATATTTTTAGTAAAAAATTAAAACAAAAAAAGAAAATGCCTTCATACTGAATGTTATATTTATCCATTTCTGTTCATTTAAAATGCTTTTTGAAGGTTAGTAGCTAAAACTATCTCTGGGAGATATTCCTTGTGTTTCACCCCAAAGCCAATGTGCCCCTTTAAAGGTTGATCTTGAATACGCCAATGCTCGTGACCACGGTATTGTGATGTGGTAGGTCTTCTCATGGTACATCTTGGGTAACGCAAATTCCACCACAAGTCATTATACAGCTTGATCATTGTTTGGTGCAGGGCCGGATTAACCATTAAGCAAAATAAGCACATGCTTATGGCATCAGGATAGAAGGGACACCACAAGAAAAAAGATCAAATAGTAAATTTGTTTTAATGTAAATTTTTTCTTAGCATCAACCATCTGGTAGAGAAAATCCTAAAGAGCACTTGATTGAACAGCTTTGATGTCCCGTGTACTGAGTTTATATATACTATTTTTCCATCAAAAATTGAGGGGTGATGACGCCAAAATGGATACAGATTCCCCTAGTGACAGAATAAATTTTCATTTTTAGTTGCAGCCTCAACACAAAAAAGAGAAGCTACGCCAATTGGGAACAAGAACTTGTGTTAATGCTCAGTATTGAAATTTCGCTCAATTTTCATAAAGTAAGCTCAGAGCCGTCACAACAGCATCATAAGTCAGTGGACAAAACAAAGTTTTCTGAGCCCTTCCCCCCTCCCTATAAATACCTGCCCACCAATTTCCATACTCTCTCCAAAATTTTAAGCAGTTGAAATTATCATAGGCCTCCCCGGAACTTGAGACTCCTGAGCCGTGGCATCATAGGTCCCTAGCGAAATGGTTTTTCTGAATTCCCCCTCCACACACCAATTTACGTACTTATTCTCAAAAATTGTAAACAGATATAGTTGTCATGAAGTTCCGGGCCATGAGTTAGGTTAAAAGTAAAGAGTAGGTGGGGGGGGCATCAAAATCACTTGAGTGCTTAGGGTCTTCATATGGGTTAATCTGGCCCTGGTTAGGTGCAACAAAACCTTGATGGTCTTTGCTCTTGGATTGGAGTTTTTTGAAGAAAAAACTACAAGAATGACAAGGAGGATGAAATGGAAATGAAAAGGCTAGAATCGGAATTGGAAAAGAAGTGGTTAGAACTGTCTAGAGGTTCGATTGGTGGGGCTAGCAAGGGAAAATGATAGTTCATTTAAAGTAGATCTTCATAAATTGATCCCAAAATTTGATATGAAGAATGATGTTAGCTTATTTATGACCTCTTTGGAGTGTCAGGCTAAGATCATGTCCATCCCGAAAGAACATTGGGTTACGAATCTCATCAGTGTATTACCATCAGAAATTGTTGCTCTCATTGCCAAAGAACCCAAGCAGGAAGCTGTTGAATATAACTACATCAAGAAACTTCTGCTGATATGATTCAAATTGTGTCATGAACAATTCCGCCAGCTTTTCAATAACCACAAGAAAAGTTCAGAAATTACATGGAAGAACTTTGGTTTCGAATTGAGGAATTATTTCAAGGAATGGATAAGCAGTTTGGAAATAAATGATTTTGAAGTGCTGAAAAAACTTATCATGACAGATAAACTGAAACGTAGTGTGAATACATATTTGTGATCATTTCATTGATGAATGGTCGAAAATCACAACGGTGGTAAAGTTGACAGAAATTCTTGATGAATACGAAAGTGTGGTCATGAGCACTTTAAAAAAATGTATAACAATGAATATTCAAAAAGCTCTAGACCGCCAACCCAAATCTTTCAAGAAAAATTAAACGAAAACAAACCACAGAAAGAAGATAATCATTGGCGAAAGGACATTGATACTGGTATACCTGCAGACCATAATGCGTGTTATAACTGTTACCAAGAAGGACATTTGTCCAGAGATTGTCATAAACCAAAAATGGTGAAGTTTTGTACATCATGTAAAAAAGAGGGTCACGGTACCAAGGATTGTTCAACAAAACCAAAAAATCCTCAGGTGAACACAGCTATGTTCACGTCAAAAATAAGCATTCCTTCTCACAACAAAACTGTTTGCATCAATGAGGTTGAAACTGAAGCTGTTGTAGATACAGGTGCTGACATATCTATGATAAAACAAAATTTTGCTCAAAAGGTAAATGCAGACGTTCGTAATGATGTTATTTTTCCTATTAGTGGTTTTGTGTGTGTGCGTGCGCACGTGCGCGCATCAATACAGCTGTGATGCACATAAATGAAATTCCAGGAAGCAAGCCAATAGCACGATCTCCATACCGTGCTTCATATTATGCAAGACAAATACTGCAAAAAATTACAACTGAAATGATAGATCAAGGAATTATATGACAGTATATCATAGTACAGTACTACTTGTTCCCAAAGAGACTGGTGAATACAGAATGGTGATTGATTACAGGCAGTTAAATACTCAAACCATGTGAAAGATAAATTTCCCCTTCCATGTCTTGATGTTTTGCTTGACTGTCTTTCAGGATATAGCATGTTTTGCATTCTTGATGCATGTTAAGGATTCAACCAGATCCCAATGAATGATGAACCGTAATGTAAAGCTGCGTTTACAACACCTGATGGGCTTTTGAGCCAACCCATTTATCTATCAGATTAGCAAATGGACCTCCAGTTTTTCAGCGTGCAATGTCTGTTGCTTTGGATGATCTATTGTGGAACACTGTAACTGTATGTTTTGTTGATGATATATTTTTTGGTGCATGTGATTTCTATTACATGATGGTAAAACTGAAAAAGGTTCTGGAAAAACTGCAAACAGCTGGAATGACATTGAAGCTATCCAAATGTGAATTCAGTATGCCTGAAGGGATGGTAAGCAGAGAGGGATTGAAGCGTGGCCAAAGAAATTAATTGCTATAGCTGAGTATTCAGTTCCCAAGACTTAAACAGAATTGCACGCTGTTGCAAGTGCAGTCAGATTAGCAGGTATTCTACTTCAATGCGACGATATCAACAATCTAAAGCTGGTGTGCTGTGTGAGTCATAAAACTCCATCTTAATGAAGAAAAGTACCACTCCCGTTGTCTTGAACTCTCATTGCTGTTGTATGGTCAATGACGTGCCTTCGACCGTTACTACTTGGCTTGAAATTTACGCTTGTTACCAACTGCTCTGCTATCATATACTTGAACACTCAACGAAATATTAAGCCTCAAATAGCGAGATGGCCTGAACAACTTAGCGAATTTGATTATGAGGTGAAACATTGTCCCTGAAAGAATATAACGCACATTGATGCTCTCAGTCATTCAGCTGTGGAAAAATGTGAAAATACATTGTATGGCAGGATTCGCTCTAACAGTCCAAGCAAATTTAATGTAAATTCCAAGGCATTTTACACCTCCATCAATAGAGGGTTTCTCTTATTCAGTCTCAGGACAAAGAATTGCAGAAAATGATCTCCGCTGTCAAGAAGCCAGTATCTAAATGTACTCATCATGATAAATCTACTATTGATAACTATGAGTTGAATGAAGATATATTATATTGCATTGAAGAAATTAATTGCAAGCAAAGAAAGTTGTTTGTGATGCCACGAACCACGAGAAAATACCTTGCTAAGAAATATCGTGACTTTTCAGGTCATTATGGTGCAGAAAAAGTAGTACAAATGGTCAGAGAACATTCTTGGTTTCCAAAAATGGTGAGGTACGTAGAACAACACAAGAAACAGTGTGTGGTCTGTGCATTTACAAAAGCACCATCAGGAAAGAAACAAGGGAAATTGAACGCTATACGGTAAAAGACTGAAGTTGAAATTATTCACATGGATTTCCTAGGACCATTGATATCCAGTTCTCATCGCAACAAAGAACTTTTGGTCATCATTGATAACTTCATTTACGACCGTGTCCTAATTGCTTCATTTCTCCATCAAGAAACATCTCATTGGTTTAGTCTATATGTGTGTGCACTAGTTTGGAATAGAATCCTTCGGTGTACTTAACTTTCCCTTTTACATCAAATATGTTGGCGATTGCTTCATCCTTCTCAACTGTAACACTAACATTCATTCCACTCTTACTATCCTCAATTTTGTTAATTCCTGCATCAAACTTATTAGGGAAGAAGAAAACAATAACCAGTTCCAAGTTGTCTACCATCATAGAAAAGACAGAAAATGTAAAAAGGCCATGGAAGTTAAGAAAAATTCATGAAATAAAGTCAGGAAAAAGATAGATTTTTTCCAGCAAGTTCCAGTGCTTGATTTTATTACCAAAAATCATGGTTCTTATCTGGCTTCCCATCATCAGAGCTGATAGATACCTGCAATTGTGCAACGGTGGTCAACTGAAGTGGGTTAAAGTGCTAATGTAATTTGGTTTCTGTTTCAAAAGAAAAAGTCACCACAGTGAGCAGCAGAAACGACGGAGATTTCTATTGCTGATTGTCATTATATAAAATCTAGATGAAGTGTTTCATTTTGCAAGCAAAAGAGAGCTCTGCCAAATAACAAATATTAAATCGCCAAAGTCACAGTAAATAAGTCGTAAATCACCACTGTCACTGAATAGAAAGTTGTAAATCATCACTATTGCTAAATAGCAAGTTATAATTCACCAATGATGTCACCAAATAATGAGTGAAATCACCAGTGTCACCAAATAAGTCTAGGAAAAGTTAAGGAATTTTCTTTTGGGTTTATGGTAGACACCCTAAGCTTTCTTTCCTGAGTGTATTGGTCACTCATCATGAACACAGTTTTCTGAAAACCATTTGCAGTTTTTCTATCCCCACATAACCTCTCACACGTCCTCTGGTATAAAAATGAGCTGCATTGTATATATTCGTGTCAGGAGCTGTTCATATCTGCTTGCAGATAAACTTTTAATGCTGAAGTCACATTGGTTGAGGTTACCGTAACTCCTCAACTGACATTTTACACATTAAATCAATCAAAAATACTTAATAAAATTTACAGCTAAAATGAACTCAAGGTCAATGATACAGTAGAGCTTTGATTAACTTAGGCTAATAGGGGTCTGGGATGACCTCAGATAACCCTTGGATAATAGAGATGATCCTAAAAAAATATGAAAAATAAAAGTATAACACAGACAGATTTATTTACAACAAGCAAATGAAAATCAAACTGTGATACATAACAGTAAATGTAGGAATTGTGTGTGAAAATATTTTCAAATCACCAATTTCACTGATTTCCTTGCCTGTCATGCACCGTACTGTGTCTATGAAAGGCATATGTAGCCAGTTTAACTTGGTCTGACCACTTGCCTTTGTAATAGATAATAGAGGCTCAGTTAATCAAGGTTCTACTGTATTTCTTTGGTGAAACTGACAAAAAAAAATTATTGATATGAACATAATAAAAATTTATGTTTGTTTTAAGCAATTCATAAAGTTTCCAAAATAAAATGAACAAAGGCTCTTGATAAATTTATTGATGCAGAGATTGTTCAGTTTGTAAGCTGTCTGCTTATGGTTTCATTTAATTACATTCATTTAAAATGCATTTAGTAGATTATTTGTTTTATAGGCCTACCCTGGGACTGATGATGCTCTAACTACACAAGCTACAAAAGCAAAAGCACGCAGTTTGGAATTACTTCAAGAAGCGCAGAGACTCAATGAAGAAGATGTTCCAGAGCTTGAAATTGCACTTCGACAACGAAAATCTGATTTAGATAATCTTTCCCAAGATATTCTTAATACAAAAAGGAGTGATTTAATTATCAACCGTGAAATTGATTTACTTCCAAAAGGAATTAAGATTATTTTAGAAAATGCAAACAGCAAAGGAAAAGCTGCAGAAAAAAGAGTTTATTCAGCCAATAACAAGATCAGTAATATTGATGAACTTTTAAAAAATGATTTAAAACCTAGGTATGAAACGATACATGCAGGCACTGAAGGAGGTTTGGAAAACTTGAACAAAATGAGTGAGTTCTAACTTTAAGTTTCAATGTTTGTTGGAATAACTTGTTCTAGAATATCTGAATATAGAGTTATCAAATTCTACAATTCTAAAATTAATTTTCTTTAATGAAACCCTCCCCCATAAAATCTAATTTTTCATGTAATTATAGTTCAGCAGGCCCGTCATGATATTAAAGGAGCTTCAACTCTTGCGGAAAGTGCTCAAGCTTCTGCTGATCGAGTAAGAAAGCAGCATGCCTCTCTAGTACTCAATTTGAAAGACTTGAAAAATAAAGTTCTTCTGGCTCGTCAGAAAGCCTCTAGTGTGGGTTTTATTTTTTATTTTATATACATTTAGTATAAGATGTTAACAATTTTCAAAATGCATCCCCCTCCCCCCCCCCCCAGGAGTTAGCAGAAATATATTAAAGGGTTCATGTGATGTGTTTCAGAATAAATGAGAATTTAAAAGAAAATTATAGAAAATAGATTTATCTAACTCTGCCTTTCTCGAGCAACTGTGGTATACAGTAGTCTTGGGTACATTCTATGAAAGATCAAAGGAATCTCAGATAAGCACTAATGAAAGTAAATTATTCTACACAGGGTATTTATTTGTTTAGAAAATTACACAGGTCTATTTTTTAGGGGCTTTATCCCTTGAACAATTTTCTTTGCATATCACACTTTATATACTGTTATTTGAAATATGGCTTCCTTTGATATGAAAAAGAATAGGATCAGAAATGTTTCATGTATAGGTGGAATATTAATGGTATTCGGATGATTGGCCCGGAAGATTACTGGGCATACCTCTGAAGGTTTTGAATTGATTAGAAGCAGCAGTAAGAATGAGTATTTGCCAAACCACAGAAAAGAATTTTTGTAAAACTAGAGAAATGGAAAATTATGAAGGAAAAAAATGGCAAGAAAATTCCAGAAATTAGTATACAAGATACAGAACGTACTGAGTATACAGAATACATAGATACAGAAGCTGACAAAGGTATTTCGAAATGGTTTGAGTGAATAGTGTTAGAATATGTGCCCGTGTGTGTAAATTGTCCAAAATTATTTGAGAAAGCAAAGTATTTCACTGAAAGACAAAATGTTTTTTCAAAATCTTTAGGGACCTACCACCCCCTGGTGCTTAAAAAAAATAATCCGGGAGACAAGGACCGGTTCTCTCGGATCGCTTCATGGATATTGGAAAAAATATCATTTTTTCACTGCGCATTGATCCACGAGAAGTATGCCTGAGACCAAGTGACATAAAGAAGGAAAAATTTGGGGAATTTTTTCCCCCCTTTCATATAGTCAATCACAGGCACGCATTCAAGATATTTTTATTTTATTTTTAGTGCTGCTCTTTGTATTTATTATTATTTGAGCAGGATATCAAGGTTTATGCACGTAATGAATAAGTGTTTTTTAAAGTGAATTTCATCATTTAATTCACATATTTCCTCATAAATTTTGTTATTTGTGATGTTATGTTTCCTGCATAATAGCTCATCAAAATGATGGAAATATACCTTGATTTCTGAAAATCTGGGGAATAATTTAAATTATGTTAGCTTCCCTCAGCCTTTGATTATTTCCAGACTCTGCAACGAAGCTGGGCTGGAAGAGATCTCAGGAACGGGATAAGTCCAGTGGCAAAGTTCTGGCATTCATTCATTCAGCCTTTGATTATTACAATATATAAATACTTTTTGCAGTGGGCAGTTAAAATTAAGTTTTCTAGAATGCATACTTAATCATTGATTGTGATTGATCAAGGTCAACAGTTTTTTGAGAATTTAATCATACCTCATCTCATTCATATTTTTCTTCCGACATAGCATCTATATGACCATCTGCAGCAAATTTACAATTTCTTTCACATGAGTACATTTTAATGTGTGAATTTAAAATTGAGTCCAATCAATCATGAAATGCTGAATGAGTTCCTTATTTGGAGAGTGAAAACATTATTTGGTCATTTATTTGGAAAGAAAAATTACTTTTTGCATAATAAAATGAAAGTATTTCATGTTATTGTGATCATATTGTGATTATTTTTCAAAAATTAATTTTAAAAAATTAATTTTTTACCAGCGGAATGCCATTGTGAGTTAAAATATTGTAATCCAAATCTGAGTAAGCAGTTCTTCCCACTCCTTGTCACATGGAGGGAAAATGACGCTTGTTCAAGCATGAAACTTTGGGCTGGTATAAAAATTTTCCTTTTCTCCTTGAACAGCATGGATTATCCATGTCTCTCAGATTATTATTCACAAGCATCAGAGGATGATAGGCCCTCAAGCTCGTCATTACCGATATATAAGAGGCAAGATAACTCATATAAATGCAGATGAAAGGATTAAATAAAATCCACCATTTTTTTAAAAAGCTAGATTTGTTTTGAAAATCCTATTGCTCTCCTCTTACCCCATCTCCAACACATTTTTGTTGATTCTTGGCAGAGGCTGATTGGTCCATGACAACATACTCTTGAAAGAAAAATTTTTTGGTCACATGACTTTGAGAATCACCATGAGATTGCATTCAAACAGGGCTTCACAATTCCCAGGTCACCATCGAGGATAAAAAGTAAAATAGCAGGGTTCATCCAGGTGGTTATGTAGAATCCAAAACTTTGAAGCAAAATTTGAATATTTTATTTTTTTCTTTTATTCTTCTTTGAAAAGCTTTAATTGGAAAAATATATATAATTTTCATATTACATTGAAATCTCAATATAATGATACTCTGTGGACCATGGAAAAATATTGTTGTAGAGGGATTATTGTAATATCAAGAGACAGATCTTTAACATTAGACAACATGCATTTCCAAACTAGACTTGAAAAAATATTGTTGCAAAGAAATTTATCGTTATATTGAGTATTGTTGTAGCGAGGTTTCACTGCACAAAAAATCTTAAGGATAAAATCAGTGCTACCATTCCAAAACCATCAGAGGGTGATATCTAAAAATAAAACTATCTATTAGCATTTTACTAATTTAAAATTGCTAATTTAGAAGGACAGAAAACATTGAATATCCAGTAATAAAAACCTTAACATAATAACATGTTTTACGATTAGATATAAAAGCACCTAGAATCGATTAAAAAGCTTTTTTTTCCATGTTATGAAAATATTGTGAAACAGCATATTGAGAAAGTTATTTAATCAAATATAATTCCACAATTAGTTTGATACTATTGTCTCTAATGAAATTTATGTTGCTTGTGCAGATCTACTTTTATCATGGACACAATAAGATTTTCTTAATCTAAAACCCTTTTTGTATAATAAAAGTTAAAAATAAAATTCAAAAATTTCTATTTTTTTTACAGATTCGAGTTGCCCTCACAACTGATGAAAAAAATGAATGCATCAGATCGTATAAGCCTGTAGTAGAACCATCAACAACAAACAATATAATTATCAATTATGCAATAAATAGTGCTGCTCGAGATAGTCTTCTGTTCTTTTTGGGTAATGCAAATGAAGTAAGTTGTTATCATGACTTTCTAATGATATAGAAACTTTTCACCTTTCTACATAAGATGCAGTAGCAGCTCATGGCCAAAAATTCTGGTAGGTGCCAAAACAAAAATTCATTCTAGGATACCAGTAGTCAATTTTCAAAAATATGATTTTTTTAAAATTAATTACTTAATTGATTTATTTATTTTAATTAATAAGATAATTTGTATTAAATTATGTTCACATTAAGTGTCAATCCAAAGAAATATTCTTGGTGCACAAATGATAAAACTTTTTTGGATTTACCATGAACACAGATTCAATGCATAAAACAATGTTTTGTTTTTCCTAACAAATGAAAGATCAAGAAAATATATGTTGCACTTTGCCTATAACACAAATAAATTTACAATTTGAGTAATGTGTTTAAGATAACTAATAAAATAATTCAAATAACCTGATGCATTTCAGCACTGCCGAGTGCTATTTTCAAAGGTATCAAAACTGGCAATCCAGGGCCAGCACCAGGCATGAGGCAAAAAGACAGCTGCCTAGGGCGGCATGATTACAGGGGCAGCATTTTTTATGAGAGGTATATTATAACAGTTTACTTGCCGCTGTGGTGGTCAAGTGGTCATTGTGACAGACTTGCATCGCGAGGTCCTGGGTTCAAACCCTACTGTCACCACAGTGATGGTCGGCTGAAGTTGGTTTTCTGTGGTTCCCAACTTCAAGGCATCAATGCGAGCCAATCTCCCCCTTTAAAAAGTCTCGCTACAGAGAGCAACAGACCTACAAACAGTACAAATGTAATTCAATCATAACACATCACTCGCTTCACTTCTGAAATATAGATGGCGGCACTGAAAAATCAAACACAACACTACATATGCACTCAGACTGTTAGGTACACACACTTACACTTTCGGCACAACTCAGTAGGTAGTAAATCGCCCGTAGATGGTGATAGACCTGAGTTTTGGTCGCTTTGAAGAAAAGAAAAAGAAAAAAGTGTTTTTACTCTCTCACAAATTTTTATACATCGAAATAATTTTTTAGGTAAGTGCAGGTAAATGCAATACTTTTCAGTGTTGAAATGCTATTTAACTCTTTGCTATTCAGTACTTAATTCATCTCTACACACCTCTTCTTTTGCACTTTCAAAAAGTTCCACCTATCTCTAGAAAAGATAGTTTGAAAAAAATAATGTTCCTTCTGTTAAGGATTTTTTTCACTCTTTATCAAAATTTTTTAAATTGACTTTCCTTTTTTTAGTCGAATTCCCCAGCACAATTTTTTATTCCTTGTTAATTTTCCAACAAATGCCTTTTTCAGCCAACAGCATACGAGATGTCTCTCTAGTGTGGTGCCGTTTTGGCTCTGGAATGTTCTCACTGCCCATTTCTGTATACCTATAGCTGTTCTATACATCAAGTTTTTTTAATATAACGTTTCTCGTGGAGCGCTTGATGATAATGAGGTTGTTCTACGGAACTGAAAAAAATTCTTGAATATTTATTCCCAAAAAAAGCATGTCCCTACTGCTGTCCCAACAACATCATAGCCCGCAGGGCAAAATGAAAGAGGACCTAGGCAGCACGTCTTAATTGGCATATTTATTACCATAAATCATTGTGGCAGATCTTATCGTGGAATCTCCTATTCAACTGAGGTCTCTGCATGGCCTCCTCAAAGGGAGTGGGTCTGTCAGGAATACTGCCCGGAGGCCTGAGATGATTCTCATCAGATGTGATTCTCTATTGTTTTTTCACACGACAAATTCATATTAAAAGGGCCGATGAAGAGTCTAACCTGAGGATCCACCAAAGATCTCAGCTTAGGGGCTCTACTGTGGGATGTAGGCAATGGGAGTCTGTGCTGTGCCCAAAAACGTTTTAAACAGGATCCACTGTGAGTGAGAGAAATAATTAGCAAACTGGCAAAAATAATGGTAGAAATCATTTGTGTGGGCCGCAAAGAATATAAATGAGCAAATTAATTTGTGGGTTGGCACAAAATATTTGGGAGAACAAATTTGTGGATTGCAAAAAATGTTCAGGAGAAATAATTTGTTGACTGGCAAAAAATAAATATAATTCGCAGACCTGCTGAAGTCTAAAACGAAAATAAAACGGTTATGAAAATGGCTTGATATTTAATGAATTAAAATTTATAGCAGCTTTATTGTTGGTCAAAATGATTCATGGATCGGTACCAGTCCATGGACCAGCGGTTGAGGAACACTGATATAAATCATTCTGTGGTGTAGAAGATGAAATAGAAGTATGTTTTTATGTTTATAAATGACTCTCAAAATGTTTCATTCTCAGGAAGATTTTCTTGCTGTAGAAATGGTTAATCGAAAAATAAGATTTCTGTGGAATGCTGGAGGGGGCACTCAAATTATACAGCATAACATGACAATTGAAACAAACAATGAACTTTTTTTAAAAAATGAGAAATGGTTCAAAATTGAAGCGAACAGGTAAGTGAATCTTTTTATATTTACTATCAACAGTACTTGTATGATTTCTTATTCCTTGTTTTTTATTTTATTTTATTTTTTGGAATAGAATCGGGAACTTAGGAACATTGAGTGTGAAAAGAACACCTGATGGACAGAAACCAGATCCTCACGAAGTGTCCGGATCATCAGCTGCTGGTTTCACCAAAATGAATGTTGATCAGTTTTCCAACTTGTTTGTCGGAGGTTTTCCTCAAAATTATTTGGTAAGTTATTACTTTTAATTATTATTTAAATAATTACTTTTTAATTATTACTTTTAATTATTTATTTAATTATTAGTAATTACAGTGAAACCTGAATTTGGTGATTGTCATGGGACCAGCACCAGCGAAACCTATCATACGATTGAAGATATTGAATATCAGTATAAACCTGCTGAATGTATATTTGAAATGAATTTTTTCTCCAGATTTATTTAAAACACTGATGATAATTATACAGTTGCTATCTTTTATTATTTTTATTATCTTTAAATTACTATTTTTCATAGATATTTGTCATTAAAATTTCCTATTTTCCTGAATAAATATAGTTGAGACAAAAGGTGAAAAGTTTGTGTGTGCTACAGAATTAAGGCACATCTTGTTTGAGGAGGAAAATTCAATCTGCAAATTCAATATTGGAATTGTGAATATTAATTGTCAAATAAAAAGTAAAATTCATAAACTGCAATTCTGCCCAAAAGTTGAATATAGATATAATTGTAGTTACATTTTTTCACTTTTTAAAAATTTTATAATAAATATTTTAAAGTTGTGTAGTCTGTTTGAATTTGGATTTTACAACCCCCCCCCCCACCCCTGGTTACCGGTTTTGCTTCCTAACCACTTCAAGCAAATGAAATGCAAAATATTTGCAATTAGATGATTGTTTTATGAAAAGAAGTATAACTTGTGCTTGCTTTATCATTTTTTTATTGATAACAAAATTAAAAAGAAAAAAATTATATTTTTGATGTATTTTTTTCCGATATATGCCACAGTTGAGTGATTAATTAGATTTAAAGCATTATCTGATTAATGTTTCTGCTATTCAAGTTCTTCAATCAATGTTTTATATGATTTAACCCCTTCCCTCTCGCGCCTGTCAAAATGACGAGCTGAGGTTTCACCCTCTATTTTTCGTGCCTGTGATATTTCTGGTCTGGAGTGTTCAAAGTAACGCACCGAAAAGATTAAAAATAATCCTTTTCTTATAACCAGAAAAAATTTTATTTCTTATTTTACATACCAGATGGCAGTACCAGACTACTTATAATGTTATCTACTGTCCATACAAATGACATGGTAGATGTACAGAGCCATAGCAAAGTTGTTAAAAGAACCTACAGTTGTAACAGATTAAAACAAAAATATGGGAGTAGTAGATATTGTAGACCAATATCTTGGAGATCACTTTATTGTTCAAAAAAGGGGAAAGAAATACTGTAAGAAAATATTTTTTCATCTGTTAGATGAAACTATTTTGAATTCCTATCTTATTTACAAAAAACAAGGTGGGGAAAAATCCCATTTGATGTCTCGTTTGCCTTTAGTAGATGAACTTATTGAAACCTATCGGTCATCAGACACCATTCCAAAACAAGGCTAGCCAAGCTTGGAGGATAACCCTAACCATTTGATTGAAAGGCATTTTCTTAGACAAATAACCTCCATCTTATAAGAAATGGTAACCATCAAGAGAATGCAAAGTTTGTTGTTCGAGAAAAGATGTAAACAATAAGAGATGTAGGAAGGAAACTTGGTACTACTGTCCAGATTGTGACGTTGGATTTTGCATTTCATGCTCTGAAATTTGTCATACAAGAAAAAATTATTGATATTTATTTGTATTTGTAAGTTTCATAAAATTTTCTTTTAATGTTTAAAACACATATTTATCTTTTTCCTACTTACTGGAAAGCCAACATTCAGTCACAATAACCCTGATTGTTGGTTTTTCCTGAAAATTTAAATTTTCTTGGTTTCAAGCTAAAAAAAATTCCAAAAATTAAAAATGAATACATATATTGTTCATACTTATTTTTATACAATTTTCTTGAATAAAAAAATAGGAACTTTTATTATTGTTTTCTTGAAAATTATGCAATCGTTAAGGGGTTAAGAAAGTAATTATGCCTGCTTTTAACCTGTAAGCATGTAAACTATAAAATCATTCAAGAAGGTAAATTTGACTCAACATACTTGAACAATATTTACAGATCAGTTTAAGTATAATAAAGCTTTTACCAGTAAAACTTAAGGAGCAAACAGTTTTTATAGTCTAGTATTGAAAAAAAACCTGATAAGAATGTCAAATAAAATGTATGCGAGAAGCTAATTAAAAAAGGGCAAAAGCATAATATTTTTTATTACAATTCAAACTATTTAAATCTTAAATTAGAGTAGCTTTAAAATTACAAATAATTGTGCTATTTTTACCTGCTATCACAATTTTGATTTTTTTAAGATATCAATCTTTTAATTTTAGTATCCAAATGAATTGCGAACATCATCTTTTGCTGGATGTCTTTATGAGCTTTTATTAGATGGCAAAGTTGTTGGATTGTGGAACTTCATTACAAATCATGGATGTAGTGGCTGCAAAGAAGGGTATAAGCATGCTTTCTTTTTTTTCTATTACAAATGCATACCTGCTGATTGTTGTGATTTTATTTAATTTAGTATGATTTTAGTTCATGAATATGATTATCGTGACATAATCTTTATTGATATAGGCAAAAAGCCTCTGAATAGGTTACAATAGCAATAAATTCAGTGTGCCAATGTGTCAAGATAAGTGCAAAAAAAAAAAAAAAAATTCACAAATAAGCATAAAATAAAACTTGAACAAAAATTACAAGAATTAGTTATTATATACAATCTTTTCCATTTTCAGAGTGTTTTAACAATTATGATTCATAAAATATGTATCATGAGGATACATGGAAACATGAAAAATACTGTGAATGCAAAGCAATGCTGTATCCAATTGTTCTCACGTGTAAATTTATATTTTCATTTACAACATAGTAATAAATAAATAAGTAAATAAATAAATAAAAATGGACACATTTTGCAGTCCTGAAAAAGATATTATATTAGAAAGATATCATATCACAGATAACAAATGAAATAAGCGATTTTGACTTTTTTCACATTTTTTTCAAAAGCCAATGAAAAAGGTTATATAATTGTAAGTTATCAGCTGAGCGAGTCATTATTACGTGAGTCCAAGTTTGTTGGAGTTAATGCACATGTAACTGGTGGATTGATTTCAAGGATGCTCCTGTTCATGTACAATCTATTTGCACCAAAATGAATTTGCACGAGTGTTATTTTTAATTTAAAGGGAATATGACAGTCAGTGAGTAATGAATATGATTTTGCTCTTTTTCTTCTAAAAATATAATTATTTATTAAATTGCTCATATTGACTTTTTCCCCACCTATGGGATGAAAAAAAAGAAAACTTCCGAAACACAGGACAAAATCAATGGTGGTTCATTAGTCCAAGACTACTAAATCAACAATCGGACCATCAAGATCAAAATTATGGTGGTCTGTGGGACCAGTATAGCCAAAGAAACAAAAACTTCCTTCATGGTGAGACATTAATTGTGGGAGAATCGCAGTTCGTCAGTCATTACTGCTCATAACAGAAAAAATTCAAACATTTAGCACTTTCAATTTTGCTGTAAAAGAGAGATGGCAGCATCACTAGAATAGGAAGAATGCATACTTCTGGCAACATGAATATGTTAACCCCTCACATATATACATACAACACATTCGGACAGAATGGTCATAAATTCATCAGCGGGAATGTTTACGAGGTGCATATGTATAAATAGATAGTTGTAACTGCCATTTTATGTTGTCTCAACCATTCAAATGTTGAATTATGATGAATGCTTATTGTTGTAAAAAATATTTAGGGTCTACAAACACCACTGTGGTGGTCAAAATGACGGACTCATATCGTGAGAAACTGGGTTCAAACCTCACTGGCGCCACAGGGGTGGTCAGCAGAAATAGAGTTTTAAATTCAATTATTTTAGATAGCTTTACTATAATAGACCATTATTTTTCTGATATTTTTGTTTCATCAAAATTTTACCATGTCCAAAATATGAAATTTGCTGAGAATTTTTGATAGAAAATAACATGACACTGGAATGTGATTTTGAGTTATGAATATCAGCCACATTTCAATCTTTTAGCATCAATCTAATGCGTTTTTATCATTTCAATTTTTCATATGATCAGAGGATTCTGTGAATGAAATTCTATTTCTTATTCAATAAAACATTATGGTAATGCAAAAATTTAATTTATAATATACACAATAAAGAGATTTTCCCACTATTCAGGTGTTTTTTCTTCTAAATTACAAACAGCAAGAATCTTTCTGGGGTAAAAATATGGGTGGTTCTTCCCCCCATGTTGCAGTCTTTTTTTTTCCTTGGAAACTGACTGCTTGTGTGATTTCTTTGTTTTCCAATATTTGAGGTGTTCTTCCTGAAAATCTTTTATTTTATATATATATATATATATTTGATTTTTTTTTAAGTATACCATATCTTTTTCCCATGCAGCAATTAATTGATGATTACGTAATGTTCTCATTGATTTTAGTACATGTAGGGTATCCTCCCCCTTTTTTTCAATAAACTAAGAGTTACACTTTTTTCGATCTGAAAATTGAAAAGTTGAATTTTTTGTGTTTTAAGATTGGCAGGTCTGCAAATGATGTATTTTCATTATATAGTTCTTTTATCCATGTGATTTACCATATTTTAAAATTATTGTGGCTAGGAAGTTATTGATACCAAAAATAGTAATTATCAAATTCAGTACAATAAATGCTTTTTAAAGATTCACATTGCGTTTTTGTGCAAAATCGCATAAATCCTTTTTTTTTACAAACACAAAAAAATCAAAATCCACGACACTAAAATTGTCCAACCAGGTGGCTTGCCTAGAAAGAAAGAAATGAAGAAAAATGGTAAAAAAATTATAAGAAAGATAAGAAAATACAAATGTATGATAAAGAAATAGTATCAGAAAAAGCTCATATATGATATAGATGATTGTTATGTGGACTATTTTTTAACATAGTCATGCCATCCCTTTGCATTTGTGAAAATCTGTGAATAATCCAAACCCTAAAATTTTGTTCTTTAGGCTCCTCGTTTTTAAAATATCTGCTTTGTGTGGAAGTAGAGGGGGATCTCCAGTTATTCAAGGCAATACTTTCTGTAAAGAACAACATAATGGTTCTTAGTTGTCTCTTCATGGACCGCACATGCTCGTGTTGGGCCCCCAGGACACGCACGTCCTCAAAAAATTTTGTGCACTTCTCCCCTTGAGAAAAGATTGTGGTGAATTTTTTCAGTAAAAAAAATAAGTAATAAAATTTTTTTTCGGGAGGGAAAAAAATTTTGAATTCTCTCCCCCTCCGAGAAAATCCTGCATAAGCTACAAAGTTTGTACATACAGTAAATCCTTGCTACAACGATAACAGATAATAAAAACCACTACAATGATATTTTTTCAAATCTTTTGGAATGTTCCAAAAGAAAAAAAATACTGAAATGGCTATAATTGATTTATGTAATAATTTAAACAATGGATATAACTTAAACAAATACTCAATAATCGTATTCCTAGATATTAAACGAGCCTTTGATTACGTTGACCTTAATATCCTAACTAAGAAACTTTACTCAGCTGGCATACGTGGCAATATATTGAAATGGTTTGAAACATTATTACAATAGACAACAAGCAGTTAAAATAAATGAAAAAATTTGTACATTCCTGGAAGTAAAAAAAGGCACACCTCAGGGATCAGTTCTTGGACCTGTACTTTTCCTCATATATATAAACGAATTTTGTAAACTAGAACTAAATGGAAACTTAATATCTTTTGCCGATGATACAGTACTGTATGTAGAAGAGATGGAAATGGAAAATTTATTTAAAAAAGTAGAAGACCTTTTCAAAATAAATAGTTGGCTAAGTAAAAACAAACTGCAGATAAATATTCAAAAAACTAAATATATTTGCTTAAAGACAAAAAACATAAATAATTTTAATAATATACATATAAAAATTCATAACCATTCCCCTAGTCATAGCATATCATACTGTAACTGCCAAGAAATAAACAGAGTTTTCGACTACAATTATCTGGGCATAATAATACAGGACGACCTAAAATGGAATTTGCATTGTGGAAAAATAACTAAAAGAATTTTAACTTTTGCAGCGGTATTATATAGACTTAAAAATGCAACAGATGAAAAAAATTTTAAAGATATATTTTATGCATGGATATATTCAATTGTAACATATGGAATCTGTGCCTGAGGAGGTGCATATTATACTAACATAAATAAATTAGATAACATATATAATAAAATCAGATTCACAATAAAAACTAATCCCACTAACCAAAACAAAACTGAGTGCCGTGCATTATCCATAAGACAAAACTATATATACAGAATAATAAAATTTGCAAATGAAGAATGGTTAATAAAGAATCGAAACAGATCTTCAAGTAGATTAAATATGGAATATCAAGTGCCAAAAACAAATAAAACTCTATTCAAAAAAAGTTTTAGTTACACAGCTCCAAAAGCATTAAATAAATACCAAACTGCTAATCATACTAATAAAAGATTGAATTATAATATTTTTGATTTTGCGAAGAGCATTGTGTTTGAAACACTAATGCAATAGAAATATTTACATTGAAAAAAAAATCTAACTTTTACAATACATGTGTTTAATTTTTGTGCATAGGAATATCAATCATAAATATCTATATTTTCAACAATTTTCATGAACACTAATCAAAATTTGAAGAGATAATACTATGAACAAGATGTATTTTTTGTTTTAATTTTAAATATTTTCAACATATTTTTGTGATGTTATAAAAATCGAATCATTGTGCGTGCACACGATCATAAATTATTACTGAGATATAGATGGCTTTTTTCTCAGCTAGAGATATCAAGGAAACAGTTATTTTCCGGATATTATGCTGAGGTGAGCTCGGAAAGAAAAGTCATCACGTCTCCGCCGGGACTCGAACCCAGGCCCTCTTACATACCGGGCAAGCATGCTACCATCTACACCACTGGATTCATGTAGGGCAGATCATTCAGGCAGATTCATGTGTCTCCAGTGGTGTAGATGGTAGCATGCTTGCCCGGTATGCAAGAGGGCCTGGGTTCGAGTCCTGGCGGAGACGTGATGACTTTTCTTTCCGAGCTCACCTCAGCATAATATCCGGAAAATAACTGTTTCCTTGATAAATTATTACTGTTTTTTGTTTATGATAATAGAACAATAATGAAGGTTGCTTGTAAAATAGAAATATAGTATTACAAATTTTCGGCCGTCTGGAAGGACAAGTAGTCCCTTGAGGGTCACAGAGTGGGTGTATATGTATGTCCATTTTTGTTTATTTATTATGTATTTTTGTTTTGTCATCTGTCTTTCTTATGTATTTTGTAACGTGTTCTGTTTTGTCCAATTAAAAAAAAAAAAATGCGTAGTTTAATGTTAAACTCTTGATACAATGATATCCTGTACTATGATAAACCCCCCTATAATGATGTTTTTAGGATATTTTTGAAATTGTTAAAAAAAACAATATTTTTTTATTTTGCTCAAAATTGTTTTGCATTTAATTTTAACTTTATCACTTGTTCTCATTCTTCTGAAAGCATCTAATAACATCAATATTTTGCACTAAAAGATCACCAAAAGCTAAAGGAAGTTATTGGTATTGCTACTTTCTGTATAAGGCTGGTATTACACTATAAAAGTTTGATGAAAGTCCTATTATAAAACTTGAAAAATGCAGCCAATAAGGTCAACGTCATTTTCTAGAATGTAACCAATAACCTTATTGGTTAGATTTTTCAAGTTTTATAAAAGGGATTTTATTAAACTTTTATAGTGTAATACCGGCCTAAGACACAAAAGTGCAATGTGGTAAACTTCTCTATAGGGACAATGCATCTAAGTGAGTTTTATAAATAAACTAACCAAATATAATTTTTTGCAGCAAATAAATACATGAAAGCGCATTTTCTGATGGTAATAACAATGCTGATGTAGAAAAGATAATAACAGCATACATTTTTTCACACATAAGGATAATGTTGCTTCTTGATATAACTATAATACCTCTACCACAATATTTTTTTTTTTGGTCCACAGAATATTGGTATATTGAGGTTTCACTGTATATTTAAACTAAATACTAAAACATAATTATAATTTTGTGTGTTTGTAATAAATATTATTACATTTTTATATGACTATGTGTGATTTGTATATAATTTCAAGGGATACAATAAAGCTCCCCCATGGGCTGGTTAACAGATTAAGTTGGTTAGGTGACACAGGGGTGGGAACTCTGCACCAATTGTGCCGCACTGCGCCAAAACTAATATATTGCGCCATCCTGCTCCAATAGCGTATTTTCACATTTTTCTGCGCCAAATAGCGAATTTTGCTTCAGTATGCCCGGAATTTCGGAGAGGACGCCAAAAAATTTTTGTTCCTGCTAGCCACGAAACGTTTCTTTACGAGAAGAGCGTGTTTTATTCCACTATACTTAAACTATCGTCTTAAACTATCGGCCCCTGATCGGGCTTTCCATCGCGAAACCCTGATATTGTCTGTGATCGTGGAACTGAAGATGGTTTGCAATGCCTTTCAGCTTTAAAGTGCAAATTCGAGTGTTTCCATTTAAAAAAAAAGTCGTCACTGGAAGCAGCAGAAATTACTGTAGTCGATTGTCATTGTGTTAAATCCCGATGTTTCGTGAAAAAAATTTTCATTCCGGAGTAAAAAGCGCGCGTTCGCCGAATTACGAATGTTACAGTAGTTTAGAAACTTTGCCGAATAACGAGCGTTAAATCACCAATGTTGCCGAATAACGAGCGTTAAATTGTCAAGATCGCCAGATAATGACTGCTGAATTGCCAAACATCGAGTTGATTCTTCCGAAATTCTCTCCCATTTTGCAACAATTTCTTTCCAAGTATAAAAAAATTTAAAACTTATAAAATTTTTTTAGCTCATTTGAAGTGCTGCTGTTCAAGGCAGCAAATAGTGCCCTCAGTAAGCAAAAATCATCTTAAATAGACGGGTGCAAAAATTTTTATGACAGCCGCTCTTTCAAACAAGATTTCAAAAGCCTAAAACACCAAAAACAAAAATCAGGCTGACAAAAAGATGTTTGATAGCAAAAGACAGTGCAGTTTTATTTCGAAAATGGTTGAGGGTTAACGAAAATATTCTTGTTAATTTCACTGCTCCAATTTATAAATATCTGCTCCGAATCCCATATTTTGCTGCTCCAAAATTGCTCCAAATCCTGAATTTGCTGCTCCAAAGCTGCTCCGAAATGGACTTGGTCACTTCCCACCCCTGGGTGACATGATTTTCTCATAGAAACTTGTGATCACCATAGGTGTATGCAGGATTTTCTTGGGGGGTTATGTTTTTCCCTGCAAAATAACATTATAATCTCAACTCTAGTATGCCACTGCTCTGTGATTGGTTACAACCGTAATGGGTTCTCCCGAAAACCAAGCTCTAAACTTATTACAGGCCCAGACGATGGCAAGTCCCTCCTGTTCTGTTACTGAGTAATTTTCTTTCTGCTGACTTTAAGGTACGACTAGTGGCGAATCCAGAGAGGAGCGATGGGGGCGATCCCTCTGAAAAGCCTTCAAACAATAGGCGATGGGGACGATCGCCCAAGAGCCTTCAAGCAAACATAACTCCAGTTACATCATTTGTTTTCTTTATTAATCCTTCATTGTTTTTATTCATTTATTCTTTTTTCCCCCTCAAATTTCCTTTCACTAAAATTTGTGCTCTTGAAGAAGTTCAACCTTGAGCATCAAAGTTATCATTTTTAATTTTGTTTAATTATTCAGGAATACGTTAGATATTATTTTGATACAATCATGACAGAGAGACTTACCACAATCACAAATACCTTTGAATATTGTCCATCATCTGGTACTGATGTCAAATTGATAGCCAAACCTTTAACTGAAGCTGTCTTATAAAATGTTCTTGGCTTAACATAAATTTTGGGCATTGGATTCACCAACTTCTCGATTTAAAGAAGTTCACAACATTTGTACTTTGGGACACCTACATTTTGCAGCAATACTTAAGTAATATGCATGAGATAGTATCAGTTTCTCTGAATTCCTCACAAGGCATTATGAAGCTGAATTGTTGAAATAAAATATTGATGTCCATAATAACATTTATGGGAAATAGGAGCAGCTTTCATACAACTCAGTTCCAACTATTCATGCAGAAAGGATAATTTCACTTATTTTACCATGAAGTACACTTTGGGTCTTTTCCTAGGAACCACTCGTAAGAAGACCCAGGTACAAGATGATTATCATGCGAGACAGTGAAACTGTTTGAACAGATTTTCTTGTTTGCCATTGATTTTATTATTTCTTTATTATGGTGACTTTCTTTTAATTGGTAACTTTGTTGTCAAACATGGTGGTTATCCAGCAAGGATAAGCATGGATTATCACATCGGGGGCACTAAAATTGGATTTCTTTCCTCAGGACACCAAGGGTTCCATTCAGTCTTTCGCTTCCCCTTGCAATTTGACCTACAGCTAAAAACACAGCAACACAGAAACCCCTACAAGAAAATGCAAAATGTTACAGGTGTAGTATTTATAATATACAGCATAATAGGCAACAAAATTATTGAATTATAAAATATTATAAATTGGTGTGTGTATGTGTGTCTGCAAGAATGCTAACACAGGGAGACGACACACATTTAAATTTAATGGTTTAAAATTCAAGTTAAATTTGCAAAATATTTAATTATTTATTTGAAAAGTAGCCTATCCCTTCATTAAATTTCATGTCACTCAGCACATTAATATTTGTATTTTTAATTAATTACAGACATGAGAAATTTGATTTACATTAAAAAAAAAAATGTTTATTAGATCTGAAAAATGTGCTCCAATCATTAAACAAGTGGATATAAAAAACTGCTCTCAATACAGAAGGAAATAAAATTTTGACATGAAAAAGCAACAAACATATCAACTTTCAAATTAATTATACAAAATTAAGTCAGAAAAAATAAATATTTCAGATATATTGACTGAATTATGTATAAATAGCTACCCACCCTTTTGTTTCAGAAGTCTGTTGTCAAATGATTATAATCATGGGAATGTGTATGGGTCCATTCCTGTGGCCCATTCAGTTCAAATGAAAGAGACATTTGAGAACATGAAGGAACTGTTAACAAATATTCAGTATGTGTTACACAAATGGCTCATCTGTGGTGACTTCAAAGTTATAGGAATACTATTAAGACAACATGTGTACACAAAAATACCTTGCTTTCTATGTGAATGGGACAGTCAGGCAAAGCAAAAGCATTGGATCGTGAGAGTTTTGCCAGACCGGAGACATTTTTTTCCTGGGACTACAAATATCCTGCACGAACCTCTCGTAGACCCCCCAAAAAATCTTGCTTCCACCATTACACAAATTGGGCTTGATGAAGCAGTTTGTAAGGGTTCTACCACAACATGGGCCTTGCTTCAAGTACCTTTCTGTGAAATTTCCCTACATCACACACAAAAAATTGAAAACTGGAATTTTTGTTGGTCCTTAAATCAAAAAACTGATGAAGGACAAAGATTTTGATAAAATGATGAATGAGAGAGTTGTGTTGTAACATGAGTGTAAAAGTGCACTTTCTACACTCCCATATCGAGTACTGCCCGGAAAATCTGGGACATTACAATGAAGAGCATGGTGAACGCTTTCACCAGGATATTAAAGAGATGGGCAATAGGTACAAGGGGGAAGATGGAATGAAAATACGATAGCAGACTATTGTTGGATGTTGAAGAGGGACAGAATTGATGGAGGATCTGCAAGAAAGTCAAAAAGGAGAAAGTTTGTTTAATGAAACACTGTTTGCTTTTCGTTTTATTAAAGAATAGTCATGAAATTATTAGGACAGTTCTTTACAGTATTTTTAAAGTGTGTAACCAAATACGTTGTATGAAATGGTGATTGATTTTTGATTACATTAACTAAAATATTTAAAACATGACTTCTTATTTTTTGTAAAAACCTGACGTGATAGACAAAAATGGAAGCCATTTCCGAAATCAGCATCAAAAATTGATTCAGGAACACTGACTTTCAAGAAATCATATGATAAAAAGTTTAAAAATGCAGACTGGTGTTATCAATGTTCTTGGCTCCTTTTACAATTATTTAAACGAAATTTCTCCGGCTAATGCATTACAACAAATCAAAAAGCAGTAACAACAGGTAAATAGTAAAATAACTATTAAAAAGTTTAGAAAAGAATTAGAAAAAACTTAGAATTTAAATAAAATATATGACGATAAATGCATTTGTACTTCATTAAAAATAGCCACGCTGTGGACCCACATTGCAACGTCACAGCCTCGGCGGAGTGATGCATTACAGCTTGTTTATCTTGGAGGCTTTGGTTCAGTGCCTTAAAAAAGGCCAATGTGGAATACTTTTCAGAAGCAAGGGAAAGAAACCTCCTGATATTTTCGGACTTGGGGGAGGAAGGGGATTATTAGAAGGCTGTGAGCGAAATCGCATGATTCAGTACACACAAAATTCAATAGTCATTTTGTACCCTAATTTTTGTGGGAAAACTCTTTACAGCCAAACAGCCCGGCTGGCAGAACATCAGCCTTGTTGCCTGAACCATTTTTGTCATTTTTTGTTTTTTCACACTATAAATCCACTATAGAGTGTCCTCTAGAAAGTTCAGCCTAAGGGCTCCTGTTGCAGGGTGGTCAAGCACTTTATCAGCAATCAAAGGCAATTTCACTGTGTAATGGGACATCTGTTTATAAAAATTTTCATTTCATTCAGACATTACGGCCTAAGAACTGAAACAGCCGGGGTCACACTATAGTCCCAAGATCACTCACCCAATGCTGGTGTCCTTATATGTCAGCAGCCATGATCATCATAATGTCTTTTCTTACTTCTTAGGAGAACGACTGCCACCTGAGTGTGGGCCTGCTCCGTGTACATTGTTCTTTTCTTTGTTTTCGGTTTTTTTCGGTTACTTGTACATGTGTATTGTTAAAAAAATACAATAAGAATAGAAGATACTTAATGCAAGATATCTGCCGATACCCATACAAATTGGTGACTGATATTAAAGAGTCCTGTATGTTTTCCTATGGGACATATTTGAAAGAAAAAAATCGAAAAGACCACCCCCATAGACCTACCGAGCCCTGTCAACCCGTCCTTTTGTGGGGGCCATACATGTCTTCTAAATTTCAGGTAATTTTTTAGAGTATAGCTACAAGGCTTCCTTTACCAATTTTCCTAGATGCGAAAAATATACCACAGATTGGGTCTACTTCATGGAAACAATCCATTGCCAATTTAAACTTACAAAACCTTTTGCTATGTTGCTCATATTGAAAAAATAGCAAATTCTCTGAATTTTAATTCTCAACCTTGGTTATCTTCATAGGGTATCACTTTGGTTTAAGAAGCAGTCAGCTAGATTAATCCCTCTGTCGATTTCTGAATTGCCATTGATTAATTCTCTAATTTCTTTTATTTCTACATCAGTGAATCCTTTTCCATTAACCTTTACAGCGGCAATCCCGAGATATCTCGTCAAACTTGATATGCTTTATTTCGGTCACCCTGAAATATCTTGGGTTCTTAACACTTTTATTTATAATGTGGGAGTTATAATGTGGATCAGGAAAATTTTAAAAACCACTTAAAGGGTTAACAATCCAGAAAATGTGCTTGCATAGTCCAAGCTTTTCCATTGTTCATACAAAATACTGGGAGATGTGACTTATTCTTTTCATCAATACCTCACAGATTTGCAGATTAAATAATGATGGCTATAGTGTGCAAATTATGCAATACATAACTTTCATGCCTTTTTTATTGCACCCATAGAAAAACAGCACTTTCTACATGAAAGACATGTTGATATATGGGGATATATAGTACCTGGTGTAGCTACAGCAATGGCTGATAGAATTTTAAGTTCTTTTTTCTTGATTTTAAATTTGACTGATTTTAAATTTTGATCTAATTCATGCCTAACAATGTGAAACCGCAGCAATTAAGCTAACCTTTGTCAATATTTAAAATTTTCCTTACAAGGTTTTTACTTTTGGAAACATTCCAACAATAGTCTTATTAAATATTTTCCGCAGTACCACACAGAAAAATCTTCAAGAGGGATTTTTTAAATGTTTATTTAATATGTAAAACTTATATTTTATTCCGTTACAAGAATTATTACCTCAACAGTGTTTTCCAAAAAAAATGGGGAAAGAGACCATGAATATGAAATTTGCAAATACAGAGGGCCAACTGTATATTCTCATCTAAATATTCTTAGATTTACAATGATTTTGTGAAAATAAAATCATTCCATTAAAAAAATTCTCAGCTATCTAAAATTTATTGTTAAAAATTTACTTTCCTAAATTTCTTCTGTCGATTACAAAATTGCATTCCATTACACAGTTCCTCTGTTTAACATAGTTTGATGCTAAGAAAAAATAACAAATAACTGTGAGAGTGAGACAGCTTTTTTACAGCCCAGTATATCAAGAAAATTGAATTATCTGAGTATTATATGCCAGGTAAACTTGGAAATAAAAGTCATCTGATCTCTGCTGGGAATCGGGCCCAGGCCTATATGCACAGGGCCGTACTTAGGCAGGTGCTAAGTATGCAGCCACATGGGGGCTAAATGTTAGGTGTCACAAACAATAAAAATACACTTTGATCAGGGCCGTATTTGTGTTTTTGCCGCATATGGGCTATACAAATTTTGCCGCCGCCCCTTCCATTTCAGTTTAACTTTTTTACCCTCCCTCCCTCCCATGCCATTACTTATAAATCATAAAAAAACAAAAGAATAAAGTGGTTATATATATAGTTGCACCTAAATTTTACTTTTCTGTCCTGTATTTGTATTCTACTCCGATATTATGATTGCCATATAACGGGGGGTGCTCAACCTCCAGCCCTCAGGCGTCTACACATCGATGAAAAACACTGATAGATTTAATTTGAATGTATGCACCATACTTTCTGTCTAGCAACAAAATCAATAATGCATTACATAATATCTATACATATTATCATTAATCGCACGTCCGAAAGTGTATTTTAAAATAATGAAATACTTTTTCAAAATTGTTTGGTTGACAGATTAAAATTCTCGACGGGGCTCGCCAGTGATTTGTGCACTCGGGTGATTTAAACGCTAGCATTACTTGAATATAGTGTCCCACAATCGCCTGACAGTTTTCAAGATGGAATTAGCAAGAAAACAATGATAGATATTTGAGTCATTATTGAAGAATGTAAATGTGCGAAGTTAGGAATTTCATTTATGCTTCAAGGGATCGTATAGTTATTAAAATTTAAAAAAATTAACTTTTTATATGGACAGCCTGTGCCCAAAAACCGAATTAGAAAATTGTTGCCATCTCTTCTGATGCCAACAAAGAAATTTCCATGTTTTTAAAATCTTTACATGATAGTTAAAATGTGAGCCATGTTTAAAATCAGTGAAAAAATGCTTCAAGAAACTTCATGATTTCCAAAACCTGATATGCTCATCAGTTCCCAGAAAAATTTCCATAATTTCAATTCTATGATTAATCAAATTTATTTATCACATTAAATTGATTCTAAATACGAATGGATACTAAATTGATATGGGACTTACTGGATCGTAATTAATTTTTTATATTGGAATTAAAATGAAATGAGCAATAAGTAACATAAATTTTTATTGTGGTCTTTTGTTTCTATACTTCATTGAGTATATTTTTTTATTGCAGCACGTGTAGTTTAATACAATACCATATTTCTTGGAATAAGCACCACATGAACGTATGCATTGCTGAAAAAAAACCCCATCAAAATATGACATTTTGTTTATGAACTTTAGATAAGGCCCACATACACCATACATTTCTGATAGAAAATTTATTTAATGCTCATTTTTAATTTCGGCACTGCTTGCTAAATGCTTAGTAATGATTGTCAAATGATTGCTCATTTTAAAAATTCTACTCGGTTAATTGACAATTGAATATCACATAATGCAGTAGGCCAATATCTTATATATTGTGGTTTTTTTTTTAACGAAAATGAACATACGTATCACCACCCGTCTCTAAAATCATGTTTTTCAAAACGTAAGCAACGCGATGCTCCTTCCATGAAATGAGGGGAATAATATAACTATGGTGACCGCGGACTTCAAACAAGTTCCAGTTTCTTCACTGCAGCACGAGGCAATCTACTGGCGTTTCCCGTGAGTGAACTTTCGCTTTCCGGAACTTGACATCACTTTTCCTGGATTTTCATCATGGAAGTAAGTGCCGTTCAGGTACCACTTTTTAACCACCATGATCCAGCGCTGTGGTTTATCATGTGTGAAAGCACTTTCGCTCTCGCTGTTCCGAAACCGATAACCGAATCTGTCACAAAGTACAACTATGTTGTCGCGAATCTGCCTCCGGAAAGTGCGGCTCTTGTCCGGGACATTCTCGTTAATCCGCCGGCCACGGATCCGTATGAAAGGCTGAAATCGGAACTGATTAAACGGTCGAGCGAGTCGTCGTCCACTCAACTTCGAAAGCTCTTAACATGCGGGTCATTGGGAGATCGGAAACCATCCGACATTCTCCGCGAATTGCGACGACGAGCGGAATCGCATTCTGTCTCCGACGAATTGCTGATGGAGCTTTTTCTCCAACACCTACCGGCATCAACTCAGTCCATTCTCGCTGCTGTCACTCCACTCGTTCTCGAGAAAGCTGCTCAACTCGCCGACAAAATTCATGAAGTGAACCCTCAGCATGTTGACGCAGTTGAGAAACCGCAACAGCCGGATTCCGTCGCGCAACTTCGGGACGAAGTGGCTCAGTTACGCCGCGAGTTGAAAAACGTCCTGCGTTCGCGTAGCAACTCTCGCCAACGTACCTCACGTGCGCGCAGTCCGCATCCACGATCGGAAAACTGCTGGTATCACAACAAATTCGGCAACAACGCCAAAAAGTGCGTGTCGCCGTGCAAGTTTCAAAAAATTTTTTTTTAATTTCTTAAAATAATTATTTATTTACAACACGAAACATAAGACGAAATAAAAAATCTACGGAGCGACATGTTAAGCTCTTGATGGTTCGGTCGCTTCTCTTGCGATTTCCCGCGCGACAATCCAATGGCGTCGGCTTTACAAGTGCCGCCATCTGTGAGATAAAATACAAATCGAATCTCACCACATAACATTGCAATTAAAATACTGTGTAAAAGGCACTATGTCCATTTTAGTGTATATTGAGATAATGCTATTAGCTTTATTTTCATTACACTATACAGGGTGTTCTGTTAATGGGCCGACAAATTCAGGGGGTTGTTAGTAGGCATCAAGAGGAACGAAAAATTGCAATGGAACATGGTGTTACAAACCACGTTGAGAGGGTGAAAATTGCAAAAAACGCATGCAGGCTGAAAGTCCAGAGAGGACGAAAGATGGATGTCAGTTGATTGCTAAATGCATTCGCTCAACATATCTAACGTAAGGGGCATTGCGAAACGCATGCACATGGGGTAGAATCATGCACTGAGGACGACGTAAATTAGCGTTATTGTGGTAGTAAGCACATATACAGCAGTTAGTTGTCTGTTTCAATGTGTATCGTGATGGCTGACTACACAAACGAGGAATACACTGATATGCATCTGATTTACAGTCGAGCAAATGGGCGCTTAGTACAGTGGATGTACCCAACAGCAATATACGATGAGGCGTTGTCCGCACCCACATACTCCTTTGCAACGATCGATAGACTACTATGGGAGAAGAGGAACCTTCCACCTAGCACGGTGTGATGCAGGGAGACTGTTCAATGTATGCACTCCTAAAATGAAAGAAACCGTGCTGCAATGGTTTGCCGATTTCCTTTGACAAGTACACGAGCGTTGCACTCAGAGCCCACATTCATTTTTCACAATTTCCACCCTCTCAATGTGGTTATGACACCACGGCAATTTTTGTTCCTCTTGATGTCTACTAACAACCCTCTCAAGTTTGTCGGTCCAATAACAGCACACACTGTATGTATACATAGGTATAGAACATGAAATCCTGTTTCAATAAATAACAGTGATATCAACTTTAAAAACACTTCAAACAGCTCTCAGAAAATTTCCCTTTTGGCGCATGGTTTTATCTCCGATATACAGAAATATTTCAAACTGCAAATTTAAAATGTAAATTGTTCACCTTTCATGTTTGTTACACATCTGAAAAGAAAGTAAGAGAGCAATATAAAGATTGCAGAGAAAGCACAATTTAACTGTATTAAGACCAGGATGTGAGTTTGGCTTTACAGCCAAAATGAAACTAAAATACAAGAAATATTCCTCTTCTACTTTAATTTCTTAAAAGAGTACCAGCTCAAACTTTTCTCAATTTATCAATGTATCGTATAAAAACACGTGCATTTTACACCTTATTGAATACAAGTATTACAGAGAAATCCAAATTATTTAAGATTTAATTATGGTGATTGTTCATAAGTTATCATTAAAGAAAATTCTCACAAAATACAAAATGCATGAGCCATGAACTTATCAGAAATGTGTTCGTCAGAAAAGTGTAAAATGATGAGGAGCTTTTTCCCCTTTTTCTTGTTGGTAATTCTGCGTTTATAACCGAATGTAGTTTGGTAATACTGTATACAATTCATAAAAATGTTGGTTCTGCCAAGTTCCACATTTGTTCCCTTCTTTTGTTTTCAAGAAAATGTCACATGAGCTGAGCTGGCCCTTATCCTTATAGGAGCAGTAAACGAAATCACGTGACCCTGCCTACCATTCTGTGCCATGTGATTTCTTTACATTCCAATTAGTAACTGCAACAGATGTTGTTCTGTATTGACCAGCTTCATCTCATTTCGGTTCCCGAACAAGCTTAAAAAAATCGTATTGTAATCAAATTCATCCATTCGATTTATAGCCACTTAACACTGTTTTATTGGTGTTTACCCCTAGCCTATTTTCCCAGATGGTTAATATATCCCAAAGACTTCCATCAAAGTCCCGACCGGCGCCAACAAAAGAATCTTCATTGCAGAAGATTCCTATTATCCTGTCTACTCATTCTACCAGAGGCATTTTTTAGGATTAAAAAAAAGAATATTCCCCCCCCCCTTGTATTCAGAAAACCTGAGGGGTATTGAAAGAGCCCCCTTCTTTTTTCCTTCCAGACTACTGCACCAACACCCTCCAAGATAGCCCTCCAAAAAAAAAAAGTTTTTACATCGCTACTTGTGACAATACTATTTGGGAAGGCAAAGAATAACACTGTAAATTCGAAGGTTAGATAATCATATACTTTTTAATTCAACAGCAGTCTGTGTGGAGAAAACACAAACAAATAAAAATAAACAATATGCTTTAATAATTACATATTATTTATGATAGAAATGATATGTGGCAATTACATACGTTTACAAAACGTGAATTTAAAAAAAAGTTTTTTCTCAAAATCTCCTGCCCCTCCAAATTTGCCTCCCTGGGCTATAGCCTTCTTACCCCCCCCCCCCTGTAAATACACTACTGACTTTGATTACACTGAGTTTTGACTCCTAAACAAAGCAATAGCTTAAACTTCTGTCCAAGATAGGTAATCCACAGATCTAGGGTTTTGACAGATCCCCAAGCCAGGTCATTATCTCATTAGTTCAGGCCATGGGCAAATATGATTTTTTGGAGCCCCTTATATATTTTTTTTTCAGAGGCAGAGGTTTCGGGAAGGTCCCGTGCCTATAATTATGGCCCTTACAAGGACGGGACTGACAGGGGAAATTTTCATAAATTTTTGCTTTTTCACTCTATAAATTAACTATAGAAGTGCCCGTGAAGTGTCTGACCGGGGCCCCCACAAAATATCCCAGTCTAGAAGCTCTGCTCTGGGATGTGAGGGGCATGCCTATAATGCAAAAAGCAATAAATTTTGAGTCCCTTGGCACATGTACGCCCAAGTTTAGAGTGCATGTGAGTTTGATGACCGGGCCCTGGACTAGAAAGATAGCTTGAGTTTTCACCTTACCAATGCATTTAAAACTACAAAGGAGGGGGTGGCAGCAATAAAAATCTTTCCGGGGTTCTTGGGCTGGAGGACAACCTCCTAGATAACTTATATAAGACGTCATGGCTGGAGCCTTGTAAGCCCCACTATTTGGGAAGGGGATGATTATATAGTATAGTGGTTCTTAACCTTCAAATGCCCGATTGCATACTCAATTTTTATTGTTGAGCGATGGGTTCAAATTTATTCCAGGTGGTCTTTTTTTAAATCATAAACATAACATGAAGTGAGTTTGATAGTTTCGGGTGTTAATGTTAACCTGGCTTTTGCATCAGTGTGCCGAGGACACTGGAGCATAAGCGCCGGAACCTAGAGTCTGAGGGCATTTGAGCTCCCCCCCCCCCCAATAAATTTTGTAAGGGGCTGAGAGCCCCAATAATTTCTGAAAAAACAATGTAATGCATCTTCCATCTCCTGCGTATGCGCTTGAGTCCTGTATATACAGGACGACCATTAACTTTCAGCTGCCCCTTCCAATTTTTTTTCTACATCATGTTGGCACCTCTGCACTGGAGGATCAGGAAAAATCATTTTAGAGCGCCACAAAGCTGTTTTCGCATCGGGCCGCAAAATATTTAAGTCCATCCCTCTGCATATACACCACTGGAGACATAACCCTGCGGCAGCCTCCCTTAACTTCCAAAAATGGCCCCCAGGTCGGACGGTAGAGGAAGTGAGACAACTTTTTCTCTACCGTCGTACTAATCCATTCTTTCTACCATCTCACCTGGGGGCCATTTTCTGAAGTTAAGGGAGGCTACTAATGCCTCTACTTCAGCGCCTCATGCCACAGTGTGTGAAATAAGGAAGACAGGATCGTGTCTCCAGTAATGTATGGGTAGCACACACTTGCCTAGTTTGCAAGTGGATCTGGGTTTGATTTCAGTGGAGACCAGGTGACTTTTCTTTTCTAGTTTACCTCGGCATAATAAGATAAGTCTAATTCCTTGAATAACCGAAAGTTATTTCTAAGGAAATACTCATCGCTATGGCAATAAAATCATAAAAAAATATTATCATGATATTTTCATGATGGGAACAAGTACCCAGTCTTCAAGATTTAGTTTTATATACTGTGTTTCATAATGACATGTGACCACTTCAAAACAAACAAGTAATGATGTACAGTTTGCATAAAACTTTTGTGAAAACATTTGTTCATATAGCTGGCAATGACAGTGAACTTAGATAAAAATAGTTTACCAATTTTCTGAAATGCTATTGATACAAGAGAAATTTGCCCTTTTTTAAAATTATTTTCTTGATGGGGGTAAAATTCTTTTCAACTGCATAAAAGGAATATTAATTCTATGTTTTAAACTATGTTTCAGGGCTACTGAAGATATTGATGTTAGTTCTTTTGAGTTTCAAGGGAAAGACAGCTATGCCATTGTTCCACAAAACCCGTATTATCGAAAAAGTGACATGTATGCTGTTATGAATTTTAAAACTCTGAATGAAGATGGATTGCTCTTTTTATCATCAAATTCAAAAACAGTAAGAGTATTCATTTGAAGTAATATGAAATGAATGTAGCAATAATCAGCATAAATTTTTGTTCATTTATCACATGGGAATGATTTCCATCAACATGAGAACATTTTCTTTCTTTAGTACTTCTACACCACTCTCTTTTTCTCTTTCTTCCATCCATCTATAATAATGAAGCTATCTTGTGGCATATGAAAGTAGTACTACTTTGAAGAGAGGGTACAAAAGTACTACCGTCATTTCGTGTGTATAATCGATGGCTATACAAGCAAAAAGAGTTTTCATGCTCTGTTGGTGGTAACAATGTGGGTAATATAAATATATTTTCTTTGTTTCTTTTCCCCCTGAAAAAGTTGTGGATGCATATTTTAGTAACATTAGTGACACAGCCTGTATGAGATCTATGATTTCCTGGGTTGTTTTTCTTTCTTTCAGTTTTTGTACTTGATTTTAACTAAATAAAATTTGATTTGATTAGGTAAAAAAGGTACAAATCCTAAATGTTATAAACAACATTTTTTCATTTTAGTGAGCTTTTCCTCTCTGGCAGGCTATATAGCAAAAATTACAGTACTTTTTTGGCTACCTCCATTCAAATTGATCATATTCATTCATATCTACAATGTATGCTCACCTTGTTCTGCTTTGGTTACCGACACACCTTTATGAAATATCACATCGGATTTGTCTGTTGAAATCATCAAATGAACTTCATAGAGAAAAACTCCATCTCTAAAAGTTTTAGCCCTTTAGCCCATAGACGCACAAATTCCAGCTTGCAGGCCAATTTGACACTTTAAAGGATTTATACAATTACTGAGTGCAGTCCTAGATATGAAGTACCAGGTTGCAGTTAGGAACTGTGATGACTAGGGCCCTGATTATATGCACTAAAAAAGTGGTGAAATATGCTTTAAAAATATCCATATATGCACAAAATATGCATTTAAAAGTACCAAAATATGCACCCACAACATCCTGAAAAAATTGGAAAATTACAAAATATGCACCAAAAAAAGGGAAAATATGTGTTAAAATCACCATGCAAGGAAAAAAAATTAGATATGCTTTTAAAATGCATAGTTTATATTTCTCAGTGCATATTCATTCCAAAAAAATATCCCACATATGTATATAAACTGCATATGCAAATAACTTCTACATGTTTTTCATTTAGGCATTTTTAATTTCTAGTTAGTTGTAGCTACTCAGTAATGAAACACCAGTAACAGCAGATTTTCTAAAAAATTGAAAACAGTTGATGTTTTGGAAATATTACAAAACATCTCTATTAATTCAATAAATCCCCCCGTGAAAAAAACCAATGCCATGAAAATATTATAATATTTCTAATATTATATTTACCTTTGCATAACACTCATTTTGGTGTCAGGGTTTTTTAAACTATTTTTATGCATATTTCATGTGCAGAAAACGAATATGATATTAGTTTTTGCGTATCAGCTCGTGTTTGTGAGATATGAAAATAGCGCTATTCATATTAACACATTAAATTAGGCTTAGGATATAGGCGTTAAAATGGGAAAAAAATTGATCAATTAATTTTTATCATTTCAATTGATCGATAAAAACACAGCGACACTCTTGTGAATCTGCATAGCTTAACTAAAAATCAGAAAACAAAAGGAAAATTGTCCCACTGCCATGCTTTAAAAAAGCTGGACGACACTCATCTAACTTGGTCACAGGGAGCAGCAAGATCCAAATAAAAAATAAAATATGAAAGAGCAAACAAAAACACTGACTACCATGTATCCACACCCTCCTGACTATAAACAGTATTTATGTTAGATGTGTAAACACTAGGTTATATCAATAGGGCTTCATCCAATCAGTTGATAGCATTATAGAGAAGAAGGAAGAAAAAAAGCAGAGGAGAAAAAATGAATTCGCATAAAAAACTTTACTACTCAATGTTAAAATATTGCATAATTTAGCTACACTGAATCTCAAAAACTAGAGCTGATAGAGAAAAACTGTTTTCACATTTGAAACCAGTACACTAAATAGTTAAAATCAGTTTAAAAATTCCATGCACCAAAAAAAAATTTCTTTTTTGCAACGCTGTGTTATCAGCAATAATCCTTTGAAAAATTTAAAAAAAATGTGATTGAGCTTTAAAAACTTTCAAAAATATGCACTTATTCTTTGGTTTTATGCATTTACATGCATTCTTACTAAAACAAACTAAAATATGCAGGCACATATGCATTTGCCTATCATCCGGGCCCTAGTGATGACATTCAAATGCTGGAAATCTCTCATGGTCTCTCTCCTCAGGGACTTTTTGACTATGTGGAGTGGACTGGCCCAAGAAATTTTAGAAGGTCTAATGATGCCTTGTGTGATCATAAATTTTAACTCTTGCCATGCCATTTATATTAATTTTGTGGATATGCATCTTATCTTTAACTGGTCCTAAACTGGAACTTAAACTTTAATGCCAAATGAGAGAGCTGAGAATGGAATCACCCAACATTTCAAATTTTGTGTTGAATCTGACACAAATGAAATTCAGATTTTTTCCATGGAAACTCATCACAGTGAGAGTGATGACATGAATGCAACATTATATTAAAATGAAAGCACTGATATTTTTAGTGATGAAAACTTTTAAAGATACTAATATATATACAATCAAGTTACAAATTATAATCTTGTATATGCCAAAATAACCTCGAATATATATTGTGGTGGTCAATTAGAAACTTATGAAACACTCATTTGAGAATTCTCAGCACTACATTCTTTCATTTCCTAAACAGCATTATTGAGCATATTGTTGGAATGTATTGTTCAAATTTCATGTCATTGTCACCATTAGAATGTCTCCCAAAGCCCACTGAGATGAGAAAGTTTTATTGAAAAATTTATGAGAAAATTTTAGTAATCCTGTGTTATTGACTTATTCAATGTGAACAATTCTTTGTAGCTAAAGTGAAAAGAAAAGTTTGTATCACCATTAAAGGAAAATAATATTAGATGCAAATAAAATTTTTCATTGTGCTTTCTTTCACAGGGAGACTTGATATCTCTCGAACTCAATGCAGGAAAAGTAGTATATCAACTTAGATTTAACGGTGGTCGTTCAAAAATTTTCATGGAAACTAAAAAGAAATACAACAGTGGTAAATGGATTAGAGTAGAAGCTGCACGAGAGAAGTTTGAAGGTTAATATACATTTTTCTGTATTGCATTGCTGAATATGAATAAGTACACAAGATAATCATTTTCTTCCTCTATGTGGTTCATGTAAAATGGTACCATAGCACATTTTAGGCAATGCATAACCCCCTTCCATGCCACATATCTTGGGAGGTAATTTGGACAGGCCAGACACATTGCGTGGCCTTGGTGCTTATCAGACCTCAATCCCTTAGACTTTTTCTTCTAATACTTTAACCTTATAAATGGCAAGCAGTGAAATATCCAGAGGAGAAAAATTTGAGAGGTTATATTAAACAGATGAAGGGTACCCAGAATGATGAACACTCGATTGATTTTCGGTCCATTCCTGTAAATATTTTGTCCCAAACCCACATGCCTTCAACAATTCTGAATGGCCAACTTCTGTGATATTATTCTAAGCATTAGCTAGCATAAGGCAAGCTTTTCGCTCATAAATTATTGCTTCTTCGTCTTTTTTCCCACTAATTGAAACTTTTCAGAGACACTTCTTCTGTACATTACTTTAAGGTTCTTTACTATGCCTTTTGATCCAGAGACTATAACTTACTCATGCAATCCGATGGCAGATGAGGAACTGTGATCGATTTCAAAATCACCTTGGTGTTGTGAGACATACAGTTGTCTATTAGAAGCAAAATATTTCTTTTCTTATAGCTCATCTCCTCATTGAATTCCTTTAATCATTCAGGAAAAATTGAAGTCATCCACGCTTTTCTGTTTGATAACACCACTACAACCAACATCCAAATCTAGCTACCCAGTGGCACAAAAGGTGTTAAATTGTTGTATAAAAACCTTCAGTTTCTCTTTCTAATAATGGTTTTCTGCAGGCAAAATAGGACTTGATGAATAAAAAGAATTAAAAGAAAGGAAAGCAAAGATAAGTGAACAGTATTGAAAAACAGCCTAATAGAATGCCTTCCAAAAAGGGGGGCGTTTTATCAGTTATTAGTTGCAGCTATGCATTGTAGAAACGTAAATCTACCTAGAAGAAGATTTAGATAAGATTACAAAGAAATTCGGGAAAGTTAATGCTTGAAAATTAGTTGAAAATTTGTTATAGGCATACTTTTCTGAAATCTGTGTTCATTATAAGCAATTAGAATAACAGTTAATCACTTCAAAATTCTCGGGACACGGAAAAACTTTGTTATAAGTGAAAATTCTTAATATATGTGTTTGTTATAAGCAAGTTCAACTGTATACACACACACATAATTTTTTTAATAATGACTTTTTATAGCACAAATTTTGGTTGATGAAGAATTTTTACAAGAGACTCACAGTAAAGAAGGTAGTGCTTCTTTGGATTTGACTGACAGTCCATTGTATTATGGAGGTGTGCCACCAAATTTCACTACAGAAGGATTGCAAGGTATAAATTTCAAGAGCTTTTTTGGATGCTTTAGAGATTTACAAATGGATTCTACAGCAATAGCTTTGACTCGTGGCAATTTCTACGGGATGACAGTTGGATGTTCTAACAAGGTAAACTAAATAATATTTAGTTCTTTGAAAAAATTTAGAAAATCAGTGTTGAGGTTTCTTTTCAACATGGTGTATTGTTTCTGACTTAGCTTTTATTGATGAATGACTCTGTGCACTTAAACAAAAATCGAAAATAATATTTTTAAATTGTTTGGCTATGAATTGAAACATCTGTAATCTTTTGTGCCCTCCCCTATTATAGCTATTCATTTTCAGTAATTAAAAATAACTTGAAAGAACAGTTTCATGTAATTTTAATCACTATTTGATTCATATCACTTATTAGATTACAATGATACATAGGGGAACTTTGGTTAATGAGTGATTCTGTAGCAAAACTTTTGAACAAACTTTGACGTGGTTAACGAGCGATGATTTGTGTTATAGGCAAAGATTTTGTGCTTTGTTTGTTTTGTTTTATGTTATTACAACTGAGCTTGAGCTGGTAGTTTTGCACTTTTGTCCATACAATACTGTGGAATTGTGGATAATATTCTGCGTTAGTCTCCGACCAGTGTGCCTCACTCGAAAAATTAACACATGTTTGAGTGTGACTGTTCGAGATACAAAACTTGATATAGCATTGTAACCATGCCTGTGTGCTCTTGGAGGTTTTTTTTTTAATTTTCCTCTGAGAAAACTGTGGGCTGATTGCATTATGCAACGTGACTTTGAAGGGGCAACTCATGATCAGGAGTCACCATTTGTCGAAGAGGTTATGTCCTTGGTTGGGGAAGACCATGGAAGACTTTATGTGCATGAGGATGACATTTAAGAACTAGTGGTAGAACATGACCAGGAGTTGACCACAGATGAACTGATGGATCTCCATTGCACACAACAGCTAGAGCTTATGGGTAGATGGTTAGTATCTCATCTGAGGGAGTGAGAAATAAGGAGAAGTCCTTCACTACGAATGAGATTAGAAAGATGCGTAGAATTCGGGATTCTGTGCAAAATTTTGTAGAAAAGAACCAGTGAAATAAAGTTGTAGCAAAGGCAGCATGAAATCTGCCCAACAACAATGCAATTTCCCATTTCTGAGAAATACTAAAAAGGACGTCAAAGCATGTGACATTGGACAGGTTCTTTTTAAAGTCACATAAAAATAATAAGTTTGCAGGCAATAGTAGGTCTGTAAATTGTCCTAAATTATAGTCCTCCTTTCTTTTGTTGTTTTAAGCAAGTTAATTTGCAAACATTACCATATTGTATGCTTATTTTATGGTGTTAATATTATATATATATATTATTGTATTATTTATTGTCATTATTGTGTTTTATTATTGATTGAATGGCATTTATATTAGTCATTTTCATGTGAATGAATAGTTGTGAAACACAAATTATTTGAGTTTCCATTTTTTCCTGTGGAGAATTTCGATTCAAATCACAAGCTATTTGGATGAAGAGCATGTTGGTGAAAGAATTAAGCTCGTTAACCAAGTTCAACTGTAACTGAACTAACTTGTTCACAAACATGTCCATATTTTTTTATATTGTGCACAGCAAAAATATTTTGAGGTTAATAATATACAGAAATACCAAAAAAAGGCACAGACATTCCCATGTAAATTTTACTCTCATATGCTTCATTATCAATTACTATTGTTGATTCTTTAATTGCAGAAGCACTCAAAAGTTGTTTGTCAAATGCAATAGTGCCAGTAGCGCCAATTCATTTTCATGCACTGCCGTGACACCCACATATAATAAAGCAAAAGGAAGATATTCATTGACGTCTGCAGCTTAAATTTGTTTGTTGATGAGCTTTTATTGTCTCTTTTTTTTTTCAACAGATCAAAACTGATTTGCCAAATGTAGTTTAATCATATGTTAATTCTTATTTTTTATAAATTTATGGTAGGGTTATGAGGAACACAAAATAAACACTAAAATGTAACACAGAATAAACACTAAAATGTAACACAGAATAAACACTAAAATGTAACACAGAATAAACACTAAAATGTAACACAGAATAAACACTAAAATGTAACACAGAATAAACACTAAAATGTAACACAGAATAAACACTAAAATGTAACACAGAATAAACACTAAAATGTAAGGAATATTCTGTGACAAGGGATTTTGCTATTTCAAGAGAAGTAAACAATGATGACCAAAGGAGAAGGGAACCAAAAAAAAAATGTGTTCAGAGAAAATTGTTAATTGGACCATTTTTTGTAGGTATTTTTTTCTGTTGCTTTTTGCTTCTCTTACAGAGTATATGCTGTGCCTTGTTGTCTCTGTAAGAAAGAGAAAAAAACCAGTTCTTTCCTAATGGCCATGATTCTGTGTGTCAGTGCCATATTTTTTTACAAATACAAATGCCACAACAGACAAAAGGCTTGATGAGTTGGCTGAAAAAAATGCCTGTAAAAATAAGGATGTGGAATAACTGAACTATATCAAAAATACAGCAACCCAATAAGAGCAATAAAAAAAACCAATAATTATGATAAATATAAATATACTGCCCATAAAAAAAATTAGAGATGGGATGAATATTTGGCTGCTATTCAATACTTGGCCCTTTTGCAGAATATTCAGTTCGACCAAATAATGCTTAGGTATTTGGCCAAATATCTGTGTAAATCTAAGCACAACAAACTAATTATATAAAATTATATTAATTGGAATTTTTCACATAAATTAACAATTTACCGATTATATTTTATTGTGCAGTGCATATCTATCCCTTTCTGTGAAAGAGGGTAGTGTGAATTATATATAATATACATATATATTATATTTAGGGATACGTAAATTTTGTATTTACATTATTACGTAAATTTTGTATTTACGTAATAACTGTGATAAATGCAAAATTTGCCAATTTTGACGAATAAATGCAAAAATTTGAATTTTTACTACTTTTCTGCAAAATCTCGATAATTTAAATTTTTATCATTAATTCTTCCGTGTGTTTCCAAGCTATAATTGACACCTTAAAAGAATACAAAACTAAATATGAAAATAAAGGATCTAGTATCAGACTCTGGGTGTTACATGACTACGTGCTTCAAATCATTAAAAACACTTCTTGGTGATAACATTTTGCACTACCAATGCTGGGTGCATAAAGTGAATGTTTTAGGTGACACATTGATTAAAGAATTCAATGAATTTAATTCTGGGCCAAGACGAAGATAACTTTTTTGCTCTAAAAATTTTTTTTATCATTTTGTACATTACGAACCTAATAATCATGTTTACAGCAAAACAACAGAAAAAATGAGAAAATGAACTTACAGTTACAGAATATTTTGTAGTTAAATACAGTAATTAAAAAAGTTCAATCCTGTGATCATTTTAAAAAACTGATCGCAGTCCTGACGAGTGCTGTTTCTTTGCTGCCAAATCTCGTCATCTTTGCAGCATCATTATATCGATTCCTGTAGCTTCTTCTTGTTGTTCAATGCATTTAATTGCAGTTCCTAGAGCCTCAATTCCATCTTTATGTGAAATTCTGAAAGTTCAACAGTTGGCGCTAGATAATTTTTTTTTTCGGTGGGACATTGGATAATACGGAAGGTTGGATAAACGAGACTCTACTGTATGTTGGAATTGATGAACCGCATAGTATTCTGCTGAAGACACAGCAGCAGAAAAGAGTTAAAATAAATTGACTTTACACATGGCATCCAACCAATGTCGTCTAAATGCATGGGTCCAACTGAGCATGGCCCAGAAACCTCAAGTTCAGAGGTCCTTTGTGAAAATGAGATCTGGTTCAAATTATTGGAAGCAAGCATTTCTAGCAAGGTGGGGGGCCTCAGAAAAATCATTTTAGCCGAGGACCTATGATATGCTATTTTTATTTTATATATAAATATATTTTATTTATTTTTTTAATTTTTATTTTTTGTGAAAAAAATGAAATTTTTTTTATGAACAAATACGAAATTTCTGACCTGAATTTTTTTTTTGTGAATAAATGTGAAATTTATTATTTTTAAATTTTTTTTGCAAAATTTCATATCCCTAATTATATTATATATGGAAATGAACATAAATTACACTAGTTCACTAACTGAAGGATGTACCTAGACAAGAAACATATTGAGCTATTGAAAGAGTCAAATGGCACAAAGAACATCTAGAGAGGAAAATAAGTCGCAAATTTTATGATGATAATAATAATGGATGCATTTTCTTATTTAGATATAAAATTGTAACAAGGGTTGAAAAAAATTGATTCTGTATGTACAGTGATACCTCGACTAACAGATGCCTCAGCGTAAAAATTTTTCGTCTAATGAAGATTTTTCATAATTCCTCTGCCTCAGTTAATGAATACGGATTCAGCTAATGAAAATTTTTGATGATATGAAAGTGCACCCTAACATAAAATAGCTGCATCCTAAGCTGAATTTTCGCACCAATCATCATCAGAATTACTTGCACTAGAGCCTGATTAACTCATGTCCAACTCGAAATCTTTTTTCAGATGTACTTACACTCCTTTTCCTGAAATTCTTTGAACCATTTCGTATAAAATGAAAGATTCAGCCAAAATATAGCAAAAAAATTTTAAAAAAATGGGAAGCCCTTGTTTTCAGAGCATGTCCTTTAGTGCATTACTCTTAGCATAAAACTGAACAGTCTGAACATTCTAGGAGCTTTTTCATCTGCATGTATCAGACACAGAAATGAGTTGACCAAATCACAAAAACATGAGGCCAACCATAACGAACTCAATTCCAGAATGAATTATCTTCATTAGCCAAGGTATTTCTCTAATATTAAAATTAATTGTCAATTTAAAATTGTCATTGTTAAATTTGATTGTTAGTATCATGGCAATAAAACTCTTTAAGTTACCAGCTTTTAATATTTATTTAAATAATAAATTACATAATTAAATTTCAATATCAATCATTTGAAATTACCAATAATTTTACGGAAATTTTATTTATAATTATGATGAATTTTAAGGAAATTGATATTCAGTCACAGAATATTCGGTATTTGGCCAAATCACTATTCTTCCCATCCCTATAAAAAATTGTGGTTGTCTCATTTAAGTATGGATAGCTTCTCGATTTATCCTAGTATATTTATCATGTTTATTTTTAAACATGTCAATCATGTTAGAATTCACGATCCCTAAAGGTGTAAGCTACACTTTTTATTCACAACCCTATTAGAGAAAAACTCCCTGTGTCACCACAACCTAGAATTGTCTCATGCCAATTGATACTGGTGTCCCCTTGTCTAAGCAGTTGATTGACAATGTATTTATAACTTGTGGTCCATTTTATCCATCCTATTAAAAATTTTAAACACTTCAATCATATCCCCCTGACACCTGCGCTCTTCCAATGTAAACATTTTCAAAAAATCAAGTCTTTCTTCATAGTTTAAGCCCTGTGTGCCACCAAGAGCATGTGTGGCTCTTCTCAGCACCATCTCAACAGTCAATGTTCCTCTCTAAGTATTGTAAGTATTGTGTGTAGTCTCCGAAACATAACAGCATACTCCAGTCCAGGACCAACTAAACCCCAGAAAAGAGTCGAAGATAACACAAGCTGACTTTTTTGTGAATAAAACTGAGCATTCTATTCACTTTTTGACCACTGCTAAACAATGTTCAGAAAACCTAAGCTTCTCATCAATGAGAATTCCCAAATCTGTGATCATCATTGCATCTCGGATATAATAACACTATTCAACTTGTAAGTGAATTGTGGGTTGTTCAAACCAAAATGAGCAACCATGCACTTGTGAATGCTAAAGGTCATGCTCCAATTGTTAACCCATGCTGCAATCATATTCAAGTTCATCTGAAGCCTCTCCCTTTGAGTCCCAACTACCTCATAATCTTCCATGTCATCTGCAAATCTGCTCACACTCCCATCAATACCCTGATCAAGCTTATTAGAAAATTCACTGTTCACTTTAACCCGCTGTATCCTACCAGGGTAGAATTATCAAGATAGTTGAGTCATAGAGGTTCTAATGTATATGGACTAAAACAGGGTATGAAAAACAATATGCTCTTATTTAAGGCATATGATTACTGTTATTAGTGGATTCAACTGTACTTATGCATTTCATATTCAATATTCTGATTAAAATAAGTTTACTTAATTAAGAATTGAATAAAAAAAATTTTTTTTAATTTTAACAGCCTTTAAGGGTGTCCTCCTTCATCGGTAATGGCTTCATAGAACTTGATGGAGAGCCATTAACGGCAGATTCAAGCTTCAGTTTTTCATTCCTGACACATCAACAAGACTCCTTGCTAATGATATGCATATTCACTGGGAAAAAAGACATGGTAAGAATACAGCAAAATCCTGTTGTAACGCCACTATCCATCTCGGAAGAATTTTGGCAATATAATACATTTGGCATTACATCTGATCGTGGTTGGAATAGTGTTTCAGAGAAGCTCCATTACATAAATTCACATGTTTATTATGAACTACTGTATCTCAGTGCCTTATCACAGTGTTACTCCATAAATAAAATAACCTATTTTATACACATTCAATTTTAAGATGAGAAAATTCATAAAATTGTAAAAACTGTACAATTAAAGTTAATAATAATTATTATAAATATTTCTTAATATAAAATTCAAGAGATGCATGTACACTTAGCTCTGAAATTATTTTAATTCTGCATAAATTTAACACAGCATTTTATAAGTACAAAAACAAAATAAACAAAGGGAAATAATGGGGGCATTGCTTTTCATCTGTTTTGGTTTGATAATCACAAATTTCTTGTTTTTTAGATATTGAAAGAACAACTCTTGGAATTTAGTTTGAAAGTTTTTGGGTTTTTTGGCCGACATGAAGTACAGTTTTCGTCTTTTGGCGTTTCATTTGCACAAGTGGTGAACATTTTCAAGAAATCATTACATAACAGCAGGCAAAAGGCTACTTCTTATGCCTTCTCCTACTTGAGTCTCACTGCCTTGTCAGGATTAGCCTGTTGAGCCAGTCTGTTTTCCCCCATTGGCCGAAGTTGTTCCTAAGGGCTCTGGATAATGCTTGGGTTTCATTCTCATCATTTTTAAAAGAGGAAACCAAGCACTGTTTATTTTCACCCTTTCTTCCTTTCTGTTGAAGCAGTTCTTGTGCTTTTGAATTTTGATTGCTTCCCTAAAAATATGTGGAAAATATCTCATGTCGTTGGATAACACTTGGGTGTTTGTGAAAAGAATTTTGTGGTCCTTGGTCAGGGCATGCTTTGCTATGGCTGACTTTTCCACAAGTGCACAAGATATGGTAAACCCCAGCTGTTTTAGTCTGTCCCGTTGATCTTTTGCTGACCTGAGGCATTCACTTAACTTTTTGGTTGGCTTGAAAATAGTCTTGATGCCAAATTTTCTCAGGTGTCGTCCAATTCTGTCTGTAACTCGAGGAATGTAATGGAGAAACACTTTTAAGGTCGTTGTTTCTTCTACTTTCTGTGAGGCATTTTTTGGATGTATGGCCCTCATTACATCCCCCATAGAGTATCCATTGGCCCGGAAGATCTTAATCAGGTGTAAGTTTTCTTCATCAAAATGTTCTGGCTCACAGATTTTTCTTGCCCTTTCCACTAGAGCTTTGATCATACCTTGCTTCTGGGCAGGATGATGATTAGACTTCCAGTGCAGGTATATGTTCATGTGCATCTTTTTATGGTAAACCGTATGGCACAGTCTGTTACATTTCCCCGTGACAGAACATTTAGAAACGGAAGGGTCCCCTATTCTTCTTTCGTGAATTTGATGTTATGATATATACTGTTCAGATGAACTAGGAACTCTTCAAGTTTTTCCTCTCCATGACTCCATAAAACAAATGTGTCGTCCACATACTGAAACCAGGTTGACGGCTAGTATTGTGCTGTTGCCAAAGCTTGGGCCTCGAATCTTTCCATATAGAAGTTGGCCACAACCGGGCTGATTGGGCTGCCCATGGGCACCCCTTCAGTTTGTTCATAATATTCTACACTCCAACTGAAATATGTAGTTGTGAGACAGGCGTGGAAAGTCCCCAATATCTTTCATGAACAGTTAGGTGATCTAATCCATGACATCTCTTAGCGGTAAATTTGTGAAGAGTGATGTAACTTGACATCAAAACTGACCAATATTTCGTTGGGCTGAAGCACTATATGACTAATCTTTTCTATAAAATACTTGGAGTCCCTGATGAAGTTTTCCGTTCCACCGATGTGTGTCCTCAGCATCGCTGCTAGGTGTTTTGCAAGCTAATATATAGGAGATCCAATGCTGCTCACTATAGGCCATAGAGGAACTTCTGGCTTGTGCACTTTTGGCAATCCATAAATGTGTGGCGGAACTGCCTCTGATTTACACGCAGTTTTCTTGATGTCTTCTATAAGAGAGGATGATTTAATGAGCCGGTTCATCTGACGAAGTATCTGTTGCATCGGATCCCTCTTTAGTTTTCTGTATGTGGCCAGGTCCAACAGGTTCCACATTTTTTCATAATCTTCAGATTTTAAGGTGATCGTGGCGTTTCCCTTGTCAGCATCACCAAGATGTTCTTATCTGCTTTTAAAGATTTGATTGCTTGTATCTCTCCCAGTTTCATGTTTGGCCTAGGCACTTTTGCTCTCTGTAGAATGCAAAATGTTTCAATCCTGACTTCTTCTGCCTGTTCGGTAGAAAGGCTTCGGATCACAGCTTCCACGTTCGTGACGATGTCCTCCATTGGCACAGTTTTTGGCATGGTTGCGAATTTTCCTCTTCTCGATAGCATTGTCGTCTCCTCGGTTGAAAGGTTTCTGTCACTCAAGTTTATAACAGTTCTTGTCATGTCCAGAGTTCGATGACACTTACGTTGCTCAAACTTTTTTTCTGTCGGATGGTTGATGAAAACAATTGGTTCTCCATCTCTCTGTAGGTGATAGCGTTGATCTTATCCCAGTCTTCTTGATCCATTCCAAGACTTGTGCTGTAGAAAATATCTAGTTTTTCATCAACATGAATTAAATCCCATCTAGTGAACCGGATATGTTCACGCAGCAGAGCCTTCTCACAGTGTCAATATGCTTGTTCAGCTTGAGACGAATGAAAGCTTTGGCTCATCAGAAAACAGGCACAACATTTGAGTCCTGACATCGTGTTAGAAAGATCAATGATGACAGTAGGCGTGCTTTCTTCTTCCTGAATTTTTCTAACCGCCGATATAGTTGGCACGTTTCTTCCCCATAGAGGTGTTTAATGAAACAAAAAAGGCTTTCGTGTAAATTAGATGCCCTGACCAAGGACCACAAAATTCTCTTCACAAACACCTAAGTGTTATCCAACGATACGAGATATTTTCCACGTATTTCCAGGGAAGCAATCGAAATTCAAAAGCACAAGAACTGCTTCAACAGAAAGGAAGAAAGGATGAAAATAAACAGTGCTTGGTTTCCCATTTTAAAAATGATGAGAATGAAACCCAAGCATTATACAGAGCCCTTAGGAACAACTTCAGCCAATGGGGAAAAGAGACTGGCTCAACAGGCTAATCCCGACGAGGCAGTGAGACTCAAGCATGGAGAAGATGTAAGTAGTAACCTTTTTCCCACTGTTAAGTAATGATTTCTTGAAAATGTTCGGCACTCGTGTGAACAAAACCAAATATCGAAAGACGAAAACTGTACTCCATGTTGGCCAAAAAACCTGAAAACTTTTAAGCTAAATTATAATTTATACGATGGCCACGAAAGCCTTTTTTGTTTCATCAGAACAACTCTTTTCAATATGATTTGAATGGAGCAAATTGAGGGAAATGATAGCATTTGAAATGTAATGACCAGCGAGTAAAAACATTGCACTGTTGAAAACTTTTCTTAGCAACCTTCTACAAACTGGTGCAGTATGCTCTTTGTACACTTTCTGTTATCAATAAATCTCTCATTGGATATGTTTGTTGTTTTGGTCCCTACAGATGTTCAGGTATTCAATGTGCTTTCTAAGACCCCTGACCACACCATTCCTTATTCTTGAATTCATTTCAAGGAAACTATTGTTATGCTGACCAATAATAACAGTGGAATACAAAGGAAAAATCAACAACTCTGTTTTGGAGAAAAAAAAAACAAAATTGATGGGAGAAAAAATGTTATGATTTTTTTCAGAAATTGACTTTGTATACATCCAAATGACAGTTGGGGTTATAACGAGTTTGGCGCTAAAATGGGTTTTTTACATTATAATCATTACATGGAAAATTCGTTTACTGAAAATTTATGGCGCTAAGCAGGGTTGGTGCTACAATGGGAGGCATTATAAAAGGGTTCGACCGCACTTTTTATAGTTTTTGTAATAATAGAAAGAAACAAAAGTTAATATACATAATAGAAATATGATACTTAGACTTTCCAATCAGTTTTGTACATGATCTGTATTGAATGCAACAAAAAAATAGTTTTCATTTCACATGAAATCAAATTCATTCTCTCATCTTTTTTGCAGAACTACATATCCTTGGCTTTAAAAGATGCACGTATTGAAGCTAGATTGAACAGCGAAAGCAGTGGTGAAGTTTCAATGGTATCTGACCGTACACTTGGTACTGCTTTATACCATAATGTTGCAATATTACGCAAAAATAGAAGGTTTGTAATATTATTTTAAAATTGATTTTTATATGCAACCAAACGCATTTTTAAATGGAGAATTTTTTAAAAAAATACTCTTAGTTCCAATTACAGGGCATACCTGAAAATAACCAGAATTGCCTTATGGTATGCATCCATAGCATGCGGTTCTGCTGCTAGTTAAGTGTAAAGCCACTCCTCCTGAGCCAATGTGCTGTTGCTTGGGAAGGTTGTGTTTGGCATCCATGAATTTTTTTATGGGAGCTGTTTAGCCTGTTCCTTGTTTTTGGTCATGGCAGCCTGGTGGTGCAAGCAGCACAAACTGTTGGGAATGTTAAAAAAAGCTTACAGGGGGATGGTACTATGCGTAAAACTCAAGTGTGCGAATGGTTTTACTATTTCAAAGAAGGTGAAATGTCTACTAACGACCAACCATGCTGTGGACAATCTTTAACTTCCTGAATTTCTTGTGCAACTTTCCATTTTTTATGTGAGAGGGTTAGTGCATAAAGAATTCTTTCCTCAAAGTCGGACTATTAACCAGGCTTTCCAATTGAAGGTGTTGAGAAGATTGCATTACAGTGTGCAACAGAAAAGACTCGATTTGTGAGAGATCGGCAACTGGTTTTCCCATCATGGCAATGCTCCATTTCATACAGCACTCACAGTGCACCTATTTTTAATATGAAACAGTATTACTAATGGGTTTTCTTCCTCCTGTCCAGGGGTGGGTTTTTCAGGTGAAAAACTGTTTTTTAACATGGTAAGCATCGAAAACTGCTTTAAACTGTCAAAAACCAAAAGTCAAAACTAAATGAATGCTTCTGGATAATATTTTGATCACAATAGGTATAACATGATGAGAAACTTTTTTCTTATTACTCCCAGTATCATACTATATCTTTAGTATATCAGACTATCATCGGTTTGATATACTAAGGATATAGAGTGCTGCTATTTTTAAACAATAATTTATTACAATAATTAAAACAAAATATGAATAATAATTCACAATTTTGGATTTTTTGACATAAAAAGAATCTAGAACATATAATATATAATTTTATGTTTCATTTTATCTAAACTACTGGGTTCTTGTGTTCAATTTATGAAATAAAAAATAGATCTGCTTATTCAAAATATGTGTGATCAGTTTTTGACCTGAGAAGCTATCTCAGTATTAAAAACGATCAAAAACTTATTGTCAATGTTGTCAAATAGTTTTTTAACCTGCTATAGATATGTTAAATAACAGAAAACATACTTTTATGCTGATTAAAGTGTTTTATATTTTGAACTGCCGTATAATTTTGAATATGTTGATATATATCCTTCCTACTTATGACGTATGTGTGAGTAAATAATTATAACCAGAATATTCAACCAAGTAAGACACATATTTAATACAAATTTAAACACTTAAAATGGGAGAAAACCATCGAGCTTATAGTACTGGAGGGAGCATCCAGCCACCGCGACGGCAGCGACATTGAATGCAAGGGAATCATGTGACTGTGAAAACATAGTTTCTGCCTAGTAATTTCCCCATAGAAATGTACAGTTCGGTCTCTAAATACTGTATCATAGCTGCCAACTTTTGAAAATGAAAATTCGGGAGATTTTCGCGCAAACCCGTATGTTATGCTTAAACCACTCCCTAATAAATACAATAGGGATTTTTCAAATAAAATAGGGATTTTCCAAACATAAAAGTTAAAGCGTAGGGAATAAAATCCCTACTCAAAAACTGAAGTCAAATTAAAATAGGGATTTTACACACATGGAAGTTAAACCCTTGGAAATAAAATTCCTACGCAAAAAACAAGTGAAATTGGAGGCCAAAACTTCAATGATGTAAAAATAAATATTGTGTTCAATCAGAAACGCTGCGAACAAACATTCTGTGCGAATGCCCCCAAAATCATCGGAAGATGAAGGAAAGCACCGTCAATTTTTGAAGAACACTGAATTTTTGTGACACTTGTTTGTATTTTTTTTCATTTCACATGAGTGATGATGTCACTCTTTCCACCATGACCGATGTTTATTTCCGTAACACAACTTGTACAAAAAGGAAAAGTCGGTCCTCTTCTGGAACGTTTGATGAAAGGAAATTCATTGGAATAAGTATCTTTAAAATTGATTAAATATGTTTTTGCTTATCAGTATTCATGCTTTGATATATCGTACGTATGTAACTTCAACAAAAGAAATTTTGACCATATGCACGTCACTATAATCTTCGATTATTATCCTGGACTATTGGCTGCTAAGCCATTTCCCTGCACGATAAGACAAACAACTTTCTTGTTACCATCAGAGGGTTTGTAAAACTTCCTGAAAAAGGGAATTTCCCCATTTACGACGTGTGACGTCATTTCGAAAGGGAAAAAAAAGGGCTTCATGCCCGACCAGAAATTCCTTAGGGACTGTTTTCATAAGCGGGGATTTTTTTTAATGAAGTAGGTAATTTTTAGGGACAATTAGGGATTTTTGTGATTTTCATAAAAATTCGGGAGATTTAAGAACTTTTCGGGAGGTCGAGCGATGAAGCTAAAATTCGGGAGATTCCCGAAAAATTCGGGAGACTTGGCAGCTATGCTGTATTTTAAAGATTTAAAAAAAGATAGAGAACTCATCTAAAGATGAAAAAAATATTGAATTATTTATTTCATTAATACTGGAATAACTTATTTTGTTAATGCTGAAAAATTTCTTTCATCAATTCTGGACTGTTCCTTCATTAATTCTGGAATTTTCTTTCAATAATGTTGGAGTTATCTCCTTTATTAATTATTATTTCTTTCATTAATTCCAGAATTATCTTTCATTAATGCTGAAGTTATCACTTTCATTTATTTTGGAACTGAAATTATCTCTTTCATTAAGTCTAGAATTTTTCTTTCATTAATTTTAGAAATTGCCGAAAATTAAGAAAACTTTAATTTTTTCAAGTTAGAAATTTCAATCTAAAAAAGACTGTAGCTTATTTAACATCTCTTGCTCCAAAAATTCATACATCATCCATGCTTCTCTGTGACTTTTGTAGTCCACAGTTTCCAGATTCCAAAAAATGGAAAGTGACCCAACGCCCAGGGTATGAGGAAGTATTTCCAACCAACAAGTAACAAAAAAACAATGAAACGAAAAATTGTCGAAGTATATGAGAGAAATTTTGTGAAAATTTATCAACTGGCTAATCCATGGGAAATTTCAAAAAACTTTCGGACACATGTCAAAATCTGACTGTCACAAAGTTATACTATAAACAGGGGTAACTTTGTGACTTTATTTAGTGAAATATTACATACCAAAATAATAATTAATTAAAAGGCTCATTCATAATTAAGAGATGAGTAATGATTATGAGAGAGAAAGATCAATAACATGTTTTTAAAAAATATTGATATTTTCACCTAGAAACCTTACATCATAGTTTCTCAAATTTATTGATTCATCGCCTCCAGGGCCGGATTAACCATTAAGCAAAATAAGCACGTGCGTAGGGCTTCAGGAGAAAAGGGGCACCACAAAAAATTATCAAACAGTTCATTTTTTAAAAATGAAAAAAAAAGTTTTCCCAGCAGTAGGAAATCTTAAAATTTTGAGAGCACTTGATTGTACAGCTGAAGATTTTTATCAAAAGGTTGGCCGAGGCCAAAACTACAAGAGGGCAGGGAGGGTCTGTTTCCCGGGCGTTGGACTGGCAAGGTTGTCGAGTTTATTCTCTTTAGTTAAAATTTACAGGGGGGGGGTGCAAAAATACACACAAATATCATAAAATAATAATGTTGGTACACACCTCCAAACGACAGTAAATTTTTGTTTCCAGTTGCGGCCCTAAGGTCCACACAAAAGCAGAGAAATCAAGTTGATTTCAAGCACGAACTTGCTTAAATGCTCAGTTTTCTGATTGACATTTTGTTTTGTTTCCATAAAGTAAGCCCGAAGCTGTCTCAACAGCATTAACCCCCTCAGGTGAGGTAAAACAAATATTTCGGAGGCCCCCATCTATCTATATACCTGTCTACCACACAATTAGCATACTAATTCTCTCCACAACTTTAACCAGATCAAATTGTTATGAAGCCTTCCCTTCACTCAAATCTTTCCAGTCGTGACATCACACACACACCCCAGAAAAAACGAGTCATCTGAACCCCCCCCCCCCCTTCGCATCACCTGCTTACCAATTTGCATATTTATCCTACTTCATATGGGTTAATACGGCTCTCTCTGATCGCCTCCCCTTCTTCAAAAAAATTTCCTTCTCATCAGCCCCCAACCCACACCTGCCCATAGGGTCCTATACTAAACCCAAAGCTTCTATTTCCCCCTAGACCTTTTCATCGCCCCCAAAAAGGTGATATTGCCCACTGTGAGAATACTGCTTTACATGAACATGAAAAACTGTCTCAAAGTAGCCTTGGTTTACAGTATATGCTCTATCTGTTGGAAATTAGTCAGTAGTTTTGTGAAATATTGGGATGCTGGAAACTATTTTTCCATTAAACGTGTGGTTGTTTTTATTGAATAAATATATATTTTTTTATTTTAGGTTACTTTTACGTGTAGATGATGAAGAAGAAGCTGAAATTCGTCTTCCTAGGGGTGTAAAAGATATGCTTGCTTTGAAAAAGGGTGGGCTGTTCTTTGGTGGTGTAAAAAAGGAAATAACATTAAAACAAAACATGGCTGCAAGCATTCTACCATTTGTAGGTGTAATACAAGATGTCATTATCAATGAAAGGTTGTATGCTCATTTCTTGAGAGAATATATCTTTTTGAAACTATATAACTACCTTAAATCATACGAGTTAAAAATATATTTATTCTCTAGATAGTTTTATGTTGAAAATCCACAAAATAATTTGACTTTTTTTTTATATTTGTTCACAGTACTTTTTTTTCAATTCAAATTAGTTGGTTGTTACAAAAATCGAGGGTGGGAACTCTACACCAAAATTAACATCCTGCACCAATATTGTATTTTCGTATTTTTCTGTGCTAAATAATGCTTGTATGTGATTTTTTTTGTGTCTTTGAGCTCCGTGAAATACTTTTATACCTGCCTTGTATGTGTCAATGCCAAGCTTCACTGACTGTTTCATATTCAGGAAAAGGAGAGAGATGCCTAAGAATTTCCTTCCCCGTGTGCTGCAAAACGATTCTTTCCCAGAGAGCGTGTTTTATACCCCACCATACTTTAGCATGACTCTCCCCTACCCAAACATCTTCCATAGCTCAGCTGGACAAATCTATTACCCAACATGCGTGGGGCATATGAAAATTCTGCTCGGGTATATATATTTTTGGACCACATGCCCGATGTTGGCATGTAAAAAAATCCGAAAAATAAGGGAAGTAAATTCTGAGAGTTCATATAAATCAGAAATGCAAAATATATATATATACTGTATAATTACGTACAGAGATCCCGTTGATATGCTCTAGTGGGACAAACACCTGGAATTTCGGAAAAAGATGAATAAAAATTTGGTTCATGTGTCCTATGGAACGCGTTTTCTAGTAGTAGACACAGAAAGTGAAAGAATCTAGTTATAAGCTCGTAAATTAATCTTTTTTTTTTCAATGAATCTTTGGATTGAACATATTTTTAGAAATAATTATTTATTTGCTTCACAGAGATACCAGTGAATGATGGGGGTTCTTCCACTGTTTCCTGTAAATTCTCGAGAGCCTTATAATAATTGTTATCCATGGTTAACAAAAGTGTATCATCTGCATATGTTATGGGGGGCTTTGCCCCCCAAAGCATATGTTATATGCTTTGGGGGGGGCAGGCATGTCATTTATGTATATGACATACAATTTTGGGCAGAAACAACTTCCCTGGGGTACTGATGCCCTAATCTTCCGAAGGGAGGAGGTTGCGTTGCCTACCTGCACTCTGAATTTTCTCCCCGAAAGGTAGCTTCAAATAAAATATATGAATTCAGAGTGATAATTTGCATCAATTAATTCTGAGAACGAGAACCTCCCCGCTTTGAAAATACACTAAAAATGGTATAGTGTATATATATATGTACAAATATATATATACATGTGTTTTGCACCTCCTCCCCCCGGAAAAAGTTGAAATGACGGCCCTGGGATTATCAGAAGCAGAAATTCGTACATTCCATGTTCCGAAAATAAACTTTTCTGCTAAGCACTACTCGGAACTAATTGAATGGGATTAAGTGCGAGCGACTGAACCACCTATTATAAAAAATCAGGAAATGGACCCACAAAATTTATCTGAACCTGCTTTTCCATCTATACTAAATTTTCTGTGTCACACAAGCAGTTGAACGTGTAATGTATCACAGCTTTGGGTCACTTGTTACAGATGTCCAGATAATCCCCCCTAGTTAACTAGCTAACGAATGCTAGGTCCTTCCCTCGGGCGAAGATCCGGTTGTGTCAGTATGACTTTTTGTGCTTAAGTTCAAAGTATGTGATTACTCATTGTAAAGAAATAATTGTTTTCATTTACCTTGTTTAATTAACAGAGGGCAGCGGACTTCCGCTGGTTACGTATAATCCATTGTCTTGGTCTCACCCTCAATAGCCTTACCAATATTGTGGGTAAAGTCCGGCCGGCTTCCTCCATGATTATCGAACTGTTGTCAACCAAAAATACAGAATATCCGAAATAATTGTTATTGTGTTTGAATATGCAAATCAAAGCATTTATCATAGTTTTCCCAATATGCTGGAGGAAATGTGTTCTTTCAGTGCATCGTTTTGTTTTATAGTAACCGAACAGGTTTGTTCTCGGTTACTATAAGTAGGCCTGGATAAACCAGAAGTGTTGCATTCAATCTTCTAATTAATTGAATGGGATCAAGTGCGAGAGACTGAACCACCTATTATAAAAAATCAGGAAATGGAACAGCTCAAACAGTTCGTTCTACTCCCTCCACTCAGTGGGGTTGATGGGTGACTAACCCCCTACTAACTAGTTGATGTTGTTGTGATGTCACTAATGTCGTAAAAAGGTGATTTCCTAAGCTAAGCTACTCCAACTGTTCTGGGTAGTTGTTTCAAATATAATCTTCTAGTCAACCAATAGTCATTTATCATGCATTCTAGTGAGTTGGAAAGTGGTTCCTTGAAAGGGTCAGGTGATCCTTAAAATGATACGTCAGTCTGCAGCTATGTACAACTAGGTCTTCAACGTAGTGCCAATGATCATTAGCATGTTTTGTCGATGGGTGTGATTCAACGAATTCTTCAAGTGGTGCTCTGAATCCTATACATTTCGAGGTGAGCTTCCTTGAGTGGTCAACATCATTCGCCTCGCCGGAAAATGGGACACTTTGTTCTCGACGTAGGACTTACGAGTTGTTTTACAATGTCTCGCTGATAATAGGAGTTGATCCTCAGCTGTATTGGGTGAGAATTTGTTGTTTTGTGAATCAGTGTAGTTATCGATTTCAGAACTAACATGTTATCTATTGAACTCTAACGTGTAACTTGTTCAAAGTATGTTGAAGCAATAAATGTTTTGATCTAGAACTTGCCTAGTTCACTTATTGCCTGTTGAGTTAATTGGATCCTTGAATCATGGGACTGTAGCATATAAATACGCAACTGAAGCATCTCTTGCTGTATCAACAACCAAGAGTTGTGAAGGCTTCATTCAAGCCAGAATAAAATCGAGGAGTACTCTTCATTAGTTTGAAAAAAAGCAGACTATTTTGCAAAAAAGTGAAATGTAATAACAGTGTGGTAACAGAGGAAGCAATAGGGGCATTCTCCTGACACCTATATCGTCAAACTATGTTTTTTTGTTCTTTTAATTTGGAACATGGTTACAGTTTTGGCGCCACCCCTTCCCCCCCCAAAAGGGTTTATTTTCAACTCCTTTTATCACTCACTATATTCGGAGTGCTTGAAAAATTCTCCTTTGAACTGCTGCAATGCTGCGTATTTGCTTGTCAGTTATTATTTATATATAGAACTCTTAACTTGTGAGTATTTTTCTCTGGGTTTATATACAGGGTGATTATAAAAAAACTATCCCGACATGTGGGCCCCTAACTATCATACCATTCACAGAAACTGAATGAAATTTTGGCATAAGGTATTTTGATGTATGCGCTCAAGAATGATATGGAAAACAACAGTGTCACTCTAACAGTTACGGTTACAGTGAGAACATTTCGAAAATATCAAATGGCAACACCAAGTTTTTTGTATTGGAATGTGATCTCCATTGTGAAAAACCCCAAATAGCGTTCGAACGGCAACTGTAGCATGAAAATCACCGGCGGTAGATAGGCTAAAAGTGAGGACAACCAATAAGGACAGAGAAGCAGCATAAAATAAAGCATTTTATTGTGTTTCACAAATTTTCCACATGACCTTGTGGAGGACTAATCAGGCTGGGATCTCAGCCGAAGAAACGGTGTGACGAATGAAACAAACATTAATGCTCTGGTGCACGGCAAAGTCCTTTTTACTTTTTCCTTGCCTAGCTCCGGGGATTTTCGTGCTACAGGTGCCATTCCAACGCTATTTAGTGTTTTTCAGTATGGAGATCACATTCCAATACAAAAAACTTGGTGTTGCCATTTGATATTTTCGAAATGTTCTCACTGTAACCGTAACTGTTAGAGTGACACTGTTGTTTTCCATATCATTCTTGAGCGCATACATCAAAATACCTTATGCCAAAATTTCATTCAGTTTCTGTGAATGGTATGATAGTTAGGGGCCCATATGTCGGGATAGTTTTTTTAAAATCACCCCGTATATATATATATATATATATTCAGTTCTGCCTCATGTACTGAATATCTTTTAAATTAAGTGTTTTTTTATTTGTTTTTTTATTGCTTTTTAAAAATCATCAATTTGGTTTATGTTTAAAAAGATGTTTATAATGTGTACTTAGAAAAGTCTTTTGCTCGACCTTTAGGGTCTGTGAGGAGCCTTAAGATATTAAATTATTTTCCTAGATTTTGGTATAACTTCTTAAAACCTTGAAAGACATCTTTTGAATATTAAGGCAACATCAATTTCCAAAAAAAAACAACCCTTTTTCGTTCCACCCTTTTGTGTATGTCAGCGCTACCTATCGGCTGTTTTTGAGTTATTTTTTTCCATCTTAAAAAAATTCCAGTGACCTGGCAATGCTAACCCTGCAAACCGTTTTTTCAGTTATTTTTCCAATTTTAATGAATTTTTAAAGTTTCTACGGAATTTTTGCCCACCCTGTATGTTTATATGAGTAAATAAAAATTACATCAAAATTATTTAGTCATCCATACGAAAATAACAAACAAAGTTTTTGAGTTTTGTTGATTGGTGCCACACATCTTGTGGCACCATTTGAAGCATTTGGAACACTTTATCAGTTTTAATATAATTATAAAGTCATATTTCTTTGTTTATTTTTGGGAGGTTTTGGTGATGATGTTCCAGGCTGATATTCATCTTCGATGATGAGACTTTGGCCTTTGATTAGAATTGTTTCTTCTTATGTTCTTCCACCATTTAGTTCTTTTCCATAGAGAATTTTAGATAAATACTGCATTTCTTTTACAAAGAAACGTTTACTTTCTCTTTATTTCTATGCTTAATTTATACAAATATTGTGTATATGTCTTATTTCATAAGGGTCATTCAAGTATTATGTCAGCATATTTTTAGCTATTTTTGACACCCCCGTCAGCAAAATTAAGTGAGCTCTGCTTCACCTTCTACTGCATATTATTGGAATTAGAGGTGTAGTCAGGGCTGGTGTCCTCCCCTCCCCAAGATGATCATTTATTTTTACAAAAAATTAAAATATTGAAAGAAATTACCTTTATTATTTTATATGTTATTATAATCAATTTCTGTTGATTTCAATTGTATTTCCTGGCTAATAACTGAAAATTTCTGTTTGACTTCTTTGATTACAAGCAATTCAAAGAAATTCTGATGCTCTTTATTTGACGAATCAGTAATAAATATGGTAACCTTGTTCTGCTCCTGACCTTACCGCACGTTAGAACAAAGGAAAAAAGGTGAAAGGAAAAAAACAAATGAAAGAGTAAAACAGTAAAATAGATAAGTTGGTAAAAATTTAGGTACAAAGTTAGATTTCTCTTTCCAACCTCACCCAACCTGATCTTTTTCACTGTCATAAGAAAGATACATCATGAAAAAAAAATCACAGCAGGGTATACAAAGAAGCAAGAGGGAAAAAAACACATAGGGTTGCAAACATTCTTCGCAAAGATGAGGAGAGAGAGGAAAGAAAACAGAGTGAACTTGTTTGAATTTATTCCACTGGCATTTGGACACAGTATTACATCCTTGATCGTAAAGTGGTTAAAAATTCCTTGTGCCCTACTTCCCAAGCCTTTTATGTTCCCTCAAATGTTGATCCTGTGTATGCTCCTGATTGGGATTGCCCTTTGAGAATATGCATGGTGAATCTGATACTGCTGTAATAAACAATGTTGTGTATGCACAGGGATAATTTTTCATGAGGGTACAGACTAACACACTATATTTTTAGTTTTGAGCATCAATTAATGGAGTGGTATATCATCTTCACTCCAGAGCTATTTTTAATTATTCTTTTTTCAATTTGATATCTGAGGTGCACACGTGTATGTAACTCAAATGATATTGACCCAAATTAATTAATCAATAACTTTATTTCTTTTTTTTAAAGAACTTTTGACCTACAATGAACACAAATCAATCTAAAAAAATGTTATTAATAGTTTTGGCTCAAGTGTGAAGAGGATAAATAATTAACAGATGAGTAACATATTTTAACCACATGCTTAAAAACCGTGGGAGTATACCAATATATATATGTTTGTATTTGTACATACATACATGTAATATAAAACAATGTGTTGCCATGAGAAAACATTAGTATGAATTTCATGGATCTGTCTTGGAGGAACATCGGTCCCTTGGGGATCATACCTTTGTATTCAGTGGTGTGTTGTTTTTGTGTTTTATGTCTTTGTATTGTACTAATATGTGTGAAAGAATTATAATAAAATATTTCGATACTTAAAAAAAATTAGTAAAGGTGCCATTACTAAATCATAATCGTCTTCGCCGTCGTTGGGAACGGACGTGCTATTATCGCGCTCCGCTCACCGACACGCCAGTGCGCCATTTTGTGTCTTTCTTTGTGTTTTTCTTCGTTCTCGTGAGTTTTACTTAGCGTGTTGTTTATTTTTGGGTCATATTCTGCGGTGATTTTCTTTTTTTTTTAGCGCACGTTGGATTGTGAGATAAGTGGTTTTTTTTTTTATATTGCTCTCATTTTTTTTTTAAATTTTCGTTGTGTATTTTCGATCGACTTATATTTATTTTTCTCGTTCGCATTTCATTTTCGTTGTTTTTTCGCCAGGTTCGCTCGCTTCTTTGATATAAGTTCGTAGGTTTTGGACGTTAGTGTTAGCAAACAGTGTATACTTTTTCCCGGGTACTCTCAATAACGTTGTTTTCCTTCCATTTGGGCCTATTGTTGTAGTGTTAGTGTTTTGAGATAGTTAGCTAAGTTGTTAGTTAGTTAGAGTCGATAGGTAGTTAGAGTTGTAATTCTAATAAGTATAAATTGTACTTCGTAGCTTAATACTTTTTTTAGAGGGTGTTGTATTCTTTATATACATATTTATTTTATTCTTCGTGATTTAGTGCTGAGCATTCTACTTTACGTAATTTTTTCGTATAATCTCTTACGTATATTTTGCCTAGTAATGTATTTTACATTATTTTAATTTCCAGTTAACGTTTCTCATTTTCGTATTGTTAAGTATTATTATTATTATCTAGCTTTAGCAATAGTGTTAGTATGCCTCGACCTCGACTAGTGTTGTGTAGAGCTTGCGACGGGAGGTTTCCCTGGTCTAGGGGTATAGTAGCTGATAGTTTCAATTGTAAGGGGTGCTTGGATAGAAAAAGGCTGGAACACGAGGTCGAAGCTTTACGGGAAAAAGTTAGGGTGCTAGAGGGTCCGGTTATAACGGACCCTCTGGTCGTCGAGCCACCTGTTGATGAAGAAGCAATCTCCACGAACAACGACATTTTAGAGGGCGAATGGGTGGTCGTGGATGAGGTAGAGGGGGATAGTGATAGGGGTTTAATCATCGGCGATTCTATGGTTAGGGAACTTGGGAACCGAGTGTGTAGGGATTTTCGGGGTTTCGAGCGCTGTTGTCTTCCTGGGGGGAAGATTGGCAACGTTCGAGACGTTTTTCATCGCCGAAAGTTGCCCTTGCGGGTGATTCTGTGGGTGGGAACAAATCAGGTAGGAGCGAATATTAGTGAGTCTCTGTCAGAGTACCGGGATTTACTATTATCCGCTAGGGAGGGGGGTTCAGATGTGGCAGTGATTCCAGTGCTGCCAAGGGGTAGTAGGGGATATAGGAGTAGGATCCACCAATTCAATATAGGCCTGAAGGACATTTGCTCCTCACTTGGGGTCACGTTCTTGGAGCTTCCCGCATTTACCGATAGGTGGCTTCGTTCGGATGGGATCCATCTAAATAAGAGAGGGGTCTGGGAGGTTTACGATAGTCTTAGGTCAGGTTTTTTACTCCCAGACCACGTAGTCGGGAATGCGGGTTAGTTAATGATAATCACAACAGTACTGACGGGGAATTACCCACCTCTGACTTGGATGGCTTCTCGATTGACAACAAACCACCGGGCAAATTAAAATGTGTGTTAATAAATGCCAGGAGCTTGGGTAACAAGAAAGATTTTTTAGAAACTATGATAGTTGTGGAGGACTTGGATCTTATAGCCATTACAGAATCTTGGGCAAACGATGGGGATGAATCTTTCTTACACATCTCCGGATACGATACTTTTTTGAGAAATAGATCTGATAGGAAAGGGGGTGGAGTGTTGATATACGTGAAATCATGTTTGAAGGCTAGAGAGTGTAACGTGCAGAGAAGTGATATTGAAACCATATGGGTTGAACTTGAGAACAAAAGACGTCATAAGCTTATTGTTGGGGTTTGTTACAATCCACCGAATAGGGATCAAAATTATATCGCCAAAATGCACGATGAAATTTCCTACATGTGTAAGCGAAAGAGGGTTCTCATACTAGGGGATTTCAATTACCCGGGTATTGATTGGGAGAACCTTTCATCTGGAAATCAGTATGAAAGAGACTTTCTTAAGTTGGTGCTCGAAAATTTTTTGTATCAGCATGTATCAGAAGCCACTAGGGGTACTGCTATTTTGGATTTAGTTCTTACTAGTTCTGAGGATCTAGTTGAACATGTTTCGGTGGGGGAAGAGTTTTCTTCCAGTGATCATCGTATCGTCAGATTTCACTGTAACTTTTCCTCGGGTAAGGTTGATAACAAAAGACTGGTTCCTTGTTTTCGGAGAACTAACTTTGATGTTTTGCGAAGAAGGTTAGCGGAAGTTTTCAAAGACCAGTTGGAATCAGTAGGGGTGGTAAGTCAATGGGAAGAATTTAGTACGAAGCTGTCCTCTGTTTTGCACGACGTCATACCCTTTGTTCGAAAAAAGCGTGTTTGTACATCACACCCTCTATGGTTCACGGATAGCGTGCGGAACCTTTATCTTGAAAAGAAAAGAGCATTCAGAGAGTATAAAAGTGGACGAGGTGACCTATCATTGTTTACTGATAAAAGAAGACTGTTGAAGAAAGCGATAAGGGATAGTAAAAAGCAAGTTGAATCTAGGTTGGCAGATAACATTGGCTCTGACCCAAAATCATTTTTTCGATACGTCAATAATGGATGTAAGGGGACAGTTGGCCCCCTCTCGATAGGAGGCTCAAAAGTAGAGAGCAATGTAGGCATGTGTAGTGCTTTCAATGACTTTTTCGCGTCGGTTTTTAATGGAGATAATGATATTCGATATACGGGTGTTGCATGGGGTAATAAAACGCTCAACGATATTCAAGTGGAAGACGTGGAGGTCCTAAATCTTCTAAGAAATGTATGTGCAAGCAAAGCACCAGGACCAGATGATATCTATCCCAGGGTTCTCAGGGAAGGTGCTAATGAATTGTTGGGGCCAGTCGCACAGATATACAGGAGTAGTGTTGCTGAGGGTATCGTCCCGAGAGATTGGAAACTGGCTAACGTTGTTCCGATATTTAAGAAGGGTAGTAGAGAAGTGGTGTCTAATTATCGTCCAGTGAGTTTGACGAGCTCCCTCTCGAAAATTTTGGAAATTATCATCAAAAGGCAGTTTGTGAAGTGGATAGACGAGAATAATGTATTGTCGGATAATCAGCATGGGTTCAGGAAGGGGAAGTCATGTGTAACTAACCTCCTTTGCTTCTATGATTACGTGACTAAGGCTTTGGGTAAGAGCAAAAATGTCGACGTTGTTTACCTTGATTTCCAGAAGGCATTCGATCGGGTCCAACATGGCAAACTCTTGAAGCGTTTACACGAGATTGGAATAGGGGGCAACTTGCTGAATTGGATAGAATCGTGGTTAAGAGATAGGTCGCAACGAGTTATGGTGAACGGGGAATTCTCTGGTTGGACAGACGTCACAAGTGGAGTTCCTCAGGGAAGTGTCCTTGGCCCCATACTTTTTTCACTTTTTATCGATAAACTCGATCAGGGTATCGATGGAATTACTAGCAAATTCGCAGATGATGTGAAGCTAATGGGGGTAATCGGGAATGAAAGCGATAGGGAGTTGCTCCAGACCAACTTAAACAAGATTGCAGCATGGGCAAATGAATGGAGCATGACGTTTAGCGTAGATAAGTGCATGGTCGCTCATTTTGGTTCGAACAACCAACGGTTCTCTTACGAGTTGAATGGTGTCACTATCCCGGATGCAACTAGAGTCACCGATTTGGGAATTCTCATTGACGAGCGACTTAAGTTTTCTGAACATTGTTCAGCGGTTGTCAAAAAATCGAATAGAATGCTTGGTCTCATTTTCAAAAAGGTCTCTTCGCGTTCTCCTAAAGTCATTCTTCCTCTTTTTCGAGGCTTAGTTCGTCCTGGACTGGAGTATGCTGTAAGGTTTTGGAGACCATACCTACAGAGGGACATAGACTTGGTTGAAGGGGTGCAGAGAAGAGCTACGCGTGTCCTTATTGGCACACAGGGCTTGAGTTATGAAGAAAGACTTCATTTTTTGAATATGTTTACATTGGATGAACGCAGGTGTCGAGGAGATATGATCGAAGTGTTCAAAATTTTCAATGGGATGGATAGGATGGACCATGAACTTTTAGTACACCGCCAATCGACTGCTTTTACAAGGGGACACCAGTATCGATTGGTGAGGGACAATGCAAGGTTATGGTGTCGCAGGGAATTTTTCTCCAATAGGGTTGTTAATAAATGGAATAGCTTACCCCCGGAGGTAGTAAATTGTAACACAATTGACACGTTTAAAAAGAAATACGATAAACATGTTGGGGTAAATCGAGAAGCTATCCATTCTTAGAATAAGACAACCATAAGTAATCTTTATGGGCATCGTATAATATTTTATCATGTGTATATATTGTTTGTAATTTGTGTTAATTGCATTTTTAATTGGGTTGCTGTATTTTTGAAACATATGACAACCATATTTTTATGGGCATCTTTTTATCAGCCACCTCGTTGGGCATTTTGCCTGTTGTGGCGTTGTATTTGTATTTGTATTTGTATTAAGAAACAATATTTTCATAAAGGGTAGTTAGTTAGATAATCGTCATTCAAAAAACTCCCCTTCCCTTGCAATCAAAGGTAAAGAAATCTGAACCCCCCCCCCCCATTGCTGACCCCTATACATATATCCATGAATGTATATTCTTATTCAATAATTAGGCATTAAAATTATTCATCCTTCCTAATTTCTTCATGTCTAGTAGTTTGACATTTTTACTCATAAAATTATTCGAAAATGGCATTGTTATTTAAAAAAAAACGTTCTTACTCCTCAGAAATCGAACTTTCCGCTAAGACAAACGAATGATAACTCGAAGTCTTTTGTCAGCCGCTGCACATTTGCCTGATCAAGATTTGACTGTGCAGTTATGGCCATTCATACTCGTGCATAAATACTTGTCAGTTCATATGGGGTTTCTTATAAACAGTACTTGGTGATGAGATGGGGGAACCTTTATCAAATCATTTATGAAATAGATATCAAAGTAGTTGTTTTGAATATAGTTCTAGTTTCTATTGCATGAAATGCCAATTATATTGGCTAAATGCTTGTTTCAATATTACTCTTATGTTTACTGACATTCAGTCAAAAGTCATGATCTTTTGTAAATCATGATTTATGTTGATAAGACATTTTGGAGCTGTGTGCTGTCTGAAGTTACCATTTGCGCAAATTTGCACATAAGGGATTTGAGTAGCATTGGTTATATGCTTAAAAATTTTAGAACTACCATGAATTTTGATTTTCCATTTTGATCAGGAATCAAATCATTCCAAAGTTTTTAGCAACATCATTTCTCGTGAATCACAATGTTGTTGCTTGAACCAAGCGATCTTTTGGAAATTCACTACAAGGTCATTGTTGCATATTTTCATTCATAAAGTCCCTTTGCCTATATTATTATCTATGTTTTCATTGGTATGAGAATTTTGGATGATTGGGATAATCTACTCATTACTAAGGAAAAACCAATTTGTGAACACATATCTTTTTTACAATCAGTATACTAGATAAAGAAGAATGGTTAATCAAAGTGCTACTGTAGGTGCATATTTATTCTGATTTGCATAATTATCACACTTGTTGTATTCTTTAATTAATCTGAATAGTTTATATTGTTTACAAAAGTTTTTATGAAATCTTGAACCATGCCATTTTAATTGAAATTAATGTTTTGTAAGGTTTAAACTAAAGGTTTCAAACGAACTCTTCCAACATTATTTTCAGGCTAATAGCATTTGAAAATGCTGTGGACTTCAAAGGTGTAGACTTTGGTTTCTCTGATATAAAAAGACCTCAGGCAGAAGAGCTTTTCAAAGAGATGGGAGTGTCTGAGATGGAAGAAAATTGCCAACAGAGAGAGTTAACTGAAGATACAAATATATTTATGTATAGTGTTTCTAAAACTGATTACTCAAGAATAAAAATTGAAAAAAAAGAAATTGCAAAAGAGTATGTATCTAAAAACTTTATAAAAAAATTGACTCTAAAAATTTATTGGATATGTTATTCACAACTCATGCATTGATTGAAATATGTTTCAGTGATTGACTTGCAATGGTGTATCTGATAAATTAACATTTCATTCTTTTGTTTACAGATTCAATATCACACTCCAATTCAAAGCATACTATGAGGATGGCTTATTGTTGTTTGCAAAAAATGATGAAAAAAGACAGTTTCTGGAAATCAGCCTTGAAAATACAAGTCTCATAGTAGAATTTAAGAGAAAAAATCAGCTTAAAAGAATCACTAGCCATTTATTAGATATTAAAAAATGGCATATGGTTAGTAACAGTATAAGTCTGATGTGGTTTTAAATTTGCATGTTTGTATGTTAGCTTTACTCATAAATATGAAGTTTCTAATATAACCATTTTCTTTCTACTTTTTTTCAGTAGAAGTTTTTAAAATTCCATTTTTGTGCCATACTTTATAAAGCATTCATAAATTTAGAAATATAAAATGAATGGAAGATGAACAGTGTAGGTAATGTCCTCTCCACTTGTCAATACAAGATTCATTGAAAGACTGGTTATTTGTGGAGATGAAGATTACAAGGAAGAAAATTCATTGCTGTGGGGGCAGCAATGAATTTTCTTCCCTGTAATCTTCATCTCCACAAATAACCAGTCTTTCAATGAATCTTGTAGTGTAGGTAAGCCCAGAATATAGAGCAGTAGTAACTGGATGCGTTTCTGAACTTATGAGAATGGAGAATTTCTTCCCCCCATAGAATGTAAATACTTGACCAAAATCATTCTTATTAAAAGATAAAAAAAAATAAGCTGCTTGTTCGTCAAGAAACAAAATTGAAATGACCAACCATGGTGGGAAAAAAATGAGAAGAAAATAAGATGGGTGGAGGCTAATTATTGAAACTAATTCGATAGTGATAATGATGATATTAAAAGATATTGTTGGGGAGAGTTTCCCAAACAATGTGCTACAATGGTGGTAGCCTTGATCAGCTACTGATGATGCTGTGCGGAAATGTCCCATTAACAGACATTCCAACATTAGCATGAAACCTCTCAGTTATGAGAGTTATTGATCTTTACTAGGGGTTTGGGAACCTGACTCTCTTGGACAACATAAGTATAGCCCAATGAAGAAAATCACTGAAAATTTTGAAAAATAATAATTGAAGTTCATTTAAATACGGCACTTCATAGGCACTGGAACCTAGGAGTTCAGACCACTGGTAGCATTACATCAGGCTGTAAAACATGGTAAAGACATAGAACTTGATATTGAACAAAAAATTTGCCCTCACTCCTAAAAATTCTCTTTTGATCAGTCCTATAACATGTTATTGTTGACATCGAGGATCCAGTATAACTCCTATAACCCTATCAGACAAAAAGTGGGGGGGGGGGACCAATGCAAAAATAATCACAGACCCTTTCACAGGATGAATTTCATAAATCTTTATGCATATATTTTTCGAATTTTTCCCTTTCCTTATCTCTGTACGCTTGTTATTTGCTTGTCATGTTCTGTTGCATGACCTAGATTGTAAGCTTTTCACTATATTCCTTTCAATTCTGCCTGATTATTCTGTTGCAATGCTCTTAATGGTGAATAATACATTGATTCAACCACCAATCTGATGTTTGTCCTTGCCACAAACTCTTACGTTCTATCTGTCTCACAGGTACACAAAATTTCCATTATGCTATAGCTAATCGGTAAAGAGATCAATGCAATTGAATATAATAATAAAATGCTGCAAGAAACTCAATTACTTCGATTTTTTTTTCCTGAGAAAAAATAAAAAAATCTAAAGAAAAAATTATCTCCATAATATTGAGAGGATCTTCTGCAGATCCGTAGTTGAGTGCGGCTATGTATAGAAACTACAGACAGTATGTAGCAGTTGACAAGTCTGTATTAATGATCTGCAATGGTTAGGTAGGCCTATGGTCTGACTTGAAGAACCTTAAGAAAAATTTTGATACACAAATGTTACAGTGAACCAACAAAGATAGGAACCGCTGGTTGAGCATAGCTTGATCACAGAAAATCGGCATGTGTTTAGGTCACACAACATCATGATGAATGAGTTTATTTCATCTCTTTTGGGTAACACAATTGTAAGATAGTCTCTCTGTATATGTGTGAACGTGCAGTATCATATTCTTCATTGGCATCTTCTCTCTTTAGCTTTTTTTTTTCTTTTTGCTTGTTTACATTTCTAAAATGTCCGAAATCCTGCACAGCGTGATTGATTTTTTATTTCAATTATGAAAAATAATTTACCTTCAAAACTAGAGTTTCTAATACTTTATGTGAAATCCATTGATTAAATCTAAACAATTCGCACGCAGGCACCTTTAACAGCTAGAGCGGAGCTTCCCAAACTTTTTGTTCCATTGCCTCCTCCTTCAGAAATTTTTTTCTCATTGCCTCCCATTTCAAGCCAACCATAGGATCCTATGTTGTTATACTGACAGCTTCTACTGCCCCCTGGACCATTCCATTGCCACACCCAGAGGGCAATATTTTCCATTTTGGGAAACACAGAGCTAGTGCCTGTTTTGAAAATAATCATGGTGGAGGAGGGGTCAGTGCTACATGGAATAAAGTTTTCACTAATTATATAGGCGTATTGTTTCATCATCCAAAAAAAATTTTTTTTTGGTTGCTGTGAAGCGGGCAACCACCAAGTGCAGTATCATTTTAACACATGAACCAACCCATGAATAGGAAGGCCTCATGATAATGAGATCAGCTGCAGTAATTGTGGATGATAAATATTTAAACTGACAGGCTGGTAATTTCAGTCAGATATAAGGGCCTCTGAGCATCCCTTGCGCAGGGTTCACAATGCTCTTGAGACAATCCTGATTAGGGCCCCTGTGATAGAGATCCTGGCACTATTGTTATCTATTTTTTCATTCTTAAAAAGGTATCTTCACGTTCCTCTACAGGCATTCTCTTTTGCTTTTTCACGGCTTAGTTCGTGCTGCACTGGAGTATGCCGTAAGGCTTTGGAGACCACACCTGCAGAGGGACATAAACTTGGTTTAGAGGGTGCAGAGAAGAGCTACGCATACTCTTGTTGGCACACAAGGCTTGAGCTATGAAGAAAAACTCAATTCTTGAATATGTTTACATTGGAAGAACGCAGGTGTCAAGCAGGAAATGATTGAAGTGTTCAAAATTTTCAACAGGATGGATAAGATGGACTATGAGTTATTAATAAACCATCAATCAACTGCTTAGACAAGGGGACACAAGTATCGTTTAGTAAGGGACAATTCCAGGTTGTGGTGTTGCAAGGAGTTTTTCCCTAATGATGTTGTCAATGAATGAAATAGCTTACCTCCAGGGGTTGTGAATTCTAACCAATTGATTAAAATGAAGTACAATAGACATAGTGGGATAAATCAAGAAGCTATACATACTTAATTAAGACAACAATAATCTTTTTCTTAGGCAGTGTATTATATATTATTAAATGTTCTTGGATACATGCTTTTATATTAAATATTTTGCTTATATTTGACATACATATTTTTCATGGGCATATTTTTTCAGCCACCTCGTTAGGCAATTTGCTTGTTGAGGCCCTTGTATTTATATTTGTATTAGTGGAAGTATATGTAAATTTCTAGGTTGTTTTTTCCAGCCAGTTAGAGGAGAGCCAGGAACATAACTTTGTATGGGATGCCTTATGTTATACATAAACCTTGCAAACATAATATTAATTCAGATTATTTTTCAAGACAAGTGTTGCCGGTTTCTTTCATTGAAGTACATATTGTTCCAAATCATACCAATGAATAGCTCCAACAAGCTCAAAGTACTGACAAGTTATGTCAATTCATAAAAAAATGTATAGATCAGGAAAAGGAAAAAGACGCCTTTTACAATTTCTCTCCCCCATTGACAAAAACCTGGCTACACCACTCTGATACTGAGGTTTTCAAAATTAATTCTGGTGTTCTTAAGGGAGAAATTTTGAGCCCTAGTTTGTTCTCACTGTTTTATAATGACCTCATATAATTCACTGAAATTAAGCTGATATAAAAGACTTGTCTTTCCCTGATGGAACATAACTTAATATCTTGCTGTACGTGGATGTCGCAGTGTTACTGGCAGACTCTCCCATGAATTTAAGAACTATTGATATTCCAGAACAGTTCTATAGGGACTATAAACCAACAGCAATGTGAATAAAACAAAAGTTTTGGTTTTCCGTAAGTGGGGAGGTCCAAAAATGACACATTCTTCTACGAAAATAAAAAATTTGATACCATTAATTCCTATACTTTCCTTGGAATTCCTCTGGGACATATCATTTGACAAAAAATTATTTCCAAGCAGAGGGTATATCTGCAATATATTCATTATGGACTACAGACTGCCCCCATATTCACAGGTGTTATGTTCCGGGAGTGACAGTGAATACGAAAATCCATGAATAACCGAAACCATAGGGTCTTTTTTTTTATATCTCGTTTATTGAATATCATGAGATGAGCAGGGTGGCACAGAGGTAGAAGGGAAAGTAAAAGAGGGTGCAGTGATTGTTGGCGATGTTTTCTGAAAAACATTGTGATTTCGGTTTGCCGATTCTTCTTGTTCATATCATCAAGTATTTAGACCATTCTCAAATCTCTCCCACTTCAACATGCCAACTTCTACTTCTTACTTGTCCCACAAGTTTTTTTCCAGACTTCTTTTGAAATCCCAGACTGCGGTCTCCGGGCCTTATGTGCCACTGGGCCCACATGCAATTTTTCTCCCTAGTCATTGGGTTCAGCTATCCATTTTAGTCAAATAGTTTGTACGTTACATCGAGTTGATAGCTGTCTTCATGGGGAGAAAGATGTGAGTGATTCAATACTTGTGAGCGCAGGACTAGGGGGCCACTGCTATAAATCTTTGCTAACTTTATCTAACACAACCCTGCCTCTTTTGAGGTAACGGAAGTAAGTTGCTTTGCATCCCAAGGTTGCTTTGTCCAGGGTTGTGAGCTGTTCTATCTATCTATCTATGAAACCAAACTTTACTTGCATAAAATTCTGTTGAAAAAGAGATGTTTCACCATCTCTTTCCTTTATAGAACATAAACTTTTTTTGCCTTTTCCGTTATAATATTACAATCAATTGGAATACCTTTTTTGTAGCAGTCTTGTACCAGCATCTCCTAGAGATAGAAAGCCTCTGCACGGGCTGCCAATTTCATCTGAAATGTCATTAAAACTACCTAGCAAGTTTGCCACATTTTGAATCACAGCATCCTATTTCGTTTCTTCTTATTTTGATGTAGAATCTACCTGTTTGGCTCACAAATACCGCATGGTGATTGGATGTGGAGAATATAAATCACCAATTCTGAGCCCGATCATTTCTTTTCCACACAACGATGATACTGGCATGAGCAGGGAATTTTTTTCTCTGAATATTCGGAGAGAAAATTGACTACTTGCTGACATTACGAGCAGCGTGCGGAGGCTTTTTGTCTCTAGGAGGTGCTGCTTGTACTCACAAAAGAACAAAAAAAAACAGCATTTTTTGTATGAGAAACACATGGATCCCGTAGGCGATGCAAAGTTTTCACTGCCAAAGGTGCAGCTACAGCCACAGCTGCTCGAATTTTATATTCCTTTTTCGTGATATATCTTACCATAGATTTGTTGATTCCATAATGGTGGCCCACAGCAGCAATTGACTTACTTTCGCCAAGCATAGTCAATATATCTAATTTTTCTTGTAAAGTTTTCACTTTTTTTTTTTGCCTTTTCGAAGCAATATCAGTAGCATTAGCAAAATGAGCCATCCTAAACATGCACAACTCAAATTTGTAAGCAAAATATACGGATGACGATTGCTGAGTGTTGCCAGAAAAAAATTTCCAATAAAGGAAAAATATCCTAGAATATCTGGGGCAGACTGTATTCTTCTGGGAGCCAAACACAGTTCACCCTATAGCTGGTTTAAATTGTTTAATGGTATGGTAACTTTTGTCGTAATCTATGGCTCACCTATCTGGGGTCAGTACATTAATTACCTTCACCAACTGGACAAATTTTTTTGCTTTTTTTGTTAAGAAATTATTTAATTTGTTAAAATATACCCCAAATTACATACCACGATTGGAACTTGGATATATTTCTCTATCTATAACATTTATAAAGTTGATTTTGATTGTTAAATTCTGGACACATATCCTTAGAATACTAGGCGCTACATTTTGTGAGAAATCATATTTACACCAATACAGCAACTTGATCACTGAATCAAAGTTTAACTGGGCTTCAGATGTTAAACTATTATTTGAAAAATCTGGCTATGGGATTGTGTGGCTTTCTCAGGATCCCAACAGTGCTGTCAAGTTTTTGCATATTTTGCAAACATATGTAGACCAAAATCTGATCTGAGTGCTATGGAAAATAGTAATAATCACCCTCATTATATGTTTATCAAATCGCACACATTTGTTGAAGTTTACATGATATCAAAACTTTATATCAAAGTGAAAAGAGTCCTCTTTTGGCTAAGAATGAAACAGAATTCTATTTTTTTCCAGGGTAAAATATTCACAATATCTCCCCACAATTTCTGCAATCTGTGTAATCTGAAAGAACTCGAAACTTGGCATCAGGTTTTTCTTTTTCAATTGCTCAATTTTTCACTCATGTAGTTGGAAATATTTATCTAATCTCACAAACCATTTTGATTTGATTGAGTAGTCTTCTAAAACTCTCTCATACGCAATATCATTCAATTTTTAATTTCATTGTATCTGCACAAAGGCTCAAGATATTCTCGCAAAAAGTGAATATGTGAATAAGCCCTATGTATTCAATGACACGAAAGTATTATGGTGCATTCCTTAAAATTTTATACTCAATGTATTTTTATTTAATGTTTTTTACTCAACATATTTTTTATTAATTTAATTTAATTTTTTTTCAATGATTTTATTCAGTTTACTTTTTAATATTTTTATTCAGTTTACTTTTTAATATTTTTATTCAGTTTACTTTTTAATATTTTTATTCAGTTTACTTTTTAATATTTTTATTCAGTTTACTTTTTAATATTTTTATTCAGTTTACTTTTTAATATTTTTATTCAGTTTACTTTTTAATATTTTTATTCAGTTTACTTTTTAATATTTTTATTCGTCATATTTTTAATGCCTTATATTTTGAATGTATTCAATTTGAAGTACAATCCTGAAATTTTTTCTCCTCAAATTCATGTATTGTCCCACTTCTTGATGTTTTTGTTATTATATTCAATACCACAAAATTGTAATAGTCTCTCATGGCCTCACAATAAAATTCACTCTGTCTGTCAGCAAATAATAATACACAAACTGGAAATTTTTAAAACTGCAACCACTACACCATTTGAACTCTTTTAATTTCCATAAATGACCTTTGGATTATGTAATGCAGAACAAACATTCCAGAAATTCATTAATATGGTCCTATAAAGATTGGAATTTGTATTCTGTTACTTGTATGATATCCTGGTTGCTTCTCCAGGCGAGCAAACACATTTCCATCACTTATGAGTAATAGTCAGTTGACTTGACCAATACTGATTATGCTTAAATGTGTCCCTACCATCAAATTCTTGGGATATGAAATCAGCAAGGATGAACTCAGACTGTTGTTTGCAAAAGTAGATGTTATCAAGAATTTTCTGCAACCCACTTCCATCACTCATTATGGTGATTTTTAGGCATGTTGAATTCTTACCATCAGTTTATATACAAGTGTGCAGACCTACAGTGACCGCCATGGCCCCCACAAGGGCAGAGTTGATAAGGCTCCATCCCTGATGATGAGAAAGGATGAGAAAATTCTCATCCTTTTTTTTTGCTTTTCACACTATAAATTAACTATGGAAGGGTCAGTGAAAAGTCTGACCGGGGGCCCACAAAAGATCTCAGCCTAGGGGCCCTGCTGTAAGATGTGGGGGGCCATGGTGACTACTCACCGCTATGTTAGCATTGCATGCAAAATACAGTCAAAAGCCACTTCAATGGATTAAAGAAGCTTCACCAGCCTTTGACAATGTCAAGTATGTGTTGTTCAACACAAAATTTGCTTGTATATCCAAAACCACATGCACACATTTCTTTTGTAACAGACACATTGGATAGTGCAATTGCAGTGCTATAGCAAGAACATGATTTTTCTCTTGCACACTCTCCCACTCCTAAGTGAGACACAGTGCATATGACAGAGAGCTTCTAGCTCTTTATAGCACAGTTAAACATTTCAGATGCCAACTAGAAGGACGCCATTTCACTATATGTAGTGATCACCATCCATTGATGTGTGCGTTTAAACAAGACCAATAAAAACTTTGCCTCAACAATTACAGCAATTGAATTATATTGCAGAATTTGCAACTGATATCAGGTATATTCCTGGACCGAAAAAATGTAGTTGATGGCACTTTGTCACGTACTGCAAATATTGCTTTGCTATCCCCAATCGACTACAATGTGATTGCTGACTCTCAACATGAGGATGAATTATGTGAACTGCAACAAAGTTTGTGACTAAAGATTTTCAAGCTTTATTTGCTGGACAGTAGTACAAAACAAATGTTTTGTGACATTTCCACAGTCCTTATATTCCAGAATCATACAGAAAACAAGTTGTTGAATAACCATACGCTTTCACATTCAAGTGTCAAAGCTACCACCAAGTTGCTTTCTCAACGTTCCATCTGGCCTAACATCAAAAAAGACTGCCTGACATGTGTTAGTATGTATTGCATGCCAGCATTCCCAAGTTCACCAACATACTTACTCCAATCTGGCTGAATTCAAAGTACCGAACAAAACTGATTTCAACACATCAATCTGGAAATAGTTGGTTCACTAACATTCTGCCAAGTTTTACTGTACCTCCTAATGATGATAGACAGATGTTCCACATGGATCAAATCCTCACCTATGCCAGACCAAACTGCCAAAACTTTTGTCAAAGCCTTGCCTAATTGCTACTTGGTCTACCAGATTTTGCATGCTGCAAAAGATTACCACTGACCAAGGCAGATAGTTTGAAAGCCATCCTTCCCAGACCTTGAGCAGATATCCCAGATTCCATCACGAGAGGATGATTTGTGACATCCCCTCGTGATGTCACAAATCATCCTTAATATCATGCATAAGGGAATGGACTCATTGAGAGACATCATCGATCACTGAAAGTTGCCCTAAGATGCTGAATTCAATCGCATTAGCATTTGTTTCACTCTCCTTTCAATCCTAGTAAGTTTAAGATCCACAGTGAAAGAAGACTTGGGATGCTCTTCCACAGAAATCCTCTATGGATCACCATTGCAACTGCCTGGCAAATACTCTTTTAGAAATACCAGACATCAAGCAATCTGATTTTGTCCATAATCTTCAGCAACTAATGCGCATTCAATGAGAGAAACCCATACATACAACTCACAGATCTACAATAACATGTGTTCCTACAGATCTAAAATACATATTGCACATCTTCTTGCATAATGAAGCACCATATTCTGCTTTACAACCCACTTACCACTCTTTTCTGGTTAAGGATGTACAAGATAAGTTCTTAGACATTGGCATTGATGGGACATCCAAGAGAGTCTCCTTCAATTGTTTGATTCCAGCTTTCCTTGATGACCACACTGAGGTTCCTCCAAAGGCGTCCATCCAATCGGCAGGTACAGAGTTGTCTGCACAGACAGTACTGAAAACTGTGACTCGCTCCAGTCATCATGTCTGCTTCTTTGAAGAATATTTGGCCATCATTGTGTTGACTCCAGGGAGAGTGTGTTGCAACCTGTAGTAGGAACTTTAACTATCTGTGATGTCACACTTCTTGAATTTTTACATTTCCGTGATTGTAGTCCTGCAGCAATAGTACAGATTAAGAATTTAATGTTTTTACTATTATGTGGCAAGAAATTGTGCATGTATAATGCCCTATATTTTCTGCATCTGTCTAAATAAAATATGCTTTATATATCTCATAACCTTCTAATTATCTTCACCTACATAGTCACTTGAGCCTATTATGAATATTTTGATGTCAAGTTCTCCCTTTCTTATCTATCTTTTCTATCATTTTAACATAATTATGATATTTCTTTAGAGAAAGAATGAATTAAGAGGGTTACGATTTCCCAACAAGTGAAACTTAATGAATGGGTTACAAGTGAAACTTAATGAATGGGTTACAAGTGAAACTTAATGAATGGGTTACAAGTGAAACTTAATGAATGGGTTACAAGTGAAACTTAATGAATGGGTTACAAGTGAAACTTAATGAATGGGTTACAAGTGAAACTTAATGAATGGGTTACAAGTGAAACTTAATGAATGGGTTACAAGTGAAACTTAATGAATGGGTTACAAGTGAAACTTAATGAATGGGTTACAAGTGAAACTTAATGAATGGGTTACAAGTGAAACTTAATGAATGGGTTACAAGTGAAACTCACAATGAATTCACGTTTACCCTGTACCTTCTTGTATTGGTTTTATTAACTGTGATAAGACACCGGAGAAAATGATAAAGCTTTTGAGTCACCTAAGGTTCTTCTATAGACCTAAAAGATGAGCACAGAGAAATAGAAGAACAAAACTTCATAGACATAGTGTCAAAAACAATTTCAGAAGCTAAGGTTGGTGACTAGGATCTCATAAAACTTGCAAATAAAAAGTCAGGAAAGATATTTGTTGGGCAACTTAATGAAGTTAAGACTCATCAAAAACAAAAATTTGGAAGAACTGTTACCACATATGCCTTTCAATAGACCAACATTCAAGATAAAAGTATGATTAAAAGTGATGAAGTTCTGCCATTTCCATCACCACCTAAATTTGACACACACAGTCTGGGAAAATTCACATTTTTCTTTTTATTTATGAGTCAATATTTTCAGGAGGAGGGGGTGGTTAATATTGCACTGAGTTTCCTAGATACTGAGGTTGTTAATTAGCTTTGTATACAAGAATAATAAAATGTATGAGCTTTTCACATTTTAAATGAATTTTTTCCTTTTTTTTACATTTCTTTCATTTATGGTCATCTTTTTGTGAAGGATTTTGAAGCACAATCAGCTGCAGGTCCCACTTGCCCAATCATCAAGGCAAATGGAACCCATGGCCAACTAAAGCAAAAAATTGAAAAGAGGACACTGAAGAAAATAAGTTTAAAACATTAGCTTTAAAAAAAAGCATGATTCAACAAACTTGCTACTGTATTTTCAAGATATTTTGTTTACTTCTCGATTGCAGGTGCTACGTTGAATTTTCACTAATGAGATTAATGGTTTTACTTTTCCTGGTGTGTAAAAATATATAATGCTATAGGTTAAAAACTGTACTTAAAAAATATGGAACAAAATAATAATAATTTTTTATTATTCCCTTGTTCATAAAAAAGTAACAATGTTGGATTTTTTTAATGTGTGAAATCACTGTTGGTTTTCTTGCCATAGAGTATCTGTATAGCAAATTTTTCTGCATCATGAAAATTTTACTGTAATGCTCACATTTTTGTTAAGTTACTATACATTCAAAATTAATTCTCTGTGATGAACTCGCCTGCATTTTGATGGAATGATAAAACTTCATTCTAAGGAGACTCAATTTATCTGATATTAAATTAAAACAACAACTACCTACATTGGCATTGTCTTTTTTAGTTTTAATTTTATCTCAATTTTTTACCTAAGAAATTTTAGAGGTATGAATAATTTCATTAAAATGATTTATAGGTTGAACTTTTGAAAATTGGGTCAAAGTTAACACTGTATATAGATAAAGCATTGGTATCATCTGTTCGTGTTGCAAAGAAGTTTATTTTCAAAGAACCCTTTTATTTGGGAAGATCACCAAAGAATATTCCAAGATCAGTAAGTATTTAGCCAAGTTTTATCTCTTCAAATTCATTTGAAAAAAATTATACTTTAAAAAAAACATATGGTCATAATAGACCTAGTAGAAGAAATGAAATTTTATTGTGAGAGCATTTAAATGAAACCAGTTCAAAGCATTCTTCATGATGATTGGTCAGTTAACTACAAACATTCATGCACATACAGGGTGTCCCAAAATGGACTGACGGTTTTCAAAATGGGATAGCAAGAAAAGAGTGACAGATATTAAAGTCATTCTTGCGGATATAAATGAGTGAAGTCAGGAACATTTTTAATCACTTTCTTTTGGGTAGTGTAAATATTCACCAACAGATGGTGCTTCATGTCCCAATTTGGTGATGCCCCCCCCCCCCAGGAGCACATCACTGCACCTGGGGGGGGGGGGTCGCCAAAATTGTCATGTGTCACAGGGAGCTTGAAATATTCATATATGCTTTGATTTGATTTACGTTCTTTTGTTATTATGCGTCTGTTTGTTGCTTTGAAGTGGTTCTTTGTTTGACTAGTCTAGGGAGCTGTGGATTAAGGTTGACTAAGACAGAGAAGCCACGGGTAAGGAAAGTTTGAGAACCACTGCTTTATACCTATATCTATTCTTCTTCAGTCTGTCATTGGAATCATCTGACAGAGCAGCGCAGTGGCCCAGGTGGATTACATACTCACTTGAATCACCAAAAGATGTTTAGAGGTGTTGCAAGTTTAGTGCATGATCCATCTTTGTCAGAAAGTTTCGTAACAAACACAAAGGTACAACAGAAACACTGCCAATATGACCACAAAAAATTTTGCTACTGTGGGGAGTCCCACACCAAGGGGTTTGTGAACTGACCTCCCATTGAGTATAAAATGGTAAATTTGTCAAATGCTGCTGTTTAGAATTGGCAATAAATTGTAGGTTCCGGTCTGATTACCCCTCACATGCAAAAAAATGCCTGAAAATGATCAAATGATTGTCTATAACAAATTCCTCTTCTTGCAAACGAAGTGCCATAAAAAGCTACCACCTTTATGCCAATTTTCTGAATTGGTCTTCACGATGCTTCAAAAATATTATATTTTGCTTGTTTTGACCAGACTTATTCCCCTATAGTAATTTGATAGCCCAAAATATTGCCAGAAACAGACATATATAAGTGCAAAGTTTCTCTCTGACAAAGAATACCTTAATTTTTTGGGGTTATTTATTGTCTGTGTCCATTCTATAGGATTAGATTTGTTTCTTAAAAAAAACCACTCGAGTGGCATGGTGGTAAGATGCTTGTCTACCACCCTGAAGGTTGCTGTCACGGTCCTGGGTTCGAATCCGAGAGAGGATATAGATAAGATATTTTCCCTAACAAAATTTGAGGCGACTACCGACAGACAGCGCTTTCATTTCCAACCCATCTCATTAATGGCAGTAAATTGCAATGTAGCGATTGCCAGAGTTGGTGTTCGGTGAAGTAGTGTTTCTTAAAGTGTGCACCACAGCACCAAGGTGCATTGCCAACCTTTGTCAAGGACATCACAGTGAACTGTTGACACTGATGATCGCCTATTTAGTGCTTTGAAGTGGTTTTTTTAGACCAGTGTTTCTGAACTGCCGGGTCGTGACATCAATCGCACTGGGCTGTGGGAATATATTCATTACCCTTTCATTTCTCAAAGCATTTCCATGAATAACTAATTGGTTTATTTCACCATTACAGAACATATTATTCAAATTTTTCAGTCTAAAAATCATACAAGGGGAAAAGATGAAAAACCTTCCTATAGTTCCAGAACAAAGGCTTCCAGCTGCAATGGTAAATTGTTGGAATTTGTAGGTTCCCTCTTCCCCTATCACACTGAAAATCATTTGTTTTGTTGCAGGGCCTCAGGGAAGGGAAACATGTGTCTCCCCTCCTCTCTCGAAACTAGTATTTTTAATTGCATTTTTTTTCCTTTTTGCAATTTCAAGTATCTGTCATCATGAAACCCGAACAATACAGCAGGGAAAAAAAATTGTTTTTCCATACTCTCGATTCCACTTTTCAAAAAATATCCTACTGCAGGGCTCCCTGTTGACAACCAGATGACCCTGTTGTTTGCGTGTTCACTGTTTGGCATTATGGGCACCACAGAAAATGTCCTGATGACAATAATGCTACATGAAAAAACTCAGCAGTATCTGTAGATTTCCTTGGAGACTGGAAAACATCTGTGCTACTTGCCAGTGACCAAACCGCATAACTTCAAAGGGGAATAATTGTAAGGTAATGGGAATTTCCAGGAAATGGAAAACCACCTTTGACAATTGGACCTGCTATTTACAAAGTATTTTACATATGCCTGCCACATGTCAGTGACTAATCAGTGAAGCACTTGCTGTATACAGAAAATATTGTGTTTAGAATCCGTCATCCAGGGTTTAACCTAGATAAAAAATTCCTTTAGCAAAAAAGCGAAAATGGGGGAAAAACTTTAGCAAAATGCTACAATGCTAATGATTTATAGTTGGATGTCTTCTCATTTCGTACTTCCTGTACGCATTTTTGCAAGAGTGACTACTACTTCTTTTGCATTCTAAGATTTTCTTTTGCATTTTGCAAAAAATGTGAAACTCTGCCTCAAACCCTGCCGTCATCAAGGTGCACGTAACTACTGGTGATAACGAATACTGTTTTCTTTGCAAGAACACAATGAATTACGTTACAAGAGTTTTCGTTTCGATTTTTTTCTAGTGTCATGTCATTTGTTCAAATGATAGGTTCACAAATCTAAATTTTTGTTAAAAGATAGAGAAAAGTTTTCAAATTTTTTATAGTAGAAAAATCGTGGGTTCAAGGTTTTGAAATTTATTAAGTTACACAATTTAACATAAGTATCTACCATGTATATACCAAAAGGAGTATTTCGCTCAAAATTGAACAATTTTCTGCTCTTCAGCTGACTTTTATGACGAGTTACAATATAGACAGCTTTTTTTATACCATTACCTTCTTTCTCTAGCTAAGATTAATTACAAAATCGTAAATTTAATCGTAAAATATATTTTACACTAAATTATTAAAAAAAGTGCTTAATTAATAAGTGTTGCATCGATGTCAGCACAAATAAATTTAATTGCCCACTGTGAATGAAAACTTTGTATTTTTGCAAAGTAGGTAAAATTATTCTATAAAATTGAATATTAAGACATTTCGATTGATTTACGAGCAATTAAATTTTCTAATGAGGTAGAGGTGCTGAAATGAAGAGAACATTGAGGGGGCTGATAGTTGCTATTTGTCCCGTATACACAGACTCAAACCCTTATGCCGAAGAGGGAGTGGTGCATTGCACTGTATATTCATTAATTATTGGGGGCTAAGCCCAAACACTTGTTATGCTAAATTAGAAATTAGCAAAAAGCACATCTGTCTGAACATATTATACAAACTTAAAGATGTAAGTAAAATTTGTACTAGGTGAAAAAAATTGAGTGTATTTTATATGTCATCACTCATGATATGAAAAATCCACTAGTATGTGGATGGAAAACATTCTCTCCATTAAACTTTATTTCTTTTTTTTTTTAATGTGAAAACTTTCTGCTGTTTTGAAATTTTTCCCTGCTTAAATTGGTTTTGAGATAGGTTGTGGAAAGTAACATGAGAGAAAGGCATTGCAACTGTTACTTATAAATGATAATGTAATTCTCTCTCGCACATAGTTGCTGGGAGATTTACTAAATTATTCAACCCTATTCCATTAACCAGAAAAGTTTGAGTTTGATTTAATTATTTCACATTATTATGTAAAAAGAAATCAATTTGGAAGAGTTCCATTGAAATGCAAAGCTTAGTAAAAACGGTTCATGCGATTGCTGATAATCAAAATTTAATTGTTCATTTGGTCACTTTTTAAAATATTTTGGTCACTATTTTCACTAGTTTTGAGGCAGTGATTAGTGCTGAGCCCTGTGTTGGCAAAACTGTCCACCAGAGGTACAGCTTCTGGCCACTTGGAGAAATGGTCAATCATAGTAAGACAGGACTGGAACCCTTCGGATGGAGGAACTGGTCCGATCAGATCAATATGTGCATGCTCAAACCTACCTCTGGCAATCATTGCATTTGCGAGCCCAAGAAGAAATATCACTTTTTAATGAGGGCTGCGTATATTGTTCTTGTACCAGCTTGATTGAGGCTTTAGCATCAGAGTGAGAGAGACTGTGCAGGTTTTCAAATATGGGTCAACCAAAGTTGCATGGGATGACCAGACAGATATGGCCAGTAGATGTGTCACAAAAAAATCCAATGGAGGGTTGCCCACTGGGATGGCTTGAAATACCAAAGAGGATGGGATGATGCCAGACTGTTGGAGTTGATATCTGATATGTTACCATTCCCCTGAAGTCGAACATTGATGGTGAATTAATCAATGATATTTGCACGTCCTGCCAATAAATTTTGTGAGGGGGCGGAGCCATCCCAATAATCAATGAACATACAATGCAGCACACTCCTCCTTTTACATACAGGGTTGAGTCCAGTTTATACAGGATGACTGGCAACTTTCAGCCCCCTCAATATTTTCTTCATGCTAGTGCCTCTGACTTGCTGTCATTAGTAAACTGGCTAATGTAACCCAAGGGCCTCAGTTGGCGTGGAGAGCTTTTGTCTTCCTTTTGTGAGAATGCATGGGAAAGAAAGTGGTGATCAGTGAAAATCATGAAACAGCTTCCTTCCACCATATGGCTTATAAATTTGCGGCAATAAAATAATATTTTATTTGTATATATAATTTGTAAATAATATTTTATATTATATTTATATATGCTGCCAACAGCTATCATCTGCACTGTACTTTTGCTAGGCTGGAGATAACGTCTTTGAGTAAAATGCCAATTGTTCCCTACCTGTTGCTGAAGTGCTGCTCCCACAGCGGTGTCAGATGCATCAACCACAATAGCTAAGGTGGCTGTAGGTGACTGATGGCATAATGTGGTTGCTTCAGCTAGGTCATTCTTACATTTTTGGAATGTTTTGGTGGCTTTTCATCTGACCAATCAATAAGTCTTGCATCATTCTTTATGGCATCCTTCAGGTCAGGGGTGGCTTAAGCAAGGGTGCAGTGCACCCGGGCGGCAGGTTGTAAGGGGCATCATCATCATAGACTTCAGTTTAAATTTCACTGCATGGAATTTTTAAAAATTCCACACAGTGAAAATTTGCATATGACATCATGCTTTTGAGTCATACCTCGAAAATGGAGATGTTGAAAAAGCTTGTGGGAATAAATCCACAGGGCCTATGACTAATAACAAAAACAAGAATGTAAATTATCAGATGCGGCCCGAGACAAAATCACTATTTGGGATCTTGGATTTTTGCGCCTCCTGTCTATTCCCCCAAATCCCTACATCCTGTGTCAGAACCCCTCGACTGGAATCTTTCGTGGGCCCTATGCCAGATTATGAATGAGAGACCCTTCTCTCTCTCTACAGTTAATTTATGGCATGAAAAAAAAGAAGATAAAGATACAGTCCTGGCTAGAGCCCTGTCAACGTTACCCTTGGGAGTCATGCCCTCTCTCATAAATTATCCCAACAATTCCTAAGAAAAAACTTGAAAAAATTCTTTTTTTACTCTTTCATCTCGGATTTAGCACTTCTCCAGAATGGACAGAAATAATTTTTTTTGGGGGGAAAAAGTTTCATTGGCCATTCACCATGGACTTAGCACCCTTCTTGAGTGGCTCCCCGTGCGGCCATAATGGGCCGCATGGCCCAAGAGCCACCCTGTACTCTATGAAAAGGAGCAAGTGTGCATTTTGGTTCCCTTATATCATAGTTTCACAACCTTTTTTGTCCCATCACCCCTTTCTTCTGAATTTTTTTTCTCCCATCACCCCCTAATGCAATATAACCCATAGGATCCTATTATATACCCATAGCTTCTACCACCGATATAGAACATTCTATCTCCCCACAGGAGGCGTTAATGCCCGCGTTGGGAATCACTGCCTTAAATAGTATTCTTTCTACAATGGTCCGGAAGCAAAGAAAAAATTCAACTTCTCACTTGTCTGGTCCCTGGAGTACTAGAAACACCTTTTAAATAAATTACTTGATTAAAAATAACCTTGTTGTACGTCATATTTACAGGATAAGTGATGATGCTATCCAAATTAAGTGCTGTTTTAAAGGTTAAATTACCTGTTATCTGGCATTATTAAGAAGAACAGTAAAATAATTCTGGATCAAAAGGCCGAAAAATCTACTTCAAAAGCGGGAGGTATGGTCACTGCCATTTTGCATGGTAAACAATGGTGTGCGGCTTTCTTCTGAAAAAAAATCAGGTTCATCTAGAGGTGCTCTAGAGGTCCCACCAGGGTCACTTTTAAGAGTGGCATACGAGTCTTTGCACCCAGGTGGCTGGTAAGCTTGAGCTGCCCCTGCTTCAGGTAATCATTAAGCACTGCTTGAGATTGTGCCGCATGAGGAATGAAACGCCTAGAGAAGTTATTGATGGCCAAAAATTTACGCAGTTCTTTCATGGTTTATAGTTGCCGAGACTTTGTCAGGAAGAGGTAAAATGCCTTTTGTATCTATAGTGTGAATAGGGAATTTCACAGAGGCTTGACCAAGTACGTACTTGGAAGCATTGATGAGAATGTCAAATTCTTAAAACCTCTGGAAAACTTGTTTCAGATGGTCAACATGCTGACTCTCACTTTCTGAGGTCACTAAGACATCAAAATATGATATACAAAAGTCCAATCCTCTGAGAATGTAATGTATGAACCGTTGAAAGGTGGCAGCAGCATTTGATAGACCGAAAGGCATGAAGAGGAACTCAAAGAGTCCAAACTGTGTTGTCAGAGCAGTCTTTGGAATATCTTTTTCTTCGACAAGAATTTGGTAGAATGCCTTGGCTATGTCAAGCATGGAGATTATTTGTTTGCCTTCCAAAATTCGCATGCAGTCTTGAGTGAGTGGGACTGGCATGGCCCCCATCCTGGAGTAGGACCCTAGTCTGGGATCTTTTGGAAACCCCCCAGTCATACTTTTCAAAGACCCTTCTATAGTTAATTCATAGTGTGTAAAAGCAAAAAATGATGAGAATTGTCCTGGGCCCCTGGGCTAGGGCCCTATCAGCCCTGCTCTTGTGGGGGCCATGGGGGACTGGATACATGTCTGGCACTGTTACACTATTGCATTTTCGGTAATCGCCACATGGGCACCAACCATCATTGATTTACTTTATCATATGAAGTGGTGAGGCCCAAAAGTTTTTTGATGGCCTGCATATCCCAAGTTACAACAAGATATTTAAACTCTTGTTTAGCAGCGTTGAATTTGACTGCCTTGGCTTTGCATAGACCAGTGGCCGCTTCATCTTGGTGAAGTGTTGCACATCATGTTGAACTTGTTGCGGACCCATGGAAGCTTCTGTTAGTGTTGAGAATTCTGCTAGCAGGGGGTGAAAATTTGTGTTTCCATCCATGGACTTCACTTGAATTTGTGGTGCAGTTGAGATTTGAATGTTTGTTGTTAGAGGATCAACCACATATCCTTGGCGAATGCCAACTAACAGGCCAAAGTGATGTAGGAAGTCTGCCACAATGATGGGTTGTGAAATTACTGCAATTTGCTTGAATTAGATGTCTGGGTTGGCTCGCTAGAACAATGGCAGTTTGACTGCAATATGAGCAATTTCAGTCACCCTGGTTGTATTTTGGGCTGTCATGATGATATATCCTTTTTTGTTGTCCTTTTCACGATTTAAGTCACCAGTTTGGGGAGAGGAAGATGATAGGATCAATTTGATTGGTTTAATTAACAAGATAAGTTGCAATAAAACTACAACGCATGGCTACAAATCATAGGCACTGGAACCTAGAGGCTGAGGCCATTTTAGCCCCCCCCCCCAATAATTTCTGAAAAAACAATGCTATGCACCTTCTTTCTCCTGCATACGTACTTGAGTCCCTTATATACAGAATGATTAGCAACTTTCAGTCTTTCCAATGTTTTCTTCATGCCGGTACCTCTGCTACAGATATAGACGTATGGCTACATGTACCAAGTGTCATGTTCTGGACATCTTTGACTTCTATAAAGTCATCCTGGAACATATAATATTTTTTATTGACCATATCCTCAGCATTTTACTTTACAATCCCTGCAGATGCTTGAAATGAGATCAAAAAAGGAGAAAATGTCCTCCTAATGGCGTATCTAGGTACCACATGTTATTTGGATACTTTTTCTAATTGAAAGTATGCCTCTAGTATCAATGATTTGCTGGTAAAATGACATGTTCCCTGTTACCTATGCACCCTGTATACAGGTATTCCTGACAGCTGACGCAGGGGTACAACAGAAACGGTGACATGACTACAGAAAAAGATTGCTACCGCAGGGAGTCCAACATTGAGGGGGTTAGCACACCAACCTCTCAATGAGTATAAAAAAGAAAAGCTATTCGGAATCAGCAATAAGTTGTTGATCCCAGTCTAATTAACCCTTATGTGCAGAAAATGATAGTGGTGCAAGACAAAATGATCAAATGATAAAGTGGCTACAAACTCAGAAGGGTGATATTAGGTATCAAGAGCTGTAATGTAATCATGCTGTCAAGTAAATGATTTTTGTTCTTATTTGTTTCACTTTTTCCATACTTATTGTAGTACTTTATTTTGTACACCACAGTCTGTGTTGTAATTATGCAGTTGAATGATTTTTTTTTTCTACTTATTTTATTGGCCTTTTTGTCCCACTCAACGTCACACCCTTCATAAGTATTTTTGTGATTTTTGTAGACTAAACGTGGTTTGTGATACCATGATCTATAGCAATTTTTGTTGCCCTTGATGCCTAACATCAACCCTGTTGCCACTTCATGGCATTACCCTGTATATATAAATGTATAGGATGTTACAATAGAATACCATATTTTAATTCTATATTCATCACACCATATATTTTATCTCTCTTAAATGCTGGTATTGGTTATGTTCTAACACTACTTTTTTGAGATTTGGTATTCTTTAATTCATCATTGTTTCTTTACAAAAAAAATTCTATTTGCTTGTTTATTTTATATATATACAGGGTAAATCCAATCTATTTTGCTAAATGAAAAGGGGTGACAGACGAGCCCAAGTAGATCATGATGCACCCCACCAACCCTGTCCTATCTCAAACAATTTTCAAGTTATGGTGGATAATCGATTAGGGAAAAAATATGTGTCGAGTATAAAACACATGCATTTGTGAAGTTTCTAAAAGAGCTATATGCAAACTAAGCACATATTTGGAAAGAACGGAAAAAATCCTATAAGATGACATAATTTTCATCGAAATATCAGGATTTATTGGTGAGCCACACACACACACACACACAAGTGCTGAAAGATTGGCAAAATTCAAAATTGAATTGTCACGAAAAATTTTGATCGCCAATTACGAAAACACCCTTCTAGCTACAATCAGCCACATTTACCAAAAAATTGTGCATTGTACCAGCAGAAAGTGTACAATAAGTGATATCAGTATTCTGGTTTAGGAGAAATTTAGCCTTTTGTTCGTAATACATTTCTGAAATCAACGTTTGTTGAATTAGATATTCGACGAAAATTCAGAGAGAGAGAATTCATGGTTACAGATTTTGGCGACAATTCGGTTTCTTAGAAAAAAATTATATAAGGTGACATTACAGGATTGTCGACATCTACAGGATATCTGTATTTAATGGCAAGCTTCAATTGCTAAGAGACTGATGAAGTGAAAAATCAAATTGTTTCCAAGACCTACTAAAATTACTTCGATGAATGCAGAATGCAGATTTCAATGATGTATTGTGAACAAAGGGCTAAATTTCTCCTGAACCAGAACAATGATACAGTTTATTGTAGGCTTTTTCAAAAGCTGGTGCAATGGAAAAATTTTTTGGTAAATTTTACTGATTTTAGCCATAAGGGAATTTGCATAATTGGAGATTTTGGCAATAATTAAATTTTGGAATTTTGGCAATCTTTCACCGTTTGTAGCTTACCAATAAATCCAGATATTTTAATGAAAGTGATGTTATCTCATAGGGTTTTTTTCCATTCTTTTTAAATATGTGCTTAGTTTGCGTGTAGGTCTCCTAAAAACTTTACAAATGCAGCTTTTTTAGACTTGACGTATATTTTTTCGTAATTGATTATCCACCATAACTTGAAAATGGTTTGGAGTACAACAGGGTTTGTAAAGTGTTTCATGATCCACTTGGGCTTGTCTATCACCCTCTTTTGTTTGCAGACTAGTTATATTTACATATTTTTTTCCCACATCAGATATTTCACGGGTGTTTCAGAGATCTACTTTTAAATGGCATACTAAGGGTACCATCTTCATATGACAACTGTTCCAGTGAGTTTGAGAGTTACTTTTTCAGTGGCGAATCTGTTTTGTATGGTATGTTTCTTACTTTTTTCATCTTAAATTTATGCCTATTTTATGAACTGTCACGATATGATAATTTTTATCATTTGCTTGACAAATACCGTATATACTCGTGTATAAGCCGACCCCCCCCAACTTCAGGACCACCAAAACCACAATAAATTGAAAACCCGTGTATAAGCCAATCCCCAAAAAAGCCTTGCATTTTAGAGAAAAAATTCTTACATTTTCATTCAAAATGAATGGCTTATGGAAATTTACAATAGAAAATGATTCAAACTTTTTAATCCATTTCTTCTGAGTCTGCAAGCTCATCGTAATCCATCAGATTATCGTAGGGGGTCCGGCATCTTCGTTTTTATCCTCATCTGAGCTGTCATTGTCACTTTCAAAGAGGATATCATCTTCAGTTCCGTCCATCGCATTGTTAATGCAACACTTTTTGAAGGATCGGCGGAAACAGAATTCCAACGCCTCATGTACCCATTGGCACACTAGGCCAATGTCAGGTTTCTTCGAGGCACCACTTTTTGTACTCTATCATCGGAACACTAATTCACACTAATCGGATCCACAAATTCCTCAAATATTCTTTGAAAGGCTTGTTGATGCTCACATCTAAAGAGTGTACAATCGACGACGCGTTAGCCCACCTGGTATCAAAGCCAATGATGTTTTCGATTTCTTTACCTCTGCTTTGACATTATCGGTTCTGTGAGTTTTGAACATATCCCATACCAATAATGCTGGTTTCTCGAACACCGCTACAAAAATGACTACTGATTGCGGGGGTCGATATTTTCTCATCAGAAACTGGCCCCAGTATAAGCCGACAGCCCCACTTGAGGAAAGAATTTTTCCACAAAAAAACTCGGCTTATACACGAGTATATACGGTAAATAGTTTTAATAGCATCAAATATAGTTTAATAGTCTTAATTATAATTTATATTGTATTTCATTAAAAAATAAATGACTTTTTGAATATCTGTCAACTATCAGCAAGATTCTTTTTTTACATTGTTTTCTGATTAGTGTTTATGTGATAAAACCTTTTTTTTATTAATCTAGAAAGAAAAATAGATATAAACAAACACCTGATTAAAAACGATAATAATTTGATTTGCTTCAATATAAAAAATAAATAAAGGCAGATGGTGCAGTGGGCACTGCTTTGGGTATTGCTGCTATAAAGAGTCCAGAAAAGCTCATTTGCGTGACAAGCAAATATATCAAGAAATAGTCAAGTAAAACTAACATCATTTTTCTTTGGGTATGTGGTAGACACTGCTATGGGTTGTAAGAACCCTCAACAATAATCACTATATCAAAGGCCTAAGTCATAAAGTTCTTTTCAGGTTGCTTTTAACATTTATGTAAACAATATTATGCCCAACCAAGTCTTGCAAGAATTATCTTCATATATATGAGACTTTAACGTCACTTTATATGATTTTTTGTTCGAGTTACGGACAAAATTTGTTCCGTGAATAGGAAATAATGTAATTTTAAATGATTCACTCTATGACCCTCTCCCTTATACCAACTGTTAAAAAATTTTAAACTTTAAATTATAGCATTGTTACTTTTTTTATGTTGACGTCTCGAGCATTTCCAGAATTATACGGAAGAGTAGAGGCTTCAATTTAAAATGCCTCTTGCAACACCTAACAAGAGGGTGAGACAGTCTTTAATGGGCTTGGGCGTCACTCCCTTAGGCTACCGCCATACAGGCATGAAGGAAGAGCGAGAAATGGCAACAGAAATATGGATATAGTTAACACTAACTGTTACCAGCAGCTATACTTGCATGGATTTGGTCATCTGAAAATTGCTAAGCAATGATTCCTTCATATAGCATTTGAACCCCTCATGACCCCCTTGATAGCTGCATTTCCAGAAATCTTCTCTTGGTGAGTCTCTATTTTATAAAATATAATACTGATCAAATTTCAAATTTGGTGTTTTAGTGGTTTGTGCTCAGCAATGATCGCCCCATATAATTTTTGAACCCCCCCCCCCCCTTCCATGACCCACCCTGAGAGTATGAATTTTGAAAAACCCTTTTTAGTGAGTCTTTACATCATAAAATGAAACTACCGACAAAATTTCACATTTATTTCACATAAATTTCACAGTTTCAGCTTGACATGATTTTTCTATATAACGTTTGAACCCTCTTATGGCCCACTTAGGGGTCGAATTTTGGAAAACCGCTTTTTAGTGAATCTTTACATCAGGAAATATAAAACTACTGAACAAATGTCATATTTATAGCATCAGCGGTCTCGGTTCAGTGATGATAAATCAGTTAGTAAGTCAGGACATGTTATTTTATATACATAGATTGCATTGTCGCATGCTCGTGAATGGATCTGGAGTTTTTATCATTTTTCTTACAGTTGGAGTGACCACGTGAGGGATTTGAACACACTGCAATTAATTCTCTTTCTTCCTCCATTTAGAACTTCCTCTCATTTAGAAATGAAGCATCTAATTATTGAAATGATCATTTGAGATGTTGAGAAAATATGATGTGAGAAGAATCAGGGTTTTTTTAAATAAATAAGTAAAAAAATATTTACAATCAAACTCGATTATAACAACATCAAAGATTCCATGAAAGTTTGTTGTTATAACCAAAGTGTCATTACAACCAAAGGAATGAGAAAGATTACCATTAATTAACATTAAAATATAACATAACACAATTTATAAAACATGCAAATTACCTTTATTCTTGATTCTAATAAAGGCTATGAATTAAAGTAAGATTCATTGGAAAAACTGGGACATTTTTATTTTTAAAAAAGTGTCTAGAAGGATAAAATTATAGAAAAGTACAGGAATATCCAGTTTACAGTTCATATCAGTGGTAAAAAATGTTGTGTTATATCTGAGGTCATTGCATTTCATAAACGTTATAAGCAAGGCTCATTAACATTATTGTCTATGAGAATCAGACATGATGCCAATTATTGACATTATAGCAGAGATGTGATTTAACTGAGTTTGACTCTAATTAAAATTATCCCTTTTAGACCCAGTACTAAGAAACAGAAGGGGCAAACAAACACCAGCTAAAGCACCTAGCCCTGCAACTTGGGCAGGCCAGCCCGAGCCGAATTGGGGGGGGGGGGCTTGTAACTCCTCTTTTTTCTGAGCATAACCATTTCAAGGAGACTCCAAGAAAAGACTGCCCCCCGAGAAAGCATGCTTTGGCCCTGGGGAAGGAGCAGGGCCATCTTAAGAGCATCATGGCCCCTGGGACAAGTGCTGTTTCTGAGGCCCTACCTAGTAAATTCTAGAAAATTTCAACTAGATCTCATTAAAGGCCCCTCTACTCTTGAGGCTTCCGGGCCGTGCCCGGGTGGGCCCATGCGTTAAGACAGCACTGCACTGGGAAGGGATTTTTTTTTTTAACCTCAGGGACTTTGGCTTTAACTTCAGCGATAGCGCACAATTCTTGAAGTTTGGGCTGAAAATCCCTGAGAATAAAAAAAGAATATCTGAAGTGAAAAGAAGCAAAAAAACCTGCACTTTTCTGCATACATGGTCTAAAAGCATTATGCATAACTGCCGGTAAAAATGAAAAATGTTGCAAAATTTATCAAACTTACTGAGACGATTGGTGTTTATGAGACTTGTACAGAGCGAACTGTTCTGAAAAAGGAGTTCAATCTATGGTTCGAATTTGCTCAGCTAATCGTAACTTCCAACTGTTCTTCCTACATCTTTTTATGGCAACAAAAGACCACTCAATCTGCTCCTGGAAAATCTCGCATTTCTCTCTTTCAGATGTTATCTTTCCAGCTCCTAAGAATTTTAGTTCCAGAACTTCTTTTCTTCTTGTTTCGCGGTGCCAATCCAAATGTTTTCCAATCTGTTATGTATCCGATATGTTTCCCAAATGTTATCCACTGTGTCTCAAATAGTAATTAATACATAAGCTTACCTTATAGTTACAGGCAGCTAGATTAAGTTCACACTGTGATTCGTATTCCCAAATAATGTATAACATAGTGGGAAAAATTGTATGTTTTAATAAACTGGCACACTATTTAATTAATAAATCTACTTGGTGAGATAACATCGCTTACCAAGGTGCAAACAATGCTGTGAAACATATCTTAGGGACAACGATACCAATGGAATAAAGCAATACATATTTTGCAATTCAAACTTTTTCTTAGTTTCCAAAACAGAATTAGGGGGTGGGGGATCACATGATTGTGGAATATAGTTTGCAAAAAGCTGTTTAAAAAAAGATCAAATTCTAGAGCGGGTGTAGAAGTCATTTTCCCATTTTTTCGCCCTTTTACGTCGGACTTAACGCCCCTCCTATAGAGAGGGCACAAATAAGTTTTCCTAATTATTTTTTTTCGGCATTTCCACTTTGGGTATGACGCCCCTCCTGAAGCCAGAAGAAATCATTTTCTGCAATTTTTTTTACCCTGTTATGCCGGATTTGGTGCTCCTACTAGAGGGGGCAGAAATTATTTCCCCTGACTTTTTTCATCCTGTCTACCTCAGACTTGGCGCCCCTCTTACAGCGGGCACAAATAATTTTTCCTAATTTTTTTTTTCCCCTTTCACTTCGGATTAGACGCCCTTCTAGAGCACACCCAGTCCACCAAGCTGTCCCTGGTTGAACGAATAGGAAAGTCTGGCAAGTCCGGAGACTGGCCAGTGATCGGGGGCACCAAAGTGCATGGGTTTTCACGTGTCGGCACATTTTTCTTTCTCCTCGTGTGACAGGTAGGAATGGGGCATAAGTGCAGGATTCCTATTTAAAATGGGCTGCAAATCATAGTTTTTAGTTCATTCATTGGTTTTTCTAAAAATATTTATTCAATATTTTTTTTTTTGAAATACTGTACTGTATTAGCGATTTGATTCTGTGTTTTTATTAAAAGTAATACAAGTCGGGGAAAAAGAGGCATGAAAGGGCTCTGGCTCAAAATCTTCCCACATGAGAAGACAACTTCAATTCTTGTAATACTCCTCACAACACAGGGAAACACTGGCTCTCGTTAGTAGAAAAATTGTGTGACGAAGGTTGAGAAAGAAATTGCGTTTCCCCACAAAATCTCCAGCACGGGGTAAACGAAAAGAGCTAGAGAGAGAGCCTGTATTTCTATCTGACCAAAATCGCTATGTACTGTACGTATATAGGTGTGCACTGCCCATTCTTTTCTTCTCAAATATTATATACACACAAACCTCCAATTTTTTTCTCATCTCGGTCATTTTTCATGTATATTTTAGTTATTTTTTTAAATAAGTAGCTTAAAGATATTTTTCTAGTAATGTATATTTAACGCGTTTCGGCACCCCTTCTCATTTCGCGCCTGGTGCAACTGCACTGGTCGCACTGCCCTAAGACCGCCCCTGCATGCAAACAAACTAAATTCAGCATCTTGTGAAAAAAATCGTGATCACGTATACTGTACTGGCTGCCATTGGCGGCTCAAGCTTACCTGCCACCGGGTGCAAAGCCTCATGCGCCTCCCCCTAAAGACGACGTTGGTGGGTGACTGACAGTGATTTAGCATAGGTGACCAATATTAAAAATTGGCCATTGTTTTTTTATCTTTAATTCATAGCCACGTGCCATTGTTTACTAAATTAAACGTCCATGAGACTACACATCCCGCTTTAAGAAAAAAAACTATTCCCCATTTCGATTCAAGATTATTTTACCCTTCTTGATTACGCTAGATAACTTGATCCACATTGCAACTCTTGTTGATGAGCCATCAATATCATAGCCCCACAACCTGAAGTGGAGCTCCTAAGCTGGGACCTTTCGTGGGCCCCCTCTATAGTGAATTTATAGTGACCCACCCTAGTGGGAGACAATCATTTTTTTCTTCCCATAAATAAGAAATAAAACCAGGGAACTTTTTTTAAGAAATTTATTTAAAAGTAGTTTCTGATGCTCAAGAGCTAGATAAATGAAAAGCTGAATTTTTTCTTTTTCCTTTATTTAACCATTCCAGAAAAATTACTGGAGCGGAAGGCAACAAAATGCTCATTGCCTCCTTGTGACAGAGTACATTTTTGCTTCTGGTATTACTGTCCAAGGCTCTGCCTGTTCCCACCAAGTTTTATCAACATCTTGTGTTGCAAAGTTTGGATCAAAAGCATTACAATGTATGAGTTTTTTTACTATTAGAAATTTTTAAAAATCTTGGTGTCTAACTGAAGCCTAAGCTGCCATCTTATACAACCTGCTGCACTCCTTGCATCCTTGCTTAAGCCACCCCTGCTGGCTGCTTACTTCTATACTGCCAGGTTGGGCATTAATTTTTCTGATTTAAACAAACATATTAAACATAAAATTTCAACACACAAATTATCTAATTAATTAGAATAAATAAACTAGAAAATCATACTTGTGAAAATTGACTACTGGTATCTTAGAAGGAAATTTTGTTTTGGTGCTCCCTCCCCCAGAACATTCGACCACAAGCTACCACTGCATGGGATGCTCCTTTACAATACAATATCCATGTTGTCTATTTCTTGTGGCAGAATAGCTTCAATGCTACCATTACTTGTGTCTGCATTGAGGATGATCTCTTCATTCACTCATATCAATATTTCCTGTGAAAGGCCTTCTTTGTGACCACATCCAAAGGCGTGGTCTCTCTCTTTCGCAATGTTTTCCACTATGTGTAAACATATAGGAATGTATGTTTGATATCGCAACTCTCTGCTCTTTTTTTGATTTACTCTGCTGTAAGTCTCTCATTGTTTTACTCTCTACAATACTAGATTTTCAGTCTCAGAGTGGCTCTGCATGTTCCCATTTTGTTAATGTCACTAAGTGTCCCCATGTTTTGAATTTCTGCTTATTGTTCTCATTTTCAGAGTTCCAGAAATTTTTCTTTCCATAGAAAAAATTGCACTGTGAAAGAAAAATTTGCTCATTAGTGTGCATGTATTATATATATTTTTTTCAGCATATTTACTCTTTTTGAAGAAACTCGAGGCTGTGGTGTAAAAAAAAATACTGTATACATATTAAATGTGACTGTGTTTTGGTCGGAAAACAATCAGTGTTCTTTGTTGATACAGAGGCACCATTTATTGTGAAAATATGTAAGTGATGTTGCCAAGAGTGCGTGTTTGTGTGTTCTCATTTGCAAGTTTCGAAATCCGGTAACCCTAAGGTCAAAGGCAGAAAAAAAAAAATACTAATAGCAGTTTTGCTTTAATTTGAAAACTATTAATGATTTTCAAGTATGGTGACACCATCTGTGGTGAACAAAGATCAATGAGTTGTTCATTGGGGGTGGACACAAGAATGTGTCCTCTTTTTTGGTATTCCCAATCCTACCTGATTTTGGTAACCCTATGTACGAGTTATTATACAGGTTACCATTAAACAGGTGATTATCATGTAGAGGATATCATTATTCAGGATTCTTGCTATATTTATTATTTTCAATAATTAACTTTTACTTATTTCTTCTTTATGGAAATATACATAAATCAGTTAATTAAAAAAATATTGAATACTTATGATAAATTCATTTTACCTGGGTTTAATATTTCAGATTTGTTTATTTTACTTGAATGTTTCTATCATTCAAGCCAGTAAGTACAATCAAAATCCTCATTGATCCTTGTTCATTTATTTATCTTCAGTGGTGTTATGTTCACCTGTTACCCACTAAGATTTTATATTTATACAGTCGACGCTCGTTATAACGACCCCCATCATTCAATGGAAAACAGACATCATATTTGGAGGATGTTATATTGAAAGGAAAATATAGGGTAGCCATTATATGAAAACATTTGGGATTTATCCTACCGGTCGGTGTAATGGTATGGTCGCTATAGTGTGTGGTTGTTATAAGGAGTGTCGACTGTACAATGAAATTGGGGTCTTGCTAAATGTTTACCTTACTACATGTTTAAACATTTATTTAAATTATACATCTTTCAGATTCCAACTTTAAAGTTGATGATACACTGACAATAAGTTTTGAATTTCATCCTCGTGAAGATGGAACTATATTTTACATCATTTCCAGAGATCACACATTCTCCTTTGATGTAGAAGTTTTTGATCACAGAAAAGTATGCACTTTGTTTTTTTTTTTTTAATTTTTTTCATATTAGAATGAGGAAAGGGAAAAGAATGTGGAATAAAAACAACTAAGGAGATCAAAGATCTTATACTGGTTGTTACAATAATGTTATTACTGTTATTATAATAATTGTCAATGTAAAATAAAACTTCTTACTCATAAAATTTTGTTAAATGAAATTAAAATTACATGTATAAACAGTATAAACAAACTTTAATGAAAAAAAAACCCAATCAATTAATAAACAAACACAACAAAATATGAAAAGAAAAACTTCTTTGTTCTTTTTCAGAAGAGAGTAAGTTATTGCAATTTTTATACTTTGACATTCGTCCAAAACATTCAGTTAGCAATGAAACTACCAGAATTTCTATCTCTCCGAGAATTACTGAAGTAGTCAAAATGGTCGCTATTTAAAAATATATGATACAGCTGTGAACAGGGCCACAACTAGGGGTAAACAGGCAGGTCTGGTGCCCCGGGCACAGGACCAGAGGGGGCATAAAAATAAAAAGTTGCAGACCATGTAAAAAGCCAAAACGAATGTTTTTTCGTCAAGCTGAAAATGAAAGCAAAGTTGCAGTCAATATTAAAAAAAAAATAGATGCAGAAGGTGCAAGTACATACCATGTGCAAGGTCTAGCTATGCCGGTCAGATTGAAAGTGAACAGTTATAGTTATTGGTATGAGAAGGAACTTCCTACTAATTATAATTCTTGGGGGTAAATGAATAGTGACGTTTCTACAATGCCAATTTATAAGAGATGTAAAAAAATGCATTAATTTGGTGGTTCATGATGATAATGTCCCCTCTCGATATTAAAATGACCCCTATACAACATTTTTTTCTTGCTATGCAGATTATTGTATTGAAGTTTCACTGTATATTAAGCTATTGAGGTTGTTCATATCTTTATAAACTATAGCTAAACTTTTTTAATAAGTGATTTCACTAATATGAAAAGAGAGTGTTGGTCTAACTTCTAACAGACAAGTGCGGCCAGAAGTTTCAATTTATATACACAGTCAGAGCTTGGTTTTGACATAATGAGTAAGCCCACTTTGCTAATTATGCACTACAAACTTTTGAAAACTGTTGCTATGAGTAGGTTGCCATTAAAAATAATAGACATTATACCAAGGTCTGACTGTTTGTTTTATGTTTATTAGATAACTTAGCTTTCAAAAAAAATTTTTTTAGATAAATTGCCAAACTGTTTTCATATCAAATTTATTGCATATTATCTTTCATTCAAAGTGCCTTTTATTTTTTTCAATCTAGATGGTCCGTGCTACTTTATATTTTGAAAATGAGGAAAAGATAGAGCTTTTAGAAAAGTTAAAGTCACCGTATACATGCAGTGACATATGGCATAAAGCAAAGATTTCCTATACAAATGGGATATTCTTGCTAGAATTAGAAGATATGAAACCTATATATAAGGCAATTTCGCATACATCGCACCTGGATTATATGCAAATGCATATTGGTGGAAAGCCAAGTATGTCCTAAAAATTTCCTTTTAATTTTTTTGGAAATTTAATCAATTAAAAAATTAATTGTTATTACTTCGCATGTATTATAATGCTACCTTTTCATCAGACAGTCTTTAATATAACAAGAGCAGTAGGTAAATATCAAAATGATTGCAGCATCTATTCTTTTGTTTTTGGAGAATATCTTACACACACAAGTACATGAATTAAAATGAAAATAGTTGGTAAAAATAACCCATAAATGTTATACCTCAAGAGTTTTAAAACAGAGCAAAAGGTAACGCAATAAAGGAATGCCAATTCATTCCTCACAGGATTCATCACTGCCAGGTTCTTGATAATAATTCATGTCTTCAGTCGCAGTCTCTACATACAGTGATGTGATCAAGATGATACTATGGATATGAAAATATGATAATTGTTGTATTTATTACAAGTACATTTGTTTAATTATAAGTATACAAGAAACTAAATTTACATTTGCTACAAAAAATACATAACCAGTTTCAAAATTCAATAATATTAGTATTCAGCATTTAAACTCAGTTTTCATCAAAAATATAAATGATTAAGAATAAATAATAACAATTTATATAGATGTTGAATAATTTTTTAAACCTATAACCATGGGCGGATGTAGGGGGGGGGGAGGGGCGTGGGGCATTGCCCTCCCAGCCTCAAAGATGGAGTCGACTGATCTAATGTATATGAATTGACATCATCATCATCGTGCCAACCCCTGACTTCCAAGCCTATGCCCTATAACTGGTTTTGTAATTTTTGTAGCATAGGGAAACTTATTTTTTTATATTTTCATTGTACATTTTTTCAGTGCATTTTCTCTACAAATTTTTATATTAATCCTTTGTAATGAAAGAATAATTTGGAGAAATTCTATTCAATTTGTTAGTCAATGTAAAAGTATCAGAATTAGCTTTCTTATACATATGAGGATATTTTATTATACTTCTTTTTTTATACCTCCCAAATTGTCGCCTGATATGAATAAAAACATTTTTTGTAAGTCATAATTTTTCCCAGAAGACATGAAAAAGTATTTTATCGTCATTATTTTCACTGAAAACATCAAATTGACCTTAAAAATGGCTGTATGCATATACTTGCACTTTTGGGAGATACAATGGGCTGGACCTTGAACTCTGCAAACTATGCAGATGGCGCCATCTAAAGGGGCCGAGGGGGAAGGGAAAATTTTTTAAGTTTTGTTTAAAGGGTAAATATTTACTAGAGAAAATGTTACTATCCAAAGCAATAAGGAGAGCATGAATCTGCGTGGGTGGCAATCACAATATAACATCAGTCCATTTGATGCCAAATGTGGTGAGCTGAGCCGAAAGCAATAGAACACTGAACGGACACAATTTCCCCACAAAAATAGACTGTCCATCAACTGGCAGACTGGTGCCAATGCCACTGCAGCTCCATTCAGTTTATTCATGTCTATCAAACATAGTTTTGTTTCTGTGATGAATCAGTTCATTTTTGTATCGTATTGAATTTTATTTTCGTTTTGAATGGATGTGTGTTTTTGTAAAATAGTGGATTTAATAATAATAATGACCTATACCGGTGGTTCTCAACCAGTGGCCCTGGGATATTCCAGGGGGGGGGGGGCACGGATGAAAATCTTGCAAAAGGGGAGCCACAGCTACTGATACGGGGTTCTACGAAGAAATTTGTGACATTAAATTTTTTTTAGTCACCCTGACTAAAAAAATTTAATTTCAAACAAAATGTGCATAGAATATCTTTTTTGTAATTTTTCCTATTCATGCAACATTAACATGAGGAAGGAAATAAAAAAAAGTGGTTCATGTAATGTAAGTGGTTTTACGATTTGGGGGTGACAGTAGGCCCTGACACATACTATAGAAGAGGTTTAAGCAAAATGGAATAACTGTAAAGACACACAGAAAATTGTGTGTGTTCAGACCTTTCATTCAAAGAGGGCTGCCATAAAGAAAACAGACAAAGATTTGTTGACCATTCATTGACATTCTTTTGAGTGCTGGTAGTAAATGTAATCCAAGAAGTAGATGGGTGAAAAAAACCCATCGTTTTCATGCAATTACAGGCGGATAGCCATCTAGTTTAGCACTAAGCTATCTTCAGCCAGCACTGAGTGGTCGGATGGGGTCATATATTTATAAAAATAGAATAGAGAATGATTGCTCTGGGGTATTTTTTATGAATTTTGAAAGGGGGTGCCAATCCATTGCCTCTGCTGAAAAGAAATAAAGTCGAATTCAATCATAACGAACTCCAAGAGACCAAATACCCGAAAAACAGGAAAAATACCCGCGAAATTTAATGTTTTAAAACTACATCGCTGTGATAATGTATTGGGACAGGGGCGGCTTAAGCGAGGGTGCAAGGGGTGCGGCGCACCCGGGCGGCAGGTTGTAGGGGGGGGGAGCATCATAGACTTTACTTAAGACAACAAAATTTAACAAAGTAAAAATTCACGACATCAAGCGTTTGAGTCCTACTATGCCTCGACAATGGAAACGTTGAGAAAATAGACAAGACCGTAATATCAGAAACAAGAATGTAAGCTATCAGGGCGGCTCGAGACAAAATCTGTACCCGTGTGGGACTTATTTTTTGCGCCTCCTACCTATTGCTCCCTCCATAGCCCCTACCTCCTGCGTCAGGGAATCTTTCATGGGGCCCATGCCCGATTTTCCACGGGGCCCCTTCTACAGTTAATTTATAGAGTGAAAAAGTTATAAGGATTTAGTCCCAGGCCTGAAACTGGAGCCCTGTCAGCCCTAATCTTAGAAGGTCATGCCCTGCCCTTACAATTAATCCAAACAATTCCTAACAAAACATTTTTTTCGGCCCTCCATTTCAAATTTTGCGCCCCTCCAGAGCCGACAGTTTGGTTTTTTTTGGCCAATAGAATTTTTTTTACCCATTCACCCCAAATTTAGCATCCTCCTGAGCGGTGCCCCGCGTGACCCCAATGGGTCGCATGGCCAAGCGCCACCCCTGTACTCTATTACAAGGGCCATGTGTGCATTTTGGTTCCCTCACCCATGGCCCCCACAAGAGCCCGGGATAATTCTCATAATTTTTTGGCTTTTTCAGGCTATAAATTAACTATAGAAGGGGCCGTGAGAAATCTGACTGGGAAAGGGCCTGCAAAAAATCCCAGCCTAGGGGCCCATACCCTCACTCAGAATTTGATCCACAATAGTCAAATGAAGGCAAAGGAAAATTTTGGTTTTTCACTTGTCCGGCCCCTGGAATACCAGAAACACCTATGAAAAAATTTTCTTAATAAAAAATTACCCCGTTAAATATCAACTTCACAGGATAAGGGATGATGGCTCATAAAAATAAGTGCTCTTTCAAGGATCAAGTTATCTGGCATTTATTAAGAATGGTAAAATTATTCTAGAACAAAAAACAAAGACAAAAAATTTTCTACTTCAAAAGCGGGACATATGGGCACGCACATTTTGCATGGTAAACAATGATGTGCGGCTTTCTTCTGAAAAAAAAAATCAGGTTTATCTCCAGGTGCTCTTCATCGAAGCCCTATCAGTCTCCTGACAGGGTCGCCAGTAGGGGCGGCACATGAGGCTTCGCACCCGGGCAGCAGGTAAGCTCGAGCATGTAAGTATTGGGATTTCCTCTAAGATTGACACCACATCTTTAAAGTTCTTTTAATCGATACTGTAATGCTTTCTTTTAACTGCCCTACTACTAGCTTGCAGCATCCTAAATAACTTCAATGCAATTTTCCTATCCTACAAGAACAATGTTGTGGACATTAGAAAAAAAATTATAAAAAGGCATATTACTACATTTAAAGCAATTTAAATCCGTTTATTAGAGACTCACTGCACCTGTTGATTTCTAACAAAAAGTGCAATAAATTCTCACGTAAGTCTTCACTTTGAAATGTCCATAACCCGCTCAATGCGTCTCTTTGTATCTGTCAACCTAAAATTTATGTCTCTTTGTATCTGTCAACCTAAAATTTATGGTTTTTAGTGTTGATAATACGCATGCAAAACCAATTCAGTGACGCGTTTTCACAATCTGCAAAAACTGCTTGGATTTGATAGTTGGAAATGATGTCTATCCCAAAGATTTGGAGAGTTCGAATCAAAATGAAAATGTCAAATAATTGAAATTGTGCTTCATATAAATGAAATATTTTAATATTGAAAGCTATATATATATAAAGAGATTAATCGTAACCCCATAGTCAAACGTCTCATAAATGTGAAATTTTGTCATAAAACTGAGAGTGAGGCCAAAATCCCCTTGCGCACAAGTGGAATTTCGAGGCATTTAAGCACAACCGAGCCCGTCTTGGCCATTTTTCTTTTTCTCCCCACCCTTTCTTCCGTTTCTTTTCTTTCTAAATTTCTTTTTCCTTTTTCTTTCTTTATAAAAGTAAAAAGGACATAATTATTATAAAAAGGACTGTTTTCAGATCAAATTGCCGAAGTTCAATTACTTTACTGCAAAAATGTCAGATTTTTGTTGGGGGAAATACAGTGAAACCCAAAGCGTATTAAAGACCCGTTATTAATACGCTTTGGTCAAACCCCATTAAACCGGAACTCAAAAGAGACCCGAAAAATCACTTCGTAATAACGAAATTTCGTTACAAAGGAATTCCAGATTTTTATATTGTTAGTATGTAAACCTATCCGAGGGATTTTCGTCAAAACGATATTTTTCCCATTTTTTAATGGTATTTGTTAAAATGAAAGTTGACTGTATTTTGTCTCAAACTATTTTTTTGCGTGTATTCGGAGGCTGCATGGGTAACAGGCGAGACCTGCACTTCTGCGGGCTCGCAGGGGTCCTACACAATATTAGGCAGGTGTACCAGTTTTTTTGGCTCTTCAGTGTATATAAATGATATCAGTTATTCAAATGATTCAAATGCTTTTAATGAAAAATGTTAACGCTCATCACACATACATGATTTCATAGCTCTAAATCATAGTTAAACTTTTCATTGCCCTCTTCCACAGAATTTTTTTCTCTCATCGCCCCGCAAGGGGTGATATTGCCCACTTTGGGAAACATTGCTCTAAAGTATTCAAGTCATTTTATAACTGGAAAATGACAGCCTAAAATATTATACATCATTTTATGATGTGAGTTTATACCACCTTCATATTTACGATATTAAAATATGTCAAAATAATGTATCAGTGTGTGCTTGGCTCTATAGATACCGCCAGCAGATGATACTCTGCATATAGACATTTTTTAATGAAGTTTTTTCCAACTGGCAACGATCGTAAAAAATGACCAAATTTTCATATGAAATATTATATCAGGCTACTTCTTGGGAAGTATATTGAAGGGGTCTTATATGCCTCTTTCAGGTGAAACAGGCGAGACCAGCCCCCCCCCCCCTAAATCAGTGGTTACGTCTGCTTCTGCCAGTTTCTTTCCCACACAGCGCAGGAAAGTATCTTTCGAGAAAATTTCTGAAACAATACTGTTCTACTAGTTGCTACCGCTAGATACACATGCGAACAATGGATATGGATCGTCATTGTATTCATATCTGTTTCATGCTCCAAAACAATAGCTGTTTCCAATAAATACAGTTAATTAGTGCTCAAAAATTTTAATTTACTAATTACTGATCAATTTTCTAAAGTAGTACTAATTTGATGTTTTTAATTGATATACATGAACTAAATTGACTAATTAATTACCAATACCTCTTAAATAACATATTTGAGATGATATTTTATTTATTTATTCAATATTGCTTGGCCGAGGCCTATACGAGGAAATGCAGTGGTAAAGTTTGACAGAAGAAACTGTTGATGTTACAAAGGAAATCAGAAACTGGTATACAATCAAGAATGTTTGGTGGGAGGTTCTTCTAATTGGTTATTGTTCGAGGAAAGAAACTAAATTTGAAACAATCAGTGGGTGCAAAGATGGGTTTCAATTTATGGGAATGGTTAATTCTATTTGAAAAGTATGAAGCTGGAGTTAAAAAATTGGAAGTGTTGATATAAAAATGGCCATGAAGGACTTTGAAAAGGAAAGTTAATTGAGAGATATGTCTACAGGTTGAAAGCGGTTGAATATTGAGTTGGCACTTGAATTCAGTAACGGAGATGGAGGATGACCAACAGTTTAAAATAAAGCGAACAGATTTATTTTGAATAGATTCAAGTTTGTCTATATTGGAGAAAGTATGGGGGTCCCAGATTTCACAGGCATATGAAAGTACAGGAAGGATATAAGTTTGAAAGCAGAGATGTCTGACGGGTCTAATGTGACGGGTGGAGTTTTTAAGGTTTCAACGAAGAAAGAAAAGTTTTTGGAGAACCTGGGGGCGTGCCAGGTTATTTTTTAAAAGATTCACTAGGCCTAGTTTAGTGAAAAAGATAGGACAGGAATTGAATAATGAATCTGAAAAAGAGTACTGAGAGGGAGTGGGGTCAGAGGAAAACACAGAAGAAGCCTGATTAAATTCTGTGGCAATATCAAGGTGAGAAGTAAGGTCAATATTATGAATTTTAAGGGAAGATGGGGGCCAGCTGATTTAGGGTGAAGAAAATTCCAAAAATTTTTGAGCGGTTAGTTTTAAGGTATTGAGGCAAGTAGTTATGTAATGTGTTTTTTGGCGGAGGATGAGATCTTTAAGGTCACGTGTAGAGGCTGAGATCTTATTTCTGAGAAAGGGAGTTATTGAATTTAGGTTTGGAGACATTTCGGCAAATTTTTCTTTTTAAATGGAAAATATCACGATTGATTCAGGGGTTAAAGGTGCATTTTGAAGAGGTATTTTTGATGGGAACAGAGTCTTTGCATTTCTCAATAACAGCTTTGAATTTACTCCACAGAATATGAACATCATTTGAGTCAGATAATGAAACGAAATCAAAGAAATGGGTGCGGAGGATATTTTGCAAAAGGGGAAAGTTGGCCTTGTTAAAAGAGTTTTGCAGCGTGCTTAAAGAGAGGGAAGGTGTGATGGAGAGAAAAATTTACAGAGGGCATTTTGTGGTTGGAAATGCCATCAAAAACTGAAAATTCGGAAACCAGGATTTTGTTTGAAACAGCAATTGGGTCTAATGTAGAGCTTGAGAGGTCCGAGATTCTTGTTGGTTCTAAAATAGTTTGAACGAGATTAAACTTCAGGAAAAAAAAAGAACTCTGTTATTAATATAGTGGTTACCTGAGAGGGACCCCATTTTGTTCTAGTCAATTCCGGGTAGGTTCCAGTCACTGGCTATGATTAAGAGTTGTGAATTATAAAATCTATCTAAAATTGATTCCAATTTGACAAAATAGTGAAGATCTGGAGCGGGGGATAAATACAAAGAAAATATTGCAATAGGAGTACAGCTCGGGCAATGCCACTCGGCACCAACGATTTCAAGATTGGTGTCCAAAGGAATTACAAGAGGGATGGAGCTATTAAAGATGAGGGCAACGCCCCCTCCACAGGAGTTTCTATGTTTATGAAACGCAAGGTAGTTAGGTGGTAAGAATTCTGAATTGTTGATATTATTATGTAACCAGGTTTCAGTGACAGCAGAAAATTGGAATTATAAACTAACAATATGGATTCAAAAGAATACATTTTATTAATAATGCTTTTTGTATATTAATAGTTCTGATTTTGAAGGGGTAGGAGGTGCTACAAGGGAATTTGAAGTGGCAAAGTTCACGGGGCAAGGCCTAAAGGGGTGGTGGAGGAAGATTGAGGGAAGTCAGGGGGTGGGGGGTTGGAACTACAATGAGATAGAGAAATCGGGAAAATATCATTAGTGTTGGGATCCCAAATGTATTTAGAGTTGTTGATAAGGGCAAAGTTATGAAATAGTTAAACTTTCAAACCAGTATCACAGAATTTTTGGGAAGCCCCCAAATCTATCCCAGCAGTCTACGGGTCTCCTGCTAGAAATCCTCGGAGATGAAAATGCCACTATTTTTCAATCTGAAGGCGCTTTTAAAGATTTCGATTTTGACTTTGAACTTATTAAATTTAATTATTGATAGTCTAGATCTGACGTCTTTTTTAGAGCCAAGTCTGTGGCAACGGTGAATATCAGGAGGAGAAATTATGATTTCCAAAAGATCAGAGCAGTATTTGATTATTTTTGATGCAAGCGTCGAGGGGGTTTCCAAGTCTGAAGGATCCCACAAAAATTAAGTTGGCACGACAGGAGCGGTTCTCGATCTATTACTGTGCTGACAAGGAAAGATTGGAATTCAGAGAAGTCCGATGAAAGGTTGGAAACCTGTTTTTGGAGGTCTTCAATGGGGAAAAATTTGTCTTCAACCACACTTAATCATTGAGATAAACCGTTTAGTTGGATACAAAAAATAGCGGCGATGGGGCGATTCAACCGGAAACAAAATATAGGCGGAATGGTAAAGAAAATATAGGTAAATATACACTAAACAATCAGAAGATGGATGCGGGATTGCAGGAAAAATATTGACAACAAAAGTGTAAAATAAAAATTTCAAAATACAGTATAGATTATACATAGGAAAAGGTTAACCTGAATAAAAAGTAAAACTTTTAGCATCATAGTAGACAAGAATACGACAATCCCGCATCCAACTTGGCATAGTAGAGCGACGAGTTTATACAAGCAGGGAAACACCCCTTTAGTGGAGAACGGGTTGCGGGTGGCACAGAAAAAGTCAAAGTCGGGGAGACACGTCAGTTAGCGAACGAGCGAGATGACATTGGAACAGAATTTTTGACTCAAAGTGAGGAAGAAAATATCCGAGACGATGATAATCCAGTAGCATTCTTTCCCAACAGTGAACAATATAAAAAATATGACATAACATGTATGTTTTAAATAATTAGGCATTAATTTGATGATTTTTAGTTGGTATAGATTGATTTTACTGATACCTTAAATAACATGTTTGAGAAGTGGAAGGGATGTGTGTTGCTGTGAATAGAAGTGGGTGCACCCACTGTGAAAGGAGCCTCATGCAGCTAAGATATGATTTGCTCTGTTCACACTAGTACACTTTTTCCAATCCAGTATTATACTGCCATGACAGCTATGTCTACTTAGAATTGAAAGGTTTTGAAATACCAGTGCAGACAGAAAAAAGGTACAGTAAATCTGAAGCAGTAATTCCCAAAGGGTATGCTTTGAGATTGGTCAGAGGTACCGCAAACTAAGGCGTATTGGGAAAAGTGTTCCATTGAGAAATTAACTTTACAAAATATCTTGCTTGTCAATAAAATAAGTGACTTTTAAGGAAAGAGATATCTTGTCAATGCTGCTTAATGGGTTAACTGAGTAACCATGATTTCAGTGTGAAATAAATATTTTGCACTCAGCAAATTTTTCAATGTATATTTTAGGTGAACATCAATATGGTTTTGACAGAAATTTTATCGGTTGCCTGAGGAATATAGTCATCAACAAGTTATTAATAGAATTAGATCTGAGAAAAGGCAAAGACAATCATGCACTTCATTCCTGCACTACAAGCTGATACATTTTATATATGCATGAATTTGTAGATATATTAATACTAATATTTATTGACCAAACTGTTATTTATTAGTTCATCTGTTATTAATTCTAACCATTTTGTACATTCATGAAGTTCAAAAACCAAAATAAATTATTTATGTAAAAACATGTGCATTCATTTTGTTGCATCAATCTTTTTATGGCAAATCATCAGGTCACTACTACAACTATGCAACTCAATTTTAGACATTTTGGAAAAATGTATTTTAACACTGAATAAAGTGTATAGTTAACATTATATACTACTGACACAAATAAAAATAATCTTTCTTGGATTTGCATTTTGGATTACTTGGTTGTAGAATATTGAAATGCATGGCAAAACGTTAAATTTTTTAAACTTAAAAAACACCAATTTTCAAGTTGTAGTATTGAAGCGATGATATATATATATGTATTTCAACTCAGGCCTGAAGAACATTTGCTTCTCTCTTGAGGTCACATTTTTAGTGCTTCCTGGTTTCACTGATGGGTGGCTTGGTTGGGATTCACCTGAATAGGTGGAAGAGGGAGAATCTGGAAGGTTTATGATAGAGGCTTAAGTCAGATTTTTTACTCCCACACCAAGTAGACAGCAATGAGAGTTACAGTTAATGAAAGCGAATAAAATGGTTTTTCTGCATTTAACACTGTTCTTCCCAGTTTCCTCCGTTTTTCGAATATCTCTGTGAATAATACGCTTAGAAAACATGGAATTTTTTTTGGCATCAGGAGAGACAGGGCAACAACTTCTTAATTGGAAGTTAGAGGACCGTATAAAAATTAATTTATTTCGTGAGACACTATTTTAACTCTCAAAACTGGTACAGGGTAATTTTTGAACGCCTTTCCAGCATTTTTCGAATTAGAATCATTCCTCTACGACGGACGGTTGATGAGATAAAGGCTGTATTAGCACTTACAGAACACCCTGTATATAGACGATACTGAATTCTGATGTTACTTACAATAACTATGAATTCTTTCGAAATACTACAGTAAATAGAAATGAAACACCTTTTGGGCGTGACAATATACTAGAGGGAAACAACGTAACTATACCCAAAATGAGAAGTGAACAGCAGCTGCACGCGTTTCGGAACTGTATGAAGTTCCTTCTTCAATAGCAAAGAAAAATTGAAAGATAAATACTCCTTATAGCAGGAGTTACTCGCTGTTCAAGACAGAGTCAAAATGTTTATCCTAACTATTTATCTTTTAATTTTTCTTTGCTACTGAAGAAGGAACTTCATACAGTTCCAAAACACTTCAACGATTATTTACGATGATACTTAATTTTAATGTTTCTTACAATCCCCAAAGCAGAATATGTAGAAATCTGCGAAGTACACGCAGAACAATCTGGAAGAGTTTTAAGAAAATTTTAGCAGGACCGCAACTAGTGGGGAGCAGTGAGCCTGGTGCCGCTGGCATTGGACTAGGGGCTGTGCCACAATTTCACCCTTTAATCTCTCCATCATTACAAAGGGGCATCAAAATGCCTGCTTGCCCCCGCCGACCGAGCATCTAGTTGCGGCCCAGTAAGCAATTGACATTCATAAATTTAACAGTTTGAAATAATTTCGCAGCAAAATCTTAAGCGCAGTGTTTTTCAGGCAGATTTTATTTAACACCTTTCGAAGTTGACCTCAGGTATGCGTGATCATGTATTCTGTTTTGAACATTGTCCCATAACTCAGTGGTTCTCAGCATTTTGTTACCAGCTGCCCAGTCTTGCCCAATTCATCGTTGATCTACAGCTCCCCAGAATAGTTTGGTAGATATTTTTACTTATCAAAGAATACATACAAATCAATATCTCCATCTCGTCACGATGCCCCTGACCAGGCCAGAACTAGAGGGGCAACTGCCCCAGCAGCAAATTTCAGGTGGAAACAAAAACACCATTTAAACATCAAATTTTGAAATGGTGGGGGGTGACAAAAATCCTAGTTACGCCCCTGGGAGCCACGATGCACACTGCCATAACTCATAGTTTTTCCGCTCATTTTCATCTCACCAGAACGTAGTTTAGCTGGGGGGGGGGGGGTTAAGACAAAAATTGATGGAAGAAATTCAGGTAAAAAAAAATTCAAGCACTTAAATTGATTATTTTTTAAAGACTTGAAAATGAATTTTTTCCCAAGGATTTTCAAGGAGGATATGAAGACTGTCCCTTTATGGCAGAGCTTGACAAATCACAGGCTGCAGACCATCGTGGCGACTAGAAAATCGGTATTGACACCAAACATTCTCTACAAGTGATTTCTAGATTGGAAAAATCACAGGATGACAAAAGTAATTTCCTATTTCACTGCAGTGTGCCTTTCAACATGAGGAGGTGGGTAACACTCGTCTCCCAAAATTTTTTTTCCCTCACTTTGTGTCCAACATCCACAATTTCTTTTGGTCTGTAATTTTCTGTAAAAGATTTATTATTATATTATAGACTGACAATATCAAAACTCCAGACAGGGCCATCTTAAGAGCATCACGGGCTCCCGGGCCAAGTGAGTTTTCTGAGGCCCTACCTAGTAAATTCTAGAAAATTTCAACCGTATTTCGTTTTTGTGAGGTCCCTCTTCTCTTGAGGCAGCCCGGGTGGGGCCATGCGCACTGCCAATACATAAGATTTTTATCCCTATTGGATGTTGACAATGTATCCATACTTTTTTAAACATGAAAATAATAAAGGACCTTTCCTAGAACCCAACTGAAATGATAAGTTGGACAACAGGTTTCAAGCATTCATTCTTCATATGTACAGCCAGCCCATTGCATAAAAGGGACACATCATAGAGGACAATGAAATAAAGGTTGAAATATTCACGAATGTAAAAAACTTTTCAGAACTGTTAACACACGGGTAACTATAAAACCAGTCGTGGTAAAGGGACAAAAATTGTAGCAGAATTAAGCCAAACGTGTCGAGTTACAAAGATTTCCTTACGTTAAAACTAGTATTGTGGCAACCAAAGGAGTAATAGATCTCAAGTTATCTAGATAGTCAAGTTAGAGATCCCACTGTAGTTTTTTCCCCAATCGCGTTACACTGTATATAAATCAGGAAAAAATATTTATTGAAACTCATTCTAAAAATTTGCAAGATCCAAATTTCCAATATCATTTGAAAAATTCTGACTTTTTTAAACCAGTTTCACCTGGTCCGAAAATTTCCTGCACCACTGTACACGTGTATTTGATCACAGACCCTTTAGCAAGCCGAATTTGTTTTCTCACTAACTCTCTCACATGCATATATAAATTCATTTTTACAGTAAAAATGTCATATTAAAAGAAAAAAAAATACTGTATACACTAGACTGTAAGTAGAGTTTTTTGTTGTTGCAAAGTTTATTCCTTAATTTGGGGGTTCTTATACATAGGTCGGTTTTTGAGAAGAATGGATTGGATTGGATTTTAAATTTTCTGGCGCAAGGACCAATTTGGTCAAACTGCGCCAAAACAAATTATAAAAATCATCCTTTTGTCATGTCAAAATACTAAAATCATGCATGATAAAAAGCAACGTAAAGCATAAAAAAATGACATGAATCGTAAAAATCTATAATTTGTTATAAAAACCAATGGCTTTGATGAATTTAAAAATGCGAGATGCATCGCTGTGGTCATTTAAAATGTCATGAAGTGAAAGATGACTTTGACCAAAAGCGGTCATAAAATGGTGACGATGATATGAACAAGTAAAAGCATGAGCAATGGTTAATGGACTTTGACAATGTGGGCACTGTGGCTGACTCTCTCGTAATAAAAGATATGATTGTGTGATACGACTGTGTCCTATGCGCAACCGGGCAAGCAGAACTTCCTCCTTTCGGTTAGTTCTGCAGCTCGAACGCCAATGGCCAAGTGTGGGCTTGATGGCATGTAATTTGTTATTAATTTGATTGTTCCAATGGTCCTGCCAGCGGTGATGCATCACTTCCCGGAGGATTGAGAAGTGGTCACTGGCAGGTACCAAAAGGTTATTGTCAATGTTAGTTGTTGTTCGAGCTGCGGTGTCTGCTTTTTCGTTGCCCGGTATTCCAACATGACCTGGTACCCAGTAAAATTTTACTGTGGTACCATGATGAATGAGGTAATGCAGTTCATGAAAAATGGAATGAATGAATGGATGAGTGTGAAACGTACAGGAACACAGTGCTTGTAATGCGCTGAGAGAGTCGCTATAGATAATGCATCGTCGGTGGCGTTTGCGTCGTATATGACGTAGAGCCTGAAGGATTGCGTACAGTTCTGCCGAATATATAGTCAATGTGTCTGGAAGTTTGAAAGATGTCTCCTCACAGCAGATGTAGGCACAACCGACATAGCCAGGGCTCTTGGAGCCGTCGGTATATATGGGGAAGTACCTGTTGTACCTACCCCTGTGCCTAAAGAATATCTGTCGATATATGACATCTGCTGTGGTGGCTCTAGGGTATAATGATAATGAAAGAGAGACATCTGGCAGAGACTGCTCCCATGGTGCCAGTTGCCAAGCAACTGGGGCCACACGACTGATGTCTAATTCTAGTTCTTCCACAAGTGCCCTCATACGAAGACCGTAAGATGGAACACATGAAGGGCGAGCAGCAAATAGTCTATGAAATGAGGGATTAAAAGTGACACGATGAAGTGGATGATCTGGAAAAGACTTCATCTTGATAAAATAGTTCAAGGAAAGTTGTTGGCGTCTTGATGTCAGTGATGGCTCGTTGCATTCGACATACAGGCTCTCCATTGGAGACGTCCGGAAAGCTCCAGAACAAATCCGCAGGGCGAGATGGTGGACTGGGTCGAGCACACTCAGATAGCTCCGAGGTGCCGACCCGTATACAATGGAGCCGTAGTCGAGCTTCGATCTTATTAAAGCTTTGTATAAGTGGAGGAGCGACTTACGGTCAGCTCCCCACGATGTAGAAGAGATGACCTTCAAGAGGTTCATCGTCTTCATGCAACGAGCTCTTAATTGCGCAATTTGAGGTTTGAAAGTGAGTTTCTTGTCAAATGTGTTGCCGAGGAATATAGTATTTTCTACAATAGGTATTAGATTGTTATTGAGAAACAATTGTGGGTCATCATGTAGGTCTCGACGCCGACAAAAGTGCATAGCAACAGTCTTGTCAGCGGAGAATGAAAAGCCGTTATTATGAGCCCACTTGCTAATCTTGTTGAGAGCGGTTTGTAATTGTCTCTCGGCTGACCTCATATTCACTGATTGGTAAGATATCAACAGATCATCCACGTAGAGTGCGCCAGTGACAGACAACGGGAGTTGGTTCAACACCCCGTTGAGTCTTAAAATAAAAAGTGTTACACTTAAAATGCTACCTTGAGGTACACCTTGTTCTTGAATTTGGGGAGCTGATAACGTGCTTCCGATCCGTACCTGAAAGATGCGGCGAGCAAGAAAGTTCTTAATGAAAATGGGCAAGTTGCCCCGCAAGCCGCTATTATAGAGGTCGGAAAGAATTCCGTGCCTCCAAGTACGGTCGTAGGCCTTTTCTATGTCGAAAAATATGGCTAGCATATGCTCCCTCTTCACAAATGCTTGTCTTATTGATGTCTCAAGGCGTAACAAATTGCATGTTGTGGACCTGAACCGTCTAAAGCCGCTTTGATGTTTCGATAAAATATTGTTAACCTCAAGGTAGTGCATAAGGCGATAGTTGACCATGCGTTCCATGAGCTTACATAAACAACTGGTCAAAGCAATAGGTCGGTAACTATTAGGTTGCTGAGGATTTTTGCCAGGCTTCGGGAATGCAAGAACAATGGCTGCTCGCCAGGTGTCAGGAAATGAATGACTGACCCAGATCCGATTAAATAATATGAGTAAATGTGAGAGTGATTCAGATGAGAGATGCCGAATCATGGAATAATGAATGGCGTCGGGCCCTACAGCTGAGTCAGGACTTCGCTGTAAGGCCGTCGTCAGTTCATGAAGGGTGAACAATGAGTTGTACCCCTCCGGTGTAAAAGGCCGGAAGGTGTACGATGTACGTTCGGCCGATGATTTAATGGGATGAAACGATGGGAGATAATTCGCATCACTGGAGACAGTGGCGAAATGGGCGGCGATGGTATCCGCAATATCCCTCACATCGCTGATGATAGTGCCATTGGTGTTTAAAATGGTGATTGGATGAGACTGATAATGACCATTGATTTTTCGGATCCGGTCCCAAATGACTTTCGATGAAGTAGATGAATTGATTCCCGTGGTAAACTTTTGCCAGGACTCGCGTTGAGCCTGGCGCCTGGTTCTTCTCGCTATCGCCTTTGCTTTTAAAAACGCCAACTTGTTGTCATGGGTAGGATACCGCCGGAACCTACTCCATGTTTTCTTTTGTGCTTTAATAGTAAGATTACATTCGTGGTTCCACCAAGGTTTAGGAAATTTAGGAAGTTTCGAGGAGACTTTAGGTATTGTTTCATTTGCTGCAGAGATGATACAACTGGTCACAAGGTCGACACAGTGGTCGACGTCGGGTTGCGAAACCATATCCTCCGTGATTTCTGTCTTGACCGTGAAGTCTGCCCATCGGGCGGCCACAAGCTTCCACCGAGGAGGACCCTCAGGTATGCTATGGCTTCGATCAAGGCACTTAACCACTAGAGGAAAATGATTGCTCCCGTGGAGGTCCGGATCAACCGACCAGGACCAGTTGGGCAAGAGTGAGGGTGAACATAAGGATAGATCTATTGCAGTGAAACTATTGTTTGGGGCATGAAAATGAGTGAAACTGCCATCATTCATGATGGCGAGGTCCATGTCTTCTAACAGCCGTTCAACCATTTCGCCACGTGGGGTGTTGCTGTTAGAACCCCATATCATGTTATGTGCATTGAAGTCTCCAAGAAGAAAAAATGGTGGAGGTAATTGATCAATCAGATCTTCTAGATCTCTCTGTAAGATGGTGTCATTTGGTGGCAAATAAATGGAACAGATGGTAATTCTTAGGCCTGTAGAGATTTCCACCGCGATGGCTTGCAGGTTCGTGCGCAGCGTTAGAACGCGCGACGACACGTAATGTGGAACCAGCAGAGCAACACCGCGGCAGGCTCTACTCCCGTCATCGTAATCAATACGGAACAGGGAATGTCGCCTGATGTTCCATGTCTCCGAGGGCTTCGTAAAAGTTTCCTGGAGTGCCACGCAAATAGGATGATAGTGATTGATCAAATCCTTGAGATCTTCATAATTGGATCTAAGACCACGAATGTTCCATTGGATTATGTTGGCCATAAATTAGGTAGAAGTAGACGGTTCGAGGTCTTTAAATTTATTCCGGTCTAGTTTCCGGCGAGTACCACCAGATTCTGATACATTATCAAGATCCATGTCACCAATTGACTTGTCATCGATTAGTGACACATTCTTGAGGGTGGGACATTTTATTGCTCTCTGTATTGCTTTTCTTGAATATCCGGTCTTTTTAGATTTATTTCCAGAATTAATCTTGGGTTTAGTAACAGTAGGTTTTTTGAATGTGTGCACTGTTGCTTTTCCTGCCTCTTCTTCGGAGGTAGTGGACTCCCTCCGTAATCCAGCAGAGCAACAGCAGCCACAACTATTACACGGTTGGTTAGATGATGATGTTTGAGTTGATGTATCAGCTATTGGTTCAGTCTGAGTTGTTACGGATGCTTTGGTGCCATTGTTAGTCATATTAGCTGATGATGGATTTGTTACCATATTAGAATATGATCTATTACCAATTGGAGTTTGGTTAGAGGTTATACGACGGCGTGCTTCGATATATGAGATGTTATTGAGAACCTTGATCTTCTGGATCTCTTTTTCTTCATTCCATTTCGGACACTTTCTGTCAAATGCGGGGTGGTCGCCACCGCAATTGACGCACTTGAATGGTGAATTAGTGCAGTTGTCCGAAATGTGGTCCTTCTCACCGCATTTTGCGCAGGTGGGTTGACTGCGGCACGCCGTTCGTGAGTGACCGTATTTTTGGCAGTTAAAGCATCAAACAGGGTTAGGAATGTATGGCCGGATTTTGAGGTTATAATAACCTATTTTGATATCTTTCGGCAATGTTGGTGATGAGAATGTGAGAATTATGTTTCGTGTGGGAGCTGGATTGCCATCTTTGCGGCTCATAATATGTTTGGCAGATGTTACGCCTTGAGACGCCAGCTCTTGTGTTAGTTCTTCTTCATCCATGTTAATTAAGTTAGTATCTGAAATGACACCACGTGAATAATTCAACGTGGGATGGATTTTGACTGTTATTGGAATGTCTCCGAGAGATGTGAGCTTTTGAATGAGTTCGGCTTGTTTGGATGTGTTAGTCTCGATGAGAAGGTCTCCTGAACGAAGGGCCTTCACCGATTTTAAGGTACCAACTGTGCCATAGAGAGCTTTATCTATTACAAATGGTGATACTTTGGCCAGCGGTTTTTCAGCATCTGAAGAGTGCAGAAAGAAAAATGAGACAGTTGATGAATTTGAAGCAGTTACATTGACATGTGTTTGGTTTGAAGCAGTTCTTTGACGTTTTGGTGCATTTTGATTTTTTCCCATATTTGAATGGGTATGGTTCCACTCCCACCCACCATGCCCACCATGGAGCCCTACAAGGGGACGCGCACACGTAACCGGTGAAGGTTAGTAGCAACGTCAGGTTAGGTGGGAGCTATACACCACCAAAGCAGGCGAGCAGACGCGTTCAAGATCCAAGATCGTCGTGAAGCAGCACCAACAAACCTCAACGACGTCCGGCAGGCCCGGCCCCTCTACCTGCCCAGTAGTGTAACCCCCTTCAGCCACCGAGGCGACCACAGCCGATTGACCTGGACGGGGCTAATCCAAGCCTCCCGTTTCGGCTGAATCCGAGGCCAAAGCTAGCGCATCAGGCTAACCAGGATCCCCATCTCCAGCCTTACGGGTCTCCACGCACGGCAAACACCCAGGTAGACAGCGTCCCAGACAGAGCATACGCTAGAAGCAACGCCCCGTCTGGGAGGACCCCTCCCCGCCTAAGCAGGGTCCACAATGAGGGGTTGGACACAAGACATAAACATGTACAGGACAAAACAAGACGCAAGACAAGTACTGTAAGAAGTGTAGAAAAAAAACATGTAATCTTGGCTATTGAAAGTGAAGGATATGAGCACAAATAAGCGATGACAATGACGTGTGATAGATTTAGCATTACCCAGGGTGCACCACGAGGAGGCCTATCACATTACACCCCTTGAGAAGAATGTATGGATCCTCACTTTACCAAATCATATAGCTACATGGCCTATGCAAAGTTAGCTTGAAGATCTGCGACGTCATTGGACTACTTTAGATGGCATATCCCAAATGAATAGTGATTTTTGTTGCTATGTTCAAACCCCATGGAATAGATGTTCTGTCTGTAAATAGATCTTCTGTGAACAATGGTAACCCCCAGTCTGCGAGTCTCGGGAGACAAATCCTCGGAAATGGAAATTACACTATTTTTTAATTTGGAGGCGTTAAGAATTTTGGTTGACTTTGTATTTATTGAATTTAATTATTGAGAGTCTACATCCGACGTCTCTTTTAGAACCAAGTCTGTGGTGACGGTCAATGTTGGAAGGTGAGATTTTGATGTCCAAAAGATCGGAGCAGTAATTAATTATTTTTAATTCAAGCGTTGAGGGAGTTTCCAAGTCCAAGGGTACCTCTGGGATGCCACGAAAAATCAAGCTGGCGCTATGGGAGCGGTCCTCCAGATCAGTTATTTTGCTGGCAAGGGAAGAATGAAATTCTGAAAAGTCTGATGAAAGGGTCATGTTCATAGCAAAACCACTAGTGTGGACCAAGAACTGATAAATGAGAAAGAAGAAAGATAACTAACTCATAGAGAACGCGTGAAGAGATCTAAGTCTCAACTATTTTGATTATGGTCTGCAAAAATAACTCAAATGATGTTAAAAAAAAAATTACAAAATGACTGGTTTTATTGCAACATGAAATGTACGTACATAAATAGTACATATATATTTGCAATGAAAATATATATTTTATTCTGCTAAAATTCCACTGAATGTGGAAGTGAAATATATATATATTAAAATATACATATACCTTAAAAATTATGTTTCTTTCACACACAACCATCACAATTGTACAAAAAAGTTTGGAAGTTCAGAGTGAATAATGTGTACAAAAATTTGTGAATTTCAGCATTTTTAACGATCAGTAAAATTTACTGTGTGAATGGCACAAATACAGGATAAAAAAAATGTTTCAAATAATTTACACACAAAAATTTCATAATGACTAATAGATAAAATTACAATGGATTCAATAAAAGTTTTAGAAACTTTTTGCTTTGCTTCTCAAGTAATTTTGATAAACTTCAATACTTATTGTAATTATTTAAATACAGAAAGCATGAACCAATGGTAATAAAATTTTAAGTAGAAATAACCAGGGAAGATAAGCCACACATGAATGAAAAAAATCTGAAAAAAGAAAAGACCTACTGCATAATGAAACATGTCCTAATATTCAAGTGGTACATCTGCAAGCCTTGAACCCAGGAACTTTTTATGAAAGGAATCTTGATTTTGATATATCCCAATGATTCATATCTTTCGTTTAAATTACAAAATTAAGTACTACGAATTCTTAAAGAATTATAGCAATTTTTAATAATTTTAATGTATCTAAGTTCACATAGGTCCCAACCACCTTGGCTTATCAAGACTCTAGGTAGTTCAACAAAAGTACAAGTTTAGCTCTTTGACAAATGATGAAGTCAAAAATAAAAGCCTTTAAAAATTGAAATAAGAAATTGCACCTGGCAACAAAATATTTTTTAAATTGATAAAGAAGTTAGTTCCAAGAAAATAAACAAATTTATTTGTATAAAACATCAGTTTATAAATTTTATATTAAAACTTATAGAAAAATATTATAACCAATCTGGTTATACTCACTAAACATACTGATTTAACCAACAATTTTTTTCCAACATTAAAATGTTTTTAAATTGAGTGTTTAAATTAAAATACTACACATCAAATGTTTCAGAACATCTTACAATTGACATATCTTCAATTGTTAGATCCACTTTGGACATTATGGTAAAATCTCCAGTTAAAATATGTATATAACTTAACATTAAAATCTTAATAATCCCACGTGCATGTGTATAGAATGAGAAACACAATTCTGTACATATGTAACTTTTGATATCTAGGCGAATAAATAAATTGTGCAAGGGTTCATTTAATTATCCCAAATATTTTAAAATGTCTCATTTCTGAAATGCCTCACACAGGTATGCCAGATTATACCGACATCAATGTCTTTATACTACTGGTTTTAAAAAACTGGAATAACACAGACAATATAGCTGAGGTATCAACTAGGGCTAGACAAATCTCCGGAAATTTACATGCCTAGTCGGGCATGTATATGTAACTTAAAATACACGCCAAATAAATATTTTACATGCCGGAAAAATATTACTTAACATTATTACTGGATTTATTTCATTGTAAACTTTTCTCATTTTTAAAAAAAAAGAGTACACAAAATAACTTCATGCAATTGTTATCCACAAATTTTTAATATAAATCATCATATAAATCTGCATTACTACTAGTGATTGTTGATATGATGAAAACCTGTACACCATTAAGACATCCAATTAGATTTGAGATCAAATTTATCTATTTTTGGGCTATCAATGTCCGTCACAAAATTAATGTGGTTACAAATTGAAAATCTAATATCAATTATAATTTTCCCGGCTGTTGGTGTCTGAAAAGAAGTCTATACTAAGTTACTGTTCACTTCCCTCATTGAATCATAGCATTGGGCAGATGTGAGGGATGCAGCAGCACCAGGCCGTAAAAATAAAAGATTAAAATGCATTGACTTAATCATCGCAACTGCTTAACTAAGTCCTTGTCAGAAATTAAATAATGAGTTTTCCTAAATAACAATTCTTTAGGAGCTGCCATCAACAAACCTTATTATAGAGCGTGTCCAGAAATTCCTTACTCAAGCCTTTTTCCTCTCAACCAGTTATGAAAACATACAATTAGAAAAAGTATCCAAATAACGTGCCCAGTCTACATGTCATTTATTTTAATGGGGAAGGAGGGGGATGGGTCCCTCCTAGTAAACTTTCTGGACACACTGTATTATATATGCCATAACACCCATACTTGTCTTATTATGCACTCATGCAGTTATTGTGACGAGTCCCAAAATGACTGATCCTGGGCCTTGTGGTAATTTCAGTAACATAAAAATAGTCTTTTAAGGCATATATTTCAAGTATCACAAGGAAGGGATGCTGGAAAAACACCTGCATCGTTGCAGATAATCATAATAAAACCATGAGTGTTTTCATTTTTCTTTATGTGTCTCTCCACGTAAGGCATGCGATTGAAAAAAATTCATGCCCCGGGTTTATCAGGCAATAGACTTGTCTAGCCCTGGTATCAGCAGGCTGAATTTGAAAATACTGGTGTATCTGTCCCAGTGTGTAACCAAGGGTTGCTTGGGTAAGTGCTATTTGAAAAACATCACACCTCCAGACTATCAGTGAAGTCACTAGTGCCATATAGTGTCAAATGCCTGAAAGGGATAAAATTCAAATCATGCAGCCCATGGTACACTTTTACTTAGAAAAGAATTGGATATTTCCACCAACCAGGCGAGTTAGAATAGTGACTTCATGGGAAGGAATATCACACAGAATCACATGCTTTTGAAGCATTGTTTTTCAACATTAATATTGGACCATAAAATGAAAACCACTGGTCACCACAATATGCAACAGGTCGAAAAACTATGACCATAATGACTATGACAAGCATATACATAACAAAACAATTATGCAAACAAATAAAAATATAATCATGGCTATTGGTACTTCTACACGTGACAAACTTCTGAAATAAAACTTATAAATACAAGAAAATAAGAGTTACATATTTATACTGCTTGAAAAAACTTTGGAAGCAGTTTTTTTTCACATATTGAAGATAGTTTTGGTGGCTGAAATATGAACTACAGAAAACATCAGATACACCAAGGGTTTTTAAGCATGACCCATCAGCAATTTTAAAAAACTCGCAATAACAACATAAAAAAGTATAATATATAGTGAAAAAATATTTTCAATAATGCCTATGGGGCCCACTAACCTTTACTGCTGTATTTATTATAGGGATGCTTTTCAGACTCACTAGGAATACTATGTGCATTCAATGTACATAAAATCCAATAAAAAAAGTAACCAGACATGCTTCAGCTATCTAGCAATGCCAAGAGGTATAATGGCTCACTATATTCACTGCATTACATCTGTTATGACATTTTGAAAACATCTTTCATCACTATGCCATCTACAAGTAAACATGTAAATCAAGCGTGGTTTATGATAACAAAATTATGCTGACTAAGGCTGGTCTGGTCTACTACAAGCAAGTCGTTTGTATGCTCAAAACTTTATAGTAATACAAATACAACACTGGCAAAATACCCAACGAAGTGGCTGAGAAAAGATGCCCATAACAAATTATGGATATCATATATTTCTAAAATAAAGCAACCCAATTAAAAATGAAATTATAAAAACTACATATACATGGTAAAATATTATCCAATGCCCATAAAAAAATAAATATTTTTTATAAGCATAATTTATATTTACCCATAAAAATACTTTTTATGGGTAAATATATTCATTTTTTATGGGCATAGGATAATATTTTATCATGTACATATAAGTTAGTTTTTATAATTGCATTTTTAATCGGGTTGCTGTATTTTAGAATTATATGACATCCATATTTGTTATGGGCATCTTTTCTCAGCCACCTTGTTGGGTATTTTGCCTGTTGTGGCCTTGTATTTGTATTAATAAAAGTCTTGCACATACACACGACTTGCTTTTATAGTAATCTTACCCATACATGTAACTTGTTACTGCTCGTAATAGATTCCAGTGGACTCACGGCCTAATGATGTTGTGTGTTCACGGTAGTCAGTGAATGTGTTTGACTTGTTGCAAACCAGTGTCAGTATGAAAATAATACCATGCATTGGGAAACTGAGACAAAGCATGCATCCAAATTTGATCCTCTTTTGGGTAGTTTAGTGTGTTGTGGGAAAGGTGATCAGTCTCCAAATTGATTCAAAATGCCAATAAGACATTTTAAGACATTTTTAACCCTTAAACAGTTCAAATATCTATGACAGCATGAAAACTAAAAAAAAATATTCATAATAAAAAATTATTATTCTTGGAACATTATGTACTCCAAACAATATTGCTTCTAAGTATTTTTTTACCTGTGTGAATCAGTTTCTTCAGTATACTAAATGCAATATCCATATCCATCAATGACATATTTAGGAATTTCCCATGAGCAGAAAGATTTTTACTGTGTGCGGCTCAGAGGGAACATTGATTGCAACTCACCTTGAGATAATGATTCCTCAATAAATATGTTTCAAACTATTTTTCTCCCAAATAAAAAAGAAAATTCTATGCAATGAAATTAAAAACAGATGGAATTTTTTTTGCATAATCAATAGATTGAAAGACAGAGGAAAAAAGTGAAGCATGAATCAAAGTAAATTAATAGATGAGGAAAAAAATCAAAAGCCTTCTTGGACAGAGTTTATGAAAGAGCGTCTCATTGTTGCTCAAGAAATTTCAGCTTTTTGCTCCCCAAACAGCTTTGTTTTATAACGAGCCCTCAGCTGACTGAAAATGTTGTGATAGAAATTCCCATAATAGTGTTTTCTACACAGGTCTTTTTTCTTTCTTTTCTTGAAATTATTCCCAGGGTTATTCTGCTTTGGCGTTTCTTGCTAAGTCTAGATGTTTGTCTTTTAATGAAGTGAGTGATGTTGCAAAATGAGTTTAAAGAGAAGCTTAGCGATTTTTGTAAGTCAGCCATTTTTTTAGATTTTTGTTCAAAATGAAGCTGCTTGAACTCCAAAACAATTTTTTCAAATGTAAATTATAATAATAAAACTTATTCAATGCCTTTTTCCATAAATTTTACTGTGTCTAAATTTGTAAGGTTGCATTCCCTGATTTTCACATGCTTTGAAGATGCACACTTTGTAAGAAAGTATGATGTGCAGTTCATCAGAATGAGTAAAAACCCAACACAAGAACTCAGATTACGGACTAACACCACAAGATTACTCTGAGCACAGCGACTGCCATATTGAGAAGCTGTTGAAGGCCACATTTTCAATGGGATATTTAAACACTTTTTACATAAGTTTTTAATTTTTTTTTTGCAATTTTGAGGTGTTCAATTTTTTTTTCAAGTATTGATTGTATTTATTGGACTCGTACGATACTCTTTTAAAGCACATTTTTTTTCTCTTTTATAGAATTCAATGTAACATATCAAATGTGAAATTTTTCTTGTAAATCTAGTAAGCAAATTATGATTTGAAATAGGCCTATACAGTAACCATTTTATTTTACAAATCGACAATTCACAAATAGTTTTATACCAACTAGTCCTCTGGTTGCTAACAAGTCATTTCTTTGAATGTATTTTCCATTTATGAACTAATTGTGCAAGTCTGTTTGAGTTCATAAAACAAGCATTGACCGTAATATAGCTACATAGTGGGGGGAAAAAACCAGCAGGTTGCACTAAAATTTTTTTATGTGACTATTAATGATTGAATTTGAATAAAATTTTGGGTAAAAAAATTAATTTACTTTTATGGACATAAAAAAAATCCGTAGTCGGAGAAAAATCTTTTCAATTGGGGAATGTTTCCTCCAGAAGAGAGCACTGTTGTAAAACTGAAAGTCCATGAGAGTATCAATGAGGATTTTAATGATATTGCCCAACTCTTGAAGAATAGCAATTTCTACCATTTGGACTGTTGAGGATAATCACAGTAACAGTTTCTGCTGTACCTCCACGTCAGGAGAGAATGATTCCAACAGACACTGAGTGGATATCAAACTTGTGTGATGCCTCTCAACATCCTTTGGTGCTGTACGCTGGTATCTTCTCGTACGCTGGTAACAACTCGGTACGCATACGAAATCAACGATTATTTCTTCAATCAATATCATGACTTCTCGTCTTTATGGGTTAATAATCCTTCATTTATGAAAGTACACAAATGGTGGATCGATAGTATCAGTTTTATCTTCTGTCAATGGTGATTCTGTCCTGTATATCATCTCCTTTGAGAAATCAAAATAGTGGAAAACTGCTGTGGCAGTATTGCTCAACACCCCCCCCCCCCATCAACTTTGGTGTTCACAACTCTGTCAGAGGGCATGATTTAGTCAGCCAAAATATTATCTCTATTAAGAAGATAAGATATAATTTTTTTTTCCTAATATTTATAAAAATGTGCGTTTCGTCAATAAGCCATGTCTTTCTCAGAAACTGCAAAATTGGCTCAATAAAGGGTTGCCTAAAAGGGGACGGGGAAATTGCTATATACCAAAGATGTCAAACTGGCAACTGGCACACCGCATGCGTGCAGCCACCAAAGGAACTATTGGTGGCCCATGACATCCTAAAAAAGAGAAATTTCTTGGATCTTGTTAATTAGATAAAACTTTCAAATAATATTATTAAAAAGTACATAGAATTTACCTAAAAAAATTACGAAACAAAATGAATCAGCGGTGACTTTCAATTGTGAAATTAATTACAAACATTCCAAGCCTTTCAATGACGGTTTCTCGGTACAGGAATTGATGATAAAAGTAGCAGAAAATGTTTGTTTTGAGAATTTGCAAGCATCTCATGAAATTTTTTTTAAACCTATATTGCAATATAAAGAACAGCAGCAATAGCTGATAATTTGTTAGACCTGTAGAAAGGAAAACCCAAGTACAGCACTTTTTAAAGCGCTCTATGAAAGCTCATTGACTCAAATTGTTTTGTTTCTTCAGACTTGCAATGAAAATACAAACATTAGTGAAAAGTTTTTCTGAAATGTTTTCTATCCGTACTATGGCAATATAAACAAAGTAAAAAATTTCTTACCCTATATGGGTAAGAAATTTTTTACTTTGTGGCAAAATACAAATATTAAAAAAAACCTATATGAACGAAATTTATAGCAGTGAGGACAAATGGTACATCAGCAATGGCTGGCAAAAATAAAAACTTTGTTTCAAGACTTGCAGCAAAATTGAAGGGAATTTGAAAAAAGAATTATAAATAAACCCCAAAATTAATTATTAAATTAAATATCCTTTGATTCCAAATGAACAATTTTATTTGTTTTTTAAATTTTTTTAATTAACAGGATTTTAATTGTTAATTTTCAATAATTGGCAGCCCACTTGAGATATAATTTTGGAGCAAATGGCAGGAGGACCAATTTTGACACCCCAGTTGTAAACATTTCTTCTCTGAATAGTGGGTGAAAAGACAAAAATAAGCTTGGATAAGACTGTGATGCACAAGTAATTTTCTTTTCACGTATTTTATAATGAAGGATATCAGTAGTATATATATCTCACCCATCAAAACTATCAATTCAAAATTTACATAGAATAAAAGTTTTTCTTCACCGTTCTTTCAACATCCCACAAAGTTCAGAGCACAGCAAATATCATACATAAACATATAAATATGTTGATAAATAAATGACTACAAAACTCGAAGTCAACATACCAGAATAAGCATAATTTAGAAATGAAAAAAGTAAAAAAGCTGTGCTCTCAAAATTACATAGTTACTGTAGAACAAAACAAATCAGGAGTGATACCAAGAGTACTTGGTACAATAATGTCTGTGTGTCTGGTAACATTTTATTGTTTTTAATTTTCAAAAACATGAAATATATTCTAAAGAACAAACTTAAGCCATCAATCAAGTAATCTTGTATAGTTCTCGTATAGAAATAACAAACCTAGATGGTTTAAAGAACCATTAAAGTGCAGTAAACATCAGAATGATTTTATAATGCAACACAGATAACAAAAACTGAATGAATAAATAGACTATGAACTTGTGAATCATATTTACATGAAGTTTTTAGGTTAGTGAGGTACTGTAAGCAGCAATATCACATCAATATAATGAAAATATACAAGCACAGCTGATATTATCTTTTCAGTTTATAAGGCAGTTTTTAGCAACATCATGGGTTAGGGAAAAAATGTCCAACATGAAATAAAAATTGATAAGAGTTAATTCAACTCAGTCAATTCTAAGTTTATGAAACATGGCATAAGAACAGCAATAGAATCATCATATGAAGGCTGATATCCAAAATACTTAATGTGAGTGCTGACTTCATCCCATTCTCTTAGTTTTGAAATGTGAATGAATCTCAAGATACACATGGGACTGTGGTTATGTTGAGGATATACTTATATATTCATGAATCAGGAGAAGCAGACTGGCACCCGAATTCAGAAGTATCAAAAAGGTCAGATATCCCTTCTCCTTCATCTAGAATAAAATGGTAATCATCATGAAATAAAGGTTCCAAATTAAGAAATGAGGTAGAATCTGAATTTTGGTCTTCTGTTTGCAACAAAAAGTTTTTTCCAATTGGCGCCATATCATCTTCTTCAAGAAGCAATGCACATTTCAAAAAGGGATCTGAAATAGAAAAAAAATTATGCTTAGACTATAAATTCGGGTATCAATGAAACAAAGAATTTTCAGTAAACATTTAATTTTCTTACAAAATATGCACTATTGCACCAGGGTTGGATTTTTGACGTCAAAAACATGTTTAAACTCAAAAACCTAAATGAATGCTTTTTGATAATGTCTTGAACACAATAGGTATATAACATGATGAAAAACTTACTTTTTTGTACATTACAATGTTTTCTTTTTAAACATTTATTTATTACAATTAAAACAAAATATTAATTATAATTTGCAATTTTGTATTTTTCAACATAAGAGTCTAGAACATATAAAATATAATTTTATGGTTTATTTATCAAAGATACTCACTACCTGTGTTCAATTTGCTAAGCGGAATAGAGTTGTTTATTCAAAATATGTATGAAAGGGAATCAGAGTTAGGTTTTAGACTTCAGAAACTAAATCAGTATTAAAACAGTTAAAAACTTATTGTCAATGTTGTCAAATAGTTTTTTTAACCTGATAGATATGCTAAATAACAAAACACTTACTTCTATGTAGACTAAAGGGTTGTATATTCGGAATTATAATTACTGATGAAAAAAAAAATATTTTGATATTTTAAACTTTCTGATCTGCCCAAAATTTTATTTTTATGTAAAAATTCTCACGCAGAATCAGTTAAAATATACTAATTAAACTCATTTATTTTCACTTAAAAATTTCTTAGAGCTCAGGGTGTATAAATTCACAGAGTTTTAAAGAGTATTTTCAACCAAAGCAGAGCCGACAGAACTTGATTCCCAGAGCATTTGTTTTGTACATTTAAATACAGCTTCAATTGGAAAACCATTGTATTATAAATGCTAGTAAATATACCATATCATAGTGCAAAAGCAAGAATAACTAAGTTTGACTAAGGATAAGTTACACAAGTCTCTTAAGCTTCATGTACATTGCCAAATTACATAACATTTTAGTCCTACAATTTAGTATTTTGATCGCTAGATATATTTCAATGTTATGCAAAATAAGAGTATCATTTCAAGTATCAGCGATTAGTGCCGACGAGCGTAATCCGTCATTTGCATAAGGTATGAAGAAAAATGAATCCAACAAAAAGTTCATGTTTCACCATCACTCGACCATAGAAAACACAAAAACTCACTTAATTGAAGACAGCAAAATATGACATTTAAAAAAGATGAAGTGAAAACAAATTAATTTGTGTTATTTATATTGAGCTCTACTATAAATAACCAATTAAAAAAATTTTTGCCTTCCAAGTTCAATTGCCCCCTCTCAAGTAGTTAAATTAAAGTGATATTTCCATATGATTGCTTTCATATTTATAAAACTTGCCAATTTCATTTGCAGGTTCATTCCAGTAATTCTTCATTGTAGTTGATGTATTTTCGAAGTGGGTGGAACTGCATCACACACATTTCACATTGGCTGGTGCAACCATTGGTGTTCTGTGAGAGATCTTTGCAACTAATAGTATTCCAGATGTCCTTGTCTCAAACAATGGAGGTCAGTTCATTTCTTCAAAGAATAAGCATCTCTTGCAGCAAAATACCATACAATGAGTGCTGATTTTGCCCAGAAAACCTTCTAGCAATGGTCCAGCTAAACAGACTGTAAAGACCATCAAAGATTCCCTTAGACGCATCCTGAGTGGAATGTGGAAGAAAAGATTGGCAAGCTTCAACGTGGCCCGCAAATGATAGGTTTTTATAAATTCACTTTTTTTTAAAATATTTCTTTAACATATTTTTTGAAATAGTGCACTGTGTTGGCAATTAGATTCCTTGTTTTTAATACAAATCAGGGAAAGAGGCATGAAAAAACACATCTGTCTATAATAGTCCCCGCAACATAGTTTACACTAATTCTCCTTAGCAGAAAAATGAGGTGATGAAAGGAGAGATGACTTCCTCCATTCATTTTATTTTTACAGCACAAAAAAAAAAGAGAAGGAAAAGTATCTTCCTTCCCCAAAAATCTTCTGGAAGAGTAAACAAAAAGAAAAGAGCTCAAGTGTGCATTTTTATCCTGACCAAAATCAGGCTCCACCACTGCTCACTGATCCTTTTCTTTTTAAAACATAACCATAATATTATATATACTCCAACCCTCAATTTTTTTTCTCATCTTGGCCATTTTTCACACATAATTTTGTACAGTTATTTTTAAAAATATTTTAAAGATTTTTTCTAGTAATTTAAATCTAACGTGTTTTACCACTCTGTGCAATGGCCCAGGAGAGATGCAGTGCCTTTCGCCCTTCGATTGCCCCTGGCCTCCGTATGGCTAGCTTGAAGATCCGTGTTATCACAAGACTATTTTAGATGGCATTACTAGTCAGTAGTGTGATTTTTGCAGCTATGTTCAAACCCACAGAACCGATCATAATAAAGCTAAAGGAAAAAAAATCAAAAACATTGTTGACTTTGATACCAAGTGGACTCAGGTCGATTTTACAGCCTTTAGATGAGAGCATCAACAAGCCCTTTAAAGATTATTCAAGAAATTTATGGACTGAATGAGTGAGTTCTGAATATAAAGAAACAACAAAAAGGAGTACCTTAAAGAAACCCAATATTGGCCTAGTGTGCACAGGGTTCATGAGGCGTAGAATTCTGTTTCATCATCAAATCCTTTAAAAATATCCTGTATCAGTAACAAGATGAATGCAACTGAAGACAACATTCTCTTTGTAAGTGACAACTATGATGACAGCATAGTTGAAGTCAAGATGCCACATCGTATTGGCTTTTGATGTAGAGCTCAAGGAATCAGAAGAAATGTATTGGAAAGTTTGAATCATTTATCATTGTAACTGTTATTGCGTGAAAATATACCCATTCCCCCCCCAAAATGGATTTATTTTGGGAGGTCAGCTTATACATGGATATAAACTGTAACCAAATTCCAAGGTTAAACATAAACTTAGTAAATAAAATAACAGAAGGGCAGGGGGGAGGAGAACACCTTCAAATGAAACTATAAAGTCTGGATTATATTAACGCAAATAATTTGAAGTTCTATGAAACATTTCGACTCACCAGTTGAGTCATCATCCTCTCCATTTCCTCCAATATCTTCCTCTGCGTTTCCTCTAACATCTTCCTCTTCGATTTCTTTCACTACTTTTTCACAGTTTTCTTTACCATCTTCTTCAAACTTACTTTCAACATTCTCTAAAGTAGATTCTTCAGAAAGCAAGTAACTACATATTTCTCCACTACTTTTTATACGGATTCTGAAGTCCTACAAATGTAATCATTAAAATATAAACACAATAAACATGTCAGGTAACAGAAAATACTTGATTGCGAAAACAGATTGTGTTTGATAGACAGCATTATTAGCTATAAACAACAAATGTATAAGCAATTCCAAGACCATACTATACACATTGGAGATGGGATGAATATTTGGCTGCTATTTGGTATTCAGCCCTTTTGCCGAATATTCTGTTCAATCGAATATTGCTTAGGTATTTTGTAGAATATCTAAAAAAAATTATATTAGAATTTTTTGCATAAATTAACAACTCACTGATTATATTTTATTGTGTGGTGCATACCTATCCCTTTTTGTGCAAGAGGTTATGTCAGGGTGAATTTGTAGAATAAGTATAAAACATGAAGCTGAAAATAGAATCCTACCGCAATAATGTGGAAGTTAGCATGAATTACACAAGTTCCTGAAGGATGTACCTAGACAAGAAGGTATTGAGCTACTGAAAGGAGCAGAGAACATCTAGAGTGGAGAAATCATAAATTATATGATGTATTATAATACTTGAGGGTAAATAATGGTTGATATCTTTTTAATTAGATGTAAAATTGTAACAAGTGTTGGGAAAAAAAATTGATTCCACAAGCACAGTGATACCATGGCTAACAAATGCCTTGGCTTTATTTCATAGGTTTGTTAGATCATCTCGTATTTTATGATACAAACCGATGTCTCTCATAGTATTCAGATCTTGGAAGGGGAGATCACTGTCCTCTGGAAGTGTGTCTGTTTTGGAATCGGCTACAAACTGTAGATCCCAATACAATTAGCCCTGGCATGCAGAATATGATGATGTGACAAAAATTGTCACTGTAGCTGTGAGGGATGCTACCTTGTTACTGTATTATTTTCATTATCAGAGTGTCTACCACATACCGAAAAAAAAGTTTTGTGAATTTTTGTAGACCTCTCCTTGTCTGCTTAAATAAGATTTACTGGAATCTTACATCAAATACTTTTCAAGCCAACCCCGACCAGAGATCTTCAACCCTTTTCCAGTCGTGAGCACTACCAGCACCCATCATCAAAAGAAGAGCACCCCCTACGGCAAGTTTGACACACTAATACATGAAATAAGGATGATTTCAATCCTTGAATGCAATTTGTACAAGGTGTTGAATTGGAGTGTTGACCAAGTGCTCACGAGCATGAAATTCGACATGAACATCAAGCACTGTGGTGCTCGCGAGCAATGGGGTGAAGATGCCTGGTGTAGACAAAGTAATTTTAATTAATGCGCAGCTGGAAACCATTTTCCATTGAACACTAAACATGCTGGTGAATGGGTTAAACGGAATTGAGTGACATATCAAGAGAAAAAATAATAGAAAATGAGTGATAGAAAAATTGGAAGCAAAACAAGATAATGAAAATCTGTTGAAGATGCTGGAAAATAAAATACATGGAGCAATCACAAATCAATTAAAAATAGGGAGTGAAAACAGATGTACTTGGATTGAATTTGTGAAAACAAATCAAAGGAGTCGCCTTTTTTGGGAAAAAAAATAGCTGGAAACTGCAATTGAAGGGTTTATTTTTTGTTCTGTATATGAGCAGCAATTAGAGTAGTAGTTTGACCCTATTTTATACGTTGTCTGAAGCCTAGGTGCTGAATCCTAGGTAGGGGGAACCTCAAGCTAATTCCATTTGCAGCCCCAAAAAATAAAATTCAGGGAGGACAAATGACGTCATCGAAAAGTCAGCTTCTATTGTGACGCAACTCCAATGTTTCTTAAGGGAAAATTTTGTTTTTGTTGCAAGATGGTGCAGAATTAAAGAATTTCTGCGTTTTTGTCGACAGAATACAGCAAACGAGGGGAAATTGTTGAAATTGTAACAGAATGTAGAAGATGTCGGAAATTGTAGCAGTTTATAGCAATTGTAGCAAATTTTCCACCCCTGTCACTAGGGTCCGGTTAATTTATGTAAACCTTTGAATCTTTTTTTAGATGTACCTATGCTTCTCTTCATAGGCGGAGATAGACTTGGAAGTCTGGGGGGGCACAGTCATTATTGCTGGGGGAGGCACGATGATGATATCAATTCATATATATACATATATACATTAGATCAGTTGACTCCACCTTTGACACTAGGCGACAATGCTCCCCCCTCCCGTATCTCCGCCCATGCTTCTCTTTCTGAAATTCTTTGAACCATTGAAAGGTTGAGTCAAAATAGAAAATGCATTGAAAGACAAAAAGGTCGCCTACTTTTCAGAGCAAGACTCATCAAACTGAACAGTCTGAGAGATTATCTTTTCCATCTGCATGTATCAGACAGAAATGAGCTGACCAAATCACGAATGGATGGGGACACTTATGAACTTGATTGGGTTGTGTCAACACAAGCTGGTGCTGGTTGTGTTACATGCTGGAAAATAAAAAGATTAGCATCTCTCATCTTCCTGTATATTCTCATTTATACAATTTTGAAGCTGTTCATGTTAGCCTTCCATCAGTTTTGGCAGAAATGAACAAATCAAACAATTTTACATAGAAACCTATGGAAAATCACGTTCAACAAATGAAGTGATTCCAGAACAAATCATCTTTGTTACTGAGATATCACTAATATTGAAATACTACATATCATCATTGAATTTGATTGTCAGTATCATGGCAACAAAAATCTTGGTTACCAATTTTTTAATATTTATTTACATAAAAAATTAAAATTATTAAAATAAAATTAATTAAAATAATTAAAATTCAATATTAATCGTCAGAAATTACCCCAATACTTTTATTTTCAATTAAAAATAGCAATTTTATTTATAATTTTAATGAATTTTAAAAAAATTCATATTTGGTGGCCGAATATTTAGTATTCAGCCAAATCACTATTCACCCCATTCCCTAATACACATGCATCTAAAATACAATTTTTTATGCGTTAACCCTTTGCATGCACAAGAGGAAAAATTCATTGTCTTCATCATCAGGTGTGGAATAGTCTGAACCTGGTGATTATTCCTTATCACAAAAAGAAAATAATCCATTTCTACCAAAAGAAAAAAGAAAGAATTCTGTTTCTGAAAAAAGAAATACTTATAGAATATAAATTTGACTTTCAATTAAGACTTTTAATTTCACATAATCAAACACTTGAGAATAAGGACTTACCGGGCTGTTAGGCCATGGTCTTCTATATCTTTGTGAAGTTTCACCCGCAGCTGTGGCAGACATCTTCAAAAATGAGTTTGGTACTAACGAGTGCTGACAAGGTGTCAGCATTCTTTTAACTTTTCTGGCTTCACTTGCTATACATTGTTTTGACCGGCTGGTTCCTTCAGGCTCATTCAAGATTGGCTTGAAACGGTTACTATTTTGTGATTGGTGAGGATCCATTGTTGGGTTATTTTCTTAGAGAATTTCTGCATGTGAAAATATTGAGAACCAGGTTGAGTTTATCTTCAAAGTTTTTCTTTTTTGTTGAAGTTACTCTTATGCCTATAAATCTTTCTGGCTTTTCTGAAGAGGTGGGGACATTAGTGAACATTGAATGAAATTACTGCGGTTTTCTCAAAATCCATCTTGTGGCCGGTTGTTGAAACATGTTTGACTAAGGCCAACTTGTCTCCTTGTCCCAATCAGCACCTCTTTCAGTCAGATGGCTGTGCTTCTTTCGGTAGTACCAATAAATACTTTTCCGCCATGAGCATGGTATTTTATAACCACCTACTACTGAAAGATGATCTCTCAGGTGTTTAACTGAGTGGAATGATTATCTCACTTTCTTTGTAGAAGTATATATGGTCCTGATGTTGGACTCTAAGAGCTTGCCAATGTGGTCAGTCACATTCTTTACATACGGAAGGAATACTTTACTGCTCTCCTCTTTTTCCCAAATGTTGGTGTTGATGTGGGGTTTAATGTCTCTTTCTTGATATCCATAGCTGTTGACCATGAAGTCCTGTTACAGTTCTTCCTGTAGATGTTCTGGTTTGCATATGCCTTTGGCTCAATCTACTAGTGTTTTCACATACCTCTTTTTTTTTGTCTAGGATGGTGGTTTGAGTTTCTTTTGAGATAACGATCTGTATGAGTTGGTTTTCTGTAGACTGTTTCCCAGCCTATGATTGTCTTGCTGACCAATACACCCAGAAAGGCTAATTTGGTCTCTCCATGATGGCAGTTATTGCTGGGTGGATGTTATTTAGATCAGAGTTTCTCAACCTTTCTGAATCCAAGGACCAGTAAAATGTCTGAAACAATTTGACGGACCACTTGTGCCCTGTATTATGGGACCTTCTAGTACTTTTAGTAGTTCCGAATTGTTTTATACATTTGTCACACTTGATTTTGTAATGTTTACTAAAATCGTGAATAAACAGTGTTTTCATAAATTATTCTGGTAATTAGAGCTGTAAATATATATATTCATCATGTATTTGTGGAGTTCTACATTTTTTCAATAATTTGTACTATTGGGAATTTTTTTACTTATAGCAACGCTTTTCATGGCAATTGACCACCTCCCATATTTTACCATATTTAAAAAAAAAAAACATCCCAGTTCCCCATTTTTTTCTCTCAATGAAATATGGACATCTATTCAGTCGAATAAATGACCATAAACAAGAAATTTATGTTCACTGCAATTTGTGGCAACCCTTTATTTCACGTCACCCTTCACCCATTTTTGCATTATCAAGTCAACTTGTTGTAAATTACATCTTTTGACTACATAGTGATATCTCATACTTACGGATCGCAATTTCCTGCATTTTCTTTGATGATGTACAATGAACCCCCCCCCCCCCAATAATATGAGGGTTAAATTTTTATTTGAACTCATATGGATATTATTAATATCAATTACAACAAATTAATAATTTTTCGTTCAGTTAGAATTGAGTTTTCAAGTCTGCTTGCAGACCACCTATGCCATCATTGCAGACCATAGGTTGAGAAACACTGATTTCGATGATCAAAAACATTTTGATTATCTCTAAATTCCACCACGAAGTGAGAAAAACGCAGAACTAGCCTTTCTGGGTGTATTGGTCAACAGGACTGAAGGTCATAGGTTTGGACAAAGTCTACTGAAAACTAATTCATACAGATCGCTATCCAAATAGGAACTAAAAAAAAAACCACCATCCAAGACAAAAAAGACGAAAGATGCTGAAGACACTAGTGGATCGAGCTAAACGAATACGTGAACCATACTGCCTTTCCACACTAACTGCTCATAAAGTTTTATGCACATTTTATCCCTATTTTTTGGTTAAGTTGTCTTTTGTGGGTTCTGTATTTGTGGGTCAATGGGCATTTTGTGTTCTGCATACTGTGACAAAACTTTTCCGAAATGGATACCAGCTCACAATGGCACCTCAAAACTGAGTACAATAAGCAAAACACTATCAACCACTTCACGTACAAGATTTTGGCAAGAAATTTTGATTATCTCTATTTGAAGAATCAGTGTTAAATCTGGTAACCTTGTGCCAACCTAACCACATACAAGAAAAAAAAAGGGAAAATATATAAAAAGAAAAAGTATAGATAAGTTTTTTTTTTAAGAATCTCTTTACACCTTCACCCTATGTGTTCTCCTTTGCTCTTTCATTTAGTAAAAAGATACATTATATGCATGAAAAAAACCATTAACAGGAGTATAGAAAAGGAGGGAAAGAGTAATTTCTGTAGAGATAGGGTTACTATAAAGCCTTGCAATGATGGAGAGAGAAAAAAGAAAACACTGAGAACTTGTTTGAATATAAACTGAAGAGCCAAAAAAACTGGTGCAGGAATGCGTATGCAAATAAAGAGATATGGAACCAATCAGAGTACGGCGCTGCGGTCGGTAACGCCTATATAACACAAGTGTCTGGCATAGTTCTTAGATCGGTTACTGTTGTTACAATGGCAGGTTATCGACATTTAAGTGAGTTTGAACGTGGTGTTATAGTCGGCGCATGAGAGATGGGACATAGCATCTCCGAGGTAGCGATGAAATTTGGATTTTCACGCACGACCATTTCACGAGTGTACCGTGAATATCGGGAATCCGGTAAAAAATTAAATCTACAACATCGCTGCGGCCGGAAAAAGATCATGCAAGAACGGGACCAACGACGACTGACGAGAATCATTAAACGTGACAGACATGCAACCCTTCCACAAATTGCTGCAGATTTCAATGCTGGGCCATCAACAAGTGTCAGCGTGCGAACCATTCAACGAAACATCATCGATATGGGCTTTCGGAGCCGAAGGCACACTCGTGTACCCTTCATGACTGCACGACACAAAGCTTTACGCCTCGCCTGGGCCCGACAACACAGACATCGGACCGTTGAGGACTGGAAACACGTTGCCTGCTCTGATGAGTCTCGGTTCCAATTGCTTCGAGTTAATGGACGTGTATGGGTATGGAAACAACCTCCTGAATCCATGGACCCTACATGTCAACAGGGGACTGGTTCAAGCTGGTGGAGGCTCTGTGATGGTATAGGGCGTGATATGGGACCCCTGATACGTCTAGATACGACTCTGACAGGTGACAGGTACGTAAGCATCATGTCTGATCACCTGCACCCATTCATGTCCATTGGGCATTCCGACGGACTTGGGCTCGCGGGGCCCTACACGATACGATATTAGGTAGGTTTACCAGTTTTTTTTGGCTGTTCAGTGTATTCCACTGGTGTTTGGACATATTATACCACTGATCGTAAAGAGGTTAATTAAAATGGGCAAAAATTTATTTGTCATATTTGATAGTGGGGTTGACTATTGATCTTTCATCAACCTGCTATGACCAAATTTTGACATGGCAAGTTGGTGGCATTATATGTTGCACCAGATGGCACTTCTTCAAACCCAACTAGACATTCTGGTAGAAAAAAGTAGTCCACGTAATAAGAATACATGTGTCACAAATCTGGTTCCATGTAGTTTTATGGATGTGGAAGAGCATTGATAATGGTATGCGTGTGCTCTTTCACCCAAGTTTAACCATACTACTTATTCCATGTACAAATGTGCAAGTTTTCAGTTATATTACTGGTGTAGTTTATACACTGGAGTCAAGCTCCTGATGCTACAGTTGACCATCGTGTTGGTTCTTGATTAGAAAGAAGTCGGCAACCCCTGATCTACAGGAAGAACTTGAACAGGCCTTCATGGTCAAAAACTACGGATATAAAGATATAAAAAGAGCCACCAAACCCCACATTATGAACAACAGTCGGGAAAAAGAGAAAACAAAATCTTGTGGTAAAGAATTTACTCTGTATGTAAAGAGTGTGACTGACCGTATTGGCAAGCTCTTAGAGTCCCACAATATAAGACCATTTATACTCCTACAAAGAAAGTGGGCAATCACTGCTCAGTAAAGGACCCAAGAGATCCTCTTTTAGCAGGTGTTTATAAAATACCATGCTCATGTGGTAAAGAACATTGCATTGTATGTCTTGGACCACCAATGAAAACTAAAAGTTTTGAACACACCTCTTATTACAGTTATTTAGTAGAAGTTAAAAAGCCTCTCTTTAACAATTCATTAATCAATAAATAATAATCTTTCTATAAACAAAACAGTAATTTTAAAACAATTACCAGTCAACAAAAGTCAATCAGGATCACGGCTTTGATGAAATCTAAGTCGCGGTCTGGGAACCAATCTCAAAACATGGCACAGCCAAGTAGTGGTATCCAGATGGAGACAAAAAAAGTCATACATGGCTCAAGATATGGATGAGGAAGCGGCACCGGATCTGGAGATCAGTAGGGGGACATACAGAAATTGAAGATTGGTTGAGGACGGTAATGAGTTGAGGACGAAGCGACATCCGATTTTAGAGATCAGGAAAATCATCCACGAGGTCAAAGATCAGCCCAAGGTGCTGAGGAGAAAGCAGTGTTTGATCACTGAGATCGGTAGAGATACACATGGAGATAGAAGATTGACCCAATGAGTTGAGGAAAAAGCAGCATCCAATTTTGGAGGATCAATTTTGGAGATCTTTGATCTCCAGATCTACGTACTTTGGCTTTTTCCCATGAGCATTAAGCGGCTTTGGATGGCAATCGTGATGGACAGTAGTTGGTAAGGAATTTCTACAGCGGTAGTGTTGAAACCGCCAAATTATGTTAGCGGAGACTGAAGTACCATACCGATTAATGGTCCCATGATTGTATACAACTTCCATTGAATATGCAAATAAGACGTAATGCACATGCACCCCCTATTGATGCCAGCGTCCCAAACAGCACAATTTCGGAAAACGTTTACTTTTCCCCCAAGAATAGATTGTGATATCTCGGCACCAAAAACGCGTGAGTAGAAAAACTTGGAATTGTTTTTAGTCAATAGAAATTGCTCATAACAAACTATAAACAAACATAAATATATACACAACATTATGCATACATACACTTATTTAAATTAAAAAACACAATATATATATATGTATTATACTACACAAGGTAAAAAAGTAAACAAGCGTCAACCAAAGACATGTTACAATATACTGGCACCATCAAAAGAAGCACATCCACCAGACTGAAGGAGTTGTAGACTGGAAAAAGGAGACAAGTTAGCTGTAGCCAAACACGTTTCAACAACTAGACACGAGCAAGATGGATTTTGAGAAGTCCACAGTAATTTCATCCAATGTTCACTACTATCCCCACCTCTACAGAGAATACATAGATTTATAAGCATAAGAATAACTTTAAAGATAAACTGAACATGGTTCCCACTCCTTTCATATGCAGAAATTTTGTCTCAGAAAATAACCAGACAATAGATATCCACCAATCACAAAATAGTAACCGTTCTAAGCCAATCCTGGATGAGCATAAAGAAACCAGCCAATCACAACAATGTATAGCGAGTGAAGCTGGAGAAGTTGATAAGAACGGCACCTCGTGAGCACGCGTTAATACCAAACTCACCCTTGAAGATGCCTGCCACAGTTGCGGGAAAAACTTCAGAAATAAAGACCACAGCCTAACAGCCCAGTGAAGTCCATATTGTCAATTAGACACTGAGTGTATAAGCCTACGCCAACACACAGCAGTTTTGACCTTTACTTCACAAAATTTGGTACTGTGTGGGTACCAAGGTTGGTAAAAAAACAAAGTTTTTTTTTTGGTTTAAACCAGGTTTTTTGGTTTTAATAGCATTTACAATTAAGAACAACAAAATTTCTGAAAAATCATTCAAACTTCTGATAAATTAAGATAAAACATTAATTAACACAATTCCCATATTAATTAATCAATAAATATTTCTTATATTTTAACAAAAACCAACTTTTGCAATTTAATTATTTTATAGCTTAACTTGAGCAATTATTTTGTGTTTGAGAATTCTTACTTACCCTATAAAAATGTTTTCTCTAATTAATTTCAATACGTTTAATTAGGACACTATTTCGCAAAAACTATGATAAAAACTAGGCAAATACAGTGAGTTTAATGAAGAATAATTAATGCAGATTAATTAGCAATGATTTACGATATACAAGGTGATTATAACTAAAGTTCTGATTTCAAAACACTGTAAAATACAAAACACTGGCCAAAATGACTTGAAAATATGCATGGATGTTTCTGAGGCAATGGAATTTTATATGGCGAAGGGGGGAAAATACTAAAACATGTAAAATAGATGACACTGTACTCATCCAGCACATGGGACATCTGCTCCCAGAATGGGTATGATAGCCAGTAAAGGCAAAATAATGCAATTAGCATGGCACAATTTTGTAATTCATGGAAACATCATAAAAATGAAGTCATTTAAACAAAAACTACAATTTACACATGAAATGCCTTACACAGGAAACGTTAAATATGTTGTCCACTGTGTTCTGGCTGTAAGGAAAAAGAACAAAAGTGCTTGTTCAACAACAGATCAGAGTAGGTCTGTCATGGTAACGATGTGAATGTGCTTTCAATTCACCAAAGTTTGCAATCCGACCACTGCACATAACTTTTTGGGGTATCTTCCAAAGCCAAAAATTATAAGGGTTCACCTGATATGTGGCCACAGGTGTCACATCATATTGTTATTGTCAAAATGGTTCTTCAGCAGCTGCTTAGAAAGAAAATGAAAAGCAGCTGGTCTCTTTTTGGACAACAAGACCACCTTGCCCTTAGCATGCCAGTGAAGTGGGGAAAAAAACCTGAGAGATAATACACCACCACATATGTGTGATGCAATCCTCATTCATGAATTTGCTTAAGATAGAGCATCAGAATGTAGTGCAAAGTTAGAAAATGCAGTAAGAATGAGAAATTTTGATACTGTATATAACTTTCAGCAACTAAGATACTTAATGTGAAAGAAAATTTATACAGTAAAACCTCGATAAGTCGTCACCTCAAGTTATTGAAAAATTATGACGGCTTAAGCGGAGTGCCATCAGTTTCAATGTGAAATGTTGTGAAAATCGCATAAATTAAAAGTAATATGAAATTTATTAAAGTATGAATCAAAATAAGAATATATTAATAAAATTCACAGATCGCGAAAGAATAAATATAATAGCAATTTTTTACCTTTTTTATCTCGTTACTTAAATTATTGTAGTAAAATCTACTGTACACTTTAATTTATGCTAGTAATTTTTAATTTAGACTAACAGAGAGCAACTGTTAGTCTAAAGCTATATAAGTAGCTTTTCTTCATAATACAACTCAAATAGAGATAAATAGACATCAAATTTTTTTTAATTTTAGTATTTTAATCGTTCATCAGTAGTTCATGATACAACTACAAAGTAATCTCGAACACTTTTGACTTGGTGGAGAGACCCTGGGCAGGGAAAAGTAAACAGAAGACCTGAACTTGAGAAAAATGTCTAATTTTTTTTCAACAAAGATATTTTGTTTAAATTTCAAGCCCTAAATTAGTAGAGCCCATGCTTTCTATGATTATTTATTATCCGTGTCTGTTGCACTTTGACTTGATTAATTTGATTCTTCGATTTACATAATTTTTGATTTCCTTGCACTATGTGTAATCTTTGACGTATCAATAAATTTTGGTTTTGCCGGAGATGCCCTGGGGGGGGGGGGGGTGAAGTGCTTACGTTGCTTCTTGCGATAGAGCCTGGGTGTCTCGCGGTTTCTCCAGTAGAGCCCATGCAGAAATGAGATCTAGCTTGGACAGTCCTCAACGTTCCAAAAACCTTAGTCTGCAAATGAACTTCCCCAGCTAACTTTCGTTACTTACTGTTCCGTTTGGGAATATAGGGTTTTATGGTGACTTTTAAGCATATGGCAATGCTGTTAACAAGCTCTTTTTTAATGGGAGCCATAAAAATAGTCTGTTCTTCTTTCTCAAACTTTTTCATTCTTACGAGTTAACCGAAATTAGCGACGAGTAAATGAGGGTTTAATAACATTGTTGTCTATTGAAGGTGGAAGGGCCTGAACAAAAATGACGACTTAACCGGAGTGACGACTTATTAGGGTGATGACTTAACGAGGTTTTACTGTATTGAGGCTACTTTTAGCATCTTACACCAATGTTTCTCAAAATGGGCAATAGAAGCTACGGATTTAACACAGGATCCTATAGGTTCACTTGAGTTTGGGACAATGAGAGGAAAAAAATTTCTGATGAACGGGATGATTGAACAGAAAGTTACGGGAAAACTATGTCTTACACTATTTAAAGATATACCATCAGAATGTGACCTAAGAAACGAAATGTGGCAAGAGTAAAACATTTTGGCTAATAATGAACCAATATGATATTTTTCAGGGGAAAAATTATTTTAGGCCACTTTTATGTGATTTTTTTTAAAAAATCACTTGGTTTGGTCCAAAAGGGTTTAAACCAAACAAACCCTGGCGAGTACATAAATATAGTTACGCAGTCATTCAAATGCAACTTTGGAATGACACCAGTTTCAGTTGATTAGGGATAATTCTAGGCTGTTGTGTTGTAAGGAGTTTTTTCTGAAAGGGTTGTAAATGCATTGAGTAGCTTGCATTCTGTTGCAGTGAATTCCCCCACAATACGTATGTTTAAAAGGAAATTTGACAATCTTAGTGGGAGTGGTGAGGAAGCTATCCATACTTAAAAAAATGGGTGACAACCATATTTTTTATGAGCAAGTTATACCTTTTGTTACATTAGTTTATTTTTCTGAATTATTCCTTCAACTTTGGATTGCTGTATTTAAACTATGGCAACCATATTCTGATGGCCTTTTTCCCCCCAACATTTTATTTATTTATATTTTATCTTATATTTCTTAATGTTTAAATTTTTTTTCCAGCCACCTTGTTTGGCAATTTGCCTGTTGCGGCTTCAGATTTTGTATTTGTATAAAACTAAGTTTTGTTATTTATTTTGATATGGTCCAGAATGAATGAAACGCATTGCATTTACAGTCGGACCCTGATATAACGAACTTATTCAATTAATTCCTCGATTTAACAAATTTATTTCAAAAATTCTGACGGAAATGAAACAAATTTTTTTTGAACAGTCTATAATTTTTTTTTCTTATTTCTTGCACCCAAAACCACAATTAGATGATTTGACTTTGAGCTCGTCTTTAGAAACAAAAAAAGGAAGCCAAAATCTGTTCTTTTTTGAGTAAACGAGATTATAAAGTCAGTGTGTGTGTATGTAGGAACGTTTCAGTGACCAATCGGTGTACACCAATATCATGCTTAGAAAGTAATTCAGTAAACAGAAATAATGTGATCCTCATGTATTCCCAAGGGATCAGCATGATCCATCCAGGGAATTTGTTAATGTTAGTAGACACCCATGCCCGAACCGGAATTCGAACCCAGACCTATACACAGTGAGAGGCTAGTTCCCTAACCACTTGACTGCTAGGTGGCTAAATCTAGACAAGCAAAGAATGGCAAGTCATTTCCAACTACCTAGAACGACGGTAGCAGTCAAACTGACCACTGTAGGAAAAATTGACAAAAACTTTTCTTTACTGAAATTTCCTTAAATATAACATCTATTCATTCTCTCTGACTGAATAGGTGCTGTTCACAATTATTCAATCATTACACTTTACTCAGTTAGAAAAATTGATTATGTTCACAACATGTATACACACATTACAGCCGACAAAGAACAGCCATTATGTACCAATTTATTATGAATTCCATAGAGGAATGTGTATGTGAGGTGCATTTACAGTTAAGAAGTGTTTTTGACTTATTTTTGCAATAAACTCTCGTTTGTGCGGCAATTTTTTCATTTTTGAATTTTGGACAAAAGGACTTACTATGACAAAGAATAATGCTGTATTTTGTTACTTTAAAAAGAGGTTTGGCTGAATTTTTCAGCCTGCAGCAGGCCCATCATTTAGGGGGGGGGGGGGCGTTGCCCTCCTGGCTTTTGAAAATACACTAAAAATGGTATATACATATATATATACACACAAATATATACATATAAATACATTGAGTACATATATATATGTGCTTTGCCCCCCCCCCCAGGGAAAAGTTGAAATGACGGGCCTGGCCTGCAATGGCTTAAAAACTTGGACTGCCAGGGGAAAAAGAATTATAATATGCTTGAGAAATTAGCGAAGAGATTGCATGATCAGAATGAAAACCACGAATAGTAACCAAATTCTGAGCGATGTAAAATACATACGCAAGACAGGTTTTTTTTTTATGCCGATAGCATTAGGCACTGAATGTGTTTATTTTGTCTAAAACAATGACACTCATTAGTAGAGTAATACAATTTCATGATTTCTGGCAGAAATTTTCTTTATCCATGATTTTAATTTTGTGTGTGCATTGTAATCAAGATTTGAGTTTTCTCTGCTTACCAACTGAAGAATTATTTTTGTGCTCAATCGAAAGCATGATATGTAGTAAAATGACAGCTCAATACATTCAGTAGGACCCCCACAGACCGGTAACTTTGGTTGGGGCACTGGGGCCCCTTCTACAGTGAATTCAGCAAACAAGGCCACAACAGACTAAATGCTCAATGAGGTGACTAAGAAAAAGATGCCCATAACAAATACGGATGTCATATTTCTAAAATACAGCAACCCAATTAAAAATGTGATTATGAAAACCAAAGACTATACATACATGATAAAATATAATACAATGCTTATAAAAATATTTAAGGTTGTCTTATCTAAGTATGGATAGCCTCTCGCGATTTACCCTAACATGTTTAGCGTATTTCTTTTTAAACGTGTCAATTGTGTTCGAATTTACTACCACTGGGGATAAGCTACTATTATAGTGTGAAGAAACAAAAAATGATAATTTTACTCCAGGCTGGAGTCCTGTCCATGGGTAAAATAAAGAAAAATATAGATTCTTTTCTTTCGGCAACATTGTACCAGTGAATGCAAAGCAGTAGAAGTGCAAAAATCCATAAAAACACTAAATAAATTGAATAAAGTACTACGACAAGCATTTTAAAAAGTGTACTTTTGAATGGTACCAAATCGGTACTGGAAAAAAAAAAACACTATGATAAAACACTTGTTCTCCCAATATTTATGTTTGTATTAGAAGACTGTCCATTTCAGCATGTTTTGAAATCATTAAATATTTTTATAGCAGTCAAAATGAGCACTACAGTAGTTCTAGATAGAATAGAACTTCATTCTAACATTAAACTAAGAAACATAAAATATTCATACTTTAGGAATTTAAGAGCCTAAACAAGATGAGAAAAGTCATGAATAGAGCCCGGATTATATGCAAATGCATATGTGCATATGCTTTTGCATATTTTGGAATTTTTCAGCATTAATGCATATAAATGCATAAAGTCAAAGAAATTTCAATATAAGTGCATATTTTTGAAGGTTTATTTAAGCTCACTCAATTTTTTTTTTATAATTTTTCAAATAAATATTTTTATAATATCGATTTTTTTTCCGCAGGTGAAATTTAGGAATTAATACATTAGTATTTTACAAATAAGTGGCGTTTTATTGTAAGGCTATTTCTAAAGATATGTCAGGTGTTAAATTTTTTTTAGAAATAGTGTCGAAATTTTTTGTTGTTACTGGTATTTTCGTTATTGAGCAACAACAACAAACTAAAAATTAAAAAATGCTTGAATAAAAAATAAGTTATTTGCATATGTTATATATATGAGGGAATATTTTTTATAAATGAATACACATGCACTACGAAATAGAAAAGATGCATTTTAAAAACACATCTGCTTTTTTTTCATGGTAATTTTTTTAATGCCGGAATTTGACTTTTTCAAGATTTCTAATGCATATTATGGAGTATTTAATGCATATTTGGGATTTTCAGTGCAAATTTTGGCAGTTTCAGTGCAAATTTTTGCATTTTAAGTGCAAATTTTGTATTTCAAGTGCTTATTTTTTCACTTTAAGTGCTTATTTTTGCATTTTTAAGTGCATATTTGCATATTTTTACAGCATATTTTGCCACTTTTTTAGTGCATATAATCTGGGCTCTAGTCATGAAATTTCAAGTACCAAAGACAAACCATTTGGGAGTATTAAGAGGTGGTATTTTTTTGGCCTGAAATACACTGAGAAAATGAATTTTCTGGATGTTATGCTGAAACTAATATTTGGAAAGAAAAGTGATTTGTCTTTTCAGTGAATCGAACTGGGATCCCCTTGCATACCGGACAAGTGCGCTAACCAATACACCAGACACACTTTTCAATTCCTTATAAAACGAATTAGTAGCATGAAGCACTGAGTGGAAACATGTAGTTAAAAGAGGCTGCTATGTCTCCACTCAGCGCTTCACGCTACTAATGCATGTTATAAGGAATTGAAAAGCGTCTCTGGTGTATTGGTTAGCGCACTTACCCGGTACGCAAGGGGATGTGGGTTCTATTACTGGAGGAGACAAATCACTGTTCTCTCCAAATATTAGTTTCAGCATAACATCCAGAAAATTCATTTTCTCAGTATATTTCGGGCCGAAAAAATACCATCTCTTAATACAAAAACGCCAACTGGGACGAAAATTGCTGTAGTTAAGAGAGGCTGCTATGTCTCCACTCAGAGCTTCACGCTACTAATGTGTGTAATAAAGAATTGAAAAGTGTCTCTCTGGAGTATTGGTTAGTTCATTTGCCCAGTATACAAGGGGACCTAGGTTCGATTCCCGAAGGAGACAAACTTTTCTTCCCAAACATTAGTTTTGGCATAACATCCAGAAAATGCAATTTCTCAGTACGTTCGGGCGTAATCTCGTCAACGTACGCTTGTAGTCAAAATAACCACTTCTGTTGCGCTAGTGATATAAGTTTTTATATATCTTTTTCCCAGTTGTTGTCAGAAATAAGTTGTAACCATAATCCCAGAGTAAGTAGATTTCAAAATTTTATATTTCAAGTGTTTCCAGTCTTGATCAATTTTACTATGATTCAACGAATAAAAAATTGTCAGTTTCGTCTGATTCGTTAAATCTGGGTTCGACTTATGAAGCAGGGTGTCTACCAAATACCAAAATTCTGTGACATTTTCTCATTCGCAGGGCTCCTACTGAAAAAATTAGAAAAATTAAGATGGGTGGGGGGGGGGGGGTACCCCCTTAAGACAACATAATCGTGGCATAAAAAAAAAATTGCTAGAATTTTTTTTTGAAAAATTTTAAAATTAATCAGAAATGACTTGGGTACAAAAAAAAAAATTTTTTTGGCCAAAATAGGGTATTAGCAACAGCAGATAATTCTTTTCTGCTCTCCTCACAATATATATATATATATATATATATTACATTGTTTTTTGGGAGTCTTTTCCACAGTCCAGTCTGTCAACTCTCTTCGACAATACACACGGCAAATTATAAAAATATGTAAGCTTTTTAAGAATGACGCTCTTTCGATACCACTTCCAAAAGCAAAATGTGTAAATTACAAGGTCCAATATAAATAAGTCAAGGTGGACCAGATGGTTTTACTGCATGGTCGATCCCTTTTAAAAAGGATTTGTTTAAATTTTAGTGGTCAATGCCAGTGTAATCATTTTTGACAAATGAAACTTTCATTTCTAGCTCTTTACTTGATCGTAAATATTGTTTATGCTTCAGCATGCCCTAAAAATACAGAAGAAAATTGAATGCTATTAGGTATCATCAGAGTCACAAAACCTAGAATAGGTCTATATACCCAATTGCTTTGCTATGCAAACTGTTGTTTGTCTTATACACAAAATGTGTACCATAATTTTGAACGATGAATGTTAGTTACTGTCCAAGATCATGAAGTAGTAAATACAAACTTTTTTTTTTTTCAACCAGGAAGAAAAGTTTTTAATGACTACTCTACTTGTAGAACCCTCAAACTAAGCAAATGAAAAATTACTAAACAACCAAATGGTCCACATACACCCCACCCACAAATGAACTTAAAACAATACAATTTCTTTGGCCGAACTATTAATTGCAATCTACTACATTTGTATTATTTGGCATCATGTCCATGATTCCCTTCTCAATTAAAATCAATTATACAAATTTTGTTGATAGGATTTTGTTAAAAAAGTAGAACAAAAGTGGGATATTTTAAAAAAAGTAGGACAAAATGAGCAATGCTGGACTGTTTTCTTACATCAGTTGTTCCCAAACTGAGGGGTTTGGGTTAATAAAATAGAGGTTCTTAATGAAAGGGGGAACGCAAGTAAAAAAAAACCTTAATTTTGTTTCAAATTTTTATATATATATATATATATATATAAACTTTTAAATTTAAAGTTTATTTAGATACAACGCACCATAGAAACTGGACCCTAAGGGCTCAAGTCACATAAGTCTCTTCCCCCCAGCAAAAGCATAAGTGGATACAGGTTGCTTCCCTTCCCTATCAAGGTGGGGAAAGCCAATGTTCACCTTTTGCTGTTCTGCCTAAGCCAATGATATTTTAAATCGGGGGGGGGGGGGGAAGAGAATCGTATTCATTGCCCCCGAATCCCCCACCTATGGCTTCAACCAACTTTGCGAAATCGCCTAAGCCCTCGGGTTATCATGAATATTCAATGCAATCCATTCTTGCGTACGCCCTTGCTAGTCATATATACGGACGTCCAGCAACCCTAGACCCTCACCAATGTTTTTGTCGTATCAGAGTTTCTTCACCACTTATGGCAAAACTTTCCACAGCAAGCTCCGTGATTAGACCCATGTTCGTTGAAAACGCGTCCTGCGAATGCAATACTACTGAACACACTATTGATCGATATTAATCCGTGTGCACAACAGCAGTGTTGCGCTGCGACGCATAGCAATAGCAGGGGTGGGAAGTGACTGACAAAGTCCATTTCGGAGCAGCTTTGGAGCAGCAAAATTCAGGATTCGGAGCAGTTTTTGAGCAGCAAATTCAGGATTCAGAGCAGTTTTGAAGCTGCAAATTCAGGATTCGGAGCAGTTTTGGGGCAGCAAAATATGGGATTCTGAGCAATTTTGGCACAGCAAAACATGGGATTCCGAGTAATTTTGGAGCAGCAAAATATGGGATTCAGAGCAGATATTTATAAATTGGAGCCGCGAAATTAACAAGAATATTTTCATTAGCCCTCAACCCTTTTCAAAATTAAATAGCTGCACAGTCTTTTATTATCAAACATCTTTTCATCAGCTTGTTTTTTGTTTTTGGTGCTTTAGGCTTTTGACACCTTGTTTGAAAGAGGGGCTGTCATAAAATTTTTTGCACCCGTCTATTTAAGATGATTTTTGCTTACTGAGGGCACTATTTGCTGCCTTGAACAGCAGCACTTCAAATGAGCTAAAAAATTTTTATAAGTTTTCGATTTTTTTATACTTGGAAAGAAATTGTTGCAAAATGGGAGAGAATTTCGGAAGAATCAACACAATGTTTGGCGATTTAACACTCGTTATTCGGCAACAATGGCAATTTAACACTTGTTATTCGCCAACAATGGTGATTTAACGCTCGTTATTTGGCAACAATGGCGATTTAATGCTTGTTATTCGGCAAAGTTTCTAAATTAATATTCGTAATTCGGCAGACATGTGCTTTTTACTCCCGGAATGAAATTTTTTTCCCACTAAACATCGGGATTTAACACCATAACGATCGACTACAGTAATTTCTGCTGCTTCCAGTGGCGACTTTATATTTAAACGGGAACTGACTCGCATTTGCACTTTAAAGCTGAAAGACATTGCAAACCATCTTCAGTTCCACGATCACGGACAATATCTGGGTTTCACGATGGAAAGCCCGATGAGGGGGGGGGCGGCGATAGTTTAAGTATAGTGGAATAAATCACGCTCTTTCTCGCAAAGAATCGTTTCGTGGCTAGCAGGAACAAAACTTTTTTGGCATCCTTTCCGAAATTTCGGGCATACTGAACCAAAATTCGCTACTTGGCGCAGAAAAATAAGGAAATATGCTATTGGAGCAGGATGGCGCAAGATATTAGTTTTGGTGCAGTGCGGCACAATTGGCGCAGAGTTCCAGCCCCTGCAATAGTGGGCTCAAAACAGAGCAAAAGACCCAAACAACATTGAATGGAGCAAGGTTTGATTGATCGAGCAGTTTGTTCAGTCAGTTCAACGATCGCCACCGACTGTCAAAATCGGCAGTTTGCCGGTGGGAATCAATGTGCAACGCCAGACTGGGATGTGCATCAGATAAAAGTGCTCTTCTTTTCATGATGTGTACAGGCAGTGCTAGTGACTGGAAAAAGGTTAAAGGCTAGGCCTAGATATCTTGTTACCGTATTCCAACGGTTCTCTTTTGTCAGCCGGCTCCCTTGCATAATTCATAGTTCATCTGTGGCTTACCAAGAAGTTTGCCAGTTTTTTCACCATATAAAAGAACCACTTTAAAGCATAGGTTTTGTACGCATAAATCCGTATTTTTGAGTTCGCCACGACACACACTTTTGGAAGCACTGTGGTACTCCTTTAAATTTGTCCCAAAAGTTATGTCGCAACACAATTAATGGCGAACGAGTCTGATGTCGTCTTTTATTGAATTCTCTCATTCTGTAGCATGCGTATACTGTATGATTTCATTATTCGCTATAGCTAGTCGGTAAAAAATTGGTGCCCTTTTACCTGCCCCCCCCCACAAGGATGGAGCTGACAGGGCTGCAGCCCCAAGGCCCGGGACAATCACCATGATTGTTTTTAATGCTATAAATTTACTACAGATACCCCCCCCCCCAGTGAAAACTCTGGCTTGCGGACCCGACAAAGATCCAACAGCCCTGCTCCACGATGTGGGGGAGGTGGGGGGGGGGAAAGATCATGCCCTTTCTACGGAGAGTGTTCCTACTGCTATGTTCTATTACAATCCCCCCTCCTAGGAATTATCACATGATCCTGAGAAAACTGCTTCAGGAGGAATATTAGACATGTTGAAAATTCAGGACAAAGAAAGAAAAGTTTTTTTTTGTTCGTCAAGTCTAAATAGTTTTTTTGCCTCACCCATATACTGTCTGCCCCAATGTAGAGTGGCTACACATCGACATTGTTCTTATCTGTTGCTAGTCAGCCATCCATCCCACCCGGGCAAAAAAAGTAGGAATAAAACCTGAGAGAGAAGGAAAAAATATTGAATGCCACAGCATCTCCAAAGCCTAGATTTTAGGGGGAAAAAATTCTGTAAAAGAAAAAAAAAATCTGACCTTCACTCAAATTTTATGACTTTTTGATACTTTCGTGACCTTTACCTCATTCTGCGACTTTCCCGTGATGGTACACACCCTGGAAGCGAGTAGTGGATTCAGAGAAAGGTTTTATACCAGTTTTGACCTGTGCTGGTTTGAACTATTCTGATCAATAAAAGTTTTATTTAAGAAATTGATACAGGGAGGCAGCATTATTTACCCAATTTAATTAAAGACTGGTGGAAATGAAGTTTGAATGTTATCTGAATGTGCATTTTTGAATCTAAGCTTTAAGAAAAACACGCAACAAATCAAAGAGTAATCAACACAAATCTGGGTAGGTAAGATTTTGGACAGTATGGTAAAAATCATAGTATGTCTCTTGATTTTCATCATTCACTCCGAAACCTCTACTTCATAACCCAGCGGGTCTGTGCAGACTTTGTTATATAAGGGCCTGTTTCTGTGAAAATGTTGCTTAATCTTGCAGAAATCAAAATAATCTAGTTAATTTAAATTAATGGTTTCATTAATCTTTATTTTGTAGAAGATCCAGAAAATAAAGCCAAATTTCAGCTGGACAAAACATAATAGGGGCCATTCAAGTATTACGTAAGCAGATTTTCAGCTATTTTTGCCCCCCCCCCGTCAGTAAAATTTCGCCAGCAGCTTAGAATATTTCATATCTTCAAAAAGGGGTGATTGATGACGTAAGCAACCTTCAAACCCCCCTCCCCCCTCGTCATCAAAGTCAGGAAACTCGAAACCCCCCCACCTCGATGTTGACGTAATACTTGAATGACCCCATACATAAAAAATGGCATGAATGAAAATACAGTAAAAGTTTGTTATAATGGTAGTTCACAATGAGATTGAAAATTGTCTTTGTAAGACTTATTATAAAAAAAATTTAGTTTTTTGGACTGCAGAAACAAAAATATGAAAACTAAACAAACTCGAGAAATTTACCTTTCTTTTTCCCTTTGTTTTGAACTACCTTTGATGAAATATGTATCTAGAGTTAATTGCTAATGCAATCTTGATTGTATAACAAAAAAAAAAAGTTGATGGAAGCTCAAATTTTTTTTTTGCGATTTCACTTTGTTTCATTATTATTATTTTTTTTTTGATATTTTAATAAAATCTGAAGTTTTTTTTCCCATTGCTTAACTTTTTCTTTTTACTATGGAAAGAAAAAGGAAAAGTCTAAAAAAATCGGAGACTATCTCACTCATGTAATTTTGACATAAAAGAAACTTAGAAAGCAAAATTTTTTGCTCTGGCAGCAAAAATACATATGACAGAGAAAATGATTAAGAGCTGTTGCCCTGTGTCCAGATATAGAGCTGGATATTATTCAGGTCCTGCATCCAGTTTTGGAAGATTCCAAGAAAAAAAATGGGATTTATCCAGGGACATGTCAAAACCAACCTGGGCCTTGCACCACCTGCCCAACCAACAAACCTACAGATAAAATTTTGTTTTTCTGCCTCCTATATAGATAACAAGATAAGTTACAGCATGTGGTCCTCTTATCTATTGGGAGTTTCTGACATGCCCATTTATAAACACCTAAGAATAGGGTGAAGAAATTTAAAAAATGTCTCTCTTTTGAGTCTTTTATTTATAATTCTTAAAGAAAGAAGAAAACATGCTTTTTGAGAATTACCGTTGTCGTTATGGCAAATGTGTTCTGATTTTCATACATAACTCCTCGCTACAAGCAAATATTTTTTGTATCTTTAACATTAGTTGTTGACAATCAATTGATCATTGTGAATTACTAATGAGCTTTTTCTAACTAAATGAACTTTACTGCTCCCTTATAGTGGTAGTCTTCCAAACTGGCCATGTCATCATTACGCCCAGAAGTGACAAAATTACTATATTTATATCTTAATGGTAAGAACTAGACCTGCCAACCTTCAGAAGATAAAAGTCTTGTTAAAAATTTTTTTCCTTTTTACGAAAATCGGGCAATTTACTTAAAAACCGGCAAATATACCTTTGAGCACATAAAATTTTTGATCATTTTTGTAAGGTTCAGCAAAACATGCATTTGCTGAACATGCCTTCCTCAAGGGTCATGACATCCATTTCCAAGACAATGATATTCTATCTTCAGAAACCCCCTTTTACTCCCGACTAAACTGCAAAGCTATTGTTGAAATTGTTAAACACAGAGATAATTTCAACAGGAAGGAAGAAGGGCTGCACTTGATCAAGATATGGCACCTGACAATATAAAGTACCACGATAAGGAAGGTTAGAAAATCAACGCTACCAAACTCGGAGCCCCCCCCCCCATTAAAATTTGAAGACTCCGATCCCCACCAGCCCATTCAGAAGTCGTCAACCCATCAACATCAGCACGTCACTTGCTCGACAAAGTTGATCCTTCCATATCTCCAGCAAAAGCTGGTCACATGATGACCGCTGTCAGTGGACAATGGTCATCCAATCAGGTTGTTTCATCTCCTTGCTCACCAAAAACAGCACTGAAAATGTCCACCACACTAGTGGACAAAATGTCTGCTTCAAAGAAGCTTGGAACACTGCATAACAGTTCAAAAGGTATGAAATTTATCATATCACTGATGTATATCACGATCCCAACTGCTTCCAACAACACAGTAATTCTTAACTTTGAAAATAAACAAGAAGTTCTGACTGAGCAAGGTGTGTTTTGTGTGCGGGCATTCATTGAAAGGAAATTTTCAGTGCCGAAGTCGTTAAAACTCAAGAAACAGAAACCTTTTGCAAACCATGTTTCCACTGAATCTCTGTTGGTATCACAAGCGTTTAGCTGAAAAGGCCCGAAAGTGAATCAGCCTCTGTAGTGTTTCGGAAAACGCGCAGGCTCATCATAAGCGGCATCTGAGGTTAGATGACTAAACTGCTTCTTATTCATTCCAGATCGCAACACTAGGTTGCATTTTCTGGTCGATTTGAGCATGGTATGCTCTGTCTTTCCTGTGAATCACATCCATGATCTCAAACCAGCTGTCGACGAAAATTTCATTTTATACACTTCCAAAGGTACTTGCTAGCCAAACAATATGGCAATACACATCTAGTGCATGACTTGGGTTTACGCAGACTTTCCTTCGTCATTTGTCATTGCCAGACTCCAGCCCTATCTTGGGAGCTGATTTCATGTAACGGTTAGAGTTATTACTCGATGTCAAGAACCGTTGACTCATTGATCAACTGACATCTCTTAATGCCAAAGGTATTGTCTTGCCTGGTCAGCCTTCTGGTTTCACCAGACCATTTTACGTGTTTCAAAGATTTTGGCATAGAGCTTAGTGAAAAGAATTTTTTTTCCAAACTAGACCTCTTAAAAAGCTCAAACCTCTCAAACTAGAAAGCTTATTACCAAATTCCTGTCAACAAAAAAGATGTTCAAAAAACCACTGTCATTATGCCGATAGGACTCTTAGAATACTCGCATAACTTTTGGATCAAGAAATGCAGGCCAGACATTAGTGATTTACAGATGAAGTCATTCATGGTCTCAATTACTATGTTTACGTTGATGACATTTTAGTGGCTCGCAAAGACAAAACCACTCGTGTGCAGGACTTACACAAAATTTTTGAATATCTCAACAAATATCGTGCCATCCTCAACATGAGTAAATGTCAAACCGAATTACAGTTCCTTGGTTATCTCATATCTTCGAAAATTATATCACCATTACCGGACAAGGTCAGTGCTATCACTGAGTATCTAAAGCCTATCACAGTGTATGATTTGAAATGCTTCTTGGCTCTCATAAATTTTTAACACAGGTTCTTGGACAAAGCAGCCAAAAGCAAGCTGCACTCCATGATCTGGTGGAAAGTAAGAAAAAGGGCAAGACTCCTAGAGCTTGGACTCCTGCAACTGTGAAAAAGCTTTTCAAACTTGCAAAGACATGATCCCTAATGCTGCAATGTTGGTTTACCCTACGCAAGATGCTGAACTGGTTCTTCTGACTGATGCCTCAGACACAAGTCTTAGAGCAGTGCTGAATCAAAAGCACTCAACTACAGTTGAGCCCATTGCTTTCTTTTCCCGCAACTTTATCTCAACAGAAATGAACTAATGTCTATGAACAAGAATAGCTGGGAATTTACTCTGCTATTCGACATTTCCGCCACTTTTTAGAGGGTAGGCAGTTCACCATTTTCTGTGACCATAAACCTCTGACCCATGCCTTCTGCCAGAAGACAGACAAGTGTTCTCTCAGGCAGTTATGACAACTTGAATTCATATCCTAGTTTTCTACCAACATACAGCATGTTTCCGGAGAGCAAAATACAGGTGCCAATGCGTTTTCTCGTATGGCAGGAGCAAAATGGCCAGGCAATATTGACTATCACCTCATGGCACAGGAACAGCAACACATAGGTGGAGATAGACTTGGAAGTCTGGGGGGGCATGATGATGTCAATTCATATACAGGGTGATTATAAAAAAACTATCCCGACATATGGGCCCCTAACTATCATACAATTCACAGAAACTGAATGAAATTTTGGCCTAAGGTATTTTGATGTATGCGCTCAAGAATGATATGGAAAGCAACAGTGTCACTCTAACAGTTACGGTTACAGTGAGAAAATTTCGAAAATATCAAATGGCAACACCAAGTTTTTTGCATTGGAATGTGATCTGCATTGTGAAAAACCCTAAATAGCGTTCGAACGGCAACTGTAGCATGAAAATCACCGGCGGTAGATAGGCTAAAAGTGAGGACAACCAATAAGGACAGAGAAGCAGCATAAAATAAAGCATTTTATTGTGTTTCACAAATTTTTCACATGACCTTGTGGAGGACTAATCAGGCTGGGACCTCAGCCGAAGAAACGGTGTGACGAATGAAACGAACATTAATGCTCTGGTGCATGGGAAAGTCCTTTTTACCTTTTCCTTGCCTAGCTCCGGGGATTTTCGTGCTACAGGTGCCATTCCAACGCTATTTAGTGTTTTTCAGTATGGAGATCGCATTCCAATACAAAAAACTTGGTGTTGCCATTTGATATTTTTGAAATTTTCTCACTGTAACCGTAACTGTTAAAGTGACACTGTTGTTTTCCATATCATTCTTGAGCGCATACCTCAAAATACCTTATGCCAAAATTTCATTCAGTTTCTGTGAATGGTATGATAGTTAGGGGCCCATATGTCGGGATAGTTTTTTTATAATCACCCCGTATACACATATACATTATATCAGCCGAATCCACCTTTAATGCTAAAGGGGGGGGGGGAATTGCCCCCCTCATATTTCCACCCATGCCACAACATGATGAAAGTTTGTATTCCTTACAGCTTCACAGTTCCAGACTGGACTTGAAACCATTTGCTCTTATCTTTGATGGTCCCAATTTTTAATGTGACATCTCAACAGGTATTATTAGAACTCATTATTATCATCTCAAGCTTGCGAAAAGCAGTTTTTGACCCTATGTACTAGCTGTCATACCTAAGTGGTTGTGCTACAGCAAAGTTGGTAAAAATCAGATTCATATGGCCACCACTGGAAAAAGACTGCATGCATTTTGGTAAATGTTACATGACGTGTTAGAAGAGCAAGGTCAGCAGACATGTCAAATCACTACTTGGACAGCAAAGTTAAACCCTTAGGAATAAAATTCCTATGCAAAAAACAAGTGAAATTGGAGGCCAAAACTTCAATGATGTAAAAATAAATATTGTGTTCAATCAGAAACGCTGTGAACAAACATTCGGCGCGAATGACCCCAAAATCATCGGAAGATGAAGGAAAACACCGTCAATTTTTGAAGAACACTGACTTTGTGACACTTGCTTGATGGTTTTTTCTTCATTTCACGAGTGATGATGGCAGTCTTTCCATGACCGATGTTTATGTCCATAACACAACTTGTACAAAAAGGAAAAGTCGGCGCTCTTCTGGAACGTTTGATGAAAGGAAATTCATCAGAATAAGTATCTTTAAAATTGATTAAATATGTTTTTGCTTATCAGTATTCATGCTTTGTTATACCGCACGTACGTAACTTAAACAAAATAAATTTTGACCATATGCGCGTCACTATAATCTTCAATTATTATCCAGGACTATTGGCTGCTAAGCCATTTCCCTGCACGATAAGACAAACAACTTTCTTGTTACCATCAGAGGGTTTGTAAAACTTCTTTAAAAAGGGAATTTCCCCATTTACGACGTGTGACGTCATTTGACGAAAGGGAAAAAAAAGAGGCTTCATGCCCCACAAGAAATTCCTTAGGGATTGTTTTCATAAGCGGGGATTTTTTTAAATGAAGTAGGGAATTTTTAGGGACAATTAGGGATTTTTGTGATTTTCGTAAAAATTCGGGAGATTTAAGAACTTTTCGGGAGATTCCCGAATTATTCGGGAGACTTGGCAGCTATGATATTTTTATCTTTTTTTTGGGGGGAAAAATGCGGTGTGAGTTACTATATCTATAAAATTTATTGTAGTTGAGCTCAATCATAGTGAAATTTGATGCAATCAAATATGAGTTACATTATTGAAATGATGGATGGTGTGAATTGATCCACCTCAAAAAAAAAGAAATGGAGGAATAGAAATGACATAACCTTTCCTTTCCCTCAACGACAAAAGTGAAATTGAGGAATGGAAATAATGTAAACTTTACTTTCCCTCCCTTAATCCATCTACGAAACAGGGGTTCTGCAGACAGATTTATGTTGGGTGGGGAAATTCGGGAGATTTATGAACTTTTTGGGTGGTCGAGCGATGAAGCTAAAATTCGGGATACTTGGCAGCTATGATATCTTATCTATATCCTCCCTTGGGTTCGAACCCGGGACCCTGACAACAACCTTCACGATGGTAGACGAGCATCTTACCACCATGCCACTCGGGCACAGGGGGTTGTTACTACTGATCGTGGTGCCCGATTTGAATCTGAGCTGTTCCGTTCTCTCACTCGTCTACAAGGTACAGAGAGAACAAGAACCAAGGCATACCATCCAGCTGCTAATAGGATGGGTGAGAGATTCCACAGACGACTGAAGGCTCCCATTATGTGCCTCCAGACCAACAACTGGACAAAAGCACTGCCATCTGTCTTACTAGGAATCCGCTGCAGCCTCATAGGCTTTTAAGGAGAAGAGATATTTCAGCGTTGTTGATGAGAGAGTTAAAGAAAAAATGCTACAAAAATATTTATTGCAATATAAAACCACCAAAGCTTTTTTTTTTTGTGTGTAGAAAAATGAACCATAGGCCAGAGTTGAGAAAAAAAATAGTTTGAAAAAAAATGTCCAGATTATATGGAGTTTCTGCTGTGTATATGTAATGACACTCATGGATAGCTGGAGTCAAATATCAGTTTATTTCATAACATTGATTTTAAGTTGAGACTAAATTAAACATATTAATTAAAATGAGGACAAACTCTCGTCTATCTCAGATGAATATGTTACAGCATGACAAGTGTCCTGGGAGAGGGAAAAACAGGTAGTTGGGGAGAAGGGGTAGGTACGAACAAGTTTTGTTGGTCCCTGATTGGAGGAAGGGAGAGATAGGTTCTGGGGAGGAAAAGAGAGAGTGTGTCCAAACAAAGGGAAAAGAAGAGGTAGATTTCCTAATGTTGTTACATATACATTACAAAAAAGAAGATTCTTTCATAAAACTTTTTGTTTCTTACATCATATGCTTCTAAAACTGTATCAGGGGCAGCCCTAATTCCAATGATAGTTTGATCCTTGAACTCTGGAAAATCTTTCAAGTCATCTTTGGTAATAAACATATACTTGGATATAGAGTTAAGTGAAAAATACATATAATATCTGAATAGAGTATCTTCTGCTATTCTCTTTTTATAAATATGAGTAGTACAAAAAAACGATAGAAAAAAAATTCTCTCTCTCATAGCATCAGTTTTACTTATAAAATGTCCTTTTTTGCAATATGGTCCATTTTATAAGTGAAATTGAAATTTTCTAACACAAAAAATACACTTAAAAAAACTCTTGTACGGAAAGTAATCCTGCATAAAATATGCCATGCAACCCAAATAAAAGGATAAATGCAAAAAATAAAGGGATAAATGCAAAAAATAAAGGGATAAATGCAAAAAATAAAGGGATAAATGCAAAAAATAAAGGGATAAATGCAAAAAATAAAGGGATAAATGCAAAAAATAAAGGGATAAATAAGCAAAAATACAAGACAAATGTTTTCATTATAAATATTTCTTGAAAAAATGGTTTACTGCTATAGACCGATGTAGAGTGGGATTAGAGATAGACAATGGTATGTGATCTCATAAACTACTACTTATGTCTGCATATGTGGGAACCGTTGTCATAAAAGTAAAGCTGGTGGATGTCGCGAATCATCTTTGTTGCAAGCAGAATGAGTGAAGATCATGATTTAGACTCCACTGGGCAGACTGCCTGCCAATTTTAGTTAATGGCCCGGCTAGGATTTCATTGTTACTAAGACTGCTATTCAAAATGTACCATACTCATAGAGATGCAAGTAAAGAAATATCACCTTTGTCACTAATGTGCAAGAGAGTACACACACACACTTGAAAACCAGACACAAATCTCTTTAATATCTAATGATAACTTTGTCTTTCAAAGCGTTCCCAGTGCTTAAAATTTTACTCATTTGACATGAAAATCATGAACAAATGTACCCTCTAGTAATTGCATAAGATGCTTGCTTATTCTAGAATGTAATTCTTTGCTCATCTTTTGATACCATTACATGCATACATAAAAGACTTGTTTATAAAGGTGAAAGTTAAATTTTATTATGGGCTTGTTTCATGGTTTACAATTTTTAAAAATGAAAAGTGAGATGTAAAAATCTTTTTCCTCATTTGAAGCTGTCAATTGTGGTATAAAATTCAATGTATAGGCAGACATGCCAACATTGGCATGACGCCTCACTACTAATAGTGATAAATGTTGAGCTTTACCGTGGGGGATAGGTATCACCTTCCCTGACAACGTAATCATAGTAAAAAAAAAGAAATCAAATCTCACACAAAATGTAATGTTTTTATTCTTTAACATTTTTATTGTAAGTTTACTTACACACAGCACCCCTATAAACACTGGAACCTAAGAACTAATGCCACTTGAGCCCCCTTCATGAAGCAACTTTGTCCGGTCCCGGGAATCCCTTAGTAATTCATGAACATTTAATGCAACCCTTTCTTGCATATGCCCTTGCGGGTCATATATACAGATGTGTGACACACACACAATCCTACCCTTTATATTTTCATTGTATCAAAGCTGATATCTACTGCACCCAGAACTGCCAACCTTGAAAATGCAAAAGTCTTGTAATATTCTCACAAAAATCCTGCACACATATTGTAATTTCCTGAGCATAATCCAGGAAGTACAAGTCAAAGAAAAATTAAATGTAAAATTAGCAAAATATGTGAATATTTTTATATGGTAACAGACTGTATAACTGTATAATACTTAGTAGAAGCAAACATTTTCTCTGAAACTCACTAACACTTTCCTCAAATTTCTCAAGATTTCATTAAAGGGAAAACAAAAGTTACTCATGTAGATTATAGGACATTTTTTGTTCTCAAAGTAACAAAATACCAATGTGCAACTTAGTGCAGTAAACTATGTACCTTTTCATGTTTGAAATATTCATGGATATAAAATATTTATTCTAGGACTCTATTAAATTAAATATCATTGGCTTATTTTACCTTTCATATTAATTTTGATGCTCCCCATCACAATCACATTTAAAAGTACCACCATTGAAAATCTACTTTAATAACCAATGCAAAAACAAAACTCTATATACAAGCTATTTACAAATGTGACTCATTTTTATGCAATGCATTTGTTGTGGAAGATCTAGCCCTCCTCAAAAAATCACTGTCAAACTTTTGTTCAGCAGCATCAAGCAAATTCAATTTCAGTCCTCCAAATTTTGTAGAGACTGATAATACTCTTTCAAATTTTGCGTAACCCTTTTTTTATATAAGATAAAATACAGCTTAAAAATAAAATTTTTTAATATTAATAAAAAAAAATTTTGTTTTAAATACCCCCGCTAAAAATTTTGGAGAGTAAAATTACTCTTCGTAATTATTTTATTTTCCTCGGATAATTCTAAGTGCAATTATGGAAGATGGGAAGAAGGGGTGGTGCTGAAGTACAAAGGAATAAAACACGCTCTCTGGGAAAGAATCGTATCGAATCTCTCTAATCTCTTAGCTGCACTGGTGGTTGGCAGAGCTGTTCCCACCCACTACAGGGTGACCTTGAAATCCCTATAAAGAAATCTCCCTCACCGACATGCCTTATTTCTTTCTTTTTTCAGGGACTTTCTTTCAGCATCAAGTATTACTCATCATCAACCTTAGCAGGAAATATTCCAGGGTGGGGGAAAAGTTTATTTTTTTTTTTTTTTGGAACAGCTGGAAGGATTTTAAGGAGTTTTTAAGGGCCTTAAAAAGGAAATGAAAATTAATGACTTTTTAAGGAGTTTTTAAGCACCGTACGTACCCTGTTGAACCCCGATCTCTCGCTTGCTGAACGAGTGCTCTACTATCTAAGCTATGGAAGCAGATAGAATTTTTCAACCTTGGAGTGTATATATATATATTGAAAGGCACCGTACATGGATGGCGTCAACAATCAACTAATAGCTCGTGAATGACATAGGCTAACCAGATGGCCACATGCATATAGAAATGTCTTCTCCACTTGTCAATACAAGAATCATCTGGTTGGCCTATGTCATTCACGAGCTATTAGTTGATTGTTGATGCCATCATGTATGGTGCCTTTCAACATATATATATACGCTCCAAGGTTGAAATATTCTATCTGCTTCTCCATAGCTTAGACGGTAGAGCACTCGTCTGGACAAGCGAGAGACCAGGGTTCAAGTCCCCATGGGGGCAGTGATGAATTTTCTTCCTCTCCACAAATAACCAGTCTTTCAATGAATCTTATAATGTTTTTATCTACTTAGACAAAAAATTCTCAAGGTTACATTTTTATTTCAAATCAGAGCAAATATTTGACAAGCAGAAAAAAAGGTTGTTTGTATTTCTTTTGTAGAACTGCTGACGTAATATTACTTCAGTAACACTGGACAGTTAAGAATGGGTTAAGACATAGCTTTTCAAACTTTCCTGTTTACTGCTAAGAAAAATTTCTCATCGACCCTTCTTGTAACCAATCCCATAGTATTTTACATGGTATTCATAGCTGTCCCTCCCCCTGGTATGTTCTATCACCCATTTTGGGAAACACTGGGTTAGGGCGATGGTTCTCAAACTTATGGCATCCTTGGCTTTGTAATTATTTGGCTTTGGCTTGCAAGAATATTCTACAAAAAAAACACCACTTTTAAGCACTGAACAGGCATACATCAATACTGCCAGCTCATCACAATGCCCCTGACAAGTTTAGCAATGCCCTAGGAGCAGTGATGTTTGATCATTTTTGTCGCACCACAGTCATTTTCTACACTTGAGGGCTAATTAGACCGGGATCTACAATTTATTGCCGATTCCAAATAGCAGGCTTTTTTTTTATACTCATCGAGAGGTTGATGGGGGGCTCCCTGCGGTAGCAATTTTTTCTCCGGTCATGTCGCCATTTCTGTTGTACCCGTGTCAGGAAAGTTTTTTCTGACAAGGATGAACCGGATATTGAACTCCTGACACCTCTTAACATCTTTGGTACTTTAGGCGAACATCTTATCGACCTGGGCTACTGCGCCCAGGAGCAATGATGTACGCTATCAGAAAAACTTTTTTTGCTGTAAGGATAATAAAACATAAAAGGTAATTACGGAAAAGAATCATGAAAAAAATTATACAAGGATATTTGCTTTCTGTATTCTTCATTCCTTCTACTTCTGCTTTTGTACTGGCAATTAATGTATCTAGTTTGTTTTCTTCATTTTCCAAATCCTCAATCTCTACCTCCAATGACTCGGTTGAAGTCGCTCTACGAGGAAAAAAATTAGTTTTAATACTTTTCCCAGCATAAATGATACATTAATACAGGGTTCATATCAAATTTTCCTTCATACAGATTGATTTTCTTTTAAATGTCCTTTTTTTTAAAAGAATTTCTAGTCCAATGGTTCCAACTTTCAGAATTAAAAGTATAATGCGTAGGAATTTATTGAACAACTGTTGAAAAGGAAGAAGTATACCATGACTGTATGCGCAAAAACAAGCAACTGTTTGAGAACACAAATTCGACCAGTAACAGCGCATTATGATGACAATTATGTATTAAGTTGAGTACTAAAAAAGGGAGTTATACGGTAGTAGTATCGAAGTGATTTAAAGAAGTTGGAAGTGAGGTTTTAGATGTATTGAGTTAGCGATAAATTTCATTTTTATTGTAAAAAGACAAGGAGCTCATTGCTTCAGCCATGGCTACTCCTACAAGAAAGAGATAACAGATGTGTTGACCAAATGAATGCAGTTAAATCATTGTAAACTAACAACTTCATTTTGCATTCAAATTCTTTCATATACATTTTTTTTTACAGAGCCACAAAAAATACATTTTCAAGAAAACGCATCTAATTTTTTCTCCTAACAGTCATGACAGCTTCATATGATCTGCATTTGTGAATGAGCCAAACATTTTTTATTAAAAATGAAATATTAGGAAAAAGTTTATGAATATAGCTATACTGAGGGGGGAAGCTTTTCGCTAGGCCTTCGGTGGCCAACCCCTCTTCACATCTTATCTTGTTTATTTCGTCCCACTTTGTCAGAGTGCTATGAAAAGTGACACGTGAAAGCACCAGCCTACTGACAAATTTCACAATCTTAAAGCAACAAAAACCAATGAGATTCATCAAGCAACCCCCAAAATGAGATAACTTCCCCATGGGGGAAGTTATCTCATTTTGGTCATATGTTAAGTCATATTTCCTTCAAACGTGGGGGGATGATAACCATCGGTTTAGAACAATACTATAGGGTGCTAGATACAGCTATGTTGGAAGTAAGGAATCAAAAACGATTGTAGTGTCCCATTTTTTATGACTTTCAAGTGGGGTTGGGCTATTTTTCGCTGTTCAAATACAGAAAAAGTGTTGCATATTTTATACTTTTTAAATTCATAAACAGGAGGATACACTTTCGAGGGGATGTTTTGTGACAGCCCTGCTGGAGTGGTCAGCCAATGATGTCTTAAGCGTCATGGTAAACACAAATCAATGCAGTACAAGTTCTTGATCAAGACTTGGTGTTGCTTGAAAAAAAAGCACATCAACTGGAGGGGCCTAATTGTTCAACATGAATTCAACGGATGTGAAAATCTGGTGCTCAGTGATCGTAGTAAAATTTTCAATTTTATAGTTGTTATATTAGTTTTCTATGAGTTATAAGCTTTTATTAGCATCTTTTGAAAAAGGGATTGGACTCACAATAAGACCAGAGACAATAGTCCATTGCAATGGACCAGACCAGAAAGTTCCAATGGTTAAGCTATCGCAGAGCCTTTGATGGCTACAACACTTTTCCTCAGAAACCAAAATCAACTGATATCACTCTAATATAGTTAGTGTTTGTGTCAACATCAATGAAAACTTTTATAGATTATATTTTGAAACTCTAGAGAAGCTCTCATGGAGTCCCTATTGGAAACTAACAGATAAAAACACAGCGGTATGTACAGTCGATCCTGCTTATAACGTTCTTGCTTAGTCGACTAATTTTTGCAAATTTACCTTTTTTTCCTATATTGATAATGTTAATTTTTCCCAGATACGTTTGAATTGTTTGCTATTCCTGCTTGCAACATTCGATAAATTCACATCTGGCTTTTTCCTCCCTTGAAAACAGCGCATATTTTTTTCGCCTTTTCACAGGTAAAGAAACGAAAATGGTGTTTGTTTGTATGCCAGCGATTAACTATTATGTGAAAATTAGAGGTGGTTTTATATCTCTTCGGAAGCCGGTTATGTTTTATGTATAAAGAATTGAATGAAAAGTATGTTTTTTCTTTTTTTTCACAGGGTTTTTAGGCACAATAAGAATTCAATATTTTTTTTTCTTTTTCTCTCACTTTGTCCAACAATAGCGTGCAGAGTATAAACTGCCCTTACCACTGTTCACATACGACTGGGTGATCAAAGTCATGTCACTGAATAGGGAGGCAAACAGATAAGAACTAGAAAAAGTTCTCCGAAGGAGTTAAATTTTTTTCTTTTGCGTTCTTATTCAAATTTGCCACACTAGATCAATTCCAAAAAATGACATCCAAAGAATTATTCACATAGTGGTGTTAGACGACATCTGTGTATAACAAAAGAGTAAAACGGGGGTCTTCTCATCCACGCCTGAATCTATTGATATAAAATCTAGGTACAAATGTGACACAAAACGTAAACAACTTGACAGATTTTTACATGCCAGCATCAAGTAGCATTGAAATCCAGCTTTTTCGAATAAGAAAAGTCACATTTCCCAACTGTACTCCTTGGACTTTAATTCTTCACAGAAGCCAATATGATGCTTTCATGACCTTTCAAATTTTGGAAAATAAAGCAGTAACAACGTTAGATTTTGCAGAGCAAGAGTCGAAATGCCTCAGAGCAAGTTAAAAAGAAAAGCTCTAAATGCAGAGGAGAAAATAAAAATGTTTAAATTTGTAGATAACCCTGTGCTTTCTAGAGTTACAACAGCAAAAAATTTAATTTGCCTACAAGCATGTTAAACAATCAAAATGTAAGATTTCTTTTCTTCAATATTGTTTTTTGTTTGTTTTTTCCCCTACTAACTATATCCTGTATAAATTCTTACTATTAAATCTCTATATGTACCGTAATGTTTGTGAATAAATTAAAAACACTACATAAAATAGCTATGGTAGGTGAAAAACCATGTCTTATAATTCTTATAGGCATTTCTCGATTAAAAAATTTTTTTTTCCCACTTATAAAGTTTCTCAGTTGCAATTTTTGAAAACCGTTATAAGCGAGATCGACTGTAGTCCGCAATAAGAAATTGCACGAAAAAGAAATTTAACATATTAAAAAAAAAATTCCCATACGTTTCGAATAAGAGAAATTTTAGGTTAAGTATCTTTTCAGAGATGAAATGAGGTATTTTCAAGCTATTCATTTTTCAAATTTGCTATTCAAATTTTCATTCAATTTATAATAAAATATTGCGGTAAATGTGATAAATCTGTTACTATGCATAGTCACAAATCATCTCAGTATAGTTTTGATAAATTTCACTGCATTCATCAGTTTTACCGACAAAATAATTTTCAAACAGAGTTGGCAATGTCGATAAACATAGAAGTTTTACAGTAATATCACTATAATTTAAGCATTTATTTTAATTAAGTGCAGTTTTGCCCGTACTTGATGCGTGCACCACATGTATTTTCCATAAACATTAGGCTAAATTAAAATAAGTGCGAAGATAGGAAAAAATAATCAGTCTTGCTTCACAAAACTTATCCAATTTACCAGAATGGTTGGTGGTTATACATAATAACATATGATTCTGCATAATCGTCAGTTTTATCATATTTGCATTAACATGTATAATTCTTTAAAGCCTGATTAAACAAAAATAACGTTTAGGATCTGACACCAGCTGAATGAATGAATGCCAGAACTTTGCTACTGGACTTATCCCATTGCCGAGATCTCTTCCAGCCCAGAAAAGGTACTGGAATCCCCAGCGGGAATCGAATCCCGGTACCCTGTAGGACAGGCGGGGATACTCACCACTATACTACCGAGGACCTGACACTAGCTGCAATCCTGGCTTCTGATTCACCAGAATTGTCAATTTGTTTTAAATAAGCAAATTTCATAATAATGAGTAAAATGCAAACCTGGAAGCCAAAAAAATTCAAGATGTTTTGTTCACAAACACTGTGGATAATTTTTTGTTGTGGCGTCATGCCCTGAGCATCTGACCAAATCCTTCTTCTCACATCACATTTCATTATTATACTTATTTGCTGAGTATATCGCCCCCTTTATTTGCCTTTGTTATAGTGCAGCTACATTGATTAAGTAAAAAATAATTTGAATAATTTATGTATAGCAATACAAAAAAAAATAATAAGTAGTACATATTTCAATGGCACTATCATGCCATTGAATTAGTGAATCTACTTAGTAGAACACAGGGCCGTAACTAGGATTTTTGCAGCCGAGGCCAACATGATTTTGCTGCCCCCACATTCGATAATTTTATAATTGTGTCCTTTATTCCCACCTAAACCTGCCGCCCCCCCTAAATTTTGCCAATCGGGGAAGTTGCCTCTTCTGTCCTCCTCTAGTTCCGGCACTGGCAGATCAAGTTGTCCCTGTAACCTCAATGGCTGATCGCCGCGCATCTCTTAGAGAAAAATTTCTCAAATCTTAAATGTTTTGTCAATTCTGTTTTTTTAACGTTGATAACGTTTTTGATGGAATACGTCCTACCTTTTGATTTCTGGAAACACACTTGAGCTGTGTGAGCTTTATGAAAAACATTGTTCACGAAAAATTTAATAACATTAAAAGTATAATTTGTGTATGAATGAATAATGTTGCTTTCATTCAAATCATCAAGCAAAGCATGTGATAAATAGTAATTGAATAGCTAAATGTAAAAAAGGGTCATGTCACATTTTCCAATTTTTATGTTTTGATGGATTTCATGTAATAGAGACGCCAACGCATCGTTTTATAGTAAAATGGGTCAAGTCTCACCTCTAGATGCGGAAAAAAAAACTTATAGTTCTCAAGACCGCTAACAGGTGGCAGCAGGGTTTTCTTGTTGAGTTACCTAAGGTTTTCTTCGTTTACATTGTTTTTGTTTTGTTATTTATTTATTGTTTTTTGTTTAAAAGTAGTTTTTATGTAATTATGTTGTAATTATTAGTACAGAAAAGAAGCAAAAATTTTATGATGCAATCATAGAAGCTAAAGAGCTTTGCCAAGAAAACAGCGATATTTTGTCTGTGTATTGACTATATGGCTACTGTATCCTTACCTCGAATTCCAGTGCAAGATATCTACTATTTTAGGCAGCTGAGTGTTAATACCTTCGGTATTCATAGCCTAAGAGATGGTAAAACGAAATGTTTTGTTTAGGACGAAACAAATGGTGGCAAAGGGCCTAATAAAGTTATGTTCTGTTTGAAAAAATATATTGATGGAGCTGAAGATATGGAAAGATCGTGTAACTTTTTATGGACAACTGTGGAGGGCAGAATAACAACACATTGATGAGGTTTTTGATGTTCTTAGTAGAGTCTCAATGTTTTGAGGAAATTATATTTCATTTCCCCATCAGAGGGCATTCTTCTTTACCGTGATAGGGATTTCGCCCTGATAAAAATACTTATCAAGAAGAATGTGAGATTGTACACAGTGGACCAATATGTGTATTTGATCAACCAGAATTCATCAAAGTTTACTGTACGCAATACGTCAATGGTATTGGCTCACAAATCTTCCCACTAAGAAAACTTGGTGTACCGCTAATAATACTCCAAAGCAAAGCTTATTCATCAACAAAACTTCCAATAACCAAAGTAAAAGGGATGACTTGAATATAACAAAAAATACATCCCAATGGAGTATAACAATTTTTGGGACCCGATTTTTAGTGCACCAACCATCAACTCATTAGAGGCAACCGGAAGAGGAGCACTTTTGATCCCCCTCTAATAGAAAGTTCGTATAGTATAAAAAGCTAAATAAAGTTTGTTTCATTGCATACATTTGTTTATTTATGTGTTTTCCTGAGACTTTTCATTAGAGAATTGGGGCTCTAAAATGTTTAATTGTAAAAAGGGGTCATGTTCGTATCAGATTTTACTCTCTCGTGGCTATTCTTAAGTAATAAAAATTTAAAATCCTCTCAGGGCTTCACTAAATGCATTCCACAGACACTGCAATTAAATTTTTTACCAAAACAAAATTATTGGAGAAGATATACACTTTTTACCTCTCCTGCAAACTTGAGAAAATGTGACATGACCTCTTTTTACATTTAGCGATTCAATTGATATTGCACTAATGCAGGCTCCTAACTTGGATGTGGCATCGGCGATCGTAGGACGGTGCGACCTGTGACATTTGACACAGGACGCCAAATGCTAGGGTGCACCAAAATAAGTTGAGAAAGTCATGCACCAGAGTTCTCTGGACAACAGCATGATTCACCTACAAGGGTGGGCTGACAGGGCTCCAGTCTTGAGAGACGATTCCTTCACTTTTTTTCTTTTCACAATATAAATTAACTATAAATAGGCCCGGAAAAGTCTGTTCTGGGGACTTGCTGTTGAATGTGGGAGGGGCATGAGTACAGTAGCAGTTTTAAGGCAATGCAACTTGTTTAAATGCACAGGGTACCGAGTGATAGGGGCACCAAAACGTGTTGAAAATAACAAATAGCTCAAAATAATTTTTATTGTTCAAGAAATGATAATGAAGATAAATAAGAGAAAAAAGGAAGAAATTAAAAGTTCACATGTGTTTCACATCAATATTAAAACAGAACTTCCTTCCCTTTTTGCGTATCGCATATTCCAGTAGCTATAAGGTTAATTCAATATGGCCCTGCATGAAGTTTGAAATTAATTAAAAACATTCCAGATTTAATGAAAACCATTTCCATAATTGATGGAAAGTGATTCAAGTGTGTATTGATGAAAAACAATTCTAAAATTAAAGCAAAATAAAATAAAAATTAATGATAGAAATGATTGGAAAATTAAAATTCAGACTTAATCAGCAAAATGTTTCGTAATTGATGAAAATTTTCATCAATTTAGGAGTCTGTTTAATTCTGGTCTTTGGGATCAAGCCCCTGTTGCTCCACTTGTTTAAATATGGTGAAAATATATGGACTTGCTGCTGAATGATGTCAAAAACTAAATATGATGAATTATCAAATGTGGGGGCAGCAAAATCATGTTTGCCTCGGGTGGTAAAAATCCTAGTTACAGCCCTGTGTTCTACTAAGTAGATTCACTGATTCAATGGCATCATAGTGCCATTGAAATATGTACTTCTAATTTTTTTTGTATTGCTATACATAAATTATTCAAATTATTATTATTTACTTAATCGATGTAGCTGCACTATATAAACTAATGATGTCAAAAACTAAACATTTTTTTAATCAGAAATATTAAACAAACGATTTTTAAATTTGTCAATTTGGCCAATTGGTCTCAAAGTTGATAGTGTTGTTGATTTTTATTCATTAACGTTTTTGTGTCAAAAAAGGTTGAGAGAGAATTTTTGTCTTAACAGTATTCTGAGATGATTTGAGCCTATGTGGTGCATAGGGAAATATTTTTTATGATTGTTGATAGGTACCCTATGGGGCCATGAATCTTAAGGAAACGGAAAATTATTTTACAAAGATCTGCAACGAGAAAACTACAAGTCTTGAACTATTTGGTGAATAATAAAGAAACTATTTTGATAATAACTGGAAGCAGTGAACATACTACCAGTGATTCGGAAGTAGAATGTGAAATGGATTCAAGATAAAGGGGCCAACTTTGGCTCCTATACCATAACATATAAGTAGAGTTGGGTTTTTGACATGACAAGCATCAAAAACTGGTTAAAACTGTCAAAAACCTAAATGAATGCTTTTGGACAATGTTTTGAACACAATAGGTATGTAACATGATGAAAAACTTACTTTTTTGTACATTACAATGTTTTATTTTTAAACATTTATTTATTACAATTAAAACAAAATATGAATTATAATTTGCAATTTCGAATTCTTCAACATATGAGTTTAGAACATATAACATATAATTTTATGGTTTATTTATCTACGCTACTGATTACCTGTGTTGAATTTGCTAAGTGAATAGAGCTGCTTATTCAAAATATCTATGATACGGGCATCACAGAGTTAGGTTTTAGTCTTCAGAAACTATAAATCAGTATTAAAGCAGTAAAAAACTTATTGTCAATGTTGTCAAATAGTTTTTTTAACCTGATAGATATGCTAAATAACAAAACACTTACTTCTATGTAGATTAAAGGGTTTTATATTCGGAATTATAATTACTGAGGGAAAAAAATCTATTTTGATATTTTAAATTTTCTGATCTGCCCAAAATTTTATTTTTCCCGTGTAAAAATTCTCACACAGAATCTCTCTGTTAACACTAATTAAACTCATTTATTTTCATCTAAAACTTTCTTAGAGCTCAGGGTATATAAATTCACAGAGTTCTAAAGAGTATTTTCAACCAAAACTGAGCCAACAGGACTTGATGCCCAAAGCACATTTAAATACAGCATCAATTGGAAAACCATTGCATTGTAAATGGTAGTAAATATACCATATCATAGTACAAAAGAAAGAATAACTAAGTTTGACTAAGGATAAGTTACAGGAGTTTCTTAAGCATTATATAAGCTAGCATTGCCAAATTAAACGACATTTTAGTCCTACAATTTAGTATTTTGATCGCTACATACACTGAAGAGCCAAAAAAAACTGGTACACCGGCCTAATATCGTGTAGGGCCCCGCGAGCACGTAGAAGTGCCGCAACACGATGTGGCATGGACTCGACTAATGTCTGAAGTAGTGCTGGAGGTAATTGACACCATGGATCCTGCAGGGCTGTCCATAAATCCGTAGGAGTAAGAGGGGGTGGAGATCTCTTCTGAACAGCACGTTGCAAGGCATCCCAGATATGTTCAATAATGTTCATATCTTTGGATTTAGGTGGCCAGTGGAAGTGTCTAAAGTCAGAAAGTGTTCCTGGAGCCACTTTGTAGCAATTCTGGACATGTGGGGTGTCGCATTGTCCTGCTGAAATTATCCAAGTCCTTCGGAATGCACAATGGACATGAATGGGTGCAGGTGATCAGACAGGATGCTTACGTACCTGTCACCTGTCAGAGTCGTATCTAGATGTATCAGGGGTCCCATATCACGCCAACTGCACACGCCCCATACCATCACAGAGCCTCCACCAGCTTGAACAGTCCCCTGTTGACATGTAGGGTCCATGGATTCATGAGGTTGTCTCCATACCCGTACATGTCCATCAGCTCGAAGCAATTGGAACCGAGACTAGTCAGACCAGGCAACGTGTTTCCAGTCCTCAACAGTCCAATGTCGGTGTTGTCAGGCCCAGGCGAGGCGTAAAGCTTTGTGTTGTGCAGTCATGAAGGGTACACGAGTGGGCCTTCGGCTCCGAAAGCCCATATCGATGATGTTTCGTTGAATGGTTCGCACACTGACACTTGTTGATGGCCCAGCATTGAAATCTGCAGCAATTTGCGGAAGGGTTGCACGTCTGTCACGTTTAATGATTCTCGTCAGTCGTCGTTGGTCCCGTTTTTGCGTGATCTTTTTCCGGCAGCAGCGATGTCGTAGATTTCGAATACACTCGTGAAATGGTCGTACGTAAAAATCCAAATTTCATCGCTACCTCGGAGATGCTATGTCCCATCTCTCGTACGCCGATTTATAACACCACGTTCAAACTCACTTAAATCTCGATAACGTGCCATTGTAGCAGCAGTAACCGATCTAACAACTATGCCAGACACTTGTTGTGTTATATAGGCATTGCCGACCGCAGCGCCGTACTCTGATTGGTTCCATATTTCTTTATTTGCATACACATGTCTGTACCAGTTTTTTTGGCTCTTCAGTTTATATTTCAATGTTATGCAAAATAAGAGTATAGTTTTAAGTATTAGTGCTTATCTAGATAATTTATTAATAACAGAAATAAACATCACATATATGATGTAATAAACTTTTTTTAAACACTTATCTGTTGTAAAAAGAGTACAGCAGATGGTTTATATCAATGCACATGTATAAGCAGTTGAAGATATTTTGGAAGGTCAAGAATCATCTTGAATCACAGAATGTCAAATCATTCCAGTTTTCTCTTCAGTGTTTATGCTATGCTTTATTCAAATTGTATATTTTTTATAAGATAAAAAACCATATATATTGTCCAAAATAATTCTGTAGAGAGAAAATTGTTTTACAATCATATTAAATATTTATTCATTGTATAACATAGTCACTTTAAACACTGCATGCAATTAACGTGCATATTTCCAATGGGAATTTTTATATTGAAAAGCAATAATTGAGGTTTTTGACGTGATGTGTCAAAAACCTGCCAACCCTGCATATAAGTAATACATACTGTATAATTTATGATGTGGAATCAAGGACATGTGTGAGAGCTATTTTTGAAAGTAAGAATTAGTGTCCTCACATACCATAGCTGCCAACTTTTGAAAATGAAAATTCGGGAGATTTTCGCGCAAACCCGTATTTTATGCTAAAACCACTCCCTAATAAATACAATAGGGATTTTTCCAAATAAAATAGGGATTTTTCCAAATAAAATAGGGATTTTCCAAACATAAAAGTTAAAGCGTAGGGAATAAAATCCCTACTGAAGTCAAATTAAAATAAGCATTTCACACACATGGAAGTTAAACCCTTGGGAATAAAATTCCTACTCAAAAAACAAGTGAAATTGGAGGTAAAAACTTCAATGATGTAATAATCAATATTGTGTTCAATCAGAAACGCTGTGAACAAACATTCTGCGCGAATGACCCCAAAATCATCGGAAGATGAAGGAAAACACCGTCAATTTTTGAAGAACACTGACTTTTTGTGACACTTGCTTGATGGTTTTTTTTTTTCATTTCACGATTGATGATGGCAGTCTTTCCATGACCGATGTTTATGTCCGTAACACAACTTGTACAAAAGGGAAAAGTCGGCCCTCTTCTGGAACGTTTGATGAAAGGAAATTCATCAGAATAAGTATCTTTAAAATTGATTAAATATGTTTTTGCTTATCATTATTCATGCTTTGTTATATCGCACGTACGTAACTTAAACAAAAGAAATTTTGACCATATGCGCGTCACTAGAATCTTCAATTATTATCCAGAACTATTGGCTGCTAAGCCATTTCCCTGCACGATAAGACAAACAACTTTCTTGTTACCATCAGAGGGTTTGTAAAACTTCCTTAAAAAGGGAATTTCCCCATTTACGACGTGTGACGTCATTTCGAAAGGGGAAAAAAAAGAGGCTTCATGCCCCACAAGAAATTCTTTAGGGATTGTTTTCATAAGTGGGGATTTTTTTTAATGAAGTAGGGAATTTTTAGGGACAATTAGGGATTTTTGTGATTTTCATAAAAATTCGGGAGATTTAAGAACTTTTCGGGAGGTCGAGCGATGAAGCTAAAATTCGGGAGATTCCCGAAAAATTCGGGAGACTTGGCAGCTATGACATACCCTATTTTAAAGGTGACACGCTCAGGGACCGTCATAAACAACCGGAAGAATAATATTAATGTTTTAGTATATACACTTGCATAACATGATAATATTGTAACCTTGAACATTTGTATGAGCACATAATGATATGTGTTCTTAATATGTATTGCATTCATTGTAATGCTCATGGCCATTCCCAGTTTTATAACAGAAGGGGAAAATATATATTTTTTATATATAATATAAATAATATTTCTGAGTAATTCAAATGTGATTGTCCAGCACTGAACGGAGGCTGTTTGATTATTCCCCTTGCAGTGGAGGCTGTGTGTTTGTGTATTTTTATATTACATATTCTGCAAAAAGAGCTAAAAGTCAGTGATGGGCAGTTTTTTTCGGCTTTGTTTCTTCGTTTCCCATCACAGTGGAGGTGCTGTATATATAATTTGTATATATTGTGTATTTAGACCATTCTCAAATCTCTCCTACTTCAACATGTCAACTTCTTTTTATTTGCCCCATAAGTCTTTTTCACACTTTTTTTGAAATCCCAGGGTGCAATCTCTAGCCCTTATGTGCCACTGGGCGCACATGCAATTTTTCTTCCTAGTCATTGGGTTCAGCTATCCATCTTAGTCAAATGGCTTGTATGTTACATCGAGTTGATGGCTGTCTTCATAGGTAGAACGACACAAGTGATTCGATACTTGCGAGAATGGGCTAAGGGGCTACTGCTATAAATATTTGCTAACTTTTTCCGACACAACCCAGTCTTTTTTGAAGTAACAGAACTAAGTTGCTTTGCATTAATCCGGGGTTCTGAGAGGTTCTATCAATCTATCTAAAGAGCTGTGACACCAAACATTTGGAAATCACCACAGTAAAAATAAAACAAAAAAGAAGGGGGAGGGGTGCAAATTTTTATCTTGCACAGGGCACCACTTTGTCAAAGACCAGCCCTGTTTGCGCTACTGTAATCTGCTAGCTAAAATGAAATATGATTTCACTCACTAGGACAATCTCCCAATCACACGAAAACATCAAAAAGATAAAAATTCATTAGATGGATGCTAAAGGGTTGGAAATCAACACAGATATTCCTAACTCAAAATTAGACATTTTAGTCACCTGAATGAACTGCATCAAGTGCAATATTATTTTTTGTCGAAAATTTCTGACTCTGAATAACACAACAATAAAAAGTAATTTTATAAATTTCAGACAGAAAAATATTGGCGATACTCAAATATCAGAAAATGGTCTATTATTGTAAATCTATCGGAAAGCATGAATTATGAACTCCATTTTTGGCACAACTTCACTTAGGAAATTTGGCCTGAATTAAAAAAATAAAATGCTATATAATTCATCAGAGCATAAAGGATTATGATGCCATGCAAATTTTGGAAAAATATTGATCCATCTGACGGAGGCTAAAGGATTGAAAAACCACTCAGTATATTGCATAATACAGGCAGCTCCAGACATCGTTTTGGAGCAAAAGCAGCATCAGTAAAACTACCATAAGAACTCTAAGCGAGCTGTGTTCCACTTTTTATCAGAATCCAGTAAAACAAAAAATGTGCTTGCTTGATGTCTAATATCTGTGAAATCTGATGTAACAATATTGAAGTTCAAATGATGCGGATATAGAGTGTACTTGCACATACTTTATGAGGGGGCGGTCACACGAGGAATAAAAAAAAACATTCAATAAATTTAATACTTAATAGTATTATCCAATTTGAGGGAAAAATAATCACTTATTTTTACTTATTATTATTAATAATAATTGTTTTGCAGTGGTAAAAAAAGCAAATAGAATGCTCAGTTTCATTTTGAAAAAGTTCTCTGCATTCTCCCAGTCATTTTTCCACTTTTCCAAGGCTTAGTTCATCCTGGACTGGAGTATGCTGTAAGGTTTTGGAGACCATACTTACAGAGGGACATGAACTTGGTTGAAGGGGTGCAAAGAAGAGCTACACGTGTCTTTGTTGGCACACAAGGCTTGAGTTATGGAAGAGAGACATCATTTTTTGAATACATTTACATTGGATGAATGCAGATGTCTTGGGGAAATATGATCGAAGTGTTTAATGGGATGAATAGGATGGACCATAAATTATTAATACACCGTCAATCGACTGCTTTTATGAGGGGACACCAGTATCGATTGGTAAGGGAGAATTCTAGGTTATGGTGTCGCAGGGAATTTTTCTCTAATAGGGTTGTAAATAAATGGAATCGCTTACCCCCGGTGGGTAATATATTCTAACAATTGACACGTTTAAAAAGAAATATGATAGCATGTTGGGGTAAATCAAGAAGCTATCCATACTTAGAATAAGACAATCAAATATATTTATGGGCACTGTATAATATTTTATCGTATATATATATATATATATATTCTAGTTTTCGTAATTGAATTTTTAATTGGTTGCTGTATTTTGGAAATATATGACATTCTCAGGCACTTCGTTGAGCATTTTGCCTGTTTTGGTCTATTTGTATTTTGAACTCTGCCTCAAATAAATTAGAATGTACATTTGCAGATTTCTTGTACAATGTTTCAATACATACATATGAGAGTTTGTTAAAATCAGTGTGCCATGACAATGAAAGCAGCGAGTGATTAATGCAATTTTATGGAGGGAGGGGTTGCCTCTAAGATGCAACAAACTGGGAGGGGGAGCCGGGTATGGGATATTCCAGAGAAAATTGTTTTTTTGCTCCTTTGAAAGGGTGCACCCGTGCTCCTCTGTTAATCCATCAGTGACTAGAAGATAGGGGCAGTAACGCATGCAGGATTTTCTCAGGGGAGGGGGTTAATCTTTCCCCCCCCCCCCCCAAGGATTTTCACTAATAAGAAAATTATTGCAATCTCTGCCTACCTATTTTCTCGCATGTATGCGAGTCATAGGGTTGAGAGAGATGTTTAAAATTAAATTATGTTGAAGGTAATTTCTAAACAGTGTGCTACAGCACCTTGAAGTGCTGTGCTATTCGTGATGGAAATATTCTGCGGATAGTTTTATTAAACAATGTAGTGGAATGTGATTATGAAACAGTGAATACTGTAACATGGTTCGTACTCTTCCAACGAAAAAAAATTCAAGGACTATTCAAGCACTTTTAGAGGTAAAACTTAAAAATTCAAGGACTTTTTTTACAAACGCATATTTTTCACATGAATAGGCGCATATTTAATTTTTATTAAAACTTTCAGAGATTACATTTCTACCTACTTTATTTCACATTATCCGTAATGAATAAAGGAGGCCACATACACATATATATCATACAAAACATATGACACATTGAATAACACAGTTCGTGCCTGTCAATTTCCCCATTGAAACATAGTTTAGTCTCTAAATATTGCAATTAATTTTCTTTTAAAGACTAAAAAAAAAAAAGAACTCTTCCAAAGATAGAAAAAGAAAAATTATTTCTTTCATTAATTCTGAATTTATTTCTTTCATCAATTCTGGAATTATTTCTTTCATCAATTCTGGATTTGTTTCTTTCGCTAATGCTGAAATTCTTTCTTTTATTGATTCTAAAATTATTTTATTGATTCTAAAATTATTTTATTGATTCTAAAATTATTTTATTGATTCTAAAATTATTTTATTGATTCTAAAATTATTTTATTGATTCTAAAATTATTTTATTGATTCTAAAATTATTTTATTGATTCTAAAATTATTTTATTGATTCTAAAATTATTTTATTGATTCTAAAATTATTTCATTAATTCTGGAATTATTGCTTTATAAATTTTGGAATTATCTCTTTTATCAATGCTGAAGTTGTCTTTCATTAATTTTGGAATTCTCACTCATTAATTTTGGAATTATCTTTCATTAATTTTGGAATTATCTTTCATTAATTTTGGAATTATCTTTCATTAATTTTGGAATTATCTCATTAATTTTGGAATCATATCATCGATACTGAAATTATTTCTTTCATTTATTGTTTTAAACAACTATGGATGCCATTAGAAAATAACGGAGATGCGCCGACATTCAACGCGTCACGTGATCTTCCAAGGAATGATGTAGGCCACTGACGTCATACCAGCACCGGTACTACAGGGTAAGACGACATCAACGTGTATTAAGGAGTTCTACTACAGGGTGCGGGGCAACTGACCCGGGTGGCAATTTTTAGGTGAACACTGTTATAAAATTATGGAATTCCGAATTGGTGGGAGCGGCAAGACAATACAAAAATCCTAGTTATGGCCCTGCGTCATACTCCCTCCAGTAATATAAGCTCAATGGATTTCAACGCCAATTCACCCATTGAAGAACAGCTCGCATTTGGCGGCATTTTTGTCTGGCACACTCAGCAACCAATCTTGATAGAAGGGATTTTTCAGCCACAAGTAATTAAAAGTACACACACTTGCTACTCATTTTTTGTTTTCTTTCTTTAAAGAACCTTGTACAAGCGCTTCACATCACTCCTAAATAAATATTTTCTTGACAGCATGGGCGGAGATACGGGGGGGGGGGGGGACTAGCGTGAAAGGTGAAGTTGACTGATCTAATGTATATATGCATATATGAATTGACATCATCATCGTTCCCCCCCCCCAGACTTCCAAGTCAATCTCCGCCTATGATTGACAGTAATCAGAGGAAGCTTCGCTCACTTACGGACCGAAAGGCTGAAATTATTTCGGCAAAAATTAGGAAACTTTTTTTTCTAAGATAGATTTCTCAAGTCCTCTAGAAAAAATACCTAGTACAAAAGTTTAATGACTTCCAACGACTCCAAATACATCTACATACGATCGCAGGATACATGCTACTATAAAGCCGGGTTTTCCTAGAAGTGGGGTGTTGGGGGCCAGAGCGTGCCGACTGAGCTGAAGAAAAAAAACAACGATCGGAAGTTCATTTTGAACACTAGCTTTTATTCTATAAAAGTTGCAAGGAAAAACACAAGATCATTTACGATCATAAAAAAAATTAAATAAAATGGCCGACAAATAACAGCCGGCAATCTCAGGGAGAAAAAAAGACAATCCCGACATACACACAGAAAAAAACCAGCCTACAGTATAAAGCCGAGCTCCTGTGAGGTTGAGAGCACGCCGCCCGCGATTCACATATTGCGTCGGGCCCAGCGGTTCCACGTGCACAGAGAATAAAAAGGGAAAAAACATTCCAACATAGGTTTTTGGCACCGCATGAACCGAACTGGATCATTTCGCGTCGACAGAAACGTGTTACATAACCACACACTACGCGTTTGTGTATTTCTACCGTGGCGCATCAGCTACTCTGTCATTTGCATACTCCGGCTTGAAGGGAAGTGAAAGAAAACAAAAATGAAGAGAAGATCGGTAAAACGAGTGGCGCACAACGCATTCGACTCCTCCAGAAGCAGTCGGCCAATCACACCCGACGTAAAACACTGCCGTGAGGCTTGTTGCGCTCTCTAGGAAAACAGTCGAACTTGTATTATTGGTGAGTGGAACGCGTGTCACGCTGGGCGATTCACTTTGCACGCGGCACAGAGAACCTGCTCCTATGAAAACCCGGCTTAAGAATAATGGGAAAAAATTTGCTTTAAATCCAATTATCCAGGGTTATAGGACGTCACTTATGGAGTAAAAAAAAAAGAGTGGCGAAAACTATTTCGGAAAAAACAAATTTTTCAAGGACTCTCACAGAATTCTTAAAAAAAATTTCTTTTTCAAGGACTCTTATCGATTTTCAAGTACTTTCAAGGCCTTGAAAATGAACTTTTTTTTTCAAGGACTTTTCAAGGTTTTCAAGGACCGTACGAACCATGTGTAAGTAGTTTGTGAATAGCATATACACCCTCAGTGTGTGATTCGCCCCCCCCCTTTCCATACAAGAATCCTTTATCTACTTATGGTCAGTATGGCATATTGCAAGGCTCCCACTTGTCTTATGTTTTGGTAAAATGTAAACAAATCCCCTTAAGAAAGGATGGACAGCACAGTGAAACCATCTGGTCCTCCTTGACTTATTTACATTGACCTTGTAATTGACAAATTTCGCACTGTGCTTTTGGAAGTGGTCTTGAAAAAGCATCATTCTTAAAAAACTTATGTCTCTATAATTTGCTGTACACCATGGAAGAAAGTTGACTGACTGGACTTTGGAAGACTTCTCGAAAAAAAAAAAAAAAAAATGTAATATACAGGTATATTATTAGGAGAGAGAGAGAGAGAGAAAAGAATTATCTGTGGTTGCTAGTACACTGTTTTGGCCCAAAATTGTTTTTGCTACAAAGTCATTTCTGTCATTTTGCTTTGGCCCAAGTCAATCTTATAGGATACTGAAACAGTGCTATGGGAAAAAAAATTGTTTTAAAAAAATGGAGGTATTTTTTTAAGGCTATGATCATGTTTGTCTTAGAAGGGTACCCTTCCTCCTTGTCCTACTTATTCTAATTTCTTGAGTGGGAGCTCTGCATATATCGATGTATCATTATATCGTGATGTGAAGTTAACAATGTAAATTTCTCAAAATCGCCCAGTCCTGCTAGAGCCAAATTTGGGCCAGGAGTCTAAGCATACCTTATTATTTTACAAAATTGATAAGATGGCATTTTAACAAAATAAAAATGTTCAAGAATCAAATTTATATGCTGTTCATAAATTTCGGGTTCATTTAATTTAGATGAATTAGGTGAACTTCAAACAGTTCATTAGAACCATTGTTTATATGTTGCTGATTTTCATGCCTGGCTGTCTGATATGCTATAGCAAAGTTTCCTAAACTCTTTTGCTCTACCTACTCCTTTTTCAGAATTTTTCTTCTCACCTCTGAACTCCAGCCAATCCATATTATAATATACCCATTGCTTTCATTCTCCCCATGGATTGATTTATCGTCCCCAGTCGGGGGTGATATTGCACACTTTGGGAAACACTATGCTAGAACAATTACTTCAATGTCATGTTAAGATAGCGATGGTGGCAGATCACAATTTACACATACTCCTCTCAGCCCTGATTTTAACTCAAATCTACTTACTTCCACTGGATCGTGTTCCTTGATGTTTTTTCCAACAGTCCTGCTCCTTCTAAAACATTTGTTATGTCATAAATACGTCGTTTTTGCACAGAAAGCATATCACAGGCTTTGTTAAGATTCAACTTCTAATTTGAGAGAAGATAAAAATGACAGATTATATAAAAAATGAACACAAATAATGACAGATCAAAAATCCTAAACAAAATAAAACCAACACAACACAAATTAAAAACCTAACCAGTGAAAAAGGATTTCTCTATGTATCTAATTCAAATAAAATATTTAAAAGCTGATTTTGGCTGATGCTTGTGTAAGATAAAATGGAAAGAGAAATTTATCATAAGTTAATTTATTGAGCCTATAATTATTTGTGCTAAATTTATAAATACATCAGTCTTTTGCAGGGTTTGAAAGTTTCTCCCAAAGCAGAAAAAAAAATTGATGTTGAAAATATTGAAAAAACTTTATTTTTTAACAATCTATCATATAAAATCAAGTTTATTTAACCCTTAGCTGGTAATAGTCTGTTGCAGTTACAAAAATGGTAAACTCAAATTTATGACTCTTTCTTAAAAATCAAACAATTTCAATAACTTATAATTCTTTCAATCAGAGCAAGAAATGCAACATTAAAAATTAAAAAAAATCATTCCATGTTACTGCAAAGAAAACTGATGTTTCTGTTGGGATTTTTCCATCATAAAAACCAAACACTAACTATTCATTAGAAAAGAAATAAACTTACTCCACTGGGAGATGTTGCAACAATTTCAAAAAATTTCTGTGTGATGCGACCCAAAGAAGAATCATACCTATTTGATTTAACTAAAAGGAAAGAAAAAACTTATTTTATATTCAAAAAAACTTTTTCCTCATTTGTATTTGATTCGAGACAAAATTGAAATTTCTCTATCAGTAGAATAAATAGGACATACAGTACATGTTAGATAAGAATAATAAGTCATTCATAATACACTATTAATCAGTGACTCCAGATGAGAAATTAACTTTCATAAAAATGTCACTTTCTAAATTCACAGCAGTCTCTATAATCTGAGATGAACAGGACCAAAGCCACTTCAAAGATCCAAAAAAGGCATTTCGAAGACACTTGCTAGCAGGGTTGTTTGGTTTTAACCAAGTGGTTTTTTTTCAAAAAATAAAATAAAAGTTGCCTAAATATCATTTTTTTCCTTGAAAAATATCATATTAGTTCATTATTAGCCAAAATGTTTCATTTTTACCACATTTTATATCCTTGGGGTACATTCTGATGGTATATCTTTAAATGACATAAGATTTTATAAGTGGTTTTTTCAAAAAGTCTCATAAAAGTGGCCAGAATATATATATATATTTCATATGAAGTATCTCAGTTATTTAAAGTTATATATAAAAGCCAAAATTTCTCATTCTTACAACATTTTCTAACCTTTGGCTACATTCTGATGCTCTATCATTAGCAAATTCATGAATAAGGATTGCATCACACATTTAAATGTAGTGGTGTATTATCTCACAGGGTTTCTTTTTCCCTTCACAAAGAAGCAGCTACAGTAGTGACACCATCATGCTAGGGGCAGGTGGTCCTGTAATCCAATAAAGACACCAGCTGTCCTTAAAGGACAAAGACTAGTGTACTAGTAGTTACATTACCTCACATGCATTTTCATTTTCTTTCCCATAAGAATTAGCGCATCTCCTACTGTATATCTCCCAGTCTTAATATTCAATAGCTGTTTTTTTTATACTTTCACACTGTGAAGCCCAGTTAATCAAGGTTCTACTGTATAGTAGTAACAGATTTCTGAAAAATAATCAGCTATATACAGGGTGATTATAATTTAAGTTTTGATTCCAAAACTATAAAAAAAGTACTGATCAGAATGAATGAAAATTTGCATGGATACTCCTGAAGCAATGAAAGTTTCTTTCGCAAAAGAAAAAAGTGCAAAATGTGCAAGTAGATGATGCTGTACTTGGCGAGCAGTATAATCTATTTTGTGTAACCACATCATTTCGGCACTTCCACAGCATCAGTGTGTGGATAGAACTTCTATCAAGATGCACATTGCAATCCCAGCAAAGCAGCTGCTGAAGACCCATTTTGACAGGATGCACCTTAACCCTTGCAACTTCTGGCTGTGGGGGTACCTCAAAATGTTATAAACAGTGGTCAGATTGCAAACTTTGGTGAATTGCAATCTCTAGCACAATCCCTATATGTTAAAAGTTCCTCAGGAATATTAACGGGGGGGGGGGGCACGTTTGGTTTAATAAAGCTGAACTGCAAGCACATCCACATTATGACCATGGGGCATACTCCGATTCTGTTGTTGAACAAGAATTTTTGTGCTTTCAACCTCATAGCCAGAACACGCGGTGGACAACATATTTAACATTTCTTAAGTAAGTTGTAGTTATTTGTTCAATTACTTCGTTTTTTGTGATGTTTCCATGAATTATGAAATCGTGAAATGCTATAATGAAGGTATCATTCTGCCATGACTGGCTATCGTTTCCGTTCTGCAAGCAGATTACCCACATGTTGGATGATGTCATTAATTTTACATTTTTAAGTATTGTTTCCCCTTTATCAAATAAAATTGAATTTTTTCAGGAATATTCATGTCAATTTTCAAGTCATTCTGACAATCGTTCTTTTTTTACAGTGTTTTGAAATCAGAGCCTTAGTTGTAATCACCCTGTATATCGTAAATCATTGCTAATTAATCTGCATTATTTATGCTTCATTAAATACATTATATTCACCTAATTTTTATTACTTTTTGCAAAATAGCTTCCTAATTAAGTATACTGAAAGTAACTGGAGAAAAACCTTTATATATTATATGATTAATAACAACATTGAAAGAATTTTCAAATACACAGTATAGTCCATTGAGAGATATAGATGGCTTTTTTCTCAGCCAGAGATATCAAGGAAACAGTAATTTTCCGGATATTATGCTGAGGTGAGCTCGGATGCTTGCCCGGTATGCAAGAGGGCCTGGGTTCGAGTCTTGGCGGAGACGTGATGACTTTTCTTTCCGAGCTCACCTCAGCATAATATCCGGAAAATTACTGTTTCCTTGATATCTCTGGCTGAGAAAAAAGCCATCTATATCTCTCTAAACCGTCCCACCCGGGGGCCATTTCCTGAAGTTAAGAGAGGCTACTAATGCCTCTACTTCAGCGCCTCACGATACAGTGCGTGAAATTAGGTAGGCAGATTCATGTGTCTCCAGTGGTGTAGATGGTAGCATGCTTGCCCGGTATGCAAGAGGGCCTGGGTTCGAGTCCCGGCGGAGACGTGATGACTTTTCTTTCCGAGCTCACCTCAGCATAATATCCGGAAAATTACTGTTTCCTTGATAGTCCATTGAGTTAAGCAAAAAATAATTAAATTGCAAAAGTTGGTTCTTGTTAAAATGTAATAAATATTTATTGATTAATTAGCATGGGAATAGTGTTAATTACATTAATAAACATTTTATTTTAGTTAATTATTAAAAGTTTGAATGATTTTTAATATTAATACTATTTAAAACAAAAAAAACCTGGTTTAAACCAAAAAAACCCGGTTTTTTGGTTTTTTTACCAACCCTGCTTGCTGGGACAACTGCTTCTTGCAGCACGACAACAGTTTTTGATGACAGGTTTATAATGAATATTCCTCACGAAATCAATGAAGTTCAATTTTTTGGAACAGGACGCTACCACTGCTTTGTCTGCATCGATATCCCAACCTCCACTTTCTTTGAAGAAACTTGATAAATAATTAAACTTCTGCTCATTGGTTGTTTTTTTTTCAATTCAGCAATTAAATCATTTTCAGTATAAGAACCCATCTGGCGATTCAAGTTGCAGATGTGTGGACAGCCAAACAAAGCAAACCTTCAGGGTTCATACAAAATTTCTTAAATAAAAATTAAGGAGTTTTTAAGGAGTTTCAAGCAGTTTTTAAGGAGTCATGGCAAACTTCATAACTTACAAGTTTAACAGCAAAAAAAGGGCGGGGCACATATGCAAATTTATTTTTAATTTGCCAAACAAATTTTCCCTCTTCTCAAAAATATAGGCGTAGAAGTGGTTCAGAAATTACAACTTTTGATTTGTTACCCAGCATCATAAGAATTCATACAATAATCAAACCACATAGATACTTTTTTGTTGTCACCAGTGTTCTAAAACCTTCAAGTTTCAGTCAAAAATATAACTCGTAACAGCATCACATAAATTATAAAAATTCTAAAAGTGATATTCATTCCTCCTCCAGTTATTCAAAATAAAAACCACAGCTGACAAAGATTTTTCTTACAAAATTATTTATATTTGCAGCAACTCTTTATTCACCTCTGGCTCAAAGTGGATCAACACATACACACAAATTCTTTAAAATTAAGTTTTTCAATTTTTCTTCTCGTTTCTCAGTTATACTCAGAAAGAAATTGTTGCAAAATAGGAGCAAATTTCAGGACATTCCACACGATGTTTGGCGATTTCGCACTCGTTATTTGGCGACATTGGTTATTTAACACTCCTTATTTGGCAAAATTCACAAATTAACATTCATAATTTGTCGGACTAGCTCTTTTATTCATGAAATGAATTTTTTTCCCACGAAACAATCTGACGCAATGACAATCGACCGTAGTAATTTCTGCTGCTTGCAGTGGCGAATTTTTTTCCTTTTCTTTTTCTGAAAACAAAAACCGCGGTTGGTTGTTGAGAAACACTGGACTAGAGTAAACCATCACATTTAGCTGTAGGATTAAGGATATGATCGGGGATTCGCGATGAAAAGCCTGATAATTTGAATAAAAGCTGCAGTTACCACAATCCAATGTTTGGGGACAAAATCTAGACCGGAACTTGCCGAGAAAATCCAATACACATCTAAATTCAATTTCAATCTTCCAAATTTTGTAGAGGACTGAAAGCACTTTTCTTTTTTCATAAGATAAAATACTGCTTAAAAAAATAAAAAATTTTTAATATTAATAAAAATTTTTTTTAAATACCTCCCCTTAAAATTTTGGAGAGGAGTAAGGGCCATTCAAGTATTACACCATTTTTGACACCCTCCCCCCTTGTCAGCAAAATTTCGTAATCACTGCCCCCCTATCTCCGCGGGAGGGGTATAGGGGGCTCGTGCGCCTCCCCCCCACACATAAAAAAAAAATTTTAACGCAAAAAATATCTTTTAAAAAATTAGTTTCGAAAGAAAATACCTTTATATGTTATTATAATCAATTTCTGTTAATTTCAATGCTATTTGAAGGGTAAGAACTCAAAATTTATCTTTAAGAAATTCATTCAATCCCACCCTTTAAGTCATAAAGGGTGACATAAAGCAGACCAAATGTGGCCCTGAAGGTTATCTGATGTGGCTTGCCCCCTCAAACACAATTTTGTAAAAATGAACTAAGCGACACATTTACAGATTGCTTAAATGACCCGTGGTACATCTCCAGAGAATTTAAGTGGCCTGTGGCATATTTTCAGATCACTGAGGTAGGCCTCAAAGATCACTTTCACATTCAAAGATCACCTAAGTGACCCGCGACACAGTTACAGAACACTTAAATGATCTGTGGCACATTTAGAGATCCCTTGAGTGACATGTGGCAGTTTTAGAGCACATAAGCAGTCCCCAAAGCGGTTCTACATATCACTCAAGTTACCCGTGGAACATTCCCAGATTACTTAAGTGATCCGTGGCATAATTATGGATCACTTGAGTGATGCGTGGCACAGTTCCAAAGCAGTTAAGCGACCCTGAAACATTTCCAGAGCACTTGAAGGATCCGTGAAACTTTTAGAGATCATTAAAGTGGCTCTGTAGGGGACTTATCAATAGGTAGAATGTTAGTTCAGGTGCCCAATAACTATTGAAAGGTTTTTCCAGTTTTTGCCGCAACGAATAAGATGCCATTAGGAATATTTCATATCTTCATAAAGGGTGGTTGATGACATAAGCATCATCCAACCCCCCCCCATCCCCCCTTGTCATCAAAAGTCAGAAAATCGGAAACCCCCTTCCTTCCCCCCCCCATCGATGCTGATGTAATACTTGAATGACCCCTAAAATTACTCTTCAAAATTATTTTCCCGGATAATTCTAAGTGTGACTATGGAAAATGGGAGAAAGGGGTGGTGTTGAAGTACGAAGGAATAAAACACGCTCCCTGGGAAAGAATCGTTTCATGGCACCCAAAAACTAAACTTTTTTTTTGTGCCCTTTTCCAAAAATCTTGGAATTTAATGCACTGAGTGCGTCATTGTACACACGAGAAACAGGAAAAACATAGGTATTTCTCTTTCTCCTCTAAGGCAGTGGTTTTCAACCTTTTCAAGCCTGCGGCCCGGTTTCATTCATTTTTGGAGTCGAAGGCCCGGTCAAACACACAACCAAAGGAAAATGAATGAGGAAAAATGAAACGGCTAATCACTCGCAGCCCGGTATGAATGATATCAGGGCCTGGCGTTTGAGAAACACTGCTCTCTCTATATACACTGGAGTAAGAAATTAAGAGAATTTGCAGACTTGGTCGATTATCTCTAGAACTACTGTACCGATTTGAATGAAATTTGATATGTACATACATTGATACAATACAAAACAAATAACCATTCAATAATTGTAATACACACGCGTGATTGTGCGTAACACTCGGAGTCGGAAGGTATGAAACAGCGGTTACAGAATAAACAAAAAAATGGATTAATAGATGGGTTAATAGGGGGTATGTTCCCCTCTTACAGATATACAGGTCTCGCAGCGCGATTTCATACTTGAAATAAGGCAGTTTATCATTTCCTGTGGCAATTGGTCCCACTCGTTCAGCAACCGCTGTTTTCATTCCCTGGATGATTCCCGGAGGGGGGTTGCGAGTTGCAATTGCCCCGCCCCCAGAGCATCTCAGACACGCTCTATAGGGTTAGGGTCTGGAGATCTGGCTGGCCAATCCATCCGGCGAATATCCTCACTCTCTAGGAAATCGTCGAGTAGAAGAGCTCTATGTGGCCTCGCGTTATCGTCCATTAAAATGAACTCAGGGCCAACTGCACCCCTGAATAGGCAAACATAGGGCTCCAAGACCTCATCCCTATACCTCACACCAGTCACAGTGCTTCTTTCAAAGACATGGAGAGGTGTGCGGCCATCCAACATGATGCCTGCCCAGACCATTAAACCTCCTCGGCCATAATGGTCGATTTCATGGACATTGGAGGGTAGGTAGTGGGTCCCTGGTTCTCTCCATACGAAGGTATGGCGAGAATCAGTGCTTAGGCTGAACCAGGACTCATCAGTGAAGAGAACGGTTGCCCATTGATCCATACTCCAATCTCTATGCTCTTAAAACTTCCTTCAAAGTGTTTTCTCTGTACAGACGCGTTCTTTTCTTCACACTTTTCCAGAGATTTTTCTGTGATGTACGTCACAGTTTTTGGCATATTCTCCCTCGGGGGTTTGTGGTATGTTTGTCTTTGTACACAGATTTAGTTGTCCATTAGCGTACATATAACTATTGTATCGAAAATATGCAGAATTTATTCCCATTTGAGTTTGTCCAAAAGTTTGCAGCCTAGGACTCCAAGTAATGGACCATTATATTGGCTCTCGCATAGAAAGAAGTTTACCATCTATGATGTACTCCAGAAAACTCTTCCTAATGTTTTTCTTATCACTGTTAGCCAAGATGTCAGTAATCATATGCCATAGGGCAGTGTGTTCCCCAACCTTTTTGAGATATTGCAGACCCTGTAGTGAAGGCAAGTGCTCTGTGAATCATCCCCTGTAGAATCGGAAGACTAGTTTCGACACCACTTTCCCAAAAAATACACATGTATTGCTTTTTTTGTAATTTTCATGTAATAAAAAGTGAAAAAATCAAAATTTCATAGTACAAAATTCATTCATTGCAAATGGTAGAAAACAAAAATGCGATCCCAGACCCCTTACAAAGTACTCATGGACCCCCAAGGTTCTGCAGACCGCAGGTTGGGAGACTGTCATAGGGTTTTCTTTTACTTTGGGTTCACTTTACTTTTTTAAAGAAATTTCCTATAGGGGCAACAAAATTCACCCAATAAAATTTTGGTTTTTTACAAGATTTAAACCTATTTTGAGAGTTTTGGCCTTTAGCATTAATCAAATTTTATGAACAAATAGGATTTAATGCTTATTAAATAATAATAAATTTATGCCAGCTATTCCAACAACATAGCACCAATACATTTTGAAAGACTTTATTTAAAAATTACAATATGACCAAACCAGCCCATAACACTTCGGTTCTAGTTCTCATCCAGCTTACCCTAACAATGACAGTCATCATTACATCAATGAAAAGCAATTATCAATTATCAAGCACAAGCCCGCATCATTTTGATTATAACATCTGAATTGATCAGACATATTATTCTGTCCACTGAGCAACTTGTGGAGATGTGTCAAGCTATTCTTGGTGGGCATCCCAGGTCAGTGCAATCATTTGGTTGATTGTTAGCCATCGGTTTTCTCAGAAGATGGCACCCATTGTATGTTGACAAGTCCATAAAGAGGTTAAAAACCTTTTTATTTCCATAGATATTAACATCTAGGAACTTCATCTGAGCAAAATTTGATATAAACTAAACCACAGGTAGGGTGGTTTAGTTTACCACAAAGGTTTTCACATGCAGTGGGAAAATACCTGTATTGACAAATCCTAGGTCACCATGGCGATTGAAAAATTGGTATAAGCACCTAAAAGTTTGTTTATGGTCATTAAATTGAGATCTGAGAACTACAAAATTTTCGGAATTTTATGTCTGTATGTCTATTAGCATAGAAAAGGGTCACCAAGTTCTGGAAGGACAGTTTTTCTTGGCAGGAGGGGGGAAATGCTTGAATCCCGAGAAATTCGGCTGGTGCCTACATTTTTTTTCGATTTGTCAAATCCTGCCCTACAGTAATCTGCAGGCAGATGACAATTTACAGGAGAAAAGTCTGAAAAAGGTGGTAATGATACCCGAATGAGAACATTATCTTTTATTCTGGTAGATTCACTAAACATCAAAATTTACAATTCTGCTTTTCATTAAAATATTATGTAACTTGCAAATATCTCAATACTTGAAAATGATATCATTTAATAAAATTACCTTCATTAGTAACATGACTAGCAAACCCCTTTTTATACTTTTTAATACCATCCTTATACTTTTTATCAACATCTTCATTCTCATCACATTCATCAGTACCATTTAGATTCAGTCGCCTTTTTACCTGACTTCCTTTCATTCCCTGCAAAGAATAAGAAAAAATTATTTTCAGTAAATAAGGTACATCCAAAAAATACCCAGAAAAAAAAAAATTGTACTTTATACGCTAAAAGTAAAAATAAAGTTTTACACATTCAGAGCTGCCCTTAGAAATGTGAGCCATTCCCAAAAAAAGTGCACAAAACATGTCTGAGACTTTATATTTTTTTTACAAAATTTCAGAGCACATTCTGGGAGTAATTTTAGTCATACGGGGGGGGGGGGGGGGGGGTCACGATCAAAAGTAATATATTTTCTGAAAAATTAAAATACTAGAAGAAAATACCTTTACATGTTATTATCAATTTCTGTTAATTTCTTTGTTGCTTAAAGACTTAGAACTCAAAATTTCTCTAAGAAATTCATTGCGATACACCTACATATTTTGAGTTCCCTCTAAAGGCCGATCCTGCATTCTCTACCAGCACCATCTGACACTGCTGTAGTGAACTCTGCTATGTGTGCATGCAGACTATTTTTTTACATGTGATTATAGACTCAACACACCATATTTTTAACTTGTGTTTTAAGTTTATTAATTAATGGTTTCAGCATTATCTAATGAAATGGTATAGATTGCAGACATGCCAACATTGTCTTAAAGCTTGTCAGTAGTGATTAATGTTCAGCTTTGCCGGGAAAGATACTCCCTAGGACAACATCTTAGGACAACAGTCATATTACAATAAAAAATAATCACTAAAAAATTCAATTTTTTTTTTACATTTTAATTGAAAGTTCATTAAATACTGGAACCTAGTATCATTGGCACTGGAACCTAGAAGGATCAGGACTCTTGTAGCAATGTTCTGAGGTCATGGAGTCCCTTAATAATTCATGAATATTCCATGCAATCCCAACCTACATACACCCTTGTGGGCAGTATATATAGACATCTAGCATCCCTAGACCCACCCGATCCCCATTTTCTTTGTATCAAAGCACCTACGACGAAGCATTTTTTCCAACACAAGTTCTGCGAGCTTGACCATGCACTATGCAAATGAAGCAGGGTCCAGGCCTGCCACGCTGAACTACTCAAAAACCTGCTTTTAGCCCACAGCATGGGATGATTTTGACGAAAAACATGTTTTTGCATGTTTGGGCATCAAGTAGAGCGGCGGGTTTAGACGCGGCTTTACAGATTGCTTTCCGCTCATAGACAAAACAGATCGGCTTCGAGTTTGTCTTCACTCGAACTCTCTCACGTGCGTATATGAATTCATCGTTATGGTAAAACATAATAAAAATTAGTAAAACACTGCAAGAAACTTGAAGACCCAATTTTTTTAAAACCGATTTCTGTAACATGCAGAGTGTCTTCCGTAGCTCTATAGTTTATTGTGGCTGTCCGCAGAAACTACGGACACTCCGAAGCAGTTGGCGACTCAGATTACAGTTCCCAGTTGGTGCGAAGTACCGAGCATCATAGGCAGAGATAGACATGAAAGGTTGGGAAGGGGCATGATGATGCCAATTCATATATATGCCTACACAGGCTCCATCATTGACGCATCCACCTTCCCATATCCCCCCGCCCATGCCAAGTATTGAGATCTTGTCTTCTTCATCATGGTTTCTCTAAATTCTAGAGATGTTGATCAGTCAATGGCAATTTGGTTGCTTAAAAATAACTATTTAAGTAATTTTAAGTAATTACTTTCTATTTAGTTATTGATGCAATTAATGGAATTATAAGATGTGTCTGGTCTCTCTAATCTGATTATCAATTTTGACTACCAATTACCAACAAGCAAGGTGGGCCAACACACAATTAAGTCTTTCAGGGGAATAGTAAATAAATACACCAGACATTTGATTCTCTTTTAATATCCCACCTATGCACAAACCAGTTGCAGTCACAGTTTCGATCATACAAAGAAAATTGTTTTCTCGAGTAGTAGTTTCTTTGCTTGTCCCGTAAAATCATTGCATAATGTGTAAAATTATGTAACTATCTCGCATGATTGAAAAAAAAAATTAAAGATAAAGTACATAATTTAAAACTAGATAGAGTAAATAAACATAATTAACATTATTACTATATTGTATTTAGATTTTGACAGCATCCGTATAAAATTCCGACCTACACCGTTTTTCTTCTACAATAATGATATATTTATGTTCTTTTTAACTTCCTCAGAAAGTTTCAATCGGGGTGTCAATATCTATCATGTCAGGCTCAGTTTGTACATTATCGTCTATGTTTATGTAACCCTCGGCATCAGGGCCGTAACTAAGAATTTTGAGGGGAAAAAAGTAACGTGATTTTGTCGCCTCACCACAGTGAAATTTGATTTTATAATGGTATTTTTGTTCCCAATCTGAAATTAGCCACCCCTAAATTTTGCCGCCAGGGCAGTTGTCCCCTCTCAAAGTACTTCCAGCCCTGCTCAGCCTCGCAATCACACAATGTACACAGCTTGCATACAATTTTTTAAGTCTTGTATATCATTTTGAAATTCAATCCTTACACTGATTTTTTCTGTGGAAAAGACTTTTTCCAAAAAAATTTTAAGATTTAAGAAAACAACTGCTTTACTACATATAGCATCAACTACAGAAACAGTTTTTGCTAATCTAAGGATGGATGATGTAGAACTCACATTTGCAAGCACGGCATGCATAAAAAATTTGGTGGAGCACTTTAACATTTTGTATGATCCTTTAGTCTATTGGTTGCCAAACACTCAGTGTTTATGAGAAATTTTTTGTTAAACGGTACAATTTTCCTTTCCGTTTTATAATGGTGCTGTTTAATCCAGGTTTTTTAATGTGTTTTTGCATTGAAATCACAGGATCACAATTTTTCCCATTGAATACAGGTTTCCGCTTAATACAGGTTCCGTTAAAGACAGGTTTTACTGTATTATATTATTAACTACATTAAATATAATAAAATTTTGAGATTCAAAACAGCATATTTAAAGGGTTGTATGACCGATATCAGGTAATCAAGTTATGGGATTGCACTTGAAAACTGAACTGTCTTAAGGTTAAATATTGGACTTACTGAAACATGAAAGATATACAAAAATGGGATAGAAATTTGTCACATGAAAATTATAAAAATGCGGTAGATATGACTACAGAATGAAATTATGTAATAACCAAACACTAATAATCAAGCTCAGCTGCACCTAAGATTCAATAACTAATTTAGCTGCCCTATTTGTGCCAAGATGACTTCTAAGATCCCAAAAATTGAAAATATTCTTACAATTGATACCTAACTTGTGGGACAGGAAAATAGAAAAAAAAAAACCAATGTTAAAGACAGTCTTTTGATAAGCCTTCTTTTATCAGTGGTTTATCTGACTGCTGTCCATCATGTGATAGGATTATATATATAGCTTGAATTTATTTAGTAAAATATTAGCTTCTAGCCTCATAAGAGCAAAAATTTAAATTCAACAAAAATTTTGGGTCTTGAAGCCTTTTATCATCATATAGGCATAATCTGTGTTTGTGAAATTGTGTTCTGTTAGTCATGAGTAGGTGCTACATAGTAGCCTCATTTTGTTCCGATATTTTCCTTTATTTAAAATTAATTTTTAAATTGAAAATTGCAAATGTAAAATAGAAAGATTTTTCCACATTTTTTAAAAAATGTTTGAAAAGTCAAAAAAGAACAATTTACATTAAATAAACATTAGACCATTGATATTTATTTGCATCATTATAATGTAATCTAACAAAAAATATTTATGTTCAGTTTTCACAATGCAATGATTGTGACTGCATATTTGATACTGATACCTTCAATATAATGTATTTTATAAAGAAAAGTGTTCTGACAGATTCGGCAGGGTTTTGGACCATCACTGTCTTAAGTGCAGTACCTGCTTCGGAATCATACATGAAAAATAAGATGTGAAGTAGAAATAACATTTATAACAAACTAAAAAATTGAAAAGTGTTTATTTAAACAGTTATACGAGTGATATTAATTTATAATCAGATTTCTAGCTTAAAACCATCAATTTTTTGAAACAATTAACTAAAAAAAATCAAATGACACCTTTTGAAAGATTTTTGATTTAGTTAGTTTTATTTAGTTGTATTTATTATATATTATGCTCGTATTTTTTTTAATGTTAGTATCATGAAAAAAATCTAGTTTTCCACATAACATTTTGAAACTTGGAGGTTTTGGACAGTTTCAGACATTTTTGGACAGTTTATTCCACGTGTTCTGTCCAAAACCCCAACCCTGAGTTTCACCAACATAAATCTGAGATAGCTCCAATATTCAGGTGTGATAATATGTGGCAGTTAATGGCAGTAGATGAGAGTTGTGACTAGGTTAGCAGGTTTTCGACGCATGACAATGAATCAACTGTCACGTCAAACACCTCAAACATTGTTTTTCAATATAAAAATAACCATTGAAAATACACACATTGATTGTCTGTAATGTTTAAAATCACTGTTATACTAAGAAAATACTTAATATGGTTATAATTTTCTGCTCTCTAAAGAATTATTTTGGACAATATATATGTATTTTTTCTTGTAAAATATACAATTTAAATAGAGCATAACATAAAAGCTAAAGAGATTTGTTATTACTAAATTATCTAGATAATCACCAAAACTCAAAACTTTTATTGTGCGCATAACATTAGAATATATCTAGCAATCAAAATACAGTCTGTACATACTAAATTGTAGGACTAAAATGGTCTTTAATTCGGTAGTGCTATTTGTATATGATGCGCTTAAGAAACTCTTTTATAACTTATTCTTAGTGCGAAAGTAAGAATGACTAAGTTTGACAAGAATATGGCATATTTACTAATATTTATAATGCTGTTTTTTTCTAATTGAAGCTGTTTATCTTAAATGCGCAAAACAATACTTTGTGTATCAAGTTCTGCTAGCTCTGCTTTGATTGAAAATACTCTTTAAAACTCTGGATTTATACAACCTAAGCTAAAAATTTTAGGTGAGAGTAAATGAGTTTAATTAGCGTATTAACAGATGCTGCACAAGAATTTTTAATATGTTATTTAACATATCTATCAAGTTAAAAAACTATTTGACAACATTGACAATAAGTTTGACTGTTTTAATACTGAGTTGGCTTCTTCAGTCAAAAACCTAACCCTGTTCCCCTATCCCACATATTTTGAATAAACAGCTGTTTCACTTAGTAAATTGAACACAGGTAATTAGTATAGTTTGGATAAAATGGACCATAAATTTATACAGGGCATCCATAATTACAATACCCCTATTTTAAAGTAGCCTACATTCGAAACCAGTCATCAGAAAAGTGTGAAATTTTGTGGAGGACTTCATGAAGTGATGGGCCTTTGCTTCATGTGGGGGGATTAGTTGCACGTGTTGCCACCAGAGGGCGTTTCACTTTGAATACCTGTAGTGAACATGTAAATTTATGTGATGTCATGCAGCAGCTGTTATAAAACCTAGAAACATTTGCGGAGATCTTCTTTCTCAATGTGTTTGCTGCTTGCTCACAATGACAATAAGTTTACGAGATCATGCTTTCTTGGTCAAATTGTTTTACCAAAACAGCAATTCTGCAGTAACTGCTCTATGGAAATATCGGACTTGGAAGAAGATTCGGAAGGGTCCAATGAATGTTAAAAACCTTTGGCGTATGATAACGAAATTTGAAACCATAGGATCATTGGCTGTTTGTCCTGGAAGAGCCTGTTTCTATAGATGCAGTACAGGAGGTTTCGCTTCAGGTGGAAGAGGTCAGAGTTTCAAATTCTCATGGTAGCACTAGTGTCATGCATGTAGCACAGGCATTGGATAGGCCACTTTCAACTGTCCATCATAAGATTATGCGGAATATCCTCCACTATTATCCATACAAACTTTCACTTGTGCAGCATCATTTGCTTCCACATGATTGACGCTCGACTCCGGTTCTCACTGCAGTTTTTAGCTCATGATGAAGTCGATTCAGAATGGCCTTGGAATATCCTCTGGACAGGCAAAGCACATTTTCACTTGGATGGTGCCATCAATACTCACAATTGCTGAATTTGAGAATCAGAAAATCTACATGCTATCTTAGAGGTTCCATTGCATTCACCAAAAGTGACGGTATGGTGTGGATTTGCTGCATCATTTATTCTCTGTCCCTACTTCTACGAGGAGTTACGTTCTACAGGTTCAGTGACATGTTCAATCACCGGGAAGCTATATGCATTGCTGTTACAGAACAAAATTGTTCCGGCTGTGCAAGCACGTCACTGTCTAGCCGACACAATCTTTATGCAAGACAGAACTCCTCCATACATTACAGTGTATGTTAAGAATGCTCTTAAAACACATTTTACAGAAGAACATGTAATCAGCTGGCACTTCCCTAATCTATGGCCTCCCAGATCCCTGGACCTTAATCCATGTGATTTTTGGCTTAGGGGGCATTTGAAACGTCTGGTAAGTTGTGACAATCCAAGAACTTTACCTGACCTTAAAGGCAGCATTTCATGCCACGTGCTGAACATTTCCTGGCACACACTTTGGTCAGTTGTGGAACACGCCATCTTGCGATTTCACATGGTATCTGAAAATGATGGCCATCATGTGGAACATGTTTTATTGCAGTAACAATTGTAAAAGCATTTAACAATTGTTAAAAATTGTAAACGTTTGCTTAAATGTGTAATTTCTCAATAAAACGCCCTCTGGTGGTAACATGTGCAACTGATTTTTTCCCCCGAAACAAATTTCCATCACTTAATGAAGACAAAAAAAATTTCACAATTTTCTGATGACTGGTTTCGCTTGTAGGCTACTTTAAAATAGGGTCTTTTAATTATGGACACCCTGTATATTATCTGTTCTAGACTCATTGTATGTCAAAAAATTTAAAATTATAAATTATAATTAATATTTTATTTTAATAATTGTAATAAATTAGTATTTAATAAAATATTGTAATATGCAAAAAACTTAAGTTTCTCATCATGTTATTGTGTTCAAAATATCGTCCAAAAGTATTTATTTAGGTTTTTGACAGTTTAAACCAGTTTTTGAGGTCAAAAACCCAATCCTGAGTTGTGGACCGTCGGGAATGGAAATGAAAATCATTCTACCCCGAAAATCATTTCACAAGGATGCATATGAATCAGAAGATGAGCATCTTGGAATAGCATCTTGGAACAGAAGAGAATTCATTGATTGATTTATTAGTGAATATATAAAAATATGTCTAACTTAATTATATTTGTTTTAGATTTATTACATGTGTTGAATTCTCAGTATTAATGGGTGTTTTTTTAAGCTTTCTCTAAAATGAAAGTAGATAGTTATAAGCTTGTAAATTAATATGCTTTGATGAACCTTTGGATCGAACATGTTTTTAGAAATGAATTATTTGATTCACAGGGATACAAGTCAATGGGAATACTTTAATTTTTTTTCGAGAGGGACCTACTTTAACTCCAAAACGATAAAGATTTTGCCAATAACCTGAGGCCTTAAATTAGAGTGGAGCTGCATCTTTGCAAAGCCTTAGCCATGTGATCATAGAAGCAAAGGAGGTTGGTTACAGGACTGCCCCTTCCTGAACCCATGCTGATTATGCGAAAATACATTATTCTCGTCTATTCACTTCACCAATTGCCTTTTGATAATAATTTCCAAAATTTTTGAGAGGGAGCACGGCAAGCTCAATGAACGATAGTTGAGAACATGACCCCTCCATTGCCTTCTTTAAATATCGGAACCATGTTAGCAAGCCTCCAATCCCTTCAGACGATAACCTCCCATAGATCTGTGCGACTGGCCCAAGCACATTCGCTAAGGACCCTAGAATAAATATCTGGTTCTGGTGCTTCGCTTGCACTTTACATTTTTTGACAATTTAGGATCTCTACTTACTCTACCTTTACTTGAATATCATTGAAGATTTTATTTTTGTCCTCTCAGTTACGGAACGTAATTCTGTAGTGCACAGGCAAAAAAAATTAAAATCCGACTTCAAAGATATTAATGTATGAATCACAATCCAATTGTAGTCAAAAAAAAATTTTGATTTTACATAATTAAAGAAATATAAAAAATAAACTTTTGTATATGCAGACACGACAACTTTTGGAATTTAAAAATCTTGGAGATTCTCCGAAGAGGGGAATCCCCCCCCCCCTGCGGCACTGAATGGAAAGGGAAAATCGGTCTGTCCCTTAAAATACAGGACAAAACATTACGTGTTTCAAAAAACCTGTTTTCAAGGCCGATGCTAGACGAGAAAGATCTAACGTCGTAACGAACTCCACACTTCCGATACGTTGTAAAATATCATCCATTCAGGGAAGTGGATAACGATCGGGAACGGTTATTTTATTCACATTACTATAGTCAATTACGAAACGCCAATCACCCATTTTCTTTTTAACAAGGAAGCAAGGCGAGCTCCAGCACGTCTTTGCAGATTCAATTATGCCGTCTTCAAGCATCTCGGGAACTTGTTCTCTACGATCGCCTTCTTGCATCACGGTAGCTAGAACGGCGCCTCAAAGACTGGTTTATCATGAGTAATTATTTTGTGCTCTAGCTGTCTAGCACGTATGTTCAACCTGGCTTTTTTCTGAAGAGATCGGGAAATTTTTGTAATAGTTTTTAATTCACCCTTTTGTTCCAGCGAAACCTAGGCCGATTCCACCAACTTATCCATTTTTTGCCACTGTATCTTTTCCCCTGTAAACTTGGAATCCTCCTTGCAATTCTCTAGTCTTAAAATTTACAATCAACTCGCATTGAGTTAAAAGATCTTTCCCAACAAGAAAATCCATAGGCAGTCCACGTATTATCGTCAATTCTGTGTTGATCACACAATTACAAATTTCAATTTCTACCGGTATCTTCCCGACCGGCCTCAAACTTTCTCCAGAAGCCGATATGCATTTCCCTCCCACATAAGGTTACACTAATGTTCCGTTCTTACGAAGCCTATAAAAAATTTTATGGCTGATCACCGAAACATCGGCTCCTGTATCCACACATCCTTGAACCATAATGTTTTCGATACGGACAACTGGGTATAAAAAAAGCATCGAGGGATTTTAATGAGAAAGCTACGTGACTCTTTTGAACGCAAATCATTTTCCGTTTCCCGGAACTAGACTCATTAGGTCCGGACACTGACGTCTTAAATGTCCCGGTTGATTGCATTGATAACAAATAATTTGTCGCGGAGTTGACTGACGAATACCATCGGATCCTCGTCCACAGGTAGTAAAGACAGCTCTTGAACCTCCACGACCCTGATTTTCAGAAGATCGGAATTGTTCAAGTGCGATGAAAAACTCCTGTTATAAAGTCGGTTTATGTCCCAATACAGCCCGACGCACTGGCGGAGGTAGTTGTCGCAAGATCAATTCAATTTGATCTGTCACTAAGGCATGAGGGTCAAATTGATGATACAATTCCAACGTTTGAAGAGCAAAGTCTTGAAACGATCCACCCAAGTATTGTCTAGCTTGCACTATATCCAGTCTGTTTTTCCGAGAAGAAAAGGTCTGACGCAACAAGTTTTGAAAACTTAATCAAGCGTCATTTCCCTTTGTTCTTTCCCATTCTCTTTGTCTAATCGTATACCACCAAGCACTGGCTCGTCCTTCGAATGCACTGGTAGCAATTTCAACACGCTTGACATGTACTTCCATCAACAAAAAATATTCGCTGCATTTGCGAAGAAAATCATCAACATCTTCTAATCCCGAAAACACAATCAATTTAGATGTTTGTTGGGTTCTGGTATTCGCAGAAAAGGAATAATTAAACGGCACCACAGGCGGACACGTAGGATATGTTCGAGAAAATTCATTTAGTTCTATAAGATCATGAGAGTCCATGGGTATATATTCACTACGAGTTGTAACTGGGTCCGACGTCATCTGACGACCAACTGAGAGACCTGAGACATTCATATCGGCGCATTCATAGTTTGTATCTGCTGTACTATTAAACAACCTATCTTGAATATTTGTAGCGGCAACAGTCTCATCCATGCGAGTGGGCCGAATAGGCGTTCTCACTTCACATCCCGGTCGAGCCCCCATTTGTGACACACACCGGGCCACGTCCTTGTTCCGTCGGTCATCTTACAAAAAACTTCTAGGTTTAGAAATAGGCTTCACTCACCTTAAAAAAAGGTCTAAGTTCGTAACGTGGAGGTAACCAGCAACAGCGCATGAACTGAGAACCATCGATGCAGTGGCACACCTCTCTTATATAGCGGAAAACCCACAGCAGCCACGGCACAACAGGTCCAGCAGCCAAAGGAGCCAACCAATCCCAGGCTTGCTTTGGTTTCAGGTGATGTCATAGAAAAACAGAGGGAATGACCCCTGGCATCATGGTCAAGGTCGTCAGGACCAAGACATGATGTCACAAAAGAATAGTAAATTATCAATTCCAATGATGATTAGGCTCAACCAACTCCATTATCAATAGAGTTGTTAACTGAAAACAAGAACAAAACACTGCAAAAGTATGGGTGTCTGCAGCCACCCTCACCTTAACACAATTACAACTACATAGTACATTTCCTTACACTTTCTAATGTTAAACTGGCTTTTTTTCCACCTAGCATGAAAACAAATTACCAGAGCTTTGTAATGCAATCACTGCTGGCAAAAATGAAAAATGTACCGAGTTTATCGGAATTAACAAAACCTATCAACCTACTTGATGCAATATTGTCTTTTGAAAGCATGGAAAAAAGTTTATAATGAAATCGTAACTCTGTTTCGTGAGAGCAAACTTCCTGGCGAAATCAATTCAATAGAAAAATCAGTCAATCATGAAATTGATAATCTACAAGATGCATTAGATGCAGCAAAAGTAGGATTGCATGTGGACTTCATAACAGTGGATGATGAACTAGCAATGGTAGCACCGTACGAAAACTGTACAGGAACTGCTATTTCGGGGCAGCTTACCGATGGCAGCAGTAGTGATGAAGACAAATCCAACACAGAGAGATGAAAGCAGTAGTGATGAAAAAGAAATCCAACACAAAGTTGCAGAAAAAGATCTTCGGATAAATTAGCACATAAGTGCAGTTCAGTGCCTTATGAATTTACAGGACTTTGCAGCTTATAAAAATGACATGGAGCTTTTGAGAGTATAATAAACAGTGATTGAATGTTTGCTGAAAACCGCATTGTAAGGAGGGCGCTGGTAAAGAAACCTGTACTTGATTATTTCGAAAAATAATTCACGTATAGATATGTATATAAATAAATATGACCAAAAATATATTATCTTTCTTTCACAAAGGTTATTGGTTGTTGATCTCACTGTCGCTATTTCGAAACAGGTATGCGTCATTTCTCAATTACTTTTAATTTGAAATTTTTTTTTTTCACTTTTGATATAAGTAAATGTTCATTCTATTGCTATTCAGGAGAACGTTTTATAATGAAGTTTAACTATTTCCGCATTAATTATGAAATTTCAAATGTGTAGTAATTTGAAATAACATGAAAAAATTCAAAATACAGTAATAATATGCATATCACTGTTTAATACTCGTTGGTCTATAGTATACATTCTATTACATTCTTTTTACTCTCTCGTGACGAGCTTGCCAACTCTCTTCGACGAGGCACGGCAAATTTCGAAGACATACATTTTTCAAGAACTATGCACCTTCGAGACCACTTTCGAAAGCACAATGCAAAAAATGTGTAAATTACAAGATCCGACATATATGACAAGGTGAACCAGTTAGTTTTACTGCGTTGCTCATCATTTTTTAAATTTTTCTGGTTTTGTTCACATTTTACTGTTCAATGCCAGTGTAATCATTTTTGACAAATGAAGCACTTCCATTTCTAGCTCTTTGCTGAGCATTGTAAATATTGTTTATGCCTGTTCATGCCTTAAAAATACAGAAGACAACTGAATGCTATTGGGTAGCATCAGAATCACCAAACCTAGAATAGGCCTATGTATCCAACTGCTTTGAAATGCAAACTGTTGTTTCACCTATTTGCACCATAATTTTGAATGATGAAAGTTACTGTCCAAGACCACGAGTAATAAATACAAAATCATTTTTCCATCCAGACAGAAGTTTTTAATGACTACTATACTTGTTGAATCCTCAAACTAAGCAAATGAAAAATTAATCAATCAAATGGTCCGCATACCGGTGGTCCTATAATCCAATAAAGACACCAACTGTCCTTAAAGGACAAAGACCAGTGTACTAGTAGTTACATTACCTCACATACATTTTCATTTTCTTTCCCATAAGAAGTAGCATGTCTCCTACCGTATATCTCCCAGTCTTAATATTCAATAGTAGTTTTTTCTATACTTTCACACTGTTAAGCCCAGTTAATCAGGGTTCTACTGAATAATAATAACAGATTTATGAAAAATAATCAGCTATATACAGGGTGATTATAATTTGAAGTTTTGATAACTATTCAATAAGAACTACTGGTCAGAATGACTTGAAAATTTGCATGAATATTCCTGAAGCAATGGAAGTTTCTTTCGCAAAAGGAAAAATAAATGCAAGTAGTGCAAAATGTGCAGGTAGATGATGCTGTACTTGGCCAGCAGTATAATCTATTTTGTGCAACCACATCGTTTTGGCACTTCCACAGCATCAGTGTGTGGATAGAACTTCTATCAAGATGCACATTGCAATACCAGCAAAGCAGCTGCTGAAAACCCATTTTGACAGGATGCACCTTAACCCTTTTAACTTCTGGCTGTGGGGGGTACCTCAAAATGTCATAAACAGTGGTCAGATTGTAAAATTTGGTGAATTGCAATCTCCAGCACATCCCCTATATGTTAGAAGTTCTTCAGGAATATTAACATGGGGGCGCGTTTGGTTTAATGAAGCTGAATTGCAAGCACATCCACATCATGACCATGGCATACTCCGATTCTGTTGTTGAACAACAATTTTTGTGCTTTCAACCTCAGGTTGGAAAACATATTTAACATTTCTTAAGTAAGTTGTAGTTATTTGTTCAATTACTTCGTTTTTTGTGATGCTTCCATGAATTATGAAATCGTGCAATGCTATAATTAAGTTATCATTTTGCCATGACTGGCTATCGTTTCCATTCTGCGAATAAATTTCCCACGTGTTGGATGATGTCATTAATTTTAAATTTTTAAGTATTTTTCCCCCCTTTACTTAATAAAATTCCATTTCTTCAAGAATATTCATGTTAATTTTCAAGTCATTTTGACAATCGTTCTTTTTTTACAGTGTTTTGAAATCAGAACCTTAGTTATAATCATCCTGTATATCGTAAATCATTGCTAATTAATCTGCATTATTTATGCTTCATTAAATACATTATATTCACTTAATTTTTATTACTTTTTTCAAAATAGCTTCCCAATTAATCATACTGAAAGTAACTGGAGAAAAACCTTTGTATATTATATGATTAATAATAACATTGAAAGAATTTTCAAACACACAGTAATCCATTGAGTTGAGCAAAAAATAATTAAATTGCAAAAGTTGGTTTTTGTTAAAATGTAAGAAATATTTATTGATTAATTAGTATGGGAATAGTGTTAATTACATTAATAACCATTTCATTTTAGTTAATTATTAGAAGTTTGAATGATTTTTCAGAAATTTCATTGTTTTTAATGTTAATACTATTTAAAACAAAAAAACCGGTTTAAACCAAAAAAACCGGTTTAAACCAAAAAAACCCAGTTTTTTGGTTTTTTTTCAAAAAAACCGGTTTTTTTTACCAACCCTGCCGCTGGCATTACGCATCGGGCCAGTTATGTTCGCTAAGTCTGGCAATAGGGGGTGGGGTCTCCTGGCTGTCAGGTGAAAACGGGACCAGAGGTCGGGCTACTGATATCCCACATAAATTCCGCTTACACTCGTGTGGAGGATCCTGGAGCTTGTCGTATTACCTTTCTCTCCCGATCTTAGGGATCCGCGGATCGCTGATTTAAATGACTTCATTTTTGTGATGCTTCCATATAATTATGAAATCATGCCATGCGAATTGCATTATCATTTTGCCTTGACTGGCTATCATATCCATTCTGTGAGCAAATTTCTCATGTAGTACAGCGTCATCTATTTTACATTTTTAAGTATTTTTTCCCCCTCTTCTCCATACAAAATTCCATTGCCTCAGGGAACATTCATGCAAATTTTCAAGTCATTCTAACCAGTGGTTTTTATTTTACGGTGTTTTGAAATCAGAACTTTAGTTATAATTACCCTCCATATTGTAAATCATTGTTAATTAGTCTGCATTAATTATGCTTCATGAAACATGAAGTATTGTGAAACCATTGTATTTGCCTAGTTTTTATCATTGTTTTCGCAAAATTTGCATCCTAATTAAATGTATTGAAAGTAACTGGAGAAAACATCTTTATTACAGGCTTAATAATATTAAGAATTCTCAAACATAAAATATTTTCTTGAGTTAAGATAGAAAATAACTAAATTGCGAAAGCTAGCTTTTATTAAAACGTAAGAAGTATTTGGATTAATTAAATATGGGAATTTTGTTAATTACATTAATAAATATTTTTTTAATTATTATAAGTTTGAATGTTGTTTGAGTGTTGATATACGTGAAATCATGTTTGAAGGCTAGAGAGTGTAACGTGCAGAGAAGTGATATTGAAACCATATGGGTTGAACTTGAGAACAAAAGACGTCATAAGCTTATTGTTGGGGTTTGTTACAATCCACCGAATAGGGATCAAAACTACATCGCCAAAATGCATGATGAAATTTCCTACATGTGTAAGCGAAAGAGGGTTCTCATACTAGGGGATTTCAATTACCCGGGTATTGATTGGGAGAACCTTTCATCTGGAAATCAGTATGAAAGAGACTTTCTTAAGTTGGTGCTCGAAAATTTTTTGTATCAGCATGTATCAGAAGCCACTAGGGGTACTGCTATTTTGGATTTAGTTCTTACTAGTTCTGAGGATCTAGTTGAACATGTTTCGGTGGGGGAAGAGTTTTCTTCCAGTGATCATCGTATCGTCAGATTTCACTGTAACTTTTCCTCGGGTAAGGTTGATAACAAAAGACTGGTTCCTTGTTTTCGGAGAACTAACTTTGATGTTTTGCGAAGAAGGTTAGCGGAAGTTTTAAAAGACCGGTTGGAATCAGTAGGGGTGGTAAGTCAATGGGAAGAATTTAGTACGAAGCTGTCCTCTGTTTTGCACGACGTCATACCCTTTGTTCGAAAAAAGTGTGTTTGTACATCACACCCTCTATGGTTCACGGATAGCGTGCGGAACCTTTATCTTGAAAAGAAAAGGGCATTCAGGGAGTATAAAAGTGGACGAGGTGACCTATCATTGTTTACTGATAAAAGAAGACTGTTGAAGAAAGCGATAAGGGATAGTAAAAAGCAAGTTGAATCTAGGTTGGCAGATAACATTGGCTCTGACCCAAAATCATTTTTTCGATACGTCAATAATGGATGTAAGGGGACAGTTGGCCCCCTCTCGATAGGAGGCTCAAAAGTAGAGAGCAATGTAGGCATGTGTAGTGCTTTCAATGACTTTTTCGCGTCTGTTTTTAATGGAGATAATGATATTCAATATACGGGTGTTGCATGGGGTAATAAAACGCTCAACGATATTCAAGTGGAAGACGTGGAGGTCCTAAATCTTCTAAGAAATGTATGTGCAAGCAAAGCACCAGGACCAGATGATATCTATCCCAGGGTTCTCAGGGAAGGTGCTAATGAATTGTTGGGGCCAGTCGCACAGATATACAGGAGTAGTGTTGCTGAGGGTATCGTCCCGAGAGATTGGAAACTGGCTAACGTTGTTCCGATATTTAAGAAGGGTAGTAGAGAAGTGGTGTCTAATTATCGTCCAGTGAGTTTGACGAGCTCCCTCTCGAAAATTTTGGAAATTATCATCAAAAGGCAGTTTGTGAAGTGGATAGACGAGAATAATGTATTGTCGGATAATCAGCATGGGTTCAGGAAGGGGAAGTCATGTGTAACTAACCACCTTTGCTTCTATGATTACGTGACTAAGGCTTTGGGTAAGAGCAAAAATGTCGACGTTGTTTACCTTGATTTCCAGAAGGCATTCGATCGGGTCCAACATGGCAAACTCTTGAAGCGTTTACACGAGATTGGAATAGGGGGCAACTTGCTGAATTGGATAGAATCGTGGTTAAGAGATAGGTCGCAACGAGTTATGGTGAACGGGGAATTCTCTGGTTGGACAGACATCACAAGTGGAGTTCCTCAGGGAAGTGTCCTTGGCCCCATACTTTTTTCACTTTTTATCGACAAACTCGATCAGGGTATCGATGGAATTACTAGCAAATTCGCACATGATGTGAAGCTAATGGGGGTAATCGGAAATGAAAGCGATAGGGAGTTGCTCCAGACCAACTTAAACAAGATTGCAGCATGGGCAAATGAATGGAGCATGACGTTTAGCGTAGATAAGTGCATGGTCGCTCATTTTGGTTCGAACAACCCACGGTTCTCTTACGAGTTGAATGGTGTCACTATCCCGGATGCAACTAGAGTCACCTATTTGGGAATTCTCATTGACGAGCGACTTAAGTTTTCTGAACATTGTTCAGCGGTTGTCAAAAAAGCGAATAGAATGCTTGGTCTCATTTTCAAAAAGGTCTCTTCGCGTTCTCCTAAAGTCATTCTTCCGCTTTTTCGAGGCTTAGTTCGTCCTGGACTGGAGTATGCTGTAAGGTTTTGGAGACCATACCTACAGAGGGACATAGACTTGGTTGAAGGGGTGCAGAGAAGAGCTACGCGTGTCCTTATTGGCACACAGGGCTTGAGTTATGAAGAAAGACTTCATTTTTTGAATATGTTTACATTGGATGAACGCAGGTGTCGAGGAGATATGATCGAAGTGTTCAAAATTTTCAATGGGATGGATAGGATGGACCATGAACTTTTAGTACACCGCCAATCGACTGCTTTTACAAGGGGACACCAGTATCGATTGGTGAGGGACAATGCAAGGTTATGGTGTCGCAGGGAATTTTTCTCCAATAGGGTTGTTAATAAATGGAATAGCTTATCCCCGGAGGTAGTAAATTGTAACACAATTGACACGTTTAAAAAGAAATACGATAAACATGTTGGGGTAAATCGAGAAGCTCTATCCATTCTTAGAATAAGACAACCATAAGTATTCTTTATGGGCATTGTATAATATTTTATCATGTGTATATATTGTTTGTAATTTGTGTTAATTGCATTTTTAATTGGGTTGCTGTATTTTTGAAACATATGACAACCATATTTTTATGGGCATCTTTTTATCAGCCACCTCGTTGGGCATTTTGCCTGTTGTGGCGTTGTATTTGTATTTGTATGTTTCAGAAATTTTATTGTTTTTAATGTAAATGCTATTAAAACCAAAAACTATTTTTTTACCAACACTGGTTTAAACCAAACAACCCTGACACACTAAAAAAATATTTTATATATTCACAAACAAGTGCTATTTGGCACTGAAAAACATGAAATACAGTGGAGGTTTGGTTAACAAGCAATTAGTAGGCCTATAACGAGCAAAAATTTTGAACAAATTTTGACTCTGTTAACGAGCTATGATTCGCATTACGAGCAAAAATTTTGCGCTTTATTCATTTAATTTCACATTATCACAACTGAGCTGATGATTTTTTGCTTTTGCCGACACATGTAATGAAATTGTGGATAATATTCTCCAGTAAGCGTGCCTCACTCGGAAAATTAACACAAATGCGAGTGTGAATATTTACGATATGAAACTAGATGTAGCATTGTAGCCATGCATACGTGTGCTTGAAGTTTTCTTTTCAAATTATGCGAGGAGAAAACTATGGGCTGATTTTAATTATTGAACGGTCACTTTCAAGGGCTAGCTCATGAACAAGAGCCACTACTTGTCAAAGAGATTGTGTGATTGGAAAAGACCATGGAGTGGAAGTGCGCGAGTATAGCATTCAAAAACTAGTGGTGAAAAATGTCCAGGACTTGACGATAGAATGAAATGATGAATCTCTTTTTCACGCACCAGCAAGAGTTTATGGATGATATCTCACCTGAAAAAGAAAGAAATAAGATGTCCCTCTCACATAAAGTGAGATTAGAGAGATGTGTAGTGTGGGAATCTGTGCAAAACTCTATAGAAAAGAACCACCCAAATAAAACTGTAGCAGTGTGCGAGTCAGGGTTGGTAAAAAAACCTTTTTTTATTTAAACCGTTTTTTTTTTTGGTTTTAATAGCATTTACATTGGAAACAATAAAATTTCTGAAAAATTGTTTTAACTTCTAATAATTAAAATAAAATGTTTATTAATGTAATTAACACAATTCACACATTAATTAATCTATAAATATTTTACACTTTCATAAAAGCCAACTATTGCAATTTAGCTATTTAAAGCTTAACGCAAGAAAATATTTTGTGTTTGAGAATTCTCTTAATGCTATTATTAGCCATATAATAAAGATGTTTACCCTAGTCACTCTTTCAATATGCTTAATTAGGACTATTTTGCAAGAACTATGATAAAAACTAGGCAAATATAATGTTTAATGAAGCATAATTAATGTAGATAAATTAGCAATGATTTGCAATATGCAGGGTAATTATAACTAAAAGTTCTGATTTTAACACAAAGTTTTGATTTCGAAACGCTAAAATAAAAACCACTGGTCAGAATGACTTGAAAATTTGGGTGAATGTTCTTGAGGCAATGGAATTTTGTATGGCACGAATGGGGAAAAAATACTAAAAAATGCAAAATAGATGATGCTGTACTCATCCAGCACATGGGAAATTTGCTTGCAGAATGGATATGATAGTTAGTCATGGGGTATCCCCAAAACCAAAAGTTGCAAGGGTTATAGTAGCGTATTCACATTGTATTAAGGTGAGCATGGCTTCCAGGTGTCGTATCATGTTATTGTCAAAATGGTTGATTGGATAACATTCTATCACGTTGTACCTTTAATAAATATATTTTTCTACATACCCTCTTATCGGTTTATTATTGAAATTTCTTATTCTTTAACTGGCGTGATGGGTTCATTTTGACTCTACACATTCTTCATCTTGCCACCCCTTGAGAAATGCTTCTGGACAAACATATTTTCAGTACCTTTCAAGGTAGTTGCTTACATGTGCTTGACAAATTTATATGATGGTTTTCTACTTTTTCTTTTCTCTATATCATTGATCAAAGTTTCTGTGGGGTCATTGACCCCACCACACCTCTTGTGTAAGTCTTTTTGTCTGATCTGCCAGAGTGTTTAGACCGAAATGGCGTATCGGAAAAGCACAAATTTTCTTGAGAACAGTTTCAAATTAATGGTGAAACATCAGATGTCTGAAATGAGGATAGTGTTGTTAGTGAATTGTATGTAGACCTTTGTGATCAACATGTCATGGTGGTGTTTGGAAGTACTGTTTCCCACTTAGAATAAGATTAACTTTAGTCATTGTGAAAATATAATATTGTTCCAATTTGTAAATTTTATTTTCTGAGTATATTTTAATTATATGTTCATTTTTTAATCATGAAAATTACATTCAAAACATTTATATAATTAAAAAAAAATTTCAAAAGTCATGTATCCATTTATTTCAAATGTGCGTCTAGGTAAAAGATCATTTTTCAGAAAATAATTAAAGAAATTTGAATATTTATTTAGTGAATTAGTTGATAGATGAATGAAGTCATGTAAAAAACTATTGCTTTCATGAAAATTTCTTTTGATTTTTAAAATGTATTCATACTTGCTGGGGTCAAAATTACACCATGCCAGTTATGGGTTAAAAGATTTTATTTTCTTATACCAAAATATTTATTTATACAACTGTTTTTATTGAGGGAACTCAGACTTCTATGCCCTGATCTGTTTCTTTATATAAAAGTCTCCAAGTTTTATTTTTTTACACTCAGAATATGTATACAGGAAGGAAAGTTGTTTGTTTAAATGAGTCTGGATACCCAGAAAAAGAGTCCTGGCTTTATTTTTTTATACAGAGTATTTATACAACTTGTTTATTTAAAAGAGTGAATACCTTATGTTTTGTCTAGATAGTGATATTTTTATTATTATGCTTGTTGGTTTTTAACATTATGTTTTCTATGCTGGCTAGGGAGCTGGATGGCCTTTTTTAGGGACTACATCCTTCACCAGCACTACAAAAGACAGTCATAAAATCAGAAAATTTTGTCATTCATAAATTCCAATTTAACAATCACATACGGAAAATTTTAGATGCCAATATCGATTTTATAGTTGCCATGGCAACTGAGACTTTTCAAGCTCTGGTAGACGATAAAAATTAAAAAGCTATTAATGTCACCAAATGCTAAGGTAGACTATTAGCGACAAAAACTAAGTCACTAATGGAGTCGTACCCTTTATTTTACAAACATATTCCGCTTGAATTTTTATCATCTTTGAGATTTCTCCTGCCCATGCGTTTTGGTTTAGATCAGATCAAAAAACATGATCATTGCCACCCTTTATCTATGCATACTAAAACAGTACTCTCTCGATAATCCAGAGTTTTTCAAGCAAGTTTTTTTCGAGCATAGAAGAGGAAAACATGTCACTCTATGTCTGTGCGCAGAAGTTTATACTATGTAAATGGGCTTTTCAATTGACTTTCAGTAATCCGGCACACACTGGTCCGGTATGTGCCAGATTAAAGATACTCTGTCCTTTTTTTACTCGTCAAACCATAGAAACGGAAAAAAAAGATGATGCTGAGGTTGAAGGGAAAAAATCAATTTGTTTACGGGAGGGGGGGTTACCAATGAGGAGTCTATGGAAGGGAGAGAGAAAGCTCGAATGTATTTCTTTCATCTACTCAAGGGTGAATGGCATGATTGAACATCAAAAAGTTGGTATTCCGCTTATGGAATCAGTCATTCATTCTATGCTTATAAATCTGGAAGCAGAGTTAAATAACATTTTCTTAATTAAAAGAGAAAGAAAATATTACTTGAAAAACTCGAGATGAGCTTTTAGGTGTAGTGGCCAAATATAAGTGATCAGGTGTTTGGCCATATTTGTCCATAAGTATATAAGGAGTCGAACCATCACGAGCAGTGGATGGTGTGAAATATCCTTCAAGTGAAACATCATTCAAGGTGTCGGAATGCATGGTATCTGGGAACGAATTAATAATACTATTAAGGTATACAGTAGTTAAAGACCTTCAATATTTTTTGTAATAAACCCACAAATTTCTAACAGTACATATAAATTGTTCCACGACTTAACAAAATCACGTAATAAGTAAAGGCACGATATTAGTGAGCATCATTAACGAATTAATGGCCAGAACAACCTGGCAGGAACAACAACTTTAGCAACGAGCATTGAACAATGCTTCTCGGGAAGACCCCAAATAACATTTGCCGCCTAAAGCCCGGTATTTAGGTATTGCCACTCAGAGAAAACAGTAAGTCTATATTTTATAAATCTTGGGGTAAGGAGGTTTGTAAGAAAAACGGGACGTAACCCGGATCAATGTTCGGCTATTCTATGTGACCATATGACCCGTATTCTCCGGGAATTTTCCGGTATTTTCCTCAGAGGAGAAATATATATATATTTCTTCTCAATGGTATTTTCACTTAACTTTTTTTTGGCCTTCCGACTATTGTTTTAACTGTCCCGTTTACATAAATTGACCATACAGCTAATTGCAAATGTATTAAAACCGAGGTGTTTAAATCATCGAGCTTATAAACTCGATGATTTAAGCCCCTCGGTGAGCGATGGATGAAAAACAGTGACATAGAAGCATCGAGCTTCTGTATTATTCTATAGTAATATTACTAGTAATATAAGCTCGATGCATAGAAAGTATAAAAGTACGCGAACTACCCAAAAAAGAGTGACTTAAAGTTACAAACTTTTATAGTGTGTGCAACTCCTTCTAGAGCAGCACCTTCTCTGCTCTAGAAGGTGTTGGTGTGGGGGGGGGGGAGGGTTTAAATTTTCATTAATTATTAAATTATTATTATTTTCATTACGGTGTTTTCAACAGTACCGTAACTATGTATATGTATAGTATAACACCCTCTACAGCAGAAAGCCTCAGCGCGAAGCTTGTGACGTCACTGAAGTCGTCTATTTCACCTAAGGCGACTGGATGGGACTTATTCTAGTGGCTATAATCTCACCTACTCATTCTGCAAAAAAAAAGGTAAAGATTTCTTATACGTCGACCTGCTATATCCAATCTAGGCGTACACAGAATTTTCTCAGGGGGGGGGGGTGGTTACGTTTTTTCTTGCAAAATAACACTATAATCTTGGCTTGGGGGGGGGGGTAGACCCATGGCCCCCACATCCTGAAGCAGGGCCCCTAGGCTAGGATCTTTTACGGGGCCCCCGACCAGACTTTCACGGGGCCCCTTTATGATGAATTTATAGCGTGAAAACAAAACAAATGATTAAAATCACCCCGGGCTGGAGCCTTGTCAGCCCACCCCTTGTGGGGGCCGTGGTTATACTCCAAACACTATTGAGAAGAAATATAAGTTTATATAATTTATTTCTCCTCTAAGCCAAACTTCCTTTGCGTACGCCAATGTATCCAATGGTTATACTGTATGAGAAATAAGCGATTTCAGTGACTGGTCACTACCATGATTTCAAACACACACTATATTTTTATACTCAACATTTAATTCTGTAAGAAGGGTGATTTAATAATGTGTCAATAAAACGCAGAGGAATTACATAAGGCAACCTCCCATATTGAATTTTGTCTCAACATACTCTCACACACATTTCTCCCGAGGGAGAGACATAATAATAATAATAAGAAATACACAACAAAAGAAAAGCGAAAGTTGACATCAACTCCATCTTGTGGTAAGAGCAGGAGATAAAAAGTTAGGCGTTTCCATCCCGCCCGGCGTTGTAATGCTAATTACAACCAATATCAATTCAACACAGTACAAAAGAAATTAAAAAATGCTTGAAATGAAAACTTGTACACATCTGATATTGCAAAAGTAATTTCCCAAGTTGTCTCCTGACGTCACAATAAAAACGTTTTTTTTGAAGGCATAAAATTTCTCAACCATGACGTGATAAATTGGTCATTATGTCCATTTTGAAAACGTCAAAAATGACGTAAATAAAATAACCACCTGCAGATAGTTGGACTTTCGGAAGATAGATGGCGCCATTCGAAGAGACGGAAGAGCAAAAATGTACGATGCAGCTCGGATTAGAACTCCTTAATACATCCTTAATATGAAGGCGTCTTAGCTCGGATTCGAACACCGATCGTTGGAGAATCGTCCCTATGTATCTCACGCCATGCCTCTACCAATCGCGATAGTACTCCCGGGGTGTTATTTTATAAAGACTTCACAAGTATATTGATTAGTTTTATTACAATTTCCGTTAAGTAATCTGTTGTTGAGTTACCCGATGGCAGTTATTTTTTCGTTTTCTTTTATTTTTTTATTCTTCAAAAATATATTGATATGTTAATTATAAATATAATTATTTGCGTTAATTATAATTATCGAAAAAAAGATTTTAAAATTCCTTTTTTTTTTCTAGTTCAATGCTGTACACGTCAGAGAATCCATTCCATCTTTTTCAATTGTTGACAGATTTCACAGATCCTCTGATCTTCCGTAAAAACATGATATGGATGCAATTATAATTTATATATAGTGTTGATAAATTTATATGAACACAATTACTGATTGAAAAGTTTTACATTTCCATTCAAACAAAATTGCAATTAAAAGTACATTGTTCGCCACGGTAATTGTTCATTCATCTTATGATAACCAGTAACCCAAGTAGTTGCCTAACGTCAAATATGACGTGAAAATTTGGTCATTTTCTCTGAATGACTTCAGTCAAAAAAATAAACACGTCATTTCAAAGTCATTTAATGACCACGAACAATAAAGGTCAGGAAATAACGTGATACTCGATTACCTTAATGAAATATCAGGTCATTTCATGACCTTCATTAGCCATGAAGGTCATGAAATGACGTGATATTAAATGTTATGATATTAAATTAATGTGAATAGGTCTAGGATAATTTTCAAACATCCTCTGAAGTCTCATTAACAGACGTTTTGGATAATTTTGATATTTTCATCCAGAACAGAATTTTTATCAGTTCAAAGGAATTCGGGATTTTTATGACGCAAAATCATTTACGTGCCATTTAATATCACGTTATTTCCTGACCGTCATAGCTAATGAAGGTCATGAAATGACCTGATATTTCATTAAGGTCATCAAGTATCACGTTACTTCCTGACCTTTATTGTTCGTGGTCATTAAATGACTTTGAAATGACGTGATTTTTTTTCGACTGACGTCATTCAGAGAAAATGACCAAATTTTCACGTCATATTTGACGTCAGGCGACTACCTGGGTTTGAAGAATCATGAGCATATAACTGTGCCATGAATGAATGATATAACATATGCATGTTTCTCTCTCGTCCACAGTTCACGCATATAACTATAATAATAATAATACATTTACAAGATAAATGTATCTTACTTTTTTAGGCATATCCTATCTTAGACATCGAAAGGAACTGAAAAATACATCTAAACACATCCCTGCTGTAATCAAACACGTGTTGCAAATAATTCAAAATGCAACAAACATATGTACAGTCAATTCAAATTAATATCCATTCTGGAAAGCTTAAAAAAACATAATGATCATATGCAATGAAATTATGCTAAATACGCAAATGAAAACGATAATATATATAAGATTAAATATGATAAACACAAACACTATATAAAAAAATTAAATGAAGACCCAGGCACTTCACTTCTCTTGAAGGGGGAGTAAACAAATTTTTGCTATGGATCGTTTGATTAGTCCATTTTTAGTTCGTACAGTCACAACGCGAACCTTGTGATCTGGATCTAGAATGATTTCTTCGATTCTTCCAAGTAACCAGTTACACGGCGGCACGTTATCCTCCACGACAATCACTGTGGCACCTGGTTGCACATGAGATTTTGTGAGAAGTGCCACTTATTTCATTGCTGCAGCAAACTTAGGTAGTCCATCTGCCAACGCTTCCAGATGGCCTGAAAAAATCGTGTTGTGAGTGCCATCGAGATAGTCGGTTATCATCAAGGTGGCACATAGGTCAGGCTCAACAACGGTGTTAAGCGATCGTCCAATCAAAAAGTGATATTAGAACCTCAAAGTCATTGATGTCTGGCGATGGAGGTGTAAGTGGTCTGGAGTTCAATATGCCTTCAATTTGGGTCATAACAGTCTGAAATTCTTCCAACGTGAGTTTGAAAGACCCAACAGTTCTTTTGAAATGGTGCTTGAAGGACTTGAAACCTGTTTCCTACAAGCCTTCAAAATTTGGAGCTCTTGGAGGTAGGAAATTCCTTGTGATTTCCTCGAAAGCGAAAAATTTTGCCACAGATTCATCAGGTTTCACCACCATCTGATGAAGACGTTTCAACTCTGTGCTGGCACCGCCGAAATAAGTGCCATTGTCGCTGAATATTGATGAGCATATTTCCCACGTCTAGCAGAAAACCTCTTCAGACATGCAATAAATGCGTCCGCTGTCAAATCTGATACGAATTCTTGGTGGATTGCTTTAGTCACGAAACACACACAAATAAAGCAACATACATTTTATGCAATTGACCCTTTCTCTGACCCTTGAATTTTACGTAGAATGGGTCACAAAAATATACTCCACAAACGTTGAATGGGAAAGATTCTGTTTACTCTTTCCTTAGGCAAGTTGCCCATCATTTGCTCAAGAGTGGTCGGTTGTGCACGGAAGCATGTTATACACCCATGAACTATTTTTCTTGCGAGATTTCTTGCACCAACAATCCAAAAAGTTTGGCGAGCGAGATGCAGTAAGGTTTGAGAACCATTATTATTTTTCCTTTTTTATTTCTTATTTAATTTTTTTTTCTCTCTTATTTTTCTTGTGTAAACGGAGAGGATATAAATCTTATAGGCTTCCTGGAAGGACAATTGTCCCTTGGGGACACACAGATGTCTTTATTGTTTGTGTGCGCGCTCGGTTTCATATGTATATTTGTGTATTGTTAAATTAATAAAAAAAAAACCTTGAGAACCTACATGCAGGTGTTTACGGTGATAGTATTCAAAAATCAGTCTCGTACGTTAGTCGGTGTTTGGTGGGTAGAATTATCAGGTGTTTTTGATTGTACGAAATATCTGCTTCATTTATGCGACCACCAACGCGAAGCAATCCTTCCTGATCGATGAAGAGATTAATATTTTTCAATTTGCTTTTAGTGGAGACTTGACCCCCTTGCTTCAAGCTCGTCAATTCCTCACCGAATTCTCCTTGAACTATCTGGATTATTTTTATTCTTGCCATGTCAAGTTCTTGGGCAGTGAGTGGACCTGATTTTTAATCTGTCTTAGATCTCGCATTAGAACAAAATCTCAATAAATCCTGTTGAATAGTTCCACCATTCATGAGCAAAATGGTTAAGAGACACCCCTGAAGAAGAGACGGCGGATGTATCAAAGACAACGGGAAGTTTTGTGCTTGCACTATCAGTTCGGTGAACCCCATGATGTGGCATATAGTAGGTGTTGTGATCAACTGCAACAGAGATGAGTTCTTCCATGTGTCCCAAATCCTAATAATCTTTCATGAAGGACACGTAAAGCTTTTCATATCTCCATCCTTGTGTAGTCGTTTGCTCATTGTGCTAAATCTTCTACTAGTCATGGCCAAGGAATCTCCTGATTGTGTTTAATCTGATTTAAGAGGAGCGTAGTTGCATTACATATCTACCTGCCTCATTTCTGGAATGAGTTTCACAAAGAAATGCCTCAGTACTTTCAAGGTTTGGTTTTGTACAACTATCCAACCAAAAACAGTTTCTTGCAACGATATTTTAGATGTGGTAATCCGATGTTTGCGTAAAATCTCAAAGAATATTTCGGCACCCAATAAAATGTCGATTCTATTCGGAACATTAAAGTCAGGATAGCCGTATATTCTCTGGAGGGGAAACCAGATTTGTTGGTGTATCTGGAAGGACTGAAGCCCATCACTTTTGGAACTATTAGAAATTCCAGTGAGCGCCTAAACTTGTCATCTGAAGATGAAATTACCACATGCAGTTTCTGATTTACTGGTAAGCCACTCAACCCAGACACAGCGATGAAAGTTTTATTTCTTTTTAGCCCGAGTCTCTTTGCGCATTCAGTAGGGACAAAGCTTAACTGAGATGCGCTATCCAACAGCGCTCTCCATGGTTGTAAACAACCTCGTGAATTCCTTACGTATACCACTGCAATAGAAAGCAGAATGTAGTTATTTGTCACTAGTCGAGGGGTGCTATTTATGAGGGTCGATGTGTGACTGACCTCCCCCATCTCAACAGATTGTTTATCAGCAAGCGGGAGTACGTTTGATGCTTGCGGGGACGATCTTCCTTCATTATATGGGGGGGGGGGGCTCCTATTCCAGGATGGGGGGTGTCATGTACTTTATCGGCACCAATAGGCATTTCACTGTGGAAATCTGTGTTCATGGAAATTTTCATTTCATTCAGACATTATGGCCCTCTACCAGCACCCCCTATAGATAAGACTCCTTATCTATAGTGGGTGTTGCCTCTACTCATTGAAACAGCAGGGGTCACATTAGCCCTTAGGGCGCATATCCCCAATGCTGGTGTCCTTGCCGGTGTAGGGAAAATACTGTGGTTGCCAGTATCCTTTGTTGAACGATAATCACAATGTCTTTTCTTCCTTCCTCCGAGAAGGATTCCGAGAGCGGTGCTTTGTAAATTTATCTTTCCTTCGTTCCCGTTTTGTTTGTTTTTTCTCGGTTACTTATACATGTGTATTAATAAAAAAAATTGCAATATAAAGAATAGAAATACTTATTTCAAGATATCCGCTGATATGCATACAAATTGATACGACTGATGTTAAAATGTCCTGTTTTCTCCTATGGGACATATCTAAAAGGGGAAAAAAATAAAGGTCATCCCACGGACCACCTTGACTGTCGAGCCCCAGGGCTGGGGGCAATGTCTACACATGTAAAAATATTTAGAAAACAATGATTCATTCAAATAAACAAAAACACAACAGCAAGGATTACAAGCCTTGTCAAATATATACACGCCAACGAAAAACAAAAAATCTGACCACCAGACTTACAAAATAATGTTATAAGTTTTACAAAAATAAGGGGAAAAACTGAAATAGATAAAAACAACAACAAAAATCATCCACATGACTGCCACTACTAATACATAACTATTACATGTACAAGATATAGCATGTATTAACGGGACCCAAACAAGAATTCTTTTGACGTTCCTGAAACAATGATGTAAATGTGAGGACACTTATAAAGGACACACAATAAAGGACACTTGTGTAAACCACAAGTGTCCTTTATTCTGCTATTCTAGCGGGGGTGCTAGGCGGAAGGACAAGAATGATTTCATAATAACCATTACATGTAGTTTTTATTTTATATATATATATATATATATATATATTCATTTTTTTAAATATAAATATAACCAGAGCGAGTCAACAAAAACAACAAGACCGAAGCTGATCCTTAGCTAAGACTCTCTCCAGACAATCCTCCATTTAAATCAAGCCCACATTGCTCAATAAAATATATTTAGGGCGAGACGACTCGACCTGGCAGTTGTATATGTGTATTTCTCTTTCTTCTATTCAAGTTCTTCATGTCCACAATACACGTGCGCATTGGCGTACGCAAAGGGGGATTTTGAGGTTCTAACCCCCCCCCCCTTAAGCCAAGATTACAGTGTTATTTTGCAGGAAAAAAGGAACCCCCCCCCCCGAAGGGAAAAAAATCTGAAACCCCCCCCCCCTCGAGAAAATTCTGCCTACGCCTATGCACGTGCGTACTCATATTGTCGTATTCATGTTGCTCACCGAATAAGGTGCTAAGCGAGATGACACAGGTGATCCCTAATTGTATATATTTCCCCACACAATATTTCTATTTTGTATTTTTTTCATCAAATCCACCGGAGCAAGTGAACTGAACCCAATAAAACTGATGCTGGCTTTTAGTCTGCAAGTTGTCAAATCCATTTGCTCACCAATAAGGTGTTAAGCGAGATGACTCACTCCGATGGATATTTTATGTTTCACAATAAGATTCTCATTTCGTTTTTGGGTTTTTTTTTGTATCCTGTGTATATAATATAACAAGTGTAAGATAACAGATGAGATGGCATGGGGGCACCTCAATTGGTTTTAAAATATACCTCCATGCTAATAATGCGTGCATTCATCCATCTTAACGAAACCCCGAAACTTTTCCCTAACTCCCAACCCCATCCCGTCTGTAATCATCTCAAAATTTGTTAATCGCGACAGTACCCAATTGTCCGGGGAAAATATGTTGTAAAAATTTTTGTTTGTCTTTTTTTGACACTAAATAAAGTGTTCCAAACTCTGCCACAAAGCTGCGCTAGAGGAGATCTCGGCAACGGGATAAGTCCAGTGGCAAAGTTCTGGCGTTCGAATTCGAATGTTATTTATTGCGTTCCGTACAATTTCCACAAGACTTCGAGATTGCAAAACAAGAAGCGGCTCGACGGACAAACACAGATTTATTTACAGAACAGCAATTTACAAGCTAATCAGAGAGCTAACAACTTTCTCGCAAAGTTCAATCACAACTGACTTTTCATCCAGTCTTCCCTTCTTGTGATCGCCTCACTATTTATAGCTCTGGTCGAAACTTCGAGAAAAAGAATATTCAACAAATTTCTATTTCATAGTACCAGGTTTGTGGCGCCACTGTCTGGAGGGGCGGAACTCTGTGGAATGTTCTTGGCGAACCCTCCACCAGTTTTCCACTAATCGCACGTCTTTGCGCTAAACCGAAACCGGTATTAACTGCTGTTGCCAACAGATTTCGATATTTTTGAGAGCCATCGAAGAAATCATGCCATCTATCATCTATAGATCGTAACAATTGAGATAGGACTTTTTCTATACCTATGTGTATAGTGTAACGAAAATACAGCAAATTAGTAGCGTTATCTCAATATTGACGAAAATGGCCACGGTGCGTTTTACATATACACAGTATTTTAATTGTTATGTTATATTAATCCCCTTATTTCATGGAACGAGCATCGCGTTGTCTACGTTTTGAAAAACGTGATTTTAGAGACTTATGGGCAGGGCCGGACTTAGAGGGGTGCGAAAGGTGCGGTCGCACCGGGCCGCAATTCTTCCTGAAGAAACCCTTTTCTTTCTCAGCAGATGTTTTGGAAATTTTTGATTAAAATATAATTTTCCCCCTATCAAACTATTATTGATTGTGAAAGGAGGCTTTCAGTTAGAAGCCCTATATCATTTTTAGTGTTAGGTATGGCATTAGGTTATTTCAAACAGGAAAAGAGTGTATACAAGTGGTCACATTCTTTACCCCTGAAAAAAGTCTGGCCTTTCTTTTTTCTGCTAATATAACTGGGCTGCAGCAACCAAGGAAAAAAACATGCTTAGGACATCAAACGAAAGGGACACCACAAAAGAAATCTAGTAATTTTTTCCCAATGACAACCTCCCCTCTCATTGGAGTTACCATCTGGTCTGAAGGTACTAATAGTGCTCACAATGCGTAGTTTCATCCGGTGGTGCTTCCATTAGCTATAGTAGCCTGTGACATGGATATCTTTAGATGACGACTGCCTCAGAATGAGGAAACTTCGACTGTCCTTCGGAGTGTTAATTGCATACCTTCCTGGGAACTGTCATGATGTTTTCCTAGGGAGCAAGGCCGTAGTGTGCCTTTCCGGGGCAGACTTTTCTTTGGAGCCCTTCTTGAAAAGCTTCTATTAATCAAAATAAATGTAAATTTTTTGGAGTCCCCCATTCGGCTCGGGGCCCCTGGGGCAGTGCCCCGGTTGCCCCAGCCTAGTTACTGCCCTGCTTGGGAGGCTTGAAAGCTACTTCGAAATTTCCTAACGCCACCATCTGAGAATAATTCTCTCATATATCCCGGAAGACGGATCACAATGTACGAATTCTAAATTGTGACAATTTTTAGAACTGAGCTTTCGAAAAAAAAAAGGTAAGACGTCTCTTCCTCCTTTTTTTTTTCTCAATCTAATAACTCATTTAGTACAGTACCGACATTAGAGATATTTTGTTTCATGAACAGGGAGTCCATGCATAAAACATTTAAGAGCACAAAGGTCTAAAAATTTAGGATGTAGGCGACGTTGCTTGCGTTGCTTGCAGCCCGATAGTTCATTCTCTGATAAGAAAATGTGTTTGCCAACTATTAAATAAATTATATCTGAGGTTTAAACTGATTGCAGTAGCGTTGCTAATATTCGACAACTTATACAAGGGCATCTTTTTGAATTTCAAGTTTGAATATTCAAATATTGAGATTACAATCTTGGATATTATTTGTGGGAAAAAACTCTTGGTTTTAAACAAGTAATAACATCGGAGTGCTCATATATAATGAATCCCACTTAAAGCGTTCTTCAAAAACTCGTCTTAAAAAAACGTTGTAGGTGGGAAAACGGGAAACTTTAAACACTTTAAACGGGAATTTTCAAGTGTTAGTAAAAGTTAGAATTACGAAAATAAGTCGTACGCAGCGAGAACTTTCCAAGTGGGAACGTTAAACGGAATACACTTTATTTTTGTGAATCCCAGTACTCGATTCTTGTACTACTATTATTTACATTAGTTGCGCAAAAACAAAAATAAGATTCGAAAAATGACCAAAGTTATCGCATTGTAACATATCTTTGATAAAGATGATGAAACACTTTAAAAATATGTCAGAAATGCATGTCTGTTCAATGTGATTCCAGCCACGATGAAGTGTAAGCAGGTGGACCACGCTAATTATTATAAGTCATTTATAAATTTTGTCAAATTAATTAAAACGCAATTTCTTCTCAATATACAATGTTTGATTACGATCTCAACTATCAACGCGTTCCTGAAATAGTGGAAAAATAAGCGTAATAAAATGAGTTCTTCCTGAACAATTTTTTTCCCATTCAAGATTTAAAAGGGGAAATTTTATTTTATTTTCGGAAGTCTAAAAAATTACAAGTTGGGGAGCGACTGCATAAATTTTTTTGGAGGGGCCGCAAAATTTTTTTGCACCGGGCCGCGAAATTCCTAAGCCCGGCCCTGCTTATGGGGCTTACACTGAGAGAGATGCGACGCGTATGTTCATTTTCGTTTCAAAAAACACAATTTCCAAGAGATTGGCCTATTGAATCACATGATATCAACTGTCAATCGGAAAGCATTTGACATGCATTACTGAGCATTTAGCAAGTATTTCGGAAATTACAAATAAGCATTTAATAAATTTTATATCAGAAATGTGAGGCGATGCGGGGCTTATGTTAAGTTCATTAACAGAATGTCATATATTGATGGTTCTTTTCTTTCGATACTGTCGTCGCATACGTTCATGTGCTGATTATTCCAAGAAATGCGGTACTGTATTAAACTACATGTACCACAATGAAATATATAGAGGAAAGCGACGTATAATGAGATACTTGCCTAATTTGAGATACCCCTTTATCTCTTTTGTACGGTGGTAACATCTGTTGCTAGAGGCATGCCCTATTAGCTCGACGGTAGATGAAGCGGCCAACGACATAACCTTACTCATTTGCATGCGGCTCCAGCTTCAGGAGCCTATTTAACTGCGCAGCCTTCACAAGAGTTTTAAAAGTTATTTTCCGATGGGTTTTACAACGCACAATGTAAGTCATTTTTAAACATTTCGTTATGAGTACATACTCAGCATTACATGTAGTTTCATATTCATGTATCGATTTCTCAATTCTTTTGCTTATTTCTTGATTTATTCGGTGATATTTCTTAAACATTGATTGTGCCCAATATGAGATACAATGAAGTCCCTAATATGGGATATCTCATATTGAGACCTCATTTTGTAGACAACGCTTAAAGTACCACTTCTCATTTATTTCCAGTGATCTTAAAGCAAATTAACATTTTTAAGATGGATCCTGTAAAGCCAAAGAAATGGTCCCGAGAAGCGATGGCGGAAGCAGTTGATGCCGTTAAGGAGAAGAGAATGGGTTACCTCAAGGCTGCAAAATAATTTGGCGTGCCAAAATTCACAATTGAAAGATATGTCAAAAATGCAAGATCGGTCGAGAAACTCGTAGGAGTCAGCTTGTGGAGAAAGACGGCCTTGACTGCAGAGTTGGAGGAACAATTGTCGCAATATTGTGTTATTATGTCTGAACGCTTTTTTGGTTTACGTTGTGCAGGCATCAAATATATGGCCTTCCAACTAGCTGTGAGGAACGAAATTAGTCATCCATTTAACGAACCGAAAAAAGAGCTGGGCAAAAATGGCTTCGCGGCTTTTTGAAACGGCACCCTTTGTCACTGAGAAAACCTGAAGAGTTGCCACATGCTAGGGCCAAGGGGTTTATACGGAGGATATTAACGCCTTCTTCGACATATTTGAACCAGAAATGGAGAAAATAAATCATGCTCCACATCGTTTATTTAACGTGGATGAGATAGGGATCACAGTGGTGCAGCAGAAGAACAAAGCGATAGCCGTAAAAGGTAGAAAACAAATAAACACTCTGACTTCCTTAGGAAGGGGGAAATTGATTACAATTGCGGCCTGCACGAATGCACAGGAGTTGTACATTCCTTCACTAATTGTGTCTTCTATAAAAAAATATGATCCATTTTCTAATGGAAGGAGCTCCTCCTAGCTCAATTTCAACTTGCCACCCGTCTGGATGGAGCCAGAACGCGATAGGTTTACGAGATGGTTCGAGCGCTTCCTGAAAATGACCAAGCCCTTTTCACCCGATACTGTTATTTTGGTTTTAATAGTCATTACAGCCATTCAAGAAACATAGAGGTCATTGAATTAGCGGAAAGAAATCGTGTCTAGTTTGCCTACCACCCCACACAACATACCGAATGCAGCCACTGGATGTTGGTTTCATGTTTCCGCAGGAAATGTACAACGCCAGGGAAATAGAAACTTACCTTAGAAACAATCCTGGACAAGTAGTGACAGTAAGTTTCGTTATGAGACTGTTTGCAGTAGCCTACACAAAAGCCGCGACAATGGAAAATTCAGTGAACGCCTTCAGAAAGACTCTCCATCTTCAATTTCTAATTTCGCAGCCAACCCTGGAAATGGTGTGGCGATGAAGCCGTCAGACATTAGCCCTATCCCCCTCAAGGCCTAGTGCATCGTCTTCTTCATGGTCGGGTTCAGCAATATTGCTGACCAACTCACCATACTAGAAACAGCTTGAAGAAAAATCGCATGTCAAGCAACAAAAGGAGCAAAAAAAGGTACAAAGAAAACTGTACCTGACAAGAGGAAAAAAGCAAAAGACAGCCAAGAAAGAGTTGGCTAAAACTTAGAAGAAAAGACAAGATTCGAGTGAAGACGAAACGTGCGATGGCAAAGAACCGCCTCTACAGGGCTCAGATGATTTAGATTTTAATTACGATCAGTCGGATCCAGAATGCATGTTCTGTTCAACCCGATTTTCAGAGGATGACCATGGAGAGAAGTGGGCTAGATGTATGCTATGCTCCCGATGGTCTCACGAGGATTGTGGAGAAATTAAGGAGACAGTATTTTTGTGCAATGTTTGTTATTCGCAAAAAATTTAATTTGTTATACTATATTTTCAATTTTGACGATTAGTTAAATTCAGTAAATAACTTTTTTCATGCAAATGTTTCTTTCTCAGTGTGACTGCACAATATGGGATAATGTCTCATATTAGCCGCTGTGGTGGTCGAGTGGTTATAGTGACGGACTCGCGATGCGAGGATCCGGGTTCGAACCCCACAGTGGTGGTCGGCTGAAGTTGGTTTTCTGTGGTTCCCAACTTCAAGGCGCAAATGCGAGCCGATCTCCCCGTTAAAAAGTCTCGCCACAGAGAGCAACAGTCCTACAACGATAAATCATTCAATCATAACACTTCACTCATAGTTAGAAAAACTGGTGGCAGATGGCAGCACTACACATAACAAGCATTACAGAGAAACAAAAAATTTCACGTCAGGTTTCACTACACGTACACGCACATTCCCGCATGTACCGATTCGTTGGGGGTTCCGTGGGGGGGTGCATGTGTGGTGTAGCAGTAGTAGGTAGGGCCTCCAAAAAATGGCTCGGGGATCCATGATGTTCTTAAGTCAGCCACCTCGTTGGGCAATTTGCCTGTTGTGGCGTTGTAATTGTAATTAGGAACCCTTGGTGTCTCATATAGGGCAACCTGTTCCAAAAACACCTGATTCGGACATTTTAATAAAATAATTTTTTGAGTATGTTTGTGTGCTTGCAATATTTTTTTTTTGAAAATTCAATCAATATTTCGAATCAAGTATATTTATAATGTACAAAATCAATTTTAGGATTACTAAATTGTTCATCAGGGAATCAACAAAGCTATTTTAGAAAAAGTATCTCATTATAGGTCATATTCCCCTATTAGTTTATTGCCCATTTCGTTTTTAATTGTAATAAAAAAATTAATTATCACTCAGTAGAACCAGGGACGGGCTTAAGTATTTTGCGGCCCGGTGCAAAAAAAAATTTGCGGCCCCTCTGAACAGGGGTTTTCCAATACCCCATGGTGTCCATGGATACTCTGGTGCCCGAGAACGACTGTAAAACTCCTTCGTAGTCATAAAAAATGCCATTTGGCAATAAATATGGACAAAAGTGTCTGCTTTCCCGTGAAATAATTGCAACTGCGCCTCAGACACTCGAAGATTTGGGGCTCTCAGGGCTAGAAAACCGATTATCTACCCACGCCTTCAACCTCAAAGGTTCTCTATTTTGGACTGAATTTCAAGCTATTGCTTTGCTAAGAGGTTAAAGCCAAAATGTAATCTAAACATTTTTATTCCCTTTTGCGGCCCCAAAAATTTAGCGGCCGCACCCTTCGCACCTGCCTAAATCCGGCCCTGAGTAGAACCCACATTAATTCGTATTTAGAACCAATTTAATATAATAAATTTGATTATTCAGACCTGTAGATTTGAAATTTTGGAAAATTGTCTGGAAATTGATGAATATGCCAAGTTTTGGAAACCATGATGCATTTCGTGATCATAGGTGGAGATAGATTTGGAAGTCTGGGGGGGGGGCAGGATGATGATGATGTCAGCTCATATATACATATATACATTAGATCAGTTCACTCCATCTTTGACGCTGGGGGGGGGGGCGCAATCCCCCCACGCTCCCCGTATCTCCGCCCATGTTCGTGATGCCGCTATTTTCGGTGTGATTTTAACGTGGCTCATTTTTGACTGCCACGTAAAGATTTTTCAGAAAAATTTATTTCAGTATAACAGAAGAAAATCTATAAAATATGTATTATTCTACCCTTTTAAATACTAAATTAACTTTTCAAAGAATTTTTTACATAATCTATATCAGCGGTTCTCAACCAGTACTCCCCAGAGCCCTAAGGGCTCCTTGTGAACTCCCAGGTAAATTTTAAAAAAGTAATTAATAATATTTTTGAATAATAAAAATAAATCAGAAACTTTGATGAATAAATAAAAAATAGGATTACGGGCTCCGCCATAGAAATTATATACCTGAAAGGGATCCGTGGGTCAAGAAAGGTTGAGAACCGCTGATCTATTATTATATTTTTTTATTATGTAGCTTTCAATATAAAAGTAGCATAGGGAAAAGAACAAAAATGGAAGGAACAAAAGCAGAGTTTAATTAATAAGAATTTCCTTGTTTAATCCTTGTTTCCTTGTTAAAGTATTTATTGAGATATTTGAATTCGAAAACCGGAGAAAAGTTGGGAAAAAAAAAGCCAGCAAAAAGTAACGGACAACGCTTCTTTCCTAACTTTTCTCCCATTTTTGAATTAAGATGTCTCTGTGAATATTGCACTTGGAGAAGTGGAAATTTCTTCGTTGGCATCAGAAGAGACAAGGCAACAACTTTTTAATTCGGTTTTTGGGGCACAGGTTGTCCATATAAAAAGTTAATTTTTTTATTTTATTTTAATAACTATACAATCCCTTGAAACATGAATGACGTAGCTGATATTCCTGACACATTTACATTCCGCAAGAATGACTTTAATATCTGTCACCGTTTTCTTGCTATTCCCATTTTGAGAGTGTGTCCCACATTATGTATATTCAAGTAATGCAAGCATTCAAATCACACGAGTGCACAAACCACTGTCGGGCCCCGTCTAGAATTTTAATCGGTCCACGAAATAATTTTGAAAAAGTATTTCAAAATACACTTTAGGACGTGCGGTTAAAGATAATATGTATAGATATTATGTAATGCAGTATTGATTTTGTTGCCAGACTAAGTACGCAAAAAGTATGCACCATACATTCGAATTAAATTTATCAGTGTTTTTCATTGATGTGTAGATGCCTGCATGCTGGAGGTTGAGCGCCCCCCTCCTCGTTATATGGCAATCGTTATGGATCGGAATAGGATACGAATAATACAGGACAGAAAAGTAAAATTTAGACGCAACTATATACGGTACCACTTTTTTGTCTTTTGTTTGTTTATGATTTATTAGTAATGGCATGGGAGGAGTGGAGTGGGGAGTAAAAAGTTCGACTGAAATGGGAGGGGGCAGCAAAATTTTTATGGTCCACAGGCGGAAAAAACATAAATACGGCCCTGGTACAAACTATAATACGGCACAAGCTAGCTCTATGGGCTTAGAGCTTAGACTATGAGGCTTTTTGGATCACGTAATATTTCCCTCTTTCTTTGAGGGACATACAAACCGTATCCAAGGCAACAAACATGGCGACTTGTTCGGCAACTCATAAAAGATTGAAAGAGCAAATATAAATTTAAGAAATGAAATAGATTTTTTATTCATTGATGGGTGCTAAATATTTCGATTTTTTTTTTAAGTTCAAGTTATCTATCTGCCTGTCCAATTGAAATTGCTGCGGAAATATTTCAATGCAATTTATGAGCCATTATTAATAAAAAAAAACTTAACCTATATGAATTGATGCAGTTGAATTATAAAAAGGAATAAGGAGACATAAATTTCAATTTTCATACTCAAGAAGTTGAAAATAAAAAGTTTAAATAGATATTATTGCATGGGTATCCAACTCAAAAGTAGGTCTGCCTACTTATTTTATATTTAATTTTCTGGGTTTCTATTTTCTAAGTGAACTCAACATTTTGAAAACATACGAGTAAAGACACAAAGGTGCCAACTATAACATCTTTTGCCAAAAAACTAGCCAAGAAATTTTTCAAGAAGCTTTCTAACTAGATACTGGTTTTGATTAGATCCCTCTTTGAGTAGAGACAAGTGCTCTTTTTTTGATGATGGGTACAGGCAGGGCTCGCGACTAGAAAAAGCTGAAGACCTCTGGTCTAACATTTTGAAAATAGAGAATTCAATTCAATTTTTAAAAGGATTGATGTGGCTGAAATTTCCACATTTCTACAGTAAAAATCCATGGAGGAAAGAATAACTTAATAAGTTTTGGTAAAAATCGGCAATTTTAACGTTGATTTCTATGACGATCATCCTGTGCCTTTCCTTCAAAGTGATGCTGATGATGATTATGACGGTGTTTTATGAAGCTTTTCGTCATAATCATCATCAGCATCACTCTGAGGGACAAACACTAGATGATCCCCATAGAGATCAATGTTAAATTTGCCGACTTTAGCGTAGAAATGCCTAAATTTAATGGAATTCTACGCCACATCAATAATTTAAAAAATTGAATTGAATTTTTGATTTTTGAAATATTGAGTTCGCTTGAAGATACGAAGCCCAGAAAATTAAATATAAAATAATGAGCTAGACCCACTTTTAAGGTGGATGTCCATGCAATATCATTGATTTCAACTTTTTATTTATATCTTCTCAATCACGAAAATGAGAATTAATGTCTCCGTATTGTCTTATATTATCCAATTGCATGAATCCATATAGTTTAGGATGTTTTGAAATTAATTATGTGGGCCCATATAAATTAAATTCCGCAGCTTTAATCAAGCATTTTTTTGAAGGAAAAACCATCGAGAAGAAATATAAGTATGAATAACTTATATTTCTTCTCGATGGTTAATATCTAGCTCCCATTAAAAGAAAAAAAAACCGATTCATTTCTGTTTCTTTAATTTAGATTAGGGGTCTTCAACCCGTGGCCCGCGGTTATATTTTGCTATTTTGGTGGCTCGCCAAAACATTTCGATCGATTGATGCAATATCATTCAAAACTAGAGCAAAAGGAAGATTTCAACAAAGAAAAAGTCACCCAGCTTCATATAGACAAGGACAGGCTGATCAGTGTACAGTATTTATCTTCTTAATAAGGCCTTTAACGCAAAAGAAACCACACCCCATACACTTCTTTACCATAAATAACTTCGAGTACATCCTATCCTCCTATAGTGGGAGAAAGCAGAAATGAATGGAACCAGAACCAGAATAAAAATTTTAAGGGGATGCCTGGCCCTTATGCGGGCCATATATTCCCCATACAGGCTGGGGGCCCATCGCGTCCCCCTGATGAAGGGATAGACAAGTGAGTAATGTATGTATTTTTATGTAGTGAATGTATGTGGGAGGAAAGGTTATCATCATCATTTTTTTTTTTTTTTTTTGTCATATTCGGGAGAAGATTTTTCGATTAAATTAATGGTTCTTGGTATTAACACACTTTGCAGGAAAAATGCCGGCACAACCTCAGATGTTAGTATTAACATGAGAAGTGAGATAGCGAAGTTGAAGCTGTGAAGAAAATGTTTTTTCGATGGTACAATGCGACATTTCGATTTGGCAAAACCAGCTGTGATGCAGGAGAGCCGGGGAGGTGAGGAGAAAAAGAGGGAGATAGAGAAAATTTATTAGTATGTTAGGGGGGGGGAGAGAGAGTGGCAAAGGAAAGGGGGGGGAGAGAAGCAAGAGGTGGAAAGGGGGGGGAGACACTGGCAAGTGACTCAGTCAAGGGCGTAGCCAGGGGGGGGGGACTTGGGGGTCTGGTCCCCCCCCGAAATGTGAGAAAATGACCGAAAAAAGGGAAAAAGATGGCCAAATCCATTGTTCTGTCACTTTGGTCCCCCCCGAAATGAAAGTGGTCCCCCCCCCGAACAAAATTTCTGGCTACGCCCCTGGACTCAGTTGTATACTTATCACAATTTTAAATGAGCAAAACAATTAAGAGTGGGGGCGAAGCGAGTGAAAGTCATGAGAAATGACGATTTTCAGTGTTGCCATCTATGAGAGTTCGGACAAACTAGGTTATGTCCCAGAGCCAAGATCTGCAAACTGTCTTGGATGACGATATTTCCTTCGTTCACCAGGGTCGTAGTCAACGATGGCCCGTATGTGGGCGTGTTCAGACTCGAGCATACGATTAAATTGAGTTTCGTTCAGTTGAAGAATATATGGGAGAAGCAGAGGGAGGTCCAGATCCGAACGAATGTTGACGTTCCTGATAAAGCGTGGCGCTTGTAGTAGGCGACGTAGGGCCTTATTTTGCTGCTTCTGTAATATTGTGATGTTGCCCTTGCGGGCCACTGTCCATACGGGTGATGCGTACAGCATTGTGGGTCGAATTATTGATTTAAAAAGGATGAGTTTGTTTTTAACGGTGAGTTTTGCGTTGGGGAAAGTTATTTTGTTAAGCATTCCGATGATACCTGTTGTCTTATTTCGGACGTGGGCGATGTGCTCTCGAAAAAGCAATTTTTTATCTAAGGTGACACCCAGGTATTTGACTGTTTGTTTTGGTTCGAGCCGTTGTCCTTCGAAGCGGAGGGGGACACGGGGCAGCTTTGTTTTTCTAGAGAACCAGGTGAAGACACATTTGTTTACGTTCATGACGACTCTGATTCTAAGCACCATTGTTCTATCTTTTGTGCCTCGTCTTGAAGGTTCCAAAGAGCGTATGATGCATTTCTTGCCCCACAGAGGGCGACTGCGTCGTCGGCAAAAAGTGCCAAGATTCCGCTCCGGGGGGATGGAAAATCGTTGATGTAAATTAAAAACAATTGTGGGCCGAGGACGCTTCCCTGGGGAACCGAGGCAGTGATGTTCCGTTTTGTGGAGAGAACTTCATTTTGTTTTACTTGAAAAGTGCGTTGTGTGAGGTAGCGAAAAAAGAAAATGATGAAATGCGGTGGAAAGTTGAGATTAATAAGTTTGTGTAGAAGTGTGGCGAAATTACATTTATCGAATGCTTTCGATATGTCACAAAAAAGTGCAGCCACTGAGTCGTTATAATTGAAAGCATTTGTTATATATTCGGTTACCCGGAGCAGTTGCGTAACACATGAGTGCTCCGGGCGGAAGCCGTGTTGTTCTGGCCGAATGATGTTATGTTGCGTGTTATATTCTGACAGGCGGCTTGCAACGATTTTCTCAAAGAGCTTGGAGAGACAGGGGAGAAGGCTGATCGGTCGAAAACTCTGGGGGCAGAGGGGGTCGGCTCCTTGTTTGGGAATCGCTTTGACTATAGCGTGCTTCCAGGGTGATGGGAAGTAACTGGTGGCGAGGCAACAGTTAAATATGTTTGTGATAGAAGATGAAATTATGTTTGGGGGGAGAGATTTAATTGCCCTGTTCCCGATTCCGTCAATTCCCGGTGATTTTTTGGGGCGAGTTGCTTGATGTACTGTATTATTTCATCGGTGTTTGTGAGGGACATATGGTCAGTGTTTTGTTGCAAGTGACGATGTATGTAGGCGGAGCATCTCTGCCGATTTCGCCGTGACGTTTCAAGTGGTTGAACGCGATTGGCTGAAAATTGTTGTTGAAAAGTGTCGGCGAAGGTTTCAGCTATTGCATCATCATTAAATATTATTGTGTTATCTTTTTTGATTTTATTTATTCTGGGTTTACAGATCCGCCACGCCTTCCATAGATTCCCGTTTTCGGATGTGGCATTACTTATGAATTCCGTGAAGCGGTTATTTACAAAGTCATCGATTTCTTTTTTCAGCTGTTTCTGGAGACGGTTGACAAGCAGTTTATCAGTACGTCGTCTGTGCCGCTGCCACTTTCTCCTGATCTTGTTTTTAAAAGCGATTTTTTTCTGAATGTCGTGTGGGATTCCGAAACGGAGATCGTTCCCGACGATTTCGGCTGTGGAATCATGAAGGGCAGATTTAATTCTCTCGGTAATTTGGGTCACGGCATGGTCTATGACGTTGGGTGTGGGGGGCGACGGTTCCAGGGGGGGATCTGAGGAAAGGTTTTCCTGAAATTTAAACCAGTCGGTTTGTTTGATTATTCGTTTTGTTCTTGGGAGAAGGAGTTCTATCTCGAAGAAGACAGGATTGTGGGGCGAATTAAGCAAGGGTGCTGTGTGTGTGGAAATTTCGTGAATAAAATTTTTTGATATTCCGAAATCCAGGATATCGCTCCGGTGTCCCGGGCAATTTGGGAAGTGAGTGTCAACTGAAGTAGCGTGTATCTGGAGAAAGTGCCTAAGGCAATATGTCCGGAGTCTTCTTCCTTCAATGTTAGTTTGTTGGCTATACCATAAGTTGCTCTTCGAGTTCCAGTCGCCCCCCACGAGGGAGAAATGAATGGAATTTCCATGGTATCGTATTTTATGGGTGCATGGTTGGGAAAGGATCATGTGGATGTATGCATCTTGATTGGTTGGAAGAAGGGATTTGTACAATAGTGGTACAGTTAGTTTGCTTGTGTTTTTAGTCTTTGAAGATTTTGATTAGAAGCCTTTTAGTCTTTAAATGAGTTCATGATGGCGAACCGTGATAGCAAAAAAAAGGGAAGTTGAAGAAAAAGTGAGATTTTTTCAAGAAAAGTGGTCATCCCTTTATTTTTTCGTCGAACACTACGCTAAAGCAGTTTGTCTCATTTACAATGAGAGCGTAGCCATGATGAAAGAATACAATATTAAGAGACATTATGATAACAAAAATAGTGCGAAGTATATTCTGGATTGGAGAGACATTTTCGAAGGGAAAAATTCAATGAACTGAAATCAAAGCTGAACTGTCAACAGTCATTATTCTTGAAGAAATGAACAGTCTGAAAATTGTGTTCGTGTGAGTTATATAATAGCAGAAAAAATTGCGAAACGTGGGAATCCCTTCGTTGATGGAGAATTCGTTAAAGAACGCCTTCAGTCTGCAGTTGATGTGCTTTGCCCATCACAGACTTAAGCTGTTTCGAACATTAGTTTGTCTGATGTGACAGTAGCAAGACGCGTGTGGGATCTGTCTGCAGATGTATTCGAGACTTCAAATCCAAATGTGAAGAATTTTTTTTTTACTCAGTAGCTATGGATGAATCGACGCATGCAACAGATAGAGCACAAGCAGCCATTTTCATTCGTGGTATTGACAAAAACTTAAAAATTGTTGAGGAGTTAGCTAGAGTCGTTGCACTTAAGGATACTACACGAAGTTTCGACTTATATTCAAGTTTGGCAGAAACATTGGCCAAATGTGAGTTGGACTTAAGCAACATATCTGCCATAACTACAGATGGTGCTCCATCTGTGACCGGTCAGAAGACAGGGGTAATCACATTGATAAAGTGAGATGCCGAAAAATGTGGAAATACGAAGATAATGGCTTTCCACTGCATCATACAAAAGGAAAACTTGTGCAAAAAGTTTTTCTCCAACTTTGAACATGTAATGCCTGTTGTAGTGAAAGCGATCAACTTCATTCGATCCAAAGGACTTAACCATAGACAGTTTCAAAAATTCTTAGAGGATTTGGAAGCTGAGCATGGCGACGTTATTTATACAGAAGTACGCTGGTTGATCCGGGGTAAGATGCTTCAGTGCCTGTTTTCCTTGAAGTAGGAAGTTGATGATTTCATAAAATCCAAAGGAAATCTTATTGGAGTGTTTCAAGATAAAAAGTGGGTGAGAGATTTCGCATTTCTTGTCAATATCACTGGTCATCTGAATGATCTAAACCAGTGGTTCTTTTTTTGTCCATGACCCCCCTTTCAACCATTTCTCATTCGTGTGGCCCCCTTGCGAACATGAATAATTTTCTACCCCCCTTCCTCCCCCCCCCCCGTTTTCCCATTAGAAGATAGTTATTCAAAAATTGTCTGAAGTATATAAATATGTTTGAATTTAATTTGATTAATTTTTAATTTATGAAAATAACGAAAAAGCAAAATAAACATAATAGAATACAGTAAAAATAGAATAAATCCCTTGGGGGTCACAAAGGGTCTGTATCATCGTAATGTTATTTTTTGTGAAGTTTATTGTTTTGTGTTTTTCTCAGTTTGATTTGTATGTTTTATGTGTTGTGTCAGTCCAATTAAAAAAAATGTTTTTAATCAATGTAAACTCTGCGCTTGAAGACGGCACAATGTCATCAAGTTACTCTTTACTGGAAGAAATTTTTATTACTTCCAAATTAGTTTTTTTTGTGTGTAAATGGTTATGGTTTCATTGAGAAATGTCAGTTGTACCTTCCAAAATATGCATTCTTGTAATGACAAAAATCGCAAAAAGTGGTAGTAAGCAGTTTTATTAATTTTATTCTCTTCATGCGGATAAAAGTAGTATATAATGAGGGAGTAACCACACAGAAATGAATCAAAAGTGAAAAGTTCAACTTTTCACATCGTTTTCAACAATAATACATGTATCAAGGATATAGGTTCATGTTGTAGCGCTACTATGAATTTAAAAAAAAACTGAAATGCGTGTGAACATTTCTTTAAATATTTGTTTGAACCATTCATTCCAGAGAAATCATGTACGCAGTGACAAAACTGTTCGTGTGAACATAATAATGATTCATTATCAGGATTTCTAGCCCATCGGAAAATATAAATAATCAGATTTTCAAATACGAAAATTATCAGTTTGTTGACTTCAATTTCGATACGGTGAAAATCTGGTATTTCATTGGATGACAAGCTACCTTCAAGTGGCTTTTTCGGTTCATAATGTGGCCGCTCTCTCTCAGGCGAACGAAGCAACGTGCGTGTTGGCTTAAAAACACAGGGCAATATTTCACATAACAGTCCGTACTATATTTAATATACAGGGCACATAGGTAACGGAGCATACAGCATTTTACTGGCGAACCATTGGTCCTAGAGGCATACTTCCAGTTGGAAAAAGTACCCGAATAATATGTAGTACTCAGATATTTGATTCATGTTGCCAGGGGTTATAGTTATTAAAATAAAAACGTTAACTATTTATGCGGACACCCTGTGCCCCAAAACCCAATTGGAAAGTTGTTTCCTGGTCTCGGACAAAAAAATTCAACATGTCTAAGTTCAAATTTTCACTGAGATATTCCAAGAAAGTTGGAAAAAAACAGCATTAAATGAGAGGAAACCATTTTACCCGCATTGAATGCTGTTTTTTCCCAAATTTCTTAAATTTTTGAATTCGCATATCTCGGTGAATATTGCACTTAGAAACGTGAAATTATTTTAGTTGGCATCGGGAAAGACAGAGCAACAACTTCTTAATTGACTTCTTTGGCACACGGGGACGGTATAAAGAGTTGGTTTTTTTTATTTTATAGCTGTACAACCCCTTACAACATGAATGACATATCTGAGTTGGACACGTGATTTGGATACTTTTTCTAGTTGGGTATGTCTCAAGATTAATGGCTCACCAGTAAAGAGTCATACGCCCTGTTACCCATGCAGCCTCCAAATACACGTAAAAAAATAGCTTGAGACGAAATACAGTCAACTCTCATTTTAACAAATACCATTACAACGGGAAAAATATTGTTTTAACGAAAACTTTTCTGATCCCTCGGATAGGTCTACATAGGAACAATATAAAAGTCTGGAATTCATTTATAACGAAATTTCGTTATTACGAAGTGATTTTTCGGGTCTCATGGAGTTCTGGTTTAATGGGGTTTGACCAAAGCTTATTAATAAAGGGTTTTTAATACGCTTTGGGTTTGACTGTATGTCCCCCCCAAAAAAATCTGACATTTTTGCAGTAAAGTAATTGAACTTCGGCAATTTGACTGTTTTCAGATCTGAAAACAGTCCTTTTTATAATGATTATGTCCTTTTTACTTTTATAAATTCGGGAAGGGAAGAAAGGGTGGGGAGAAAAAAGAAAAATGGCCAAAACGGGCTCGGTTGTGCGTAAATGCCTCGAAATTCCACTTGTGCGCAAGCGAATTCACTCAGTTTTATGACAAAATTTCACATTTATGAGACGTATGACTACGGGCACGAGTTTAATCTCTATATATATAGCTCTTTCAATATTAAAATATTTCACTTATACGAAGCACAATTATTTGAAGTCAATTATTTGACATTTTCATTTTGATTGGAACTCCAAATCTTTGGCATTTAGGCATCATTTCAAACTATCAAATCCAAGCAGTTTTTGCAGATTGTGAAAACGCGTCGCTGAATTTGTTTTGCATGCGTATTATCAACACTAAAAACCATAAATTTTAGGTTGACAGATACAAAGAGACGCATTGAGCGGGTTATGGATATTTCAAAGTGAAGACTTACGTGAGAATTTATTGCACATCAGCAGATGCAGCGAGTCTCTAATAAACGGATTTAAATTGCTTTAAATGTAGTCGTACGCCTTTTTAGAATTTTTTTTTCTAATGTCCACAACATTGTTCTTGCAGGATAGGAAAGTTGCATTGCAATTATTTAGGATGCTGCAGGCCAGTAGTAGGGTAGTTAAAAGGAAGCATTACAGTATGGATTAAAAAAACTTTAAAGATCTGGTGTCAATCTTGGAAGAAGTCCCAATACAGGGGCGGCTCGAGCTTACCTGCCGCTCGGGTGCGAAACCTCATTTTCCCCACAGGTGACCCTGCCAGGAGGCTGATAGGGATTCGGTGAAGGGCACCTGGAGATAAACCTGATTTTTTTTCAGAAGAAAGCCGCACGTCATTGTTTACCGTGCAAAAATGTGCATGACCATACGTCCCGCTTTTGAAGTAGAAATTTTTTTGTGTTCTAGAATTATTTTACCATTCTTAATAAATGCCAGATAACTTAATCCTTGAAAGAGCACTTATTTTTGTGAGTCATCATTGCTTATCTTGTAAAGATGATATTTAACGGGGTAATTTTTATTAAGAAAATTTTTTCAAAGTTGTTTCTGGTATTCCAAAGTGAAAAACCAAAATTTTCCTTTGCCTTCATTTGACTATTGTGGAACAAATTCTGAGTGAGGGTATGGGCCCCTAGGTTGGGATCTTTTGCAGGCCCCCTCCCAGGCAGATTTCTCACGGCCCCTTCTATAGTTAATTTATACACTGAAAAAGCCAAAAACTTATGAGAATTATCCCGGGCTCTTGTGGGGGCCATGGGGGAGGGAAACAAAATGCACACATGGCCCTTGTAATAGAGTGCAGGGGTGGTGCTTGGCCACGCGACCCATTGTTGCCACACGGGGCACCGCTTAAGAGGATGCTAAATCCGGGGTGAATGGGTAAAAAAAACAAACTGTCAGCTCTGGAGGGGCGCAAAATCCAAAATGAAGGGCCGAAAAAATGTTTTGTTAGGAATTGTTTGGATAAATTGTGAGGGAGAGGCATGACCTTCTAAGGGTAGGACTGACAGGGCTCCAGCTTGAGGCCCGGGACTAAATCCTTATAACTTTTCTTTTTTCACTCTATAAATTAACTGTAGAAGAGGCCCCATGGAAAATCGGACATGGGCCCCACGAAAAATTCCCTGACGCAGAAGGTAGGGGCTATGGATGGAGCAATAGGTAGGAGGCGCAAAAAATCCGCATCCCTTGCACCCTCGCTTAAGCCGCCCCTGTCCCAATACATTATCACAGCAATGTAGTTTTTAAAAATTTAAATTTCGCGTTTATTTTTCCTCACGTATGATTTGGTCTCTAGGAGTTCGTTATAACAGAATTCGACTTTATTTCTTTTCAGCAGAGGCAATGGATTGGCACCCCCTTTCATATTTCATAAAAAATACCCCACAGCAATCATTCTTTATTCAATTTTTATAAATATATTCCCCATCAGACCACTCAGTGCTGGCTGAAGATAGCTTTGTGCTAAACTATAGATGGCTATGCGTCTGTAATTGCATGAAAACGATGGGTTTTTTACAAGCTTTCATTTTTCACCCATCTACTACTTGGATTACATTTACTACCAGCACTCAAAAGAATGTCAATGAATGGTCAACAAATCTTTGTCTGCTTTCTTTATGGCAGCCCTCTTTGAATGAAAAGTCTGAACACACACAATTTTCTGTCTTTATAGTTACTCCATTTTACAAACCTCTTCTATAGTTTCTGTCAGGGCCTACTATCACCCCCAAGTCGTAAAACCACAGAGATTACATGAACCCTTTTTTTATTTCCTTCCTCATGTTAATGTTACTTGAATGGGGAAAAATTACGAAAAACATATTCTATATGCATTTTGTTTGAAATTAATTTTTTTTTAGCCAGAGTGACTAAAAAAATTTAATGTCACAAATTTCTTCGTGGCCCCCGTATCAGTAGCCGTGGCTCCCCTTTTGCAAGATTTTCATCCGTGCCCCCCCCTGGAATATCCTAGGGCCCCCGGTTGAGAACCACTGATCTAAACTACCACTTACTGAGAAAAGATCTACTTGTCCATAATCTTTATGACAACGTGAAAGCGTTCGAAACTAAATTAGTCCTTTGAGAACGTCAATTGAAAAACAAAAACTGCATACATTTTCCTAAATTATTGGAGTTGGTAAATACTAGATCTACAACTTCGAAACCGGACTATTATGTTCGAATGGAATTTAGAAGCAGAATTTCCGACTTCTGTGAGAACGAAACTTATATGAAAACGTTTTCCTCACCATTCTCGGTCGATTTCGGCATTTTTTCACCAGAGCTGCAATTAGAATTTGCAGATTTGCAATGTGACTCTGCAAGTTTTTTTTAAATTCCTTAATTAATTGATTTTTATTCTAAGTATTCTAGTGTCCGAAGAAAAGTATCCAGAAATACGCAAATATGCATTGTTCATGTCTTCTATATTTGGCAGCACTTACATATGTAAACAATTGTTGTTTAGTTGAATGAAAAAAAAATACAAAATCAAAAACGAGAACACGTCTGACTGATTGGCATTCGGAGAATACTTTACGAATAGCAACACTACAAATTTTACCTAACATTGAAGCTTTAGTCAAGCAAAAACAATGTCAAGTTTCGCATTAATATAGAAATTACATCCACTCGCATTCGTAATGTGTAAGTAACCAGATTTTTTTCTAGATTTAGTACGTAATTAATACAATATACACATGCATAAACAAAAATCATTCATTTTCATTCTGTTTCATACAATATAAAAAATACCTAAAATAATTGGTCTTACCCCAATTCAGTTTAATTTTTTAAAACGAAAATGCTGCATAATGGAATCATAAAATTTGTAGTTCGCGTCGCATTTTAATTTGTCGTACCTGAACTTACATAGTACAACCTTTGGAAGGGGCGGGGGGTGAGACACACTGAGATTGATTGGAGGCTCAAGAAATATGAGAAAAATTTAGATTTACCAACTTTTTTTTTCAAAAGCATTTTCAAATAACAGAAATGTATTAATATAGCAAAAAAGACATTTTTTGACATGTTTTTTTAAATCATTCAAAATTAAGATTTGTTAAAATTAATTGAATGTTTAAATTTTTTAAAATATTTTGAAAAATATTTAGTTTGTGATCGTCTTGGGTAAGCTGACCATATTTCCTCGAGAGAAATACGGGAATTTGAGATTCCAAATACGGGAAAATACGGGACATTGCCAATTATCGCCAAAAATGACACCAAAACCGAACAAAGTTGCGAAATGTTGTTGACATTACGGAAAAATCACAATTCCGGGAAATGAAGCATTACTGCAAATTGCAGTGGATTAAAATGGATTCCACGAAAAAAAAACGTTCACGAAGACAAATGTGGGAGATTAATATTCTTATTTATAGTTGTAATTATCAAATTATCATAATATAATTTATGAGTTGAAAAATAATTTCAATCTTTGACTTCAATAAAGAATAAAAATTCAAGTGGGCTTCGTGTAAAATACGGGAAAAACCGGGACGGCTAAAAAAACAGAAAATACCGGGACTGTCTCTGAAAATACGGGACGTATGGTCACCCTAGTCTTGGGGGCACCCCCTACGCCGTTAATGAGTGACCCGTAGAACGTGACAAATTCTATATGTGGCCTTCGAGCGTAGTAAAACATTGAAGACCCCTAGTTTAGATTTTCTTTCATGAGTCGCACAGGAAGTCGCTATATTGGTTACCTTGTATATCCCTCAAGAAAGAGGGAAATATCGCGTGATCCAAAATCCTCATACCTCCTCTGAGAATCCTACAGGTCATATGGTCATGATGCATAAAACCTATCATATGGTCACAAGTAACATTCAATAGTTGTAACATGCCTAAAATGTCAGTTACAGCCGACTCAAATGGTCGATTCGAGGACGGATTTTACCTGGTTCTGTTTTACATTCGGAAGAGTTCATGGAATATTCGTAGCTCAAGAAGATTAAAAGAAGTTTGCCATGTTCAATCTGAATAAATTCCTTCCCCGGAAATCTGATCAGGACAAGGTAAGTTTCGTTGTTTATTAAGAAACCATATCATTTTTATCTTTGTCCGCCCTAAGAGTATTTGCTGAAGGTCCATATTTTGTTCGTTCTTAATGTCATGATTTTTCAATTCATGTTTTATTGCAGTTTTAAATTTTGTTTGAGGTGATTTGAATCATATCGCTCTTCTACACATCTCCATTTGTTTCGTGGTTAGATTCATGACAAAGTGAAAAGGAACCTTGAAAATATGGGCTGTACAATTTGAACATGATCACAAAATTGTATTCACACTTTATTAAAGCAACAATTGATCACAAAATTATTTTTTATAGAAAGTATTTTTTTTTTTTGCATACTAGGGGTGGTCAATATGTGAGCCTTGTGTGGTCCTGCGAACATAATCTCTAACCAATTTTCTCCAAAATCTGTTGTAGCATGTACAGTCTCACCCTGTTATAGCAACCTCCAATGTTGCACCAATCCCATTAGTGCCAGAAGATTTCAGTCAGTAAATCTTCCATTTTTAGACATAACATGCATTAAACAGTGATTTGATATAACGTCAAACTGGTTATCAGAGATGCCACTGTACTTTAATTTTCCTGGGGACCCAGGGTATTCAAAAAATCGGAGTCCTTTTTGAGTGAAACTATCCTCTCGAAAAAAATTAAAATTATCTTGAAAAACTTATGTGCCCCATTCCCCATAATTCACTGGTATCTCTGATTTTTTTCCCCAGCATGCCCCACCTGCCATCACCTGCTTATATCTCTTCGTTGAGACAGAGCAGTGGGCAGAATTCAGCACCCCCTATAGTCCAGAGCCCGTGTGGGGATTAGGCCCACCTGCTCTCCCCCACCCTAGTTGCGGCCCTGAATCTATCCTCCAAATTGGTTTTTCATGGATTTAAAATTTAATGTATACATATTTGCATTGTAGGTCTGTGTGATTTTTGTGGCAAACAGAGCGTTTTTCAAAGGAATAGCCAACTCAAAATTGGAAAACCTTCGAAATTGTATTTTTAGCCGATTACCACTATGCAATCGCGGGTTCCAAAACCTGGATTTTCACCAAAGACAAAATCGAGGGGGTGTAGAGGACAATACAGCAGTGTTTCTCAACTGCCAGGCCCTGGCCTTAGTGAAACCGGGCCGTGAATGACTCATCGTTTAATTTTTTTCCCATTCATTTTCCATTAGTCGTGCTTATGACCGGGCCTTCCACTCGAAATACTCAATCAGGCCGCTGGCTTCCAAAGGTTGAGAACCACTGCAATACAGTACAGTATACGTAGTAGTAAAATCACTTTTTTAAGGTTGCACGCGATCGGGATAAGACTAAAGAATGGAAAAAATTTGGGGAGGGGGCTTTTCTCTCTCTACTTTTTTTATCTTGGAACTAGGAAAGAACATGTCCTGGAGGATGTGTGAACCAAATTTTTAAATGTGTCCTTTCCCAAAATTTCGGGTATTTGACGTGTTATAGCGCGTCAATGGCATCTCTGGGTTATAGCGCTGAATTTTGTGAAATAAATGGTGGCGTTAAATTGGGGTTTGACTGTAATTATCAAATTTCATAAAAAACAATGATTATGGAAGCTGTCAGTTCTCATAAATCAGCTAGTGAAGGCATTGGCGTACGCAAAGGTGGGGTTTGGGGTTCTAACCCCCTCAAGCTGAGATTCTAGTGTTATTTTGCTAGAAAAACCGTAAATCCCCCCCTTGAGAAGAAAAAAAATTGAAACCTCCCTTGAAAAAATTCTGTATACGCCTATGAGTGAAGAAGTCTCAAACAGTCTTTTGCATAACCTAAAAGTAAGAAAAAATTATGGGATGTGAATCGAGATAACCAACCACTTTTATGGCTTCCACATGTTATCATCTTTCCCACCATGACAGATCCATTGCTTATACCTACTATCCGGCTTTCAATAATTTATGTGTGTGTACACTGTGATAAAATGAGCTACTACATACTATTTAACCAGACATGTACCTTGTCCATATTCCTCTGCGGAACTTCTAACGAATTGGTACATGTTTTAATGTGTGTGTATGCATTGGTGTGCGCAAAAGAGGGGTTTTGGGGTTATAACCCCCTCTCAAGCAGAGATTATAGTGTCATTTTGAAGGAAAAAACTGAAACCACCCCCCCCCCCTTGAGAAAATTCTGCGTACGCCTATGTGTGTATGTATAGTGAACCTTCTGTGAAGTTTGTTTCTATGTAATGCTTGTTATATGTTTAGTGCTGCCATCTGCAATCAATTTTTTAAACTATGAGTTTTCCTCATCTCCTTGTGAGTGAAATGTAATGAATTAATAATTATACGGTTGTAGGCCTGTTGCTCTCTGCTGCGAGACTTTTTAATGGGGAGATCAGCTCGCGTTCACTCCTCGAAGTTGGGAACCGCAGAAACCATAAAATGGGCTGGAGCCCCATCTTGTTGATGGATAAAGTTCATACTTCCAGAGTCGCTAACACGAAGGAAGAGCTTATGGTTGCTAGATGACCTGTTAATACAGGATTCCTGGACATACATAATGTAGAGGACATGCATTTTATTACGGTTTTTGAGCAGAAATTCCTTCCTTTTTGTTCTTGGAAATTTTTGATGATTTCCAGAATTGTGGCAAAAATTTGGTTAGGAAATCTGGAATTTTTTTTTTTAACTTATTTAACTCACAAAGTGAAATAAAGAAGAATGCTTGCAGATGTTCTGCCTCAAAACTTTTGAAATTCTTCTCCAGACCCTTTTCTCTCTCTCTCTTTTTTTCCTTTCCTTCAATAACCAGGCTCATTTCATTTTTTTTCCAAGAATGCACATGGAACTACAGTGATTTCATTTTGAATGGGACAAGGTAGCCCTTAAGGTTCGTAGAATATACCGCCAGAGTCCTGTAATGGATTACTCCAGTAATAACATATTCTTACTCCCTTATAAATGCCCTTCCCGAATGGAACCATTCTCAATCTGAATGAGTCGCTGGAAAAGAAGCAAGTTTTACAGTTTTCTTTGTAATGATGGATTTGCAATGATAGTCCAGTAATGGCTCATGGTTGATAGCTAAATTTCCAGCATCGTTCATCACCAATTTCCCCTTCCTGAAATATCCCCTCTTATAACAGAAAAACTAACGTATAGTGAAGGTGCAACAGCATTAAAAACGCTTTGGAGCTTTTAGTGCTGTCTATACATAGAACAAATTGAAGTCACGCTATCAACGTTATGCATCTGAAACTATGACTTTCAACAAAAGAAAAAATTGTTTCTTCAAGTTATAAAAAATCTTATGCAAGGATGATGCCACTCTCCGCTACCATACGAAGGTTTTTTAACAACTGGCTGTTGTGAAGCTATATTTCGGAAAGAGAGAAAATTTAACTGCCCCTGCGGGGAATCGAACCCATGTCCTTTCACTTTCCGGGTAAACGCCCTAGACCACTAGACTACAGAGGCACCAAATCTCTCAATCTTCCCTTGGAGCTCGTGTACACTGAAAGGGACCGTGCACGGACGGCTGGACAAGACTCAGGCCAAGCTCACAACTGCTGATGCTGCCACCAGATGGCGACTTATACAAGGATGACGTCACTGTCCTTTTTAACAACTCGCTGTTGCGAAGATATATTTTTGAAGAGAGAAAATTCAGCAGTTGTTAAAAAACCTTTGTATGGTAGTGGAGAGTGACGTCATCCTTGTATAAGTCGCCATCTGGTGGCAGCGTCAGCAGTTGTGAGCTTGGCCTGAGTCTGGTCTGGCCATCTGTGTACAGTCCCTTTCAGTGTACGCAAGCTCCAAGGGAAGATTGAGAGATTCAGTGCCTCTGTAGCCTAGTGCGTTCACCCAGAAAGTGAAAGCACATGGGTTCGATTCCCCGCAGGGGCAGTTGAATTTTCTCTCTTTCCAAAATATATCTTCACAACAGCCAATTGTTAAAAAACCTTCATAAAAAATCGTATCCATAGTTATTCAAGAAAGTATATTGTAAGTCCTTTATTTCTTGTTTTTGTTTTTCTCTTTTTAAGTAAACAAATATTTCAGTATTTTTTTTTTTTTGGTAATTTGAGTTTTCAGTAATCTGAGGCAGCCTCTGTCCCATCTACCTCAGATTATCGAGACTTTATAATGCAGGGATTGGCAAATCCGAAGCACCAGGTTGCCATGGCGACTAAAAAATTGGCATTGCCACTTAAAATTTTCTATATGTGATTACTAGTTCTGGCAAAAGAAATATGCTTGGCTCCTGAAATATTTGGTAGGCGCCTAGATTTTTTCACAATTTGTCAAGCCCCGCTATAATATGTATGTATTATATGCTAGCTATTACGGATAGAAAGACTTCCATACATCACAAATAGAATTAAAATTATCTCACGAAAGCTGAACTTTAGAGCTAGCAAAACAAAATCTATTACAGAATTATAAGTGAAGTATTCAACTACTTAAAAGATTAATAGCCCTTTCTTCTCTTGAGGCCCATGCATTAAGATGGCACTGCATGTTGTAACAAGGGACTCCTGTGTATAGAACCAGCTGTTACCAATGACTTCGCTCACATGGATTTGGTAATCTGAAAATTGCTTGCCAGTGATATTAACGTTTGAACTTTTCATAATCCCCCTTGGGGGTTGAGTTTTCAGAAAGGTGTCATAGTGAGTCTCTACATTACAAAATGAAAATACAGACAAAATTTCTTATTTATAGCTTCAGCGGTTTTAGCTTGGCATTATTTCTCTATATAATCTTTGAGGCCTCCTCATAACTCTCTTAGGGGTCAAATTAAAAAAAAACAAACTGCTTAGTCTTTACGCTCATCATGAACTAAACTTACTGACCTAATTTCATATTCATAGCTTTAGCGGTTTCAGCTCTGTTGATGTGATTTCTCTATATAATGACGTGATATCTCTTTGTACCCTCTTATGGATCCCCTTAACGGTTGAATTTTGAAAAACCCCTTCTTAAGCCCTGTTTACATGGGAAATAGAAAAATCGGGTTTAAAACCCGCTTCAAGAATTTTCACCAATGACTGCTCTCCATTTCTTCCCTTATGAAGGAAAAAAGTTGTCAAGTGGGTGCTAGAGCTCCCGATGCTACCGCAATATTTGCACATGTGAACGGAGCTATAACGAGTTTGTCCATTATAATATAAAACTACTGACCAAATTTCATATTTATATCTTCAGCGGTTTTGGCTTGCTATCAGTCAGTCAGGACAAGTTATTTTCTGTGTGTAAATGATTGAATATTAAGTTTGTGAATAAGTTTTTGCATTTCGTTTAGCTATATCTTTCCAGTTTATTATGTATCCGCATTATTTTATAGTTTTAAAAAAATACTCATCAATATTTTGTGGGTATTTTATTTGCTTACTTTAATTCCTGTTTTTACTTTAGGGCCATTCCCGCTCTGACTCAAATGTGCCAAAAAACTCTGAGCAAATAGAAGAAAAAGATGGGCGGACTGCTGAGGTATAATTGTATTTGCTCAGTTATTGTTGTAATCTGCATCAACTTTCATTATCAATCTTGGAACAAATTACTGCATATGCGTGCATAACAGGCAGATTCATGGAATGGTTTACTTTAAAATTTTATATAAATTGCAGCAGTTGTCGATTTAATTATTTTTTAATTATACAAAGATTATGTACATATATGTGAAATTTAATTATAAACTGTATAATATTATTTACATACAGTTACAGACATTATTCTTATACTGCCTTTCATCCACAGCATCGTCACTCACTGCGCATGCGCATTCACACACACTTGCCAACTCGATTCCGGCTTGTGGCGCCATCTTTCTCACAATCAGTCATCCTGCAAATCTTCCGTCCCGGAAGATCTGTTTTTCTGAAACATCGACTTCATCATGCACTCGGCACAGCTGACGATCCTCGATGGTACTTCATAAGCACCGATCTCGTCGTATGCGTCTTTCACCTTGACTTTCGTCAGTGTGTCAAGGTTTCGACATTCTGACTGCATCTTCAAGTCCTCAAACCGAGACCCCTTGATCACGATCCAATCAGCAATGCAACACATTCTGCGATCTTCCGTCTTGAGTTTAACGTCTTCCGTCTTGAGTTTAACGTCTTCCTGTTTTCGTCAGTCACTTCGCTAACCTGTTTTTTAGATGTCCTCCGATGTTCCTTTATTCCCGCATCCTGAGGTATCAAAGCCTCACTCAAGAGTGTTTCAACTCTCATTTGCATTTCATCCATGCACTGTGATACAGTTCCATCAATGGCTTGATGTAACGAATCTTTCAATGCCGTCAGCAAATCCTCTTTCTCTCGTTCGAATTCAGCTTTCAGTAAATTCTCTTTTTCATCCAGTCTCAACATCAGCTCCATTTGGTGTCTTTTCGTCATCTCAGATAGTTCGTGTTTCAGGTGTTTAATGACGCGCTTGTCCTTCGGCTTAATCTGTTTCTTTCTCTCCCCTAATTTTTCTTTAATGTACTTGTTGCCTTTATGTCCCATGTCGACATTGTTTTCACTCACCGCAGCTGTCAACAGAACACAATTTGTTGATGCTGACGATTCCGCATCAGTCATATCGCTGTCTGTTAGGTGAGCGTTTTTTCTTTTGCTCACTGGCATTGGTTGGTTGTCTTGTAAACACACAATATGAGCGTACTTTACTGAAATCTCTGTGTCATCGCGTAAACCACTAACTTCAATGCCTCTCTCAGTGACGGAGATATTGATTTCACCTATAACATCAGCACCCATGACCATCTGATTGCAGAGGTTCTTTACAACATATACTTTCATGGAAACAGCTACTAAACAGTCTATCGATGAATATGTCAGCATAAAAAAACCTAAGGGAGAGACATTTTCTCCGGCTATTCCCATCAATGTTACACCATCAAAACACATACTGGGTGATTCTAATTCAGAGTGAAAAGATTGATTGATCATGGTTACGTCACTTCCCATATCAAGTAATGCTTCTACTTCTTTGTCCATGATCTTCACGATTTTTGTACAGTTATTTCTTTTACATTTACTTGGGACACTGACTGTTTTATTCACATCTTTTTGCGTGCAACCAATAGATTTGTGGCCGAACTTATTACACTTGAAGCAATTAATGCCACGCGAATTATTTTTACAGTCTTTTGAGAAATGATTTCTTTCTCCACAGTTGTACCATCTGATGCTAGCTTTTTGAACCACATCTGTTCTTGGCATCGGGGTGTAAGAAGGTCTTGGCTTGTTTCGGCGCTCACGTTGACACGCGGTCGAAGGTGTTGGATAGCGGTGCCCTCGACTATTGCTAGTTTTCAAGTCATCATACACTACCAACTTTGCCTCGAACTCTCTCACTGACGTTGCACCGTATAGCAAGATTTTGTGTTTGTCCTCTGGAATACCGTCTAGGACATACTCAATAATTGCAGCGTCTTCGATATTGCCACTATGAACAATTTCTTTCATATGCAAAAAATATTCATGAGCTGTCTTGTTTTTCAATTTCCTTTCAGATAACATCTTATGTATTTGAGCGCTGCTCAATTTTGAACCAAACTCAGCCAGGAGCGCATCTTTCAAGATCGCCCACAAGCTGATACCTCGCTCACACCTTTGATGAACAATTTTGCGAGACCTTTGAGTCGTTTCTTCGCGAACACAAACAAATGCAACTCCGGCCACCTGAAAATCTGAGCCATGTTTTCCAGTTCCTTGACAAATTTCTTGACTGGATAGGCATTTGTACCATCAAACGGCTGTATCGAGTCCTTGACATCTTTCAGATTCATGGCAAAGTTCATTGTGAAGCACTTGGAATCAGCAGAACCAGGTCTTGGAACTATCTATTTGTTGTCGTAATTTACCGGAAGCACAGTCTCTGACATCTGCTGTAATGCTGAGGTCAGTTTGCAAGTCTGAGTCATCATACATCATTGGCCATCTGGCTTTTCTTCGTCATTGGAAATGGAAACACTATAATGGTCGTCTTCTTCAATGTCAGATGCCTAAAGTTTCTGATTCAAACCATTCAAGTCCACTAGTTGATAAAACGTTTTTGGCAGTTGATCCTGTCTTACATCACAGTCTAGGCACAGGAAATTTGCAACCAGCAATTGATCTGTATCACTCCATTGCTCAACAATTAGTACCAGTCGATTTTTGTATTCCTCTGAGCCATGCTTGCACATAAAACCATTGAAATTCCTGCGTCTCTTTCGATTTCCCCTATCACCCTCAGACCTGAATACAAGTTCATGTAATTTCATAACAATCTTCGCAGACACACTCTTTATGTTAATATTAATTTGAGGGATTTCACCCAAACAAATCGATATTTTGTTCATCAGAAACTGATCAAAACGCACTCACCGTGAACACTTCAGAATCGTCGTCGTTGATTAGCATGTTTTGTCATCGAAATGCTGTTGCCGTTGTAGATCAGTCAGACTCGTCGTCATCGAATGGAAACCATCTCCGTTGAAAAGAATTGAAATCGTCTCCATTGAAAAGAATTGAAATCGTCATCATCATCTTGAAATGGCGTCATCACTAGAAAGAAACCATCATCGTCTTGAAATGGTGTCATCACTAGAAAGAAATTGTCATTGCCTTGAAATGGCGTCGTCACAAGAAGAAAGTGTTGTCGTCTTGAAATGGCGTCGTTAATGGAAGGAAACCGTCGTCATGAAAATCTCGGGAATGGTCGTCTTGGAAATCTCAGGAATAATCGGCTTAGGAACCGTCGTCAGCATTGAAATCCCGGCTGAGTCCCCAAATTTGTGAGATTTAATCATAAACTATATTATTATTTACATACAGTTACAGAGATTATTCTTATACCGTCTTTCGTCCACCGTTTCGTCACTCACTCTCCTCGTCCACTCACTGTGCCACTGTGCACATGCGCTCACACACACTTGCCAACTCGATTCCGGCATGGGGCGCCATCTTTCTCACGTATACAATACACACTATTGGCCTCAAGTGATTTCAATGTCCTTCCAGCAGGTCTGTAAGAGATACCTTGCTCTGCATGTTCTCTGAGTTACAGCCAATTTACCACCGAACCGGAATTTGAACCCAGGCCTGCACAGTCAGAGGCTAGCTCCTTAACCACTAGACTGCCTGGTGATTTAAGTTGAAATTTAATTTTAGCAAAAGAAAGAGAAAGTTAAAATTTAACTCTCTCTCTCTTTTTTGTTTCAAGTGCAGTAGCTGTTCAGTGAGATATTTGCTGAAAAAAACATTATTAGCATGTGTCTCATGCATTTTTGACAGAGTTTTTGTTTAACCCTTTAGAAGGTTTTTAAAATTTCCCTGATCTGCATTATAATTGCCACATTTGAAATTGCGAAACTTTCTCAAATTGCCACATATTTTAAGAAGTATTTTTTCTGACTGTGAGCAGATAAGTTTACTCCACCAGCAAGAAAATTTACTCCACCCATCGCTTTTATTTCCCTCAATATGATTCAAAAACACCTGCTATGACATGTGCTGCTTTGTAATAGGAAGAGAAATTCTTTTGGGGAAAATATATTTTTGTACTATTTATACTGAGTGTATATTTCTTTCTCTATTTTTCTTCTTACCTGAGATTGAACAAGAGCTGACTCCGCCCACTGCAGTTTATTTGTTGGAGGGGGATGGAAAACATGTTTTATCATAAAAACAGCTTCAATGTGTTTTAGAAGGCAAAATAATTTGGGGTGACAGAAATAAAGCAGATCAAGTTTGACAAGATATCTCAGGATTGCTACTGAAAGGGTTAATGAAACTTAAATTCAGATTTGAGGTTTATTTGTATACCTGAAATACTTCATAGCTGTATCAGATTGAGACTGAAGGAATTTGGAGGCTAATCTGTGTTGAAAATTTGTTCCAATGTGATAGTTCAAGTTCTTTCAGTGAGACAACTTAGTGGTTATGTGCAGTGTTGTTATTTAAAATTCTATCAATAATTGAATAGAAGGACAATATATAGTTTATACTTGGTCAGCTAGCATTTACAAAAGTAGAAGTTGGTAATGAGCATGAAGTGGCATGAGTTAATACTTAGAATTCCTTTTAACTGCACAGATTTATTTCCTCTCTTCAGAATGAGTAAAAGAAATTCTTTTATGAAACACTTCACCCTGGCACAGTTAAAAATGCCAAAACTTCCTTTTTTGGTTTAAGTAGCATTTACTACACCCATAAATAAGAATTATATTATTTGAAATGACATTCAAAGCATTTTGCACAAGAAGTTCCTGGACTGAAGCTGTAAAAGAAATATATTTGAAGAACTCAAACGCAGTAAGTTTTTGATGTAAAGTGAAAATACTGTATAATGATACTTTCTATAACGATGATTGTCTATAAAATGATATTACTTTCTGGTCCCAATTCACTTTTCATAATGTTAATGTATTTAATCTATGACGATAGGTTTTTGTTTCTCCTGTCCCTTGATCATCGTTATAAAGGCGTTTCACTATATTACCCTATTCTGTTTGCATACATTCTGGAGCATTTGCAAAGCTTGTCAAATGCTCTTTAGAAATCATTTTCTGGCTCATGTTCAGATGGCTGGTTAAAATGTCCATCATGTCAAGAACAGGTGCCAAATTGTGACTATTTTCATTTCCTGTTTCATTTTTGGGGAAAAAACTGCAGATAAAAAAAACAAGTATGATGAATAGGGTGTGTGGGATATCACCTTCACATTATGTTTGCAAAAATTCTCATTTCAAAACAAAATTTATTGGTACCCATTTATCTTCTTCTTATATCAGAAATGATAAGGCAAAAATTCTTGAGAGGAAAGAGCAATTAGCATAGTATGAGCATAGAATGAAAATGAAAAAATAAAAATATATAAAAAAATTGTAGGCCTAGATACAATTCATATGGCAGTATTTAGTATCCTTCATGCTCAACATTGGGCACCACCAGGGCCACAACTAGAAGATGCTTGGTCAGCCGGGGCAAGCACTCATTTAGGCTCCCCCCTGTAATGCTGAAGGAGAGGTGAAGGGTAAAATTTTCTGATCCAGCATCTGGGGTAGCAGGCAGTACCCCCCCTAGTTGTGGCCCTGGGCACCACATGAAATATTCTGGTAATTTTTTTGTATAGATAATTGTATTCTTTACCTTTGCTCAAATTTTTAACAATATAAACTCTTTGAATGTAATTATTTCATGGTTTTACAAAAAATAATTACTTATTTATTGAAAACCCTCAATTGTTTGAAATCCACCTATCCCGATTTCATGTAAATACTTCAAGAGTGCCATGTAAGACCCTGTCCAATGCATTTTAAAAATCTTGAGCAGACAACATCAACATTTTTGCCCTTACCTAACGTTTTAATCATGTGATTGTAGAAGCATAACAGAGATTGGTTGCTTACAACTTTTCCTTCCTGAAACCATGCTGGCTATCCAGCAGTATATCCTAGTGCCATCTATCTCACTCTAAACCGTCCCACCCGGGCACCATTTCCTGAAGTTAAGAGAGGCTACTAATGCCTCTACTTCAGCGCCTCATGCCACAGTGCATGAAATAAGGAAGGCAGGGTCATGTCTCCAGTGGTGTAGATGGTAGCATGCTTGCCTGATATGCAAGAGGGCCTGGGTTCGAGTCCCAGCAGAGACGTGATGACTTTTCTTTCCGAGTTCATCTCAGCAAAAATATCTGGAAAATATCTGTTTCCAGTATATCCTTACTCAACAGAGTATTCCATTATATCCTCCATCCACTTTCCATTTGCCTTTTTAATGGTAATTTCCAGAGTTACCAATGCGTAGAAGGATCAAACTTTTGTAAATTAATATTTGCATGATATTCTAATAAGTAAGAAATCAAATTAATTATTGTCCTAATTATCTGTTTCAAGTTTTTGAAATGAATGAAAATTTATCAATGAATGTTTTAAAACTCACAATTAAGGTTTGATTTTGGTTAAATTGATCTAATCCTTGGTTCTAGTTTTGAAGATAAAACTGATTTATATTTTTTAAATAGTTGAAAATTGATAGTGTGTGTGATTAATTAAAAAAATAGAATAAAATTAATTTAATTAATTCAAAATTCAAATAAAAGCTTGATAATTTCTTTACTTTGAATTTTTGAGTTGCATGTGAATAAAATATTTGAAAAATAAGTTGGTCCTTGGAGTTGAGCATTCTTTTTTTTTTCTTTTGTACCTGCAGATTATTTGTTAGTTTTAGCTTAAGAAAATAGATAAGGAAGTGAACATTGAATGTTTTCTTGTTTCAACTTCACTGTGAGTTATACCTTATTCTCTCTGAAGTATTCAGTATGGTTGTATAAAAGTAATCATTCATTTCATATTTTCTCAGGGATTTCTGTGTCCAACTTGTTATGCAGCTTTTCCAAATGATGTTCAACTGCAAAATCATTATGAAAGCAATCATTCTGAAGAGCTAGAAGGAACAGATGCAGAGGGAAGAGTATTAACATGTTCTACGTGTCGCATGAAATTTCGCAGTGAATTAGAATTGACATCTCATTTCTCTCGTCATCATGTTTCTGATAAAGATCAGGTACAGAATGAAAACAAATCTAGACCAGGCCCGTAGCCAGAAATTTTGCTCGGGGAGAGGGGAGGACCAAAGTGATACAACAATAAATTTGGCCATCTTTTTCCCTTTTTTTTTGGTCATTTTCTCACATTTCAGGGGGAACAGACCCCCCCCCCTCGCTACGGACTTGATCTAGGCAGTAATTTCAATAATATTGAAATTAGGTGATTGATAAAAATGTTTGAAAAATGCAACTACATGTTATATATATGCATTTTTTAAAAATATATTTCCACCTTTCAAATTTTTAATTTAAAGCAGACATTTATCATGAAAGAATTTCTTACAAAAAAATGTATAAAGTATATATAAACCATTGTTATGCTCTAAAGAACAGTCTAATAATTTTATTTCAATATACAGCATGCCCATAAAGTCCTTACCCAGGCCTTTTTCTTCTCAATCATTGGTTATAGAAAAATACTTTCAATTAGAAAAAAGTATTCAAATAATGTGCCCATTTCAGATGTATGGCTTTTCTTTTACAGGGGCTGTATATGCACTGAGATACTTGTGGAAGATATAAAAACTAAATTTGCAACTTTCAATTAGAAAGTTATTACCCTGCCCAAAAAAAAAATCCTGCTTCCAAGTGCAATATTAGCTGAGATATTTGAGTTCAAAACTGCTGAAAATTAAAGGAAGAATAGCATATATATAAAGAAACAGGCTTGTTTTATGCTTCATATGCTATACTTTCCCTCATTTTCAGCAATTTTTCAACTTAAATATCTTGGCTGATACATTGCACTTGGAAACATGAATTTTTTTTGTAAGGCTCAAGAGAGACAGGGAAACAACTTTCTAATTAGAAGTTGGAAGATAGGAGACCATAGAAAAGAAATCAAATTTTATATCTAAATACTCATTAAAATAAATGACATATTTAAAACGAACATTGAATGCTTTTCTAATTAAAAGTATGTTTCTATAACCAATGGTTGAGAAGAGAAAGGCCTGTGTAAAGTCTTTCTGGGCACACTGTGCATATACAGGGTGAATGTGGCCTAATCTGCCAAACAAAAGGGAGCGATTGACAAGCCTAAGTGGAACATAAAACTTCTTACCAACCCCTGTTCTATCTCAAATTATTTTCGAGTTATAGTGGGAGAATGTATTATGGAAGAAAAATGTGTCAAATCTGAAAAAACCCAAATTTGTAAATTTTGTGATAGACTTGAGGAAAATAAGCACATATTTGGACAGACTGGAAAAAATCATATAAGGTGACACTATTTTCATCAAAATATCTGGATTTAATGGCAAGCTTCAAGCGCTGAAAGATTGGCATATTAAATTGTCGCCAAAATCTGTAATCACTGATTCCATAAACACCCTTCTAGCTACAATTGTCAAACCTACCAAAAACTTGCCCATTCCACTAGCTTTTATAGATCCTGCAATAAACCACATCATTATCCTAGTTCGGGAGAAATGTAGCCTTTTCTTCGCAATACATCACTGAAATCTGCATTCGTTGAAGTAGATGTTCAATGAAAATTCAGAATTGACAGTTGCTTATTTTGCAGATGATTTGGTTTTGAAAAAAAAAAAATCCATGCAGTGACATTACCTCTATTAGGATATATGGATTTAATGGTGAGCTACAAGCCCCGAGAGATTAGTGAAGTGCAAAATCAAATTATTGCCAAAATCTAATGAAATGTCTACTTTGACAGATGTGACTAGAGCACCAATATGGGTAATTGCAGACTTTTTCAAAAGCTGTTGCAAAGGAAATTTTTTTTATAAATTTGACATTGTGGCCAGAACTGGCAAAAATTTGATTTTGAACTTTGCCAATCTTTCAGTGCTTGTAGCTCACTATTAAATTTTGATATTTTGATGGAAATGGGAAATTACCTGATAGGATTTTTTCTGTTCTTTTCAAATGTGTGCTTGCTTTGGATATAGGTCTTTCAGAAATTTCACAAATTCATGTTTTTTCAGATGTGGTATATAGTTTTAAATTTCAAAATTAACTTTCTATATGGACATCCTGTCTTCAAAAACCTAATTAGAAAGTTGTTGCCCTGTCTCTCATGAGGCCAACAAAAAAGTTCCACATTTCTAAGTGCTATACTCACTAAAATATTTGAATTCAAAAATCTGAAAAGTTGGAAAAGAACAGCACAAATTTGTTAATTGATGCTGTTATTTCCAAATTTTGGACAGACAATGCTTCTTTACCTCATTTATGTTGTTTTTCCTCCAACTTCTCTCTGATGTTTGAATTCAGATATTTCAGTTAATTAGAATGCACCAAAATTTAAAAATGCACTTAGAAACGTGGAATTTTTTTTGTTTGAAGAGACTGGGCAACAACTTTCTAATGAAGTTTTTGGGGATAGGGTGACCGTAAAAGAAGTTAATTTTTATATTTTAATAGCTATATAACTCCCAGCATGAAAGATGTATCTGAGTTCTACACGTTATTTAGATACTTTTTATAATTGGATGTATGCTTCTAAGATCAACGGTTCACCAGTAAAATGGGACAAGGGGAATTATGTAATTACCTGTATTCAGTAGAGTCTCACTTATCCGACATAAACAGGTTGGCAGAACGTCGGATAAACAAAAATGTCAGATAATAGGGAATTGTTAAGAAAAAACCTATTAAACATCAAACTGTTATAATTACAGAATGTTCTGTAGTTAAATGCAGTACTTAAAAAATCAGTCCTGTGATGATTTAAAGAAATTTTTGCAGCATCGTTATGTTGATTCCTGTAGCTTCTACTCAATGTATTTAATTGCAGTATCTGAAGCCTTAACTCGGTCGTTATTTGAAATTCAATGAGGCTCAACAGTTGGTGCTTCATCCTTTTTCTTTTTTTTTTTCGGTGGGACTTCGGATAATACAGAATGTCAGATAAGTGAAGGTCAAATAAACGAGACTCTACTGTGTATATATATACAGGTTTCGAAAAGGTTGAAGACTAGTTAGTGTCTCTTTCAGTGTCACTTCTACAAATTTTCAATTAGAAAATTCTTTAGAAAATGAAGGTAAACACTGAGATTCAAATCTTTAAATGTCTTCCTTAAAAATTAAACCAAGTGCATTTATTAGCAGACTTGAAAGAAAAACTGATTCACAGAAAGCTGTGAGAAGTGTTTTGGATATTCAGATTAACTAATATAAATTCTCAATCTAAATCAAATCTAGAAACTTGAGGAGTCATTTCACTCTTCCTATTAATCGAAGAGAATTTCAATACAAATCTGGTCAAAAAATAAGTGTTGAGATACAGAATGACTTCATTAAAATAATGCCATGATAAAAGCATTCTGTAATTTGTGCTAAAAGCAGTCCAACAAAGCATTCAAGTGTGTGTATTTTTTATTATTCTGATAGTGTGCTAGAAAAGCCAGTTTAGATTGAAATAGTTTTTTACTTATTTATATATATATATTTTCTCTCTGCTCTTTCTGCCAGAAGCATTTTTCTCATATAGGGAAGACTGAATTATACTCTTTAGAACCTGATCACTGAAATCTAAATATAACAAACTACACTGTTAATGATTTTATTTCTGCTACTCATGTGAAATCATTTACAAATGACAAAACTGTGTGCAGTTAATTCATTCAGCATAAGAATGAAATCTCTAGGAATAACTTGAGAATTTGGAAAGCATTGATACATTTTTACAATACTTTGTGACTACACAAGGCTCAAGTACTGTTCATTCTAGTCCTCATTACTGCACAATCACCTGTCAAGCTAGAAAACAATATTCTGGTGTTTTCAGGATCACAATTTTGCAAATCCTATTAAACATCAAATGTTATACACATTATATTACACCAATTGATATCAAGGGCCCCATGTCTATACCAAACAGAACATGAAAGACACAAAATTAATATTTTGTATTGCTAAAATTGCTGGATGTCCTTGATAGAGTTCATAAAGTGTAATATGCAGCATATGTTCTTCAGACACTGCCATGTGTTCTTTTCTCAGGGTGAAATTGAAATTTTGAGGATGCAAGTACAAGCTCTGTTAGAAGGAAAAGCCTTGTGTAAGTTTTTCCAATTTTTTAATTAAAAGTTTAAGATAATTTAAGTTTAAAAAATTTCTGAAATTTTTGTTGGAAACACTAATTGCTCCCATCTCAAATAGACTTGAGTAGGTGGCTGATACAGTTATTGACAACTTGCAATTTTTAAGGGGGAAATATTTATTACATACAATTTCATAATTCTGTGGCTATAATTTCTGTTGAAGAATCTACAGTTAAACGAATAATATTTTGTTTGAATAAAACCATAAAGCAGTTGGATATGACAGAATTTCCCCCAAAATGCTTAAAATGGTTTATAAATATCATACTCGTTTTATTACATATATTATCAATAGTTCTCTCACAGAAGGTGTTTTTATAGAGAAACTTAAAATGCTCTTGTTATCCCTGTTTATACAAATGGAAACAAAAATGAATTAAATAATTATTGCCCGATTTTAATTCTTCCAATAATGTCTAAAGTTGTGGAAAGTGTGATTAAAACGAAAATAATAGATTTCTTAAATACAAATTCGTACTTTTCAGCTCCTCAGTACGGCTTTTTACGAAATAGAAATACAGAAATTACTATTTTAAAACTAATGGAAAACATCCATAAAAATATAAACGAAGGTAATAAAACACTGACTATATTCTTAGATTTAAAGAAAGCTTTTGATAGTGTCGATCGCAAAATTCTTCTGAATAAAATTTACTGTGCCGGTTTCAGAGGTACTGTGTATAATTGGTTAAAAAGTTATCTTGTAAACAGAATGAAAGCTGTGAAAATTGGGAATATGGTTAGTGGTTTTAAATATATAAATAAAGGTATTCCTCAAGGATCAGTTCTTGGCCCCATATTGTTTTTAATTTTTGTTAATAATTTAAAGTATTTTCAACTAAATTGACATTTAATCAGCTACGCAGATGGCACAGCCATAACCATAACAGCAGAAAATTATGATGTTTTGAAAAACCATGCAGAAGCAAATCTGTATAAAATAAATATCTGGCCAAATAGTAATAAAGTGGCCTTGAATCTTAAAACTAAATATATCAACTTTCAACTGTATAATGACGACAAAGAACAACTGCCATTGCAGTGTCACAATTCAGTTTGCTCTTTTCATCATTGTGTATGCCCCACGATCTCTGAGATTGATGAAATGAAATACCTTGGAATTATGTTAAATATAAATCTTAAATGGAAATCACACGTTATTGAATCAGTAATAAACTAAAATATATCACACAATATTAGATTTTGCCATCTGAAAAACATAATTTCAAGTGAATTTCTCTGTATGTTTTATTTTGCATGGGTTTTTTCTACTTTAGAATATGGTATGCAAACGAATAATTTAAAGAAAACCGTCAATATTCTTATTCTTCAAATATTGATTATAATGTTGACATTATAGATTTGATATACATAAACTTCATTTATATCGAACCTTACTGTTTCTACAAAAAAAAAACCCTACGTGGTTCATTTTGCGACACACTTTCATAAAAACAAGACAATATGGAATTCAATATGAGATCATAAAACCTAAAAAGACACTCATTCAGAAACAATTTTTATATTTAGCACCAAGATCTTATAACACATTAAGTAATGATATAAAATTCGAAAGAAACATAAACCGCTTTAAAAACTGCTTGTAGATTATATTAACTCCTTATAATGCAATTCTAAAATATTTTTAAACCTAAACTCAAAATTCTAAAGAAGCATCAATATATGCCAAGTGTTTAAACAAGTTTGTTTTGTCTCTCTTACGCTTCTATGTACTAAAAAAAGTAAGAAGCGCCATTGGATAAAAATACTAATTACTAATAAACAAAGTACTGTACCTATTGTTTGATCAACTTGTATCATTTATGTGTATTTATAATGCTGAGTATAGTGTTTCAATAGCATGTGTTTGCCAACATTGAAATTATTTGTAGTTCGACCCTGGACAGATCACATATAGATTTCTTGGGTCTAATATGGATAGATGCATTGGTTTTCTCCCCCTCCCATTGTGTTTGTTTTTCCCTTATTCATGTTTTATTTCCCCCTCCTCTGTTTTTTATGTTTTATGTCAATAAATTCTAAAAATTAAACTTTTCTCTCTCTCTCTCGCTCATATGAATAAGTATATCTCTGACTTATCAGTTCAGTTTCAGGGTTTAAATAAACTCACACTCCCACCCATTGTGTCTCAATTTTTTATATATCAGTATAAATGCTGAAGTACAGTAGGTACTGTAGTAGTACCTGTTTATATTGAGCCCATATTTATCGAGAGTCTGGATATAATGAGAAAATTAATGTATTCATTTTGGCACAATATTAGTTGTTTAAAAATGCATAAAGTTGAATCGAGACCAAATTTTGGCAAACTATAAATGAGAGTCGCATGAACATATGTCGGAGAGTGTGACCTGATAGTAGGATAGAAAGCATTTTTGAACAGGCAGACAATCATTGTAATAATGCTTGCCAATTGTCAAATCATCAGGATTACTCATTTGTTTCTCTTTATTTGAGAAGTGGATGCTCTCAATTTTTCCCGTAAAGTTGTTTTTTTTGCGTCGAATGTAGAAAGTTCACAGAAATAGCTACCTTACAAGATATACGGAAGACTGGATGTTGTGAAGATATTTATTATTTGAGATGTTAACATCTCAAATAATAAATATCTTCACAACATCCAGTCTTCCGTATATCTTGTATTAACAAGTGGAGAGCGACATTCATGTCATATATAATAGCTACCTTGTTTGTTCTTGTTAATAGATTTAAAAAGAAAATGATGTAAGTGGTTTTCAGTTGTGTAGACTTTATGGTATGACTATTTTCAATAGTCCAGTGCTTCATTTTTTATGTATATATATATTAGACAACATATGTACATTCAAATGCAATATAGCCCAAATCAGGGTTTAAGCTACGGTCGCATTTTCCGCAAAATGCGAAAGAAAATCGCAGAATGCGAAAAAAGTAGTAGCCACTTTTGCAAAAATACGTACACGAGGTACACAACGAGTAGACATCCAACCATCAATCATTACATTAGGGGTCATTCAAGTATTACGTCAGCATCGGGGGGGGGGTTCGGATTTGGTGACTTTTGATGACAAGGGGGGAGGGGTTTCAAGGTTGCTGACGTCATCAACCACCCTTTTTGAAGGTATGAAATATTCTAAGCTGCTGACGAAATTTTGCTGTCAAGGGGTGGAGGGGTCAAAAATGGCTAAAAATCTGCTGACATAATACTTGAATGCCCCTTAGCATTGTAGCATTTTGCTAAAGCTTTTCCCCTCATTTTCGCTTTTTTGCGAAAGGAATTTTTTATCCAGCTTAAACCCTGGCCCAAATGCTGAGAGAGAAAATTCAGCAGAAATGAAATTTCAAAATGAAAAATAATTGTGAAGAAATTTTTTCACATGATGAGTTGAATATTCACAGCCATCTCTGGGTTCTTCAACGGAGAACACCACAGAGACTAGCCAAAGGCAAAACGTTTCTGATAGTACGTAGGCTAAGCCTGAAAAAAAATATTAGATCCCTCTATATTTTGCCATACAGTACATCAGGAGTTTAACAGATAGAAAAATCAATCTTTCCACACAAAAATATATAATCATAAATACAAAAGCTAATAAAACAATCAACATCTACAACAAATAAACTACAGTGGAACTTTGTTTAACAATCTTAATTCTTTCCGCCAACATGCTCGTTATCCAAATAACTCGAACTATTCCAAAGGAAATAATAGAAACTCTGATAATTCATTCCACAATTATTCATTCACATAAAAATGACTAATGAAAATGGCATTCAATCAAAAATTAAACTCAGTAATAATAAAATATACATAATATAACGCCATAAATAATAAAAATGCTATAAATAAACATGCAATACAATAATGTTTACAAACATTATTGACTATTAACTTACTCTAAATGACGAGAGAGAGGAGGACTATCGTTTAGGGCGATTTACGGACTCAATGTTTACAAACAAATTTAAAAAAGAACCTTATCCAATGGCACTTGCTCTCTTTGCACTTGCCTCTCTTTTAGGATTTCTGCGAAATGGGAAATTGCAGTGTTTTTGTTGGACAGATTCATTGCTCGCACACTGCTACAAATTTATTTGTGTGGTTTTGCACAGATTTCCATATTCTACACATCTCTCTAATCTCATTTTATGTGAGGGACTCCTCCTTACTTCTCTCTTCCTCAGATGAGAGATACCGTTTATAAACTCTTGCTGGTGCATGCAAAAGAGATACATCACTTCATCTACTGTCAACTCCTAGACATTTTTCACCACTAGATCTTGAATGCCATCCTCATGCACCCCCACTCCGTGGTCTTCCCTAATCTCTTCGACAAGTACTTTGTCACGTTCAATAATTCAAATCAGCCCACATTTTTCTGCAAGAGGACGTTGAAAAAAACTTCAAGCGCACGTATACATGGCTACAATGCTAAATATTCACACTTGCAAGTGTGTTGATTTTCAGAGTGAGGCACGCTTCCCAGAGACTTTAGGGGAGAATATTATCTGCAATTCCATTTGTGACAACGTGGAAATGAATGAACAAAGCTCAACATTTTTTCTCGTAATGCAAATCATCACTCGTTAACCGAGTCAAAATTTGTTCAAAACTTTCTCTCATTATGTGAATTGCTCATTAACCAAACCGCTCGTTAACCGAAGTTCCACTGGATATAGATGAGATGCAGAAAAAATAAGTAAAACTACTTGTATAAAAAAAGCTTTACCAATGGATGTATGGAGAGAGAACTCTTCTGGTTGAGCTACGAGTAGCCGATCAACAGCACTTAAGTGTTGCCCCTGGCGTAAAGGTTGGAAAATGAAGCAGGAAAAGCTGTGTTGCCTACTGTAGTTTTCTGTTTGTTAAACTTCTGACATATTACATGGCAAAATGGAGGGGGATCCAGTACTTTTGTTGAGGCTTAGCCTAAGTACTATCAAAAACGTTTTGCCTTTGGCCAGTCACTGTGGTGTTCCCTCCTGATGAAAAACCCAGAGATGGTATTGTATTTTACATTTTGAAATTTCATTTCTGTTGAATTTTCTCTCAGCGTTTGGGCTACATTGTATTTTCAATTTATATATTTTGTCCTTTATTACATCACACTATATATTTCAGCTGCCTTTGGCACTGATATTGGTATTTTACCATGAATATTAATCAATTTTAATTTATTCTGCTCTGATATATATATATATATATATATACACACACACATATACTAGTGCAAAATGAAATGGAAAGCTTAAGAAGTCAGTTGGTAGAAGAAGCCAAAACATCTTCCAAAGCAGAAGTAGAGAAAGAGGTTTTGGAATCAAAAACTGCTGCTTTGGTAAGAATTATTATTAAATTTTTTATTTGCATCTGTGATTCTTTTGAAGCTCATAATTTAAGCATTTTATAAGCTATCATAATTGAACAACTGTACAATTTTTGCTATTAAACCATTTTATTCTGTGAAAATTTGTAATATATTTACTGAACATTTACTTTTTTGTTTTATGCTGAAGCACCTATTAGTTAACAAATGAATTATTTTAATAATAATTGAATAATAGATTATTCAATAGAGAGAAAGAGAGAGAGATCCGATTTTATTATTTCAAAGTGAGTAAACCACACAAGCAAGTTTGAGCATTTTCTTTTTTGAAAGATGGTAGCACCTCTTGCGGTATCACTAGGGTTCTATAGCACGTCCTGATTTTACCTGATTTTATATAAAGTCATCAAATTTCTAAACTCTTCAATGAGGTCACACCACCTTTTGTAATGTGTCTTACCTTTATTTACAAAAGATACCATCATCAGATCCCCACATCCTATTCACATTATTGACATATTCACCTCTTATATTTTGTAATTATCAATCAACATGTATTTTTTCAACCAAATTGATCTTTTTCTAAGTATACATAGATTCATGATACATCACAAAAATTCAGATGTAATCATTTAAATTTTTTAAGAATTACTATATTTTACACTATCAAAATATGGTATACTGATTGATACATTATAATAACATATTATATTGATACATTATAATAACATATTATATTGATACATTATAATAACATATTATATTGATACATTATAATACTTATTATATTGATACATTATAATACAAAAACCTGTGTCAGAGTGATTTCAGAATTGAAACATAGCACAATGTTAATTTTGAAAACCTGAAAATCATTACATAAGAGTGAAATCTCATAAAAAATGTATGATGTCATTATAAATGAGGGGTAACTGGCAACTAATGCTGTCTTAATGCATGGGACCACCAGGGTATGGCCCAGGGACCTCAAGTGCAGAGGGGCCTCATGAAAATGAGATGTGGTTCAAATTTTTGAGAATATCATGTTGGTTGGTAGGTGGGTGGCTCAGAAAAATCACTTTGCACAGGGGCCCTATGATGTTCTTAAGATAGCCCTACTGGCAACCCTACTTAAACTCAGAATTGGTTTGGTTTAAAAGATATATGTGGTTCAAATTGCACAGTATTACTGATAAATATTTCATGTCAATAATGCAATCAGAATGTGAAGATCTGATGAGTAGAGGCAGGAAAAATATAAAACATAGCAGTTCTGTTTTGATTTTGGAGAACTATTGTTCCACCTTTTCAATGTAGTGGTGCTATGTGTAAACAGAGGTAAGTAATATTTCTGAGGGGGCACAAATTTGCAACTTTATTTCAGAGTTTGCGAATTTGGTTTACTTTCTGTTTTTTAAATTTAAGAGCGAATTTCATCAGTGTCTAAACTTCTGCTGCCCACTCTATACAGAATGAATACTATGGACTGTTTAATAATTGCACACAAGATTCCTCTTGAAAACTAATATGGAAGAGTTTTTCTCTTTTAGGATCAGACAAATATTAAGGGAGTTGTAATGTTGTGAAATTTTATGATGTGTTAGTTTTCTAAAGATCAAAGTTACATGCCAAACACCCAAAGAATTTTTTCCCCATGAAGCAGGTTGTCATTAATTGAAAATGAACTGAAATATTCACCCCGTTAGAAGCCAAGTTCAGTTATTTTCTTTCATGATTGGAATTTTTCACCTTCGTGTAGAGTGATGTTAATCTCTTGTTATTATGTGTCACATTCGCCCCATTATACTAGCAAATTTATCACCAGATTTGTAAAAATTTATTGAGAAAATTGTTTTCTCAAAATCAACACTTTTTTGTCAAAATCTGGTAATTTTTTTTCCCCTTTATTATTAAAGGAATTTTTTTTTTTGTTGAGGGAAAGCACTAGAAAAAAAACTGGTTTGCACAGCTTTAATCTGAAAACACAGTGGGGCGGAGAGCAAAGCAACGGGGGTAGAAAATATCCAAGCAGCAAAATCAAACACATGGATTCCAATGCACCTAATATAGGGCAGGAACTCTGCGACAAACTACAATAGCGAAGGAATCAAGATATTTGGTTTTCGCTGCTCTGCTCGCTTGTGTGTGGTTTCAAGATGGTCATCGAAGGGCTTGTTTTCGCTGTTAAAAAGCAGTAGTGAGGTAAAAAATGTCACCAGAATTGTTGATGTTAAGTTCTAAAGATACTTCAAAATGGGGTGGTCGATCAAGGGGAAACAGCAAGTACCGAATAATTTTCATAAATTTCCCGTCAAACTTTTTTCGTGAGCATGTGCTTAACCAAACCTAAAATTTATATTTTGAGTTTTAAGCTAATTTATCATGCACTGTGTGTGAGAAAATGTATTTGAGTAGTCTGAATTTAAAAAAAAAATCATGTATGTTTGTTTCTGTGGAAATATTAGCAAGTTTTATTTGTTTGTTTATTTTCTGCATACCGTCAATATTTCCATTTTTGTGTGTCAATAATTATGTTTCTTGTGAAAAAAATGAAACAACAAATATTCATACAAATGAAGCTATTCGAACACTGGGGGAGATTTTCTACTTCTACCCTCCCACCTATGCTAATAATACAAATTTAAAAGGCAGGGGCTTTGATAAACTTGATATTTTTCTCAATTTTTTCTCATAAATTTAGTAGAAAATATTATTGATTTTTCGGCAAGTGATCATGCTCAAGTGCCATGGGAAAAGATGTAGGGACGAAAGCGACCAAAATATGAGTCGGTTATTTCTGTATTTAAAAATAGCGATATTCACACAACACTATTATTTCTAAACTGTTATCTGAGCAATGATTTTTATAATTATGAAATTTTTGCAAATTTTAAAGATGTGGAGCATTCTTTAATTAAAAAAACCAAGCTGATTGCGAGTTTCTATTTGATACTCTCTGCTATATCAAACACTCCCACTGTGTGTGCTTGTTCCTTGCTTGCAGCTATATTTTCTTCCTTCTCATTTGTCACTTTGCTTGCCCCCCCCCCCACTATGTTCTTAGCCTTAGCTTTCTTGATTATGCTCAAAGTTGTGGCATTGCTATCAGCTTCAAAACGTCAAGTTATACATTCTATGCCTGTTTGGTGAATTTGGCAGGATTCGAAAGTGACATCATCAATTTTTAATGCATTATAACTCCATAATTATTGATCAAATCAAAAAACTGAAAACACTTTTCCACATTAGTTTTTCACAAGGAATCACATGTTTCATATGTGACTATGGGACAGTTGATGATACCCACCCTGTACATGCAGGTATCCCTTGCTTTGCACTACCTCACTTTACAGGTTTTTGCTACAATGCAATTTAAAATTATGTAAAAAAATTGCATCATATAGTAATTTCACAACTCCTGTTGGAAAATATAAATATTGCACACATGATGGTTGCCAACTACTAGAATTTGCCATTTTAGAGAGAATATTTTACCCAAACTAAATTAGTAATTTGTTTTACTCGTTTACCCAAATAGTTTTGGTCTTGAAAGCAAGCTTGTAAACCCCAAGATATGATGCAGCAAACTTTTTTTTGGATTTGAGGATGTTGAGGAACTGTGCCCAAATCCTCATCAAAACTCACTAAAAATATTCAGGATTTGGAAAACAGTGCAATTTTAATTAAAATCTGGGACCTCAGGATAATAGAATAGATTAATCCTAATGAGACTAGGAGGGACAAACAATTATGAGAGAAATTTTCAAATATTTCATTCACCAATTTTCCTCACTAGTGCAAAGTGTCATTCTTTTATCATCCTATCCTTACCAAATCCTTATCTCATCCAAGTTGAACTCAACTTGGTTTATGTGATTATTTCACAGAACTAATTAATTGTATGAAGCGAGAGACACCTGTGTGTGTTTATATACAGGGTGATTCAGAACTCAACGTGCAAACTTTTAGGGGAGGTAGAAAACAAAAACAAAACATATCACATAGAAATGTATGACCAGAAATCCCAACATGGTCAGTTGGAGGATAAATGAAGATACAGAAATGACAAGTCAATGGCTGAAAAACTCTTTATTTAGCAATAATTTACATGAGGACAGTATGACTGCACGTTAAGTTTCACAACAACTGCTCAAAGTTCTTGCCTTCCACAGTTATGCAAAAAAAAAAATTGTGATACATTCCTATGTGATTCTGTTTTGTTTTTGTTTTCTACCTCCCCTAAAAGTTTGTACATTGGGTTTTGAATCATCCTGTATACATATATATATATATATATGTGTGTGTGTGTGTGTGTGTGTGTGTGTGTTACAGTTGGTGGCTGAAATATACAGTATAACATCTACATAAATTGACCAGCAACAGGTTAGCTAAGCTAAGTTGCTGGCCATATTGCCCAAATTTCAGGTACTGGCTGCTTTGCAAGGTGACTAACCAGCTGCTGGCCCCTTTGCAAAGATGCTAGACTTCAGACCTTGACCGTAATGTATATACAACATTCGAAAAAAAAGGAAAAAAACTTGCATTCTTGTAAAGAAACTGTATTTGGTATTGTTCATTGTAAAAATCAGTTACGGACTGCTTTGATGACTTGAACTGGAAGTAGTTTTTTTTCCGTATACTTTACTGCTCGATTGTTGAAATTTGCAATGCATATGTTGAACATGTATGACAAATGGAGAACATAGGATATGCCATCCATTATTCCTATTAGATTACAGCAATTTCCACGACTGGTTATAAACATCAGCCTTTGCAATCCCTTTCTTGAATTTTGAAATGTTTTTTGATTGCATCAAAATTTCTAATCGTCTATCAATTCTTATTTGTTTAAAAATATGAACCAAACCATTTAGTTATTCATAAAAAATGCATAGAAATATAGGGGAAACTCTCATGGCCTAGTATGATTGACATGACAGCACAGGGACTGAGAAACACTGATATATAATGATATGTTAATATTTGATATATAATAACATATATTTAATATGATGAATATTTGCTTACATGTTTCAAAGGCATGTGAAATTGCAAATATGAAAATTTTCTGCGAGGGAAAAAGTAAAGAAAATGATACCTTGGCAACTCTCTTGAAGAATACTGAGGTGAGTATTTTATAGTCAGAATTCTTGCATGCATATATTCACTCTCATGCAAACTGATATTCATTTTTCATTTCATCTGTAATTTTTTTGTGAACTTGTCTCAGGACAAAGTAAAAGATCTGGAGACAGAAATTCGACAAAGGTGAGTAATAATGATATTATTTATCTTAAACCTTTCTTTATCAATCTATGTCAAGCATAATTGTTTCATGTATGCCAACATTTTTTTATAACTGCAGTGTGGAAGAAACCAACAGTGCTTAAACATGATATAAGAATGACAAAAATTGAAGAAAAATATTGTACATACAGATTGAGGAACTCTTAGGAAGTTGTTATTTGTGATTAAATCTAACCTTTACCAACCAAATGCTTGAAGCTGAAATTCACTTTAATCTCATGTCTCCTATTTTCTTGTCAAAAAGTTAATCATTCTATAGAAAATGTGCAAAAAATTCTTGAATAATCTTTTTCAAAATTTTTAGTATTCTTACCTTCGCACAAGATAATGAAATTTCACAATAGCCCATTTTGACCCCAATATATTTGCACTGTTTTTAGCTTAAAAATGATTAACAATCTAATAAAAAACTAGTTTAAGACAATAAAAATTTATTTTCTTTAGTCTACTAAAGTTCATATTGACGCAACCCAATCGAGTTCATAAGTGTCCCCATTCATTTGTGATTTGGTCAGCTCATTTTTGTGTCTGATATATGCAGATAAAGGAGATAGTCTCCCAGAATGTCACTGTTCAGATTGATGCTAAGAGTCTTGCTCTGAAAGACCAACTGCTCTGAAAACATAGGCTAACTTTATTTTCAATACATTTTCAGAATTTCAGAAAGAGAAGTGTAGGTACATTTGAAAAAGATTCCGAGGTGGACATGAGTTAATCAGGCTCTAGTGACAGTAATTCTGATGATAATTGGTGCAAAAATTTAGTTCATGATATGGCTATTTTATGTTAGTGCATGTGTTCATTTTATGCATTCATATCATTGAAAATGTTTGTTAGCTGAATCCGTATTCCTTAGAAGAAAAATTCATAAACCAAGGTATCGTTGTACTTATAGAATGAATTTTTCTTTCAGCACTTGTTACAATTTCACACCTAATTAAGAAAATGTCAACCATTATTTACTCTTAAGTATTAATGCATCATAAAATTTATTACTTATTTTTCCACTCTAGATGTTCTTTGCCCCTTTCAATAGCTCAATACATTTCTTGTCTAAGTACATCCTTCAGTTAGTGAACTTGTGTAATTCATGCTCACTTCCACATTATTGCAGTAGGATGCTATTTTCAGTTTCATGTTTTACTTATTCTAGAAATTCACCCTGACATAACCTCTTGCACAAAAAGAGATAGGTATACACCACACAAAATACAATCAGTAAAAACTTTTAATTTATGCAAAAAATTCCAATTAATGTAATTTTTTAAAATTATTTTTTTGTGCTCAGATTTACACAGATATTCGGCCGAATACTTGAACATTATTTGGCTGAACCAAATATTTGGCAAAAGGGCCAAATATGCGGAATATTTGTCCCATCTCTATACAGAAAATTAAGAACAAAGCAAGAATACATAGAAAATTATTTTGATGTTTGGTGTAAAAATATAAAAAATTATTAATCTTGTTGTGAGGTCAAATTGACCTCAACTGGAGCTTAGAGGTTTGAAGCATATAAAAGAAAAAGACAGAAAGCTATATAATTTGTCCAGGGAATAGTTAAAATTGTTCTTCATGTATATATATATATATGCATATATATAAAGTGCACTTATATAAGGTGACCATACGTCGTGTATTTACCGGGAGAGTCTTTTCTGTTTTTCTGGCTGTCCCAACTTTTTTGTAAAAATGTCCCAGTTTTTCACGTATTTTCAACAAAGCCAACTTGACTTTTATTCTTCAAATTAATGATTAAATTATCTTCCCAATTTGGGAATTAAATTATGATAATTACAACTACAAATAAGAATATTTATTTCACATATTTGTCATGGTTTTTTTTTAATTCACTGCAATTTGAAGTGATGCTTCATTTTCCTTGATTGGCAACTTTTCTGTGATTTTAGCATGAGTTGACGACTTTGCTCACTTTTGGCATCATTTTTGGTGATTATTGGCAATGTCCCGCATTTTGAAGTCCAATTTCACGTATTTTTCTCAATTAAATATGGTTACCCTGCATATATACACACTAAGAGCCATTACATTAACTGCTTATAACAGGCAAGCTATGTAAACTTGTGTCAATATAGTCTCACTCGCCCTGACCCATTTTCCTTGGTTTTGCTTTGCCAGTTCACTTGCTCTCATACCTTTTCCATCTTTTTTCTCCCCCTCCCCAAGCACAACTTACTTTTGACTGCAGCCTTGGCTCAGGGCCGTCTTAACACATGGGCCCGTCCGGGCCACAAGAGAAGAGGGGCCTCAGAAAAACGAGAAGTAGTTGAATTTTTCAAGAATTTTCCAGGTAGGGCCTCAGAAAAATCACTTGGCCCGGGGGGGGGGGCCCACCTAAGTTTTTCCAGTGTGCATTGCTTAGCTCATGATGAAATGTTTTGTGACAGCTGTACACATCATGGGAAATCCCAGCAAACCACTCAAGGGCAATGCATGAAATGCACATGTAGATGCACCTAAGTATAGCTTGATGGACCTTTTGGGGAAAGGGGGCCTGTTTGGCTCATCCGATCAGTGGCATGCAATGTAGTAGAATGCATAGCATTTTATGGTGACCACCCCATGCCTTATTTTCTGTTCATCTTGTATATTCAGACGCACTATGCATATATGATATTAAAATAAAGATCATATGCTCACAACATACACTCATGTCCATAAATTAAGGATAATTCAGAATCACACGGAAATCGAAATCTAAAGTAAAAATTTCACCTGTAGAATTATCACACACATCTGCAAGAATGATATACAAATTTCGGAAGCCACCAGATGATGCCGATAGTATGTCACAATGACGAGAGTGTAAGAGGGGGGTATATAAGGAATGGTGCAAAGAAGTAAAATTGTTCACAAGAGTTCTGTAAGGCGCTCAGTGCCATAAGCGAATAGTTAGGACACAGAGGACGCATGTGGATGATTTTTTACGTGGTAGAATTATCGGCCGCCTGGAATGTGGGAGTACTCAGATGGGAGTATCCAAGAAACTTGGAATTGCCCAAAGTGTCATCTCTAGGCTTTGGCAACGATTCCAAGATAACGGAAATGTCAGTAGATGTTACAGTACAGGTCGCCCCGAAGTTACAACGCCGAATGAAGACCAGTATTTGGCAGTAACTGCCAAAAGAAGCAGACGGAGCACAGCATCCGACCTGTCTCGTCAGCTATCTGCAGCCACGGGTACCACAGTTTCAAGGCAAACTGTGTACAGACGTTTGGGAGATATTGGTCTATATGCTCGCAGGCCTGTCAGATGTGTTCCGCTCACAGCAACTCACTGTCGGCAGCGATTAGCCTGGAGTAGAGAACATGCAATGTGGACATCGTCACAGTGGGCTTGTGTGATGTTTTCCGACGAGTCCAGGTTTAGCTTGCAGTCTGATTCACGTCGGACTTTCATATGGAGAAAGTCAGGTACCCGTTACCACCAAGACAACATCATTGAACGACACCGTTACGGTGGTGCAGCATTGCTCGTTTGGGGTGGAATTATACTGGGTTCCAGAACAGATCTGCATGTTCAAACCGGAACCATGAAAGCCCAAATTTATCTGGACATCATTCTGGAACAACATGTACGTTTGTTTAGGGGTGCCATGGGCGCAGAATTTGTGTTTATGGATGACAATGGCCGTCCTCACCGAGCAAACATCGTAAACGAATGCCTTGAATCTGAGGATATAACCCGTATGGAATGGCCAGCATTCTCACCTGACTTGAATCCGATAGAGCATGTGTGGGACATGCTTGGCTGACGAGTTGCAGCCAGTCAACCACCTCCTACATGTGTACCGGAACTTCGGAGAGCATTGCTTGCTGAGTGGAGTGATCTTCCCCAAGATCAGATCGATAATTTGATACTCAGCATGCCTAGGCGTTGTACGGACTGTATTTCATTGCATGAGAGACATACAATGTATTAACCATCATACCAACCATGTAATAGTAAGTTTTTGTAAAGGAGATATTTTTTACAATTGCTCCAGGGAGCAAAAATTATAGTTTTTATGAATGGTATCATGCATACACCATCGTTTTTGTTCTTTATCTTTTGTTTAATAAATGGGCTTTATGAATAAGTAACGTTTGTTTTGTTTCTGAACCTTTATTTGCCGGAGCTGGCATAATCCTTAATTTATGGACATGAGTGTAGATGTTGTATCTGTATTTCAAATTTCATCATATTCCTTACACTCTTTTAAGATGTAGTGATTTTTTTCCCTTTAGCATAATAGTATCAAACAAAAGTTATTGCGTTAAAATTGATACAATACTAAAGAAGGAAACATTTTTTGATGTACAAAAGTGATGGAATTCATGATTATTTACTAAAATTTCATATATTTTTTATGTATATGTATTCTTCTCTTTCACTTTTCATTCTGGGCAATCAAAATTTTTTTCTCCTTTTACAGACCAAGCTCTGATGATGTTCTAGTCCTCAAGGATGAGCTTGTGAAAGTTCAAAAAATGATGGATCAGCTCACTTTACAACAAGAAGTGGAAAAAGAAATCTTGGAGAAAAAGAACTTGGAGTTGGAAATCTTTTGTAAAAAGTAAATAATTTCGTGCAAAGTTTATTGAACCAGTCCCAACAGTTTTTAAACAGCAATACTTCCTGTTAAACAAAGACACTGCTGTAATCATGCATTGTTCCTTGCTCAAAGGGTCACCAGATAACCCCATATCTCCACCCATGACTGTATAAAAAAGGTTGGAATATCGAAAGGTTTAAACACTGTTGCACAGAACAAATACACACACTTTCAAAATGAACAAAACGTAAAACGTAGGCTAAGTTCTTACAAAAATTATTTATCTTATTTTGCTGTTTATTGATAAATGATAACACAAATGTGAAAAGGTAATATTGTAATCCATTATGCATTATTATTTTTAAACTAGGCTGAATAGTCACTAGTCTACTGTATTAGCTGATATAAAAAATGTACATTCTGGGGGAATTGTGAAGAAATTACCAATTAACTATAAATTTGTTTTTGTCAAATGTTTTTTGTCAAATCAAATAAACTTTGTAAACATAAAAAATGGTTTTCATGAAAAGAGGACTCGAAGCACACAGTGTCAAATTATATATATCTTGGTAGCCCATTTTCATTGTTAGGGATTTTTTTGCCAAAAAATATTTCATTCCAAGGCAAGACTAGCTGTTAAGAAGGTCTTGCTAACTTTTAAGAGGTCTTAAATCAGCTCAATGCACATTGCTTTAAACATACCATAAAGTGGGGTGACTTGGATACAGATTTTGGAAATTTTTTTGTAGCTTTATGAATTATCGTATCTTAACGTGTATAAGGAACCCCTTTTTGCTAAAAATTGGGTCATAAAAAAATAGGGGGGTTCTTATACATAAATAATATTATGGATGTATCTTTTTTGAACTTTTTCAAAATTTTAAGCCCACGAATCAAGGATGGTTCTTTATGCACATTAAAATACTGTAACTTCTTTACTAAAAGTTGCACCAGTAGAAAGAAGTTTTCCTCTGTGTTTTTATGAAAGGATAATAATTTTGCTACTTATTATAATGGAGAAAAATGAATGTGAAGTCATTCTCAAGTCCCCCGTTAGGTGGGGTGACACTACTCTATTATCGGTATTTCACCTATCCAAGCGTATGTTCCCATCTCACCCACTGGAAATAATTTTCTATAATTGGCTATATTTTAGGCTCCACACCTTTAGTTGAAGAACATTATTGGGACTTGTGTGGCAATTACGTAGCATGAGGAGGTGTCAGCCGTGATTAAGTTTAATTAATAATTAACACCATTAATAAAATCCCATCAAATAATATTTATATAAGGATATGGTATTTACACTGTTGACTTTTTATTTTATATAATATGATAAGGTCCCAAAATGTTCTTCAATTAAAGGTGTGGAAGCTTGGAGTGATTTGTGAATCAAAGTGTCACAGTTAATAACAGCATTAGATTTGGCTCTACATCAGATATCACAACTTCTTACGAGTAAAGAATCTTGAGACTTGTTTTTGATGGGATGTCTGACCGGAAAGTGCAGAAAACCATCTTATAACTGAGAAAAACGTATAAGTGAGAGGGTGTATAATTGAGCGATAACTGTATGTTTAAACTAATATCATCAGTATTTTTCAAAGACATTTGATCTATAAGGAAGCAATTTAGTTTTTATACTAGAGCTCAACAAAAAAAAAAATATCGTAAAATTTTTTTTACATCTGGAAGGAAAAAAAGGTTCAAAATAATTTTTTTCCCTATTTTTGTAGAATTTATTGACACCTTTGGTAAGTTAGTAGACATGCTGACATAAATTCAAAAAGATTTGTGTTCTTCTCTATTTACGATTTACATATTATGCATAGCAAATTTTAGGCACCAATTAAAAATTTTATTTCCATGATTTAGAAGATTTGTTAAAGCACAGATATTCAGCCCAACCGAATGTTCATTCCATTCTTAATTTTTGATTGCTCAACATATGAATTTAGTAGAGAAAAATTTGCCCCAGTAATTGTGTGTTTCAAGAAACATGAAATTTTCAAGATGGATTATTAATTTTTGCTACCCTGTAATTGTAATTGGTTTTTTAATTAATACAATACAAATATAAATACAATGCCACAACAGGCAAAATGCCCAATGAGGTGGCTGAGAAAAAGATGCCCATAAAAATATGGATGTCATATATTTCAAAAATATAGCAACCCAATTAAAAATGCAATTAACAAATATTGTAAACAATATATATACATGATAAAATATTATACAATGCCCATACAGAATACTTATGGTTGTCTTATTCTAAGAATGGATAGCTTCTCGATTTACCCCAACATGTTTATCGTATTTCTTTTTAAACGTGTCAATTGTGTTACAATTTACTACCTCCGGGGGTAAGCTATTCCATTTATTAACAACCCTATTAGAGAAAAATTCCCTGCGACACCATAACCTTGCATTGTCCCTCACCAATCGAAACTGGTGTCCCCTTGTAAAAGCAGTCGATTGGCGGTGTACTAAAAGTTCATGGTCCATCCTATCCATCCCATTGAAAATTTTGAACACTTCGATCATATCTCCTCGACACCTGCATTCATCCAATATAAACATATTCAAAAAATGAAGTCTCTCTTCATAACTCAAGCCCCGTGTGCCAATAAGGACACGCGTAGCTCTTCTCTGCACCCCTTCAACAAAGTCTATGTCCCTCTGTAGGTATGGTCTTTGAAACCTTACAGCATACTCCAGTCCAAGACGAACTAAGCCTCGAAAAAGCGGAGGAATGACTTTAGGCGAACACGAAGAGACCTTTTTGAAAATGAGACCAAGCATTCTATTTGCTTTTTTGACCACCGCTGAACAATGTTCAGAAAACCTAAGCCGCTTGTCAATGAGAATTCCGAAATCGGTGACACTGGTTGCATCCAGGATAGTGACACCATTCAACTCGTAAGAGAACCATGGGTTGTTCAAACCAAAATGAGCGACCATGCACTTATCAACGCTAAGCGTCATGCTCCATTCATTTGCCCAAGCTGCAATCCTGTTTAAGTTGGTCTGTAGCAACTCTCTATCGTTTTGATTTCCGATTACCCCCATTAGCTTCACATCATCTGCGAATTTGCTAGTAATCTCATCGATACCCTGATCGAGTTTATCGATAAAAAAGTGAAAAAAGTATGGGGCTGAGGACACTTCCTTGAGGAACTCCACTTGTGACGTCTGTCCAACCAGAGAATTCCCCGTTCACCATAACTCGTTGCGACCCATCTCTTAACCACGATTCTATCCAATTCAGCAAGTTGCCCCCAATTCCAATCTCGTGTAAACGCTTCAAGAGTTTACCATGTCGGACCCGATTGAATGCCTTCTGGAAATGAAGGTAAACGACATCTACATTTTTGCTCTTACCCAAAGCCTTAGTCACGTGATCATAGAAGCAAAGGAGGTTAGTTACACATGACTTCCCCTTCCTGAACCTATGCTGATTATCCGACAATACATTATTCTTGTCTATCCACTTCATAAACTGCCTTTTTATGATAATTTCCAAAACTTTTGAGAGGGAGCTCGTCAAACTCGACAATAATTGGACACAGCTTCTCTACTAAACTTCTTAAATATCAGAACAACATTAGCAAGTTTCCAATTCCTTGGGACCATACCCTAAGCAACACTACTCCTGTATATCTGTGCGACAGGCCCCAACAATTCATTAGCACATTCCCTGAGGACCTTGGGATAGATATCATCTGGTCCTGGTGCTTTGCTTGCACATACATTTCTTAGAAGATTTAGGACCTCCACGTCTTCTACTTGAATATCGTTGAGGGTTTTATTACCCCATGCATCACCCGTATATAGAATATCATTATCTCCATTAAAAACCGACGCGAAAAAGTCATTGAAAGCACTACACATGCCTACATTGCTCTCTACCCTAGAGCCTCCTATTGAGAGGGGGGCCAACTGTCCCCTTACATCCATTATTGACGTGTCGAAAAAATGATTTTGGACCAGAGCCAATGTTATTTGCCAACCTAGATTCAACTTCCTTTTTTACGATCCCTTATCGCTTTCTTCAACACTCTTCTTTTATCAGTAAACAACGATAGGTCACCTTGTCCACTTTTATACTCTCTGAATGCTCTTTTCTTTTCAAGATAAAGGTTATGCACGCTATCCGTGAACCATAGAGGGTGCGATGTACAAACACGCTTTTTTCGAACAAAGGGTATGACATCGTGCATAACAGAGGACAGCTTCGTATTAAATTCTTCCCATTGACTTACTACCCCTACTGATTCCAACCGGTCTTTGAAAACTTCCGCTAACCTTCCTCTCAATATAATATATGTTTTGTCTATTCGATTTTTTTTTTAACCATTCATGTGTGTGAGTGGATGTCTTTATTTCTCTTTTCAATAATTTGTATATTTCAGCACTTTTATCTTGGACCTGGAGTATTGTTAATCCAGCGTGTCATCCATATTAATTTTTTCTTTATTTAGTGAAAATTTTATGTTTTCAGTCATTTTGCTAGTTCCTTGCGATAAAAAATGGGATCCTTTTTTAATTATTATTTTCAAGTGTAGCATGCCAATAAATTAAATTCCTTCTTTTTTTTTTACATTTTATAAAAGCTTTTTGTTTTTTTTTCCTGTGATTTAAAGTGCTAAAATTTATATATCTCAATTTTGATTATTTGAAAACAATGAATTTTTATTGTATTTAAACTTTTTAATTAGTAATAAAACTAATGAAGAATGTTTGTCTTTACAGTCTAAATGAAGAAAAGCTCCAGCTTACACAAGTATTACAGAATACTGCGAAAGCAGATGATTTTAATGAGTAAGGTTTCATTATCTTGAATAAATTTTATATGTATCCATCATCTAACTTGATAACTACAAATAGTTCATGCATGTAGAATAGAACTATACTGTGTACAAAGGAGGCAGCAAAAATGAATTAATCTATAGTCAATAGAAAAATATTGAATTTAGCATAAGAAATACTGCTATAAATTTATGTTAAATATTTTATAATGATGAAATCTTAGCTGCCTCGTGGCAAAATCAGATACTTAAAAAAAATAAATACTCCCCTTAAGGGGCCGTTCAAGTATTACGTAAGCAAATTTGTAGCCATTTTTGACCCCCCCCCCTTGTCAGCAAAATTTCGTCATCAGCTCTGCCCCTCTGAATCCTAACTCATATTTTCATAAAGGGTGGTTGATGACGTTAAGCATTATCCAAACCCCCCTCCCCCCTTGTCATCAAAAATCAGCAAATCTGAAAACCCCCTCCCCCCCATTGATGATGATGTAATACTTGAACGGCCCCTAAATCTAAGCAAACGAACGTCCTTTGTGTTACGCTTCAAATGTTTTCATGCAACCTTGATTTTGGAGGCAAGGAAAAACTTCCACTCGTAGATCAAAATTTCAAATGTTTTTGTCTTTAACAACTTCTCCAGCTAATACTGCCTCTCAAAAATCAGTATAGCTCAGTACATATAATATTTTGATTGACCAAACTATTCTTGAATATATCTCAATAATTTTTACTAATTCAGCTATTGAAGACCGCAAATGGTAAATGCAGAAAGTACAGAATCACATATTTTACAAGAGAAGAAAAAATAAGTTTCAGGCGTCATAGACCTCCATGTCAAGGTACAGCTACTAACGCGTGTTTTAACTACTTGGAGTGAGTTTCACAACGTTTCCCGGGTTGACAACTAATTTGTTATTTACTACGTTTTGACGCGAAAACATATTTTTGTTTGGTAATTACTGCATTTACCATTTCCAGTCTTCAGTTATCCTGTGATCATTTTTGAATTTGAGGAATGTGCATTTTTCACTAAAATTTGAGTAACAGAGAGTTCACGTAACTCTGGGTATTACTGAATTGGTGTTTCTCTTATCCATGGCTAAATAACATGAATTTGCATTCCACTTATGAAACAGCTGATGGCTGGTATATTGTAGAGATCAGAGTTTGAATCTGAAATCACTCTGTATAAAAGTTTACCACACCTAAACTTATATTAGACTGCTCATTGCCACTCCTTCATTTTGTTCATAGTACCCATTGTTCTAAACAAAATATGTTATATTGGAACTAGTATTAAAAAAAAATAAGTAATATTTCTCTGAATAGTGATGTGCTTATTATTATGCTTCTTCACTCCCTTCATGTACAGACTTTTGGCATCAAATTTGGACAATCTCTATTTGCAGTATCAGTGGTAATTCTAAAAAAAATGTTTCCTTCTTTGTGCATGTTAGAAAAAGGGAAAAAATAGAAGAGAAAAACAGTACAGTGAATAACTAGATAAGAACCTTTCGTCCTCACTCTCACTCTCCCCTATGTGTGTGTTCTCTTTCCTTCTCTTATATACAGTATATGTGGGGGGAAATATCGCTAAACATGACTATAGAAAGAACTGAAAGGAAAAAAACTTCTATTCATAGCGTTACAAAGAAGCTTCACAGTGATGAAAAAACAGGGAGAGCTGCAATGAATTTCTTCCACTTGTGTTTGGATGAGATATCCATGATCATTAAGGGGTTAAAGCATTTGAAAAGGGGGAGTGTCTCATAGTGTTCATGAGTTAAATATTTAAATCTATAATTTAAATTATAGATATTTAGAAGATTTTCTTCAAACTTGTGAGTGCCTTACTGACTTTGTGCTTGTTATGTTTTAGTTCTTATTGAATTATATTTTCCGGACTTGATTGAAACAATCACAAGAGGTATGAAAGATTGCTATGGTAAACACAGTTGATTTTGCAAACTTTTATAAACAATGTGTCATTTCTTTGAACATCTTTCCCATTCATAAATGTATGAACTTTTGATTTTATGAACTAAATGTTCAAGTCTGTGCAAGTTTGCAAAAAGAGCTATGACTGTATCCTGTTTGTATTGCTATGAGAGGTTACCAGATACTATTATTGCTATAGCTTTCCAGTTGAGACTTCTGGTCACCATTTTTTAATATGTTGCCCTATCTGTTATTACTCTGGGCCCGATTTCTGCATGTGGGCAAGTGGAACAAAGACCAAAGCAAGTGTGGACCAAGACCTCTAATATCAGAGTCTGACTCTGGTTATTCCTTAAAAGCAACAGCTTTAGTTTTTTTTCTGTCCAATCTATTATTTATAATTTAATCTAGTCATATTCTAACCAGTTTTCATACAATTTCATGCCTCATTGCTTTATCCTGATCTTTTCAATTTTTTCTTAATTGCAAGAAATCGATGTATTACACCATGTTTAGTCAGAGTATTTTTATATTTTTGAAATAATTTCTTTTTGTCAAATGCATGCTGATATTGATTGGTTTTCAGTGCAACTGTAATTAGTTAGATTAAATCTTTTCCATATTTTGTTCAGGCTGGATAGAAAATTTAGCACCGTGGCTAAACATAATGCTGCTTTGAAGGATAAGGTGACAAAACAAGAATCGTTAATTGAAGATCAGCAAAAAAAAGTGAATTGATTTAGATACCTACTCTGCTTTAATTTGGATTGTTTATCATTCATTCTGATTATTTAACAGTGTGTGTGTGTGGTTTTTTTTTCCATTTTTCATCAGATAAATGAGTATGATAAACTAAAGAGGAAATTGAAAGATGTACTGTTCAAGAATACTGATCTTGGGGCAAAGAGGTAATAATTCCAAATGTTCAAAATTTTCATTTCCAAATTTTCTAGCATTTATAATCAGTGTCAAAATTGTAAAAACACATCCATGTAAATATTGTAAAAATGAGCCTGAAAAAAGTGATACAAAAAATATTCAATTATGTTAATGTTACTGCCAAAGCCCGATATTGGACAGTTCATGAATTGGCCAGTCAATTATGTTTATGTTAGCAATGGCAGTCCATCAATCCTTAGTCATGATGCATAATAATTTTTTTTCTTCAAAATTTGACACAAAAAAAGCTTTATGTTTATATTATTGTACAAATAGTGTTTTCTCTCATCATGTGGAGCTAATCCAATACAACTATTATATGTATCACACGTTGGCGATGAAAAAATGGATTTGGCATCTACCGGACCCTCTACATCAGCACATCAAACTTTGGCCAGGGATCTCCAGCCACTTCACAAATTGGCTGGCAAAAGCCAGAATCATTTCTGAAAATCACTTTGGCCAAAACTCTTGGCCAGTTTGCGAAGTGTCCGCATTTGGGTCTTTGGCAGTAACAATAACAAAAATATTTGTTGAAATAAGACACAATATTCATATAACAAAAAAAAGTTTTTCAATATAAGTTTTTCAGTATAATGTCTCAATAAAAAAATTAAAGGGTATTTTGAATAAAAAATTGTTATCTTTACTTTTGGAAAGCTAAAAAATTTCACGTTAAAGTAAAAATTATGTAGGCTATATATTTTTTGTCCATTTCATTTTAGAGTATAAGAACTTTGATTAAATTATCTTCTTCGCAGCATTCCCTGGCAATGATTATAATTCTGATGTTATTGCTTTGAATTTATCTTAAATGACTCCCTTCTAATTGTCTAATTATTTGCCAATCATAAAACTATGAAAACAATTCATATAAAGCTATTTCACCTAAGAAACGAGCCCAACTATATGCCTGTAAGAGCACAAGCTTCATCTGAATGGAAGCCCATATAACTTTTCCCATAAATTTTACCTAGCAAATTCTTTTGTTTGTTTCATGCACCTGTCAAAGGTCTGAAATATTTCTGCCCAAATTATTCAAGCAAATTCTGCAAAACAGAATTATCATAGGATATTGTTAGACGCAGGGCTGGTGCCAGGCATGAGGTGACAAAGTGGCTGCTTAGGGCAATATGATTACAGGAGTGGCATTTTTATGACAGATTTATTATGACGGTGTGACTTATTGGTGTGCAGATTTTTACCCATCAAAATAATTTTTAAGGGAGAGCGCGAGTGGATAAATAAGCACAAGCACATACAATACTTTTTCAGTGTTGAAATACTATTCAATGCTTAATTCATCTCAATAAACCTCTTTTCCTTGCCCTTCCAGAAAGTGCTGTGTATCTCTAGAGAAGTTGGTTTCTGAAAAAATTAGGTTCATTCTTTTTTTAATACAAATAAGGGCCACAACAGGCAAATTGTCCAATGAGGTGGCTAAAAAATTTGCCCATAAAAATATCAATGGCAAATATAACCAAAGTACTCAATATAAAAGTATATATCAACAAAAAAAATTTAATGATATATAATACACTGCCCATAAAAAAAAATTATCGTTTAAGAATCGTTTCACTCTTTATCAACGTTTTTCCAATGAGGCTTTTTGGATCACGTGATATTTCCCTTCGTTGGGGGGGACATACAAGGTAACCAATATGGTGACTTCTTGTGCGATTCATGAAAGAAACAAATCTAAATTAAAGAAACGTAAAAATGAATCAATTTTTTTTTCTTTTTGATGGGCTCTAGATATTTTGAAAATTTTCTTGAAGTTCAAGTTATTGATCTGCCTGTTTTTCCTTAAAAAAATGCTTGATTAAAGCTGCGGTTCTTCAATGTAATTTATATGGTACAAGGATGATGTCACTCTCCGCTACCATACGAAGGTTTTTAACAACTGGCTGTTGCGAAGATATATTTTGGAAAGAGAGAAAATTCAACTGCCCCTGCAGGGAATCGAACCCACGCCCTTTCACTTTCCAGCTGAACGCCCTAGACCACTAGACTACAGAGGCACAGAATCTCTCAATCTTTCCTTGGAGCTCGTGTACACTGAAAGGGACCATACATGGACGGCCGGACCAGACTCAGGTCAAGCTCACAACTGCTGTTATATTTTGGAAAGAGAAAATTCAACTGCCCCTGCGGGGAATTCGATTGGTAGCGGAGAGTGACGTCATCCTTGTATAAGTCGCCATCTGGTAGCAGCGTCAGCAGTTGTGAGCTTGGCCTGAGTCTGGTCCGGCCGTCCATGTATGGTCCCTTTCAGTGTACACGAGCTCCAAGGAAAGATTGAGAGATTCTGTGCCTCTGTAGTCTAGTGGTCTAGGGCGTTCAGCTGGAAAGTGAAAGGACGTGAGTTCGATTCCCCGCAGGGGCAGTTGAATTTTCTCTCTTTCCAAAATATATCTTCGTAAACAGCCAGTTGTTAAAAAACCTTCATAATTTAAAAGGGGCCATAATTAATTTAAAAATATCCTAAACTACATGGATTGATGCAATTGGATAATATAAGACAATACAGAGACAACTTTCCGCTTAAGAAGATATAAATGAAAATTTGAAATCAATGTTATTGCATGAATATCCACCTCAAAAGTGGGTCTGGCTCATTTTTTTATATTCAATTTTCTAGGCTTTGTATCTCTAAGCGAGCTCAGTATTTCGAAAACCAGAGATTCAATTCATTTTTTTTAAATTATTGATGTGGCGGAAAACCCTACTAAATTTCCTCATTTCTACGCTAAAATAGGCAATTTTAACATTCATCTCTATGGGGATCATCCAGTGTATGTCCCTCAGGAGTGATGCTGATGATGATTATGACCTTTACTTGAAAAGCCTCATTAACTTTCACTTCTTTAGGTGAATCCCCTAGCACAAGTTTGGATTCCTTGTTCATCATCTGATAAATGCCTCTTTCAGTCAACATCATACTAGAAGTTTCTCTAGTGCAGTGGTTCCCAACCTGGGATGTGGGAAAGAATTTTTGAGGGTGCAAGACAGAAAAAAATAATAACAACATGTTCACTGTTTATTAAGGAAGATTGAATTGAACTAAAAAAGTCAAATTTATTATGTCTACATTTTGGCACCACATTTTTTATCTTTCGCTCGCAGAAATGTGTCACGCAATATTTGAATGTTCCCAGTGTGAAGAAACTTACTAAAATATAATGCTCACCTTTTGCATGCAGTTTTCAGATTTTTTGCATAAGTTTCTTTTTCAATTTGTGATCATAGGGAAAAGGTAGGTATGCAGGGATGTCATCAACAATATAACAACGCAATAGCACTTTTTTGGGACAATTCAACGTACATAAGTTAACTCGGTCATGGCACAGCTGACTCAACACATGAATTGAGTTGGCCATGGACATGGTCACTTTTACTAACCCTGTTGTCAACAGCAAAAAACTTACATGCATACTCTTACCCACCTTTCCCCTACTTGTTTTCCATTTTGATTGAAGAAAACTACTATTACTACCCAGAATATTTGGCACTTTGTTTACATTCATACCTCATGTTATTAGCATGCTGTTCTTAAATTTGATATTGCTGAGAGCGGGACTTGGATAAACGTCAAAGAATTTTGATCATGTCCAACAATTAATATATACAGGGTGGTTCAAAACTTAACGTACAAACTTTTAGGGAGGTAGAAAACACAAAAACAAAACAGAATCGCACAGAAATGTATCTGCATAACTGTGAATGATAAAAACTTTGAGCACTTGTTGTGAAACTTAATATGTACATGTACTGTCCTTGTGTAAAAGGTTTTTCCACCCATTATTGGCTTGTCATTTACGCACCTTTGTTTATCCTCCAGCTAATCAGGTTGGGGTTTCTGGTCATACATTCCTATGTGATTCTGTTATGTTTTTGTGTTTTCTACCTTTCCTAGTTTGTACGTTGAGTTTTTGAGTCACCCTGTATATCATTGTTCTGGTTGAAACTAGTAAGTGTGAAGAATTGAATTTTTTTTTCTCTCAGATTTAAAAAAAAAATTTTAATATTTTTTCTAGTCTTAGTTTTTGAGGAAACAGTTTCTTTATTATTAATGGCAATACTAATTACTGTATATAGGATGATTCAGAAAAAAGAGGTGGTAGTACACAAAAAAAAATTATTTTTTTATAATACAATTTTTTTCAAATAAAATAATATTGTTATAATTTTATTTTACTTGTGTTTGTTTTGGTGTGCACTACCACCTCTTAAAGTTTTCCCATCTTTTCTGAATCGCCCTGTATGTTCATGTAATATCCTCATTGATCTCGTTTAACCTTTTTTCCCCCACCAAGTTGAGGAACCATGTCACAGCGAAAATAAAATACCCAAACATAAGCTACCCCCCCCCCCCCAAAAGTAGACATAATCTGGGGCTGGAAATGGGGGAGACAGAGGTGGCAATCACTCCAGTGGCGAAATTTAGGCGGCTGAAAATTTCAGGTGGGACCAAAGAAAAACGTAAAATAATTGAATTTTACAGTGGCGCTGGTGGCCAAATTATGTTTGCGTTTCCTCCCCCCCCCCCCCATAAGAGTGGGGCTGACAGAGTGTGGGATGATTCTCATTCAAGGAATTTAAAAATTCTGATTTAGAACAATTCTGGTGTGCTCAATGGAAAAAAATTTCTTTCAACATTGGCAAAGACAGCTTTGCAAATGCTTGTACCATTTGCTACTACCTATATTTGTGAAACACACAGGATTTTCTTCACTACTACAATTGAAAACAAAAACCAGAAATCGCTTAGATGTAAGCAATGATATGCAGGTATTTTTTTCGAAGAAAGAACCTCAGCTTCAAGAAATTATAACAAAAAGGTGACCGCAAATTATTCATTGATAGTCATGCCAACAAATTAGTCAATTTACAAAAATTGATGTAATTTTAATTTTTTTTGTTGATATAATATACCTGTGTTTTTTATTAAGTTTAGAATTTTCATAGTAATTAATTTAAGAACAATTAATGTAATTTCTCCAAAAAAATAATTTTGAATTTTATATCAAATAGACAACACATTACACAAGGGGTGCGGGATGAGAAAAAGGTTGGGAAATACTACTCTAGTGGGATGCTGTTTCGGCTTTGGAATGTTTGGACTGCCCATTGCTGTATACTTATATTTGTTCTCTACCTCAGGGTTTCCAATGTAAATTTTTTAACTGAACCCTTGATTATGAAGCTGTTCTACAGAACCCAAACAAATTTTTGAAAATATGTCTAATAAAAAGTGTGTCCCTACTGCTGTCTCAACAACATCATAGCCCCAGGGCAAAATGAAAGAGGACTTAGGCACCACTTCTTAATTTACATATTTATTGTCATGAAATCATTGTGCCAAATCTTATCATGGAAGCTTCTATTCAACTGAAATCCCTGCATGACCCCCACAATGGGATGGGTTTGGCTGGGCTCCTGCCCGTGAGCCCCAGATGATTCTTATCAAATAATTCCCCTTTTGTTTTAACACTATGAATTCATAATAGAGCGACCCGTGAAGGGTCTCACCTGGGAGCCCACAAAAGATCTCAGCCTATGAACCCTATTGCAAGATGTGAGGCTATTTATCTCCGTGATGCCAGTTGAACTCATTGGCACTCACCAGTTGAACTAACAAGGTTGGAGCCTTCTCAGCTTATTGGAAGGCATATTCACAAATTAAGAACTTTGAATATAAGCATCACCAGAAGAAAAGCACCAGTACAAAAACTCAGATATTTGGTTTAATAAAAAAATGGTTATAAAAATTCAATAACTCGAGAACAATACAGTTTCCACAAAGGGATTTTATTTAATACCAAAATTTTTCATACATTGTCAAAATAGCTACATTATTGTCAACAGATGGCAGTGAAGCCGAATGAATGTTTATAGCATCATCTGTTAGTAACAAATGCAACTATATTATATATTCCAATATAATTTCTCATCAATGAAGAAATTTACCTCTTTTTATGAGAAATAAATCAAAATATCACTCGCATATAATGTATGTTGCATAAATAACTCAGTTCTTGGCTTCACTTTTTTTCAGGTTTTTTTGTTTGCAGTATGCTGTGAAGTTTCATGTCATCTGAAAATTTGCGAACAATCCCATCAATGCTCTGGTCAAGTTTATGAATAAAAAGTCCAAGGACACTTCCTTGAGGGACTCCCCTTTTGACATCTGTACAATCAGAAAAAAACAATATTTACTCAATAAACGCCCTTGACCATATGCCTCGCTTTTATAGAAACTGTCCTGTTTTTTTTTGGTCCAGGGTGATTTCACTGTTCTTAATTGCGCCAGATTACTTTTATCACATTATTGTTCTTATCTATAAGCCATCATATTTTCTTTCTCAGGTTTGAATTTTCCAATTAATCTTGAATCTCCAACATAGAATTGAACTTTGATAATGTGATAATGCCAAAATACCTACTCCAAAGTTCGTATGGCAGAAACTAGGGAAGCAAGAGAGAGTTCTGGTGCTCCAGACCCTGGACAAATAAGAACCCAATTTCTGTCTTTTCTTTTATTTGACCATTCCTGAAAAATTGGGTGGGGGCACCAAAATGCATACTTGCCTCATGTGATACTGTTCATTCTTGTTTCTGGTATCAGCCTGTGACCTTGTCTGTTCCCTTATGTTTTCTCAGCATCTTCATTGTCAAGGTATGGTTCAAAAGAGTGAAAGTATGACCAAAATTTTATAAACTTGTGTAGGTAAACACACACAGACACAAAAGCCTAGGATGCCACCCTTTACGACCAGCTGCCTGGGTACACTGCAACCCTTGCACCCTCACTTAAGTCGCACTGGGAAACATGTAGATTGTGAAACATTTTCATATTCTTCGATCAGATAGTTCTTGTTCTATGTTTGTTTTTACTGCCACAAATCTTGATTTATTAAAATATTGTATACTAATCATATTTGTTCATGCATATTTGTTTCATATTCTTTGATCATGTGTGTGAGATTAGCAAAAGCAGAGTGAGAAATTAAAGAATTACCTGGAGAAAAACGATGTAGCAGTTAAAAAAGTGACACCTTATTTCTTCGATCTCTGAACATGCAGAAATATGTGTAGAATATAGTATCTGTGTTTCTTATTAGATTAGCCATATCAGAATTAGAGCTATAATTAAATGCCCTTTCATCATTATAGAATTTCTATAACACTTTTGCTACAGTGAAAAACTATCATTTTATTGTTATTCAACCTTTTTATATGAATTTATATTGGTCTTTTGGATGTATTCTGTGACCTTTATTAAACCTTGCTTTTCCCAGAATGTCAGGAATGGACTAGACTTCAACATTCAAAATGCACAGAATAACCAAAATGTGCATGGTGTAAGGGCTACTGTATTATAAAACAGTAAGGGACATAAGTTGCCCAAATATTGATAAACATCACTATTTGATAATTATGCCTTTTTCGAACTCCATTCCCTGTGTTTGTGGATATAGAATCTTTCCTACATATTTAAATATTCTTACCAATGAAATTTTTTTTTTTAACTTGCTAGTGAAGCTGATATTGAAGAACTCTACAAAGCAGTAGCTCACTTGAAATCATCATTATCTGAACTTTCTTTATTCAATAATAGTTTGCAAGCTGAAATCAATGATGTAAGTGTTCACGTTTTCTAAGATGAGACTCATTTACTATTATTACTTTCTGTCATTTCATTTTGTAAAATAAAGCACAATTAAAAATATACTTCTATATTTTATTTAAAAGGTAAAAAAAGAGAATCAATCACAAGCTTGTGAAGCAGAAAGATGGAAGAAAATGGCTGAAGATAAGTAAGCATAATTTTCGAAGAGTGATTGTGTTTTTTTGGTTTTTTTTTTAGTTAATGGGACTATATACAGGTGGCCATATTATGTCTACCAATTTCTAATCAAAATGGAAAAATGTTAAGTGTTTGTAGTAATTTTATATGGTTATTTAATAGAAGTTACTGACAGAAAATTATTATGATGAAGCCAAAATAGTGCATGGGCCCCACCTGGGTACAGTCTGGGGCATCAAGTGCCTCATAATAATGAAATTTTGTGCTATGATTTTCAAGAGTAAGAATATGAATTGGTAGGCAAGCACTTTTACCTAGGTACCCAAACATCACATTGCCTGGAGGCCCATAATGCTATTAAGACAGCCTTGTGTATGTGTGGACAATATTGTCATTAGTGCAGAATAACATTCTCAATTGTATGCCATTCCTACAATTTTATGCAAATACACTCAATTTTTTTTGCATCTTCTGAGACTTTTCATAAATTTGGAGTCAGCGCTAACAGTCTATGATTTATTTTTAAAAATGCTAACAGCTCTTAATGAATGCAGATATACAGTGCATGCACACTTGTATTCAGATAGGGTATTCAATTCAAATTGGTAGATGGGATATGCTCCAACCTGTATACAGCCATACTTTGGTCCTTGACTGTTTTGGAACTCATCAAGTTCATTACTTTTCCCATTTGGGCTAGCTGAAAAATTTTTCAGCGCTCAGCACATGCTGAGGACTTGCTACCCTATTTAAGAAATAGACATGCTTCATCTGCTCCAAAAAATGCTTCTCCTCAACGACTTAATTTGGAAGACGACAAATTCAGTTGTATTTGGTTGTGTATTATCCCGCTACTTTAGTTGCCTGTCAGGCTTTGACTTAAGATAATCTGTAATGTCAAACATCTGTTAATAGTCAATGTTTCAATGCACTGCTCCATCTATCAAGCTTGGTACTGTTTTGTCATTCTTGTCAAAAAGACAGTTTAATCAGTAGGTGTTGATAGACCGCCCTTTTTTGCCAACAGGTAAAATATAAAAACCACCATTTCAGTTGTTATCTCAGAGGATCAGAACAACAGCAGTATGGTCACAAAGGAGCTCAGAAACCATTATGTTAAAAAAATGTTTTATTTGCAGGACAATTGTTTGTCCAAAATGGTTGAATGTCTATCACATAGGAAGAATAGAGTGTTGTTATCTGGCATCACTCCTGGAATAATTTGCACATTGATGATTGGCATGAGGCTAGCACCATGTCCATTTTGACTACTATATAATATTGTATTTTGAATGTAATTACTGCTACTACTTATTACAATACTCATCTCTCAGTTATTGTATTGACCTTGACCATAATCATGCAGTAACTTTTAGTCAATGTTACTTGTGGTGTTGCCATTTGCCATTACTCTTCCACAACAGTAAGAAGGTCATACCTTTTAACCAACAAGTAAAAAACACCATCATTGTTATGTTGCTAGATTGGGGGAATCAGAACAACAACGGCATAAGCACAAATAAGCATAGAAACATTATACAGTAAAACTTGTCTTCAGCGGAACTTGTATTAATTGGAAACCTTTCTTCAATGGAAAAAATGGTCTCGCGATTACAATGCCTAAATACACATTAAAATACTTGGATTAAACGGAACCTGTCTAACTCAGAAATGGAAAGGAAAATTGTATCCTTTAACAGAAATTTCACACAAGTGGTTTTGGCAAGTGGTTTTATAATCCAAAAAGAGACCAGCTGCTCCTTAAGGACAAAGACCAGTGTACTAGTAGTTACGTTACCTCGCAGACATTTTTATTTTCTTTCCATAAGAAGCAGTACATCTCATACTGTATATCACTACCAATCGTAATATTGAATTTTTTTAAATATTTTCAGCATTACCCTATTTATTCAAGGTTCTACAGTAGCAAGTGGTTTATGAAAAATAATTAGTTATATATATATATATATCAGGGTGATAATAATTAAAGTTCTGATTCTAAAACATTATACAATAAGAAATACCAGTCAGAATGGTTTGAAAATTTTCATGGATACTCCTGAAGCAATGGAATTTTCTTTAGCGAAAGATAAAAAAATACTTTAAAATGTACAAGTAGATGATGCTGTACTTGTCCAGCGATATAATCTATTTTGTAGAACCACATCATTTCGGCACTTCAACAGCATCTGTGTGTGGATAGCAAGGCCAGACAAATCTGAGGTGCTAGGTCGCCATGGTGACTAGAAAATCTGTTTCGATGCCTAAAATTTTATATGCATCATTGTTAAAATGTAAGTATGACACAAAATTTTTGATTTCATAATAATGTGTCTTCCAACATGAGAATGGGTCATAAAATCCCGAAAAAGTAAAAAAAAAATTATTCAGGGCTGTTTTTCTTGGGGACAAACATACTTCCCTCCTTACAAATTTGGCTGGCACCTAAATTTTTTTTGATTTGTCCAGCCCTGTTGAAGAGCACAATTTTTATCAAGATGCACATTGCAACACCAGTGAAGCAGCTGCTAAAGAACCATTTTGACAATAACAAGATGACATGACAGCTGGCCACCATGTTCACCTGACAGGTGGACACTGTTATAACCGTTGCAGCTTTTGGCTTTGGGGATACTCTAAAATGTTATGTGCAGTGGTCGAATTGGAAACTTTGGTGAATTAAAAAAGCACATCACATTACCATGACATACTCTGGTCTGTTGTTGAACAAGCATTTTTGCGTTTCCACCTCACAGCCAGAACACAGTGGATAACATATTTAACATTCCTTGTGCAAGTTGTAGTTTTTTGTTTAAATGACTTGATTTTTTATGTTTCCATGAATTACGAAATCGTGCCATGCTAATTGCATTATCACTTTGCCTTGACTGGCTATTGATTCCATTCTTCAAGCAAATTTTCTATGTGCTGGATGAATACAGTGTCGTCTATTTTGCATTTAAAGTATTTTTCCCCCTTTCGCCATACAAAATTTGATTTCTTCAGGAATATTCATGCAAATTTTCAAGTCATTCTCTCTCTGACCAGCAGTCTCTATTTTACTGTGTTTAGAAATCAGAACTTTAGTTATAATCACCTTGTATATTGTAAATCATTGCTAATTAATCTGCATTAATTATGCTTCATTTAACACATTGCATTTGCCTAGTTTTTATCATAGTTTTTGCAAAATAGTGTCCTAATTAAGTGTATTGAAAGTAACTGGGGAAAACACACACACACACCTTTATTATAGGGTTAATAATAACATTAAGAATTCTCTAACACAAAATAATTCATTGAGTTAAGCTGTAAAATAATTAAATTGCAAAAGTTGGTTTTTATTAAAATGTAATAAATATTTATAGATTAATTCATATGGGCATTGTGTTAATTACATTAATAAAAATTTTATTATAATTTATTGTCAGAAGTTTGAATGATTTTCCAGAAATTTTATTGTTTTTAATGTAAATTCTATTAAAATAAAAAAAAACCCTGGTTTTTTTGGTTAAAAAAAACTGTTTTTATACTAACCTTGTCCTCGGTGTTCAGCTCTTCATCTTCAAGTTATTTCTCTTTTGATAAATTAAAAAAATTGATATTCTGATACAAAATGGCAATTAGAAAATGCACAAAGTGATTCCACGTTTCCTATGAAACCTGGGATGACATTGTCCACAAAAATAAAAATTTTCAGTTAAGGTGGAAAACCGATATTTCCATTGCTGTATGATCTTCATTATATCTACTACTAATAATAATAACTGATGGAACACCTGGTTATGAAAATGGCTCCACAGATGAAAGTTTACAGAAAACTTCAAATTTTTCTCAATATTGAATCTTGTTGAAAGCTTATTGGAGATGTCACTTATCAAGAAACACCTCCAATCCTCAGGTTGTCTCACTCATTTGTAAAAAAAAATGCCTTGACAACTGCAGAGCATCAAATGATAATTTAAGCAAGTTTTACACCACAAAATTTTTTTTTTTTTAAAGTGGTCAAAGTCACCCCAGTTGATGGTGCTCAACCAAGTAAATACAGTGTAAATATGTTTTAATGCTTTTGAGAGACATCGAGAAATTTTGTTTTAGCAACCATTCAAAATATGACAATTTTTTTCTGAAAAATTCAAGCAAATTTTCAATAAAATTTTCTTTAGAAATGTAATTTACTGTTGCTATGTTTTAATTTTTCTTTTACATGTGATTGTGATAAATTATAATTCTGCATTAGTCTTGGAAAAGCTGAATCAATCAAAGTAGAATTGGCAGCCAAAAGTAAAGAATTTGAACAGCTAAAAGAATGGCATAAAGATTTATTGGGAAAAGTAAGTATGATTTAGTAGGTAAATGTATTTGCAACAATAAATTTACTTTTAATTTATTCAACTGTAAAAGATTTAATTCTCAGTTCTTGAATGTGTTTCATTGTTTTTTTAACAAAATATAGATAAAAAATTGGAAATCTTTAAACTCAAATATTTCTTCTCAAAGTGGACTTGGACCTGTCTTTCTGGTTCCCACCTCTGACAAGAGCTTTCATCTTCTTCACCATTCACAATAGCCTCCAAAACATACCCATACTCCCTATCTGGGTCACCTTTAGTCATCATGGGTGTTAAAGTGTTAAGCTAATCTAATACAGTGTGTGGTTTCCATAAACTAAAGAAAAATCAGAAATCAGAAAAATGTTGATAACTTGGAAATGAATTCGGAAATGAATGCTAAACAAAACTGCAATGTACAAAGTAATGGTGCTGCTTTTAAGTTTTTCAGATTCTGTCATGCACAAGTAGCATAAAAAGCATGTGGGGAAGTTAAGGTTTTGGCTGTGATTTTAGGGTAAAAAATTGTGGTATAGCTGATTGATTGGAATGACTTCTAGGACCATTTGTCAAACTTCAATGGAGAACCATCGATAGATTAGAAGCAGGTGAAAATGTGACACAGGTAGCCATATGGTGAAATGTAGGAACAAGTGACGCAGTGGTAAGATATTGGTCTAAAAGAATGAAGGCTGGTGTCAGGTCCATGGGTTCAAACCCAGGTAATGGCAAAGAACTTAAGCACAGAAGTATGTGATTTTCACTAGAGAGGAAGATTTCCGACCCAACTCGATCTGTTGTAAATTGCTATATGGCGATATGACCAGAGTTGGTGTGTAGTTTAAAGAAAGGAAGATGGTTAAATGTGTATCTCTCTGTGGCTCATAGACTTGGAAAAGAAGTTTTAACCTTTTAAAAAAAAACTTCGCAAGTGTTGAAATTTCCAAAGGAAAACTTTTTTGAAGAGGATTCTATATGAAATACTATGCGTTGAAGTACTTCTTACTTCTCTTCACATAAGAAGATGTTTGCAGTGGGCATATCTGGGCATACAAAGATTTTCCTTTTAAATGTGTCAGTGCTATGGTATTGTTGGCCTATTTATTATTAGCAATTCTTTTTCTAAGCATTAATGTAAATTCCTTCTTAATAATCTAGCAGCACTAACATTTTACACCTAATCACTGGCATTTCACTTTTCTGTCACAATTCTTTCCCAATCAGATTCTAAATTATGGTCTTTTTGTCAGCAATGAGCAGTTATATTTGATTTTTATAACTCTTGTTGTTTAACATAACTTTGATGTTCACATAGTTATATTTATTGATCTTCTTGTTTGTTCTATGTAAACAAAGGGGGCAATCACTGCAAGGAATGTTATAACTTTCCCGTTGTTCGGAGTTGCCAACTGCTACAGATTGTCTGTAGTTTCTGTGGATGGCAGCACTCAGTTATGGAGCTGTGGGAGAAAGCAAATTACAAGTATCTAATATCTGGTCTTATAAAAGTATTTAATGAATATGCTGAATCTATCCTCCGAAGTAGCCGTGGTTGTTTTAGCACCAGTCCCCACATCTGATAAACGTTGTTCTGGGTTTTTGAAATCAAAAACCACTTGTTTCGGGATAGACTAAGCAAGAATTTAAATGAGTGAGGGCAAATTTTAAGTTCCATGTTTTTACCATTTATCTGCCTTATCTTGTGCTGCCAAAGCAGGGAAAGTTACCACTCCATTGAAAGGAATTATGAAAAAGGAACTTGAATAGCAGCTTTATGATGATTTGTTGCGCATCATTCCTTCAAATTTTTATTTTATCTGCATCGATTTGCTTTTTTTCTATGTGTAGTAGAGCTAGCAATACATAGCATCATTGTTTTAGATAGTTATGCATGATCAGGTAGAATTTCAACGTGCGTGGCTGCGCTCACAGAGTTTGTTTCAGAGAGAACATTTCGCAGTAAGAGGTGCTGTAGGAGCTCTGATACAAAAAAAAGCATTGGAATGTCCATAGGGTTGCCAGACGTCTGTATATACGTCCCACAAGAGGGTATGCAGGGAGGCATTGCATTGAATATTCATGAATTATTGAGGGACTGTGCGATCTTGTAAAGTTGCTTGAGGAAGGGGCCTCATGTGGCCTGAGCCTCCAGGCTAGGCTTCAGTGTCTATAGAGTACTGTATTTAAATGAATTTTAAATCTTTTTCGATTTAATTTTTTTAAAATTAAAATAATTAATTTTTGAGTGTTTTTTTCATTGGACTATGTTTTTGTTGTCTAGAGGTTGAGAGAAAGGCCCCTATGGTAAAGCTCACCATTTATCACTACTGAAAGGCTTCATGCGAATGTTGGCATGGTTGGTCTTTCATAATCAGACTTTTGGATGGCCTAAGCTTGATATTCTTATTTGGAATGTTAACAGCATCTAAGTTGCAATTTTTAAGTGCATGCATGCTTTTTCTTGTGAATAGAGATGGTACATGGGGTAGAAAAATCTATTTCTTGAAGCTTGAATCTGAACTTTATGTAACACATTGGCTGGTCTAGGTCTTAGTACTTCATGAATGATATCAATTTGTACACTTTTTCAAAACCATGGTATATAGAGATTGCTGTTATGATGTTCATCTGAGGTCGTGATCTCTCTCTCAACATATGAATTAAAAGCTGAAACTTTGTTTCATTCATTATGCTTAAAATTTCACTCTAATTTGTTTTTTTTCCCTTCCCACAAAGCAAATGTTGCATCCACATAATGCTTGAAGAAGAGAATAAGATCATTTTAAGCATTTCCTTTTTTCAAAATGGTCTATATAAATATTCCAAAAAATGAGCAAAAGAGGATTTCCTATAGTCAAGCCATCTGTCTGAGAATAAAACTTGTTAAAAGAAAAAGATGTTTGTAATACACATACACAGAAGTTTGTCATTGACTAGATGGAATGATAGTTTTGGGTGGTATTACCTCCGTCTTATGCACACTTTTACATGTATACAATAACTGTACTGTTACTTCGAAATTTTAAAAGGATATCATCTTGGATTCCCATATAATTTTTTTGAGGGTGCAGTTGCTCAGAATTTTTGTTGATATCAGGTCCAGTCAAACAATCATTTGTATTTTTGCTAACCTTTCTTTGACAACCTGTACTTCACACATGTGTAAATATATTTCTCTGCAAGAAATGTGCTATAGCATATTTTGTAGAACAAGTTCCAAGCTTTATTGTACTTATCAGTTTGAGTGATTCTACTCATATAAGTATTTGTTTTATCTTGTTGAAATAGATGTAGAAAAACAAGAAAATTTGTCTTATTTTACATTTTCTGTGGAAAAAAAGGGCTCAAGGCAGCAAGAACAGTGGCCAAAAAAATCAATGATGCAGAAAGTCCTAGCTCTGTTATTGAACATAGGGCACAAAGCTTGTTCTAAAAGATAATACTGTGAATGCTGACCTCTATACATAAAAGCAGCCATGAGTGCATGGTGTTCTACACTTGGTACCCAACACAGGTCAACAGAAATTATGCTCTCCTCCTGCACGACAATGGCTCACACAGAAAACAGACAAGGGCGAAACCCAAAGAACTTGGAGGTTCTTCTGATTGTATGTGTGGCCCCTGACGTATTTATGTTGTCAGAGTTGTGATGGTTTGTGTTCTTGTTGGTGATGCCATCTGTTTTCCATATATTGAAGTAAAGATGGGGAATGCTTGAATATTTATTGTTATGATAGTATTGCCTGCTCTCTGCAGAGAGACTTTTTCAAATGGGAAACCGGTTTGCATTCATGCCTCAAAGTTGGAAAACCAAAGAAAACCAACTTCAGCCAACCACCACTGTGTCACCAACAGGGTTCAAATCTAGATATTCACAATGAGAGTCTAGCAAGATGCCCATATGGCCACCCAGTGGCTCAATTTCCTACTGAAAGACTTCTACGGGTGAGATAAAAAAGGTTGGAGCTTTGGTGTTTTCAGGACATCCGTACATTCATCCTATTAACATTACTGATTCTTTCTTCCTTTTTTAAGCTGGAGATAAAATGTTTAGGAGGAGACTTGTTACAAGCTGATCTTGTCCTCAAGGTTCCTTCCCACTGTCCCCTTCCCAATATTGTGGCTGTTGACTTTTTTCCCCTTTTATTTATTCTTTATTTTTCATTATTATCTTGAGCTTATTGAAAAATAGAAATAATTATTTTCTTTTTAATTTGGCTAGATCGAAGAAGGAGAAGGACAGAATACTGCCTTATTACAGTTGCAAGAAGAGAATGTATGTTTCTTTACTCATTTGAAAAAAATGAAGCCTTTTTTTTGAACAATGGAACCTCTCAATAAGGGACACCATCACACCTATGGGACCAAACTTTTCATCTCTAGAATCATGCTTTTCCTTATTGTGAGGTTCTCAAAATGTTAAAATTGTGCCGAATAATTAAGGGAGAAACATTAAATGAAATAATATTTTTAATAGTAGTAGAAAATGAAAAGAGTTTAATAAATGATGTGTTTAATGGTCAGTTATAGTATTCAAAGAATAACAGAAAGTAACAACTCTCAGCCACCAAGTTTTTAGGAAGTCTTACTACCTAGTTTTTAGGAAACCTATGTGTGTGTGTTAGTTACCCACAGGCCCAGAAATAAGGGGGGGGGGCAAGTGCCCCGAGCAACAATTTTAGGTGGAAACGAAGAAAACTATCATAAAATTGCCAAATTTTAAAGTTGTTGGGGGGGGGAGCAAATTCCTAGTTATTGCCCTGGTTACCTACCAACAGATTAGTAAACATTGTTTACTAATCTGAAACCAAATCACCATTTAGCATAAAGATATGCCATCCTGAAGACTCTCATCCACCAAGCCACACAAATTTATGAACTACAACACCCTCAACAGAAGCTTTATTACCTTAACAACCCTACAAGCAAATAGCTACTTGGCTCGGGATCCAGAGCCAAGAGTTGTTCATCCTAAGTCTATTCCTAAAACCAATGCCCCTAAAAAAAGCTCAAGTTGGGTACGGTATACCCGCTATATTTCAATAAGAGGGATCATATAGAAAGCCTACTTAAGCAATACAGCATACACACCATTTTCAAAACCCTCCCACACACTTGCTGTGCTCTGCCAAGGATCCCAGTGATCCTCTGTTTTCTGCTGGAGTTTAAAGAACATGTTATTCCTGTGGCTTCATTTCTGTATTGAAATAACTCAGAGCAGCATCAAGAGCTGTCTCATTAAACATGAAAAGTCTACCTTTGCTGAACATGTGTGGTTTGTGAGAAAAGACTATCTTAATTTCAATAAAGAGCCAATTCAAGTTAACCATTTTTTTATTCTTTTTCTTGAAAATACCAGCATGAATTCCAGACAACTCAGCCCTTCATTGATTGATCAAACCAATGCTATTGCAATGGCTGAATAGCGTGGATGACACAGGCTGTGGAAGACTATTCTCCTAACAATAATTAAACAATAAAACATTTTTAAATAATAAAAAAAAAATAGATGAAAATATTTTGTTAGGGCAGTCAAACTCCTCTTAACAGGCACCCCTCAGATGCAATCACCATCTTTTACAGCCAAATAAGTTTCCCCTTCTATAATAAAAGTATGTATTTCAAACTTTCCTCATTAATGGTGATCCCTCTTTTACAGATGAAAATCCTTTTTGTTCTGCCGGTGTCCACAATAGAGAGATTTTACTGTATTATTGTCATAACATGAATTATTATTGGTTTATAAAAAAAACTTTAATCAAGTGATTTTATGAATCTTTGCCAGAAATATTAATAAACAGATATTGATAAAAATAAATTTCACAACAAGGAAAATAACCAATCTGAACTTACATGTGAAAGAGATGATGTTGGTTAAGACTAATTAAACTAAAATAAGTAATGCTTTAATGTTTTGAGGAAGAACTATATACTTTTGTATATATGTATATTTAAGTTACTTCTGAAGTAACTTCAGTGTGGAATATTGATCCTCATGAAAACCTCCATAATTATATTTCTCCAAAGTTAGCAGCTATGCGGTTAAAGACTATCAGAAGTACAGTATATAGTGAAGGAAAGAAGGTTTCCTCATGACTTGTGTCAAAAGAAGTTTCAGGGCTGTAGAACCCTGTGGTCCAGGTGAAATTAAACAAAACGTTTTATCTATGCCTACGGTAGACAACTTCTGTGTGGGCGAAATGATTTCTTTGGATTATCTCTGGTCAGCTGAAAGAATTACTTTTTCAAAATTTTGAATTTAGAAAAAAATTTTCTCTGCTGGGGGTTGAGTTTCTTTTTATTTATGGTCCTTCAGAAGAAACCCAGTATCCCGCCCTTGACTATGCTGAATTCAACTCACTTCTAAGTTTGGATCATATGAAGTTAGAGTTTAGGCACTTGATATTTTCAGCTTGATGGAAGTTGTTGCACATGCTTCTGACCATGGGAACTTTAAATCTTTTTGAAGGAGTCATTGCAGCTGGTGTATGACAGAGGAAATATTAGGTAGAAATCTTGAATAATATGTGACCATGCCAAGAAATCAGCCTAGTTCTTCCACATTTGATGAATGTAGAATTTCCATAATTGCTCGAATTTTCTCAGGACTTTTGGAAATTTTGAATTCCATAGAAACCCCAGTATCCCTACCCTCAAGGTATTATACACTCTTCAAAGAATTAGCACTTATTTTTATAATCTGGCGATTTTATCTCAAGTGATTATTTTATATAACCAATTAATCATGTAAAGCAAATGATAACCATAAATTTATTTTGAAAAATGTTATCATATTTTACATTTGGTGATTTAAATATAATAAATTTATTTCCAAGGCAAACTTGAGAGCTCAAGCCATTGCTTATCGTGCCACTCTTTCAAAAACTATAGAAGATATGGAAAATAAACACCAAGATTTGACAAAGGAAATTCTTGAGGTGATTGTTATATCTTCATTTCTATTCACAGCATTATGAATGCATTTCTCCATGTAAGATAAATATTCACATTTGTTTAATAAAATTAGAACTTCCCAGTAACTCACAAATTTTCATGAGATGATCAAGTTGGAAAGCCCAAATTTACAGTATAGCTGTGATTTATTTCTGAATTTGAATTTATTTCTTCTTCATATTGGTGGTGAAAAAATTAACAAACTGAATTGAACTCTTCTTTAAATATAAAAATACTCTTTCCCCTTCAAAACATTTAAATGAAAATTAAATATTATGTGAATACTTTCATGCAAATGGACATCAACTTAATCGAATAAGTTTTGTATGTCTTTCCTAAGTCATGTATGCAAACCTAGAATCTCTCATTCTTAAAATCACTGGTGCAAAAGAGAAAATTTTTGCAACCCCAAAATTGCAAGTGCATTCGCTTTGACAGCATGAGAAAATGCATGTTGATATAATAATACATAGTAATGTGTCAGTTTTTAGCTTTGATCACAGATTTCATGTATGAAGGCATCATCAAGTCTATAGCATGTATCTGGATTGAACCTCAGTCATGTCTCCCACAGTCACTGCTGTAAAAAATCAATAAGTTGTAGATGGATTGCATTTGGATAGCTGCTCTTTTTAGCATGACACCACAATCCCTTGATAAGAGTAGCATCAGATACCATTATCTGATATCACGAAACTAGATGAAAATCCTTCAAGTTTCATAGGCAGAGCCTAATTCTTGATGAAAACTTTTTTTCTTTGCCAAACTCTTCATCCAAATGTTGGAATCGGAATACTAAGACCAATACATCAGAAGATTTCTCTGGATGTGGTTGTATGTTGGTCTCTAACTTCTGATTCCAGAAGTTCAAGACTAGTTTGGAGATGACAAATTTAGTTTTCTTTACGCTATAACCCTTGTCCAAGAACCTGTATCATATATCGATGCTGCTAAAATTCCCATTAGCCAAATCTTAAAGGCATTGATCATTTCATATATTACACAGGTTTAAAAAAATACTTTTTGAAAGCTTTTTTAGTTTTGATAACTGATTACATTATTTTCAGTGCTTAAAAGGACTTTTTTTAGTCTCAACTCCCACTCTATAATAATATAAAGATTTTGAAAGTTCAAAGATGTAGCATAAAGTGTAAAAAAAAGACATTGATTAAACTGTCTGGTTGTGATTGGTGTTAAATGGGTTACAAAGTCCATGAGACAGTACCTAAAGCCCGCCTCCCATGACATCCATAATCAAACACAGGGTAAGATAATTAAGGTAAAGGACAATAAAAGTCTTTGTTCGACATAAACCACAAAATGCTTCCGGCAACCCCAGTCGTTATGAAGAAAATCCTATACTTGTTCGGAAATTTCAAAGGAAGATGCTTGGCAGGAGAAAAAATTCCTAGAGTGTCTAATAGGTTCAGTATGTTTAGGTGAAGAACAATCTCTTTTCTATTCGCCTCTATCATTTTTTGACACCTTACTCTGCTATCCATCTCGAAATGTCTGAACGTTCCCCATTGTTAGATTTATTCTCTTATCATTATTCCTTAGTTCATTTTGGCCTTTGTATTGAAAACCATAAAAATGATTGCTTCCCCGAGGCATGAAAACTTTGTTTGGAGCCAGACATCATGAGAGGTGGGCTTAAGCCATTGATGACTATCTCTATCTTACACTGTCGGGGATATCACCGTGGCGGCCAATCCAATTTCAAAGTATGTTTGAAACCGATTAGTGAACCGACTGTGTTTATCGTTCTTTGTCTTAAAAATGGAAAAAAAGTTGAACACAAAAACATATTTTCTCTCTTGCAGATTATTTCACACAAGAAATTATAAAAATTTCTTGGAATATGCAAAATAAGTGTGCATTTTATTGTGAGGGCCCCCCATTTGGCTCGTTGCCCTGGGGCATTGCCCTGGTGGCCCAGCCTAGTTACGGCTTTGTGAAACACCCTAACAACCTTGTCCTATCACTCTAACAACCTTGAACCATTTTCAAGTTATGGTGGATAATCGATTATGGAAAAAAAATATATCAAGTCTGAAAAAACCCTATTTGTGCAGTTTGAGATAGACCTACATGCAAACTAAGTATGTTTGGAAAGAACGGAAAAAATCCAATTAGGTGACACCAATTTGATTGAAATATCTGGTTTTATTGACAAGCTACAAGCGTTGAAAGATTGTCAAGGTTCAAAATTGAATTGTCACCAAAATGTTTAATTATCAACTCTGCAAACACCCTTACAATCGACAAACACACACCAGTTACAATCAGTTAAATTTACCAAAAATGTGTCACCAGCTTTCAAAAGAGCCCACAATAAAACATATCGGTGATCTAGTTCAGGATATAATTTCAGTCTTTTGTTTACAATACGAAAATAATTTTAGTAGGTTTTGGTGGCAATTCCATTTTTCACTTCAATCTCTTAGTGCTTCAAATTCACCATTAAATACAGATATGCTGTAGATAGAGGTAACGTCACTTTATCAGATTTTTTCTACAAAATTGAATTGTCAATCTGTATCCACCAATTCCAAATTTTTGTCAAAGATCTATTTTGACAAATGTTTACTTCAGTGATGTTTAGCAAATAAAAGGCTAAATTTCTGTTTAACCAGAACACCAATATGCTTTATTGTAGGCTCTTTCAAAAGCTGGTACAATGGACACATTTTTGGTAAATTTGACCAACTGTAGCTACAAGGGTGTTTGTGTAACTGGCGATGAAAATTTTTTTTGACAATTCAATTTTGAACTTTGTCAATCTTTTAGTGCTTGTGTAGCTCGCCATTAAATCCAGATATTTTAATGAAATTGGTGCTATTGTAAGAATTTTTTCTGCTCTTGCCAAATATGTGTTGAATTTCTGTGTATGTCTTCTTCACAAATTTGGGTTTTTTCAGACTGGATGCATTTTTTCTCCATAATCTATTATCTGCCATAACTCGAAAATGGTTCGAGATAAGACAGGGTCAGTAGGGTGTTTCATGTTCCAATTGGGCTTATCTATCTCCCCTTCTATTTGGCAGAACATGTCGCGTTCACCCTGTATTATCTCCAAATAGAGTATACTGAAAATTACTTAAAGTTACTTTCTTGCTTTTTATGGAATTATATCTAATCTCTTTATTACAAAATGCAAATATCCCCACAATTATATGCATTTTTGTTCTAAGGATTTTCAATGAATACTCATCAGAAAAAAAAATTCCTGGATCAATTGCAGTCAATGGAGAGACATTCTGTCACCCCAAATGCATTGAAGAAAATGTGTTTTCTTCGCATTAGTTCAGTCTTCAAAGCAGGTTTTCTTGCGTACACTAGCTAAAGGACAATCCTTTACCTCTTTAAAGAATGGGAAAGCAGTGGTTTGTGACTAATTTTTGCCCAATTTTGACATTCTCAAAGTTTAAAAATATTTTTAAAGGAGCCGAGCCTATCATTTAAATTATGTTCTATCTAGTAAACATGCAAAGTTTTATGAAGATTGATTGTGTTCTCAATACAAATCTTCAATTTTCATACTTACACACATAGTGAAAATCAATTTCATATGCAGTCAGATCTCGGTTGAATATGCAGTAGGATGGAAAACATTGAGTCATGTTCAATTTGGCTTATTGAAAGTTCTGATTTCAGAAGGGAGGGAGAGATTTTTGAGATAACAGTTTGATTTACAAATATTGTATCAGTATAAAATCTTAAACGAAGGTTTTTAACAGCTGGCTGATGCGAAGATATACTTAGGAAAGAGAGAAAATTCAACTGCTTTTGCAGGGACTAAACACCCACATCCTTTCACTTTCTGGGTGAATGTCCTAGACCACTAGACTACAAAGGCAACAAATATCTCAATCTTTCCTTGGAGCTTGTGTGCACTGAACGGGATTGTCCGGACATGGGTTCGATTCCCTGCAAAGGCAGTTGAATTTTCTTTCTTTCCTAAGTATATCTTTGCATCAACCAGCTGTTAAAAACCTTCGTATGGATAGCGGAGAGTGACGTCATCCTGGATAAAATGCTAAACTACTGAAAACAAAGAAATTGGCATGAATGAGTTTTTAATACAATCATATTCAATTATTGAATGAGAATGCTGAAAAAAATGAAATAATTAGACATACATACTGCATAATGTTATGACCTAATACACAACACTTGTGTGCACGAAATGTATAAATAAATTAAAAGGAAGATTATTTATTGTAAAAAATTAAATTTTTTATTGTCTCATTTAATTCACATTTGAGGAAGTAGGTACAACAGGTACTTCCCCATATGTACTGACGGCTCTAAGATCCCTCGCCATGTCAGTTATGCCCACATTTGCTGTGCGGAGACATCTTTCAAATTACCAGACATATTCTATATTTATTCAGCGGAACTGTATGCTATCCTTCAGGCATGATCCCCACATACTGGAGCAGGACCCGAGGCTGGTATCTTTGGCGGGCCTCCAAAACAGACTTTTCACTTGCCCTTCTATAGGGAATTCACAGTTTTAAAGAACAAAAAATTATGATAATTCTCCCGGGCCTGGGGCTAGAGCCCTGTCAGCCCCTCCTTTGTGGGGACCCATGCCTTCAGGCTCTACGTCATATATGACGCAAGTGCCACTGATGATGCGTCATTTATAGTGACTTTCTCAGCTCATTGCAAGCACTGTGTTCTTTCTTTTTTCACATTCATCCATACCATCTTTCATTAATTACATTATCTTAACCATCGTGGTACCACAGTTAAATTTTATTGAGTACTAGGTCATATGGGAATATCTGACAATGAAAAGCAGACACCAATGTGAAACAACATCTAACATTGACAATAGCTTTTTGGTCCCTGCCAGTATCCACTTCCCAATCCTCCGAGAAGTTATGCATCGCTGCTGACACGATCATTGGAGTAACCAAATGAACAATAAATTACATGCTATCAAGCTCACACTCGACCATTGCCGTCTGAGCTGCAGGACTAACGAAAAGGAGGAAGTCTTGCTCGCCCGATTGCACATAGGACATAGTCGCCTTATAGTTCGAGGTCGTTTCGGCCCTGAGGCCTCTAATCATTCGCTTTAACAGACCTGACTGCGTGTTTCCTCCAGCTATCCTGGGGGAAACTTTGGAGAGAACCAGCTACTAGATGGTTTGATTAGACTTTCGCCCCTATACTAGTCACCTTATTCAATCATATCTTTTAGTACGACAGAGTCAACCAGAGTGTTGATAAAGTCCTTTGACATTGCTCATACTTTTACTTTGTTCACATCATCGTCATCATTTTAGGACTGCTTTTGGTCAAAGTCATCTTTCACTTCGTGACATTTTAAATGACTATTTCGATGCATCTCACATTTTTAAATTCATCAAAGCCATTGGTTTTTACAACAAATTAGTTGTTTACAATCTATGCCATTGTTTTACATTTCACGCAACATTGTTTTTTTTATCATACATAGTTTTACTTTCTTGACATGACAAGAACAAGTTTTATCTTATTTTTAATTGGTCATTTGTTTTGGCACAGTTTGACCTGATTGGTCCTTATGCCAATAAACCCAAAATCCAATCCAAACATTTGAGGAATGGTCAAGAATGTGAAGGTGCCAGAGTGTTTTTGAGGGTAGCCAAGGAGGTCAATCACATTTTATTTTTGACCATGCATTTTGTTGCCATAAGCCCTGGTCAATGTGTTGAAGAGTCCATTAAGTGGGGGTAAAAGTTGAACAGTGGCCTTAGATCCTGTGTTTTTTCGTACAGAACTATTATTTTCCCATAGTATTTGAACTTATTTTATGATTATATGATAAGTGCCAAAATGGTTTGCCTGTTTCAATCACTTTTACTCAAAAACTACCAAATTACAACACCTCACAATCTTTCTGCTTGTAAATTGAGTTATAGCTTCAAATGTAAAATTTTCTTGATTGAGATGGGGGGGGGGGAACCATAGGTGGTGGAACCCTTAGGATTCAGGTAACTTGAGCTCCCAAGAATTTCTATGAAGCATGCCCTCAAATAATTCATGAACATACAAATCAATGTATATACCTTTCTCCATGTGCTTTATTGAATCCCTTATATGCCAGATGTCTGGCATCCCTAGTAACCCTTCATTCTTTTGCCTCATTGGAACCCCAGAGTAGAAAGATGGGGGTGTCACATATTTGTTGTGGAGCAACTTACATCCCAAAATATTGAAATAAATGAATAATATGCAATATATAAATTCAAAAATATTAACATAATACTTTTTCACAAGTTGAACCTCTGGAGGACCCCCTGTTTCTTAAATCCTCCATATGATAATATTTCAAGACAGGCAACTCTAGTTTTTATGGTACTACTTTTAATCTAAAAATAAATCTACATTTACAGCTGTATCATGTATTTTTACAATAGCTGTCATTTTGACTGCTCCGGTAGTTATAGGGGCGTGGTAATTCTGGTAGTTCTAGTGTTAAATTTGCACTAAAAATCCCATTGCAGACACCTGGTCGTTCTAGAGAGCATCTGAAATTTTGAGGCCGTTAAAATAAGTAACCCTTGTAGAAATTTAGAGTTCTAAAAGGGTAAAATGCATGAGAAATACTAGATTACACCTTGATTCAAGCAGGTCATTGTAGAAAACAGTTGTGGTTTTCTTTGGTGAAGTAAATTCATCATAATCCTTATCCAGATTGCTTTAATTTATTCTAATTAAAATGCAAAATTGTTAGTGAATCGTTCACACGTGAACTTGGGTTGTCCATATATTGTAATGATACTGGGTTCAGATTGTGATAACAATGTTAACATTTGTGTTTCACAGAAAGTTGTCTATCTCAATTTTTGTCCCTGAATAAAGTTTTCTTCTCAGATGCAAAATCACACCTGGGAGCGGTAGCCTGGGTAGATAAGATACTCGTCTAAAGTACTAAAGGATGTGTAGAGGTGTCCCAAGTTTGATACCCTGTTCGTCCTTGTCAGAAACTTCCCTGACACAGGGGTAGCACAGAAAAGGCAACACGACCACAGAAAAAGATAGCCCAGGGAGTCCCACAATCAGAGGTTAGCACACCAACTTCTCAGTGAGTATAAAAAAGGCTGCCGCTCAGAATCAGCATTAAATAGTAGGTCCCAATCTAGTTAGCCCTCGTATACAAAAGATGACCATGGTGTGACAAAAAATGATCAATGATCAAAATCTCACCTATAAAACCTACCTATTTGGGAAATTTAATTTGCTGTTGTTGATATATATAAGAAACAGCTACACACCCAAATTTGATTTCACAGGTTTTGAAAGCCAATTTCTCAGGTGTGTGTGTGGAATGTAGGTGCAAAAACACACACCCCCCCCTAATTTATAACAATTTTGAGAATTTGATACTTTTAACCCCTTTTTTTAGGTGTTGTCACCTAAGTTTCAAATTGGCAATGAGTGAATGTGATGTTAAATAGCACAAATGCATTTTTGTAATTTTGTTGTTCTTATGTAGCTGTGGTGCAAATTTTTAATGAGTTTGGCTCACAGTTGGAATTCAAGTTTGAAAAAATACAGAAACCACTTTTAGCCTATCAGCACCATGTGGTCATTGGAATTAAAGCTTGGTCATCTGCTATAAAAAGTTATCACAATACCCACATGACCCCACAAGTTTAGTGTTTTGTGGAGGGGGGTATGCTCTTTTTAACTTTATGCACTTTCATGCATAAATGTTTAATAATGTTCATGCACAAAAATATTTTTTGAAAATTAGTACATGTAGAAATAAATCCTCATTTTTTTTTTTTTGCCTTATTCAAATATATTTTTAGGTTTCAGAAAATATGAAGATTAAGTGTTGTGAGATTTCGTCAAAGCAAGAAGAATGCTTGTCATTAAAATCTAGTCTACTTCAAAAAGAAGAAACAATCAGTCAAATGGAAATATCATTGGAAACACAGGTACATAAACATGGATGTATAAAATGAATGATAATGATGAGCTGCATGTTCATATTTTTCCAATATATTTATATTATTATTTTGTTTGTGTAAATACTCAATTTCATTGTCTCAGCTTATAACAATACGATATCAAGAGTTAGCTTAAGTTTTTTTTTGTTGCATATTTGAAAAAAGTTAAGACAGCTAGTGCACTATTGCAGAGAAACAATTTTTTTCCACCCATTAGTAAACTGAATAACTAGCTCTTCATTTTCTAGTTCAGTAGGTTGTGTTTGGAATTAACTTTAAACTTTAGATCTTATTGTAATTGCCTCTTAGTAACATAATTAAGAACATGAATATTATTCATTTTATAGCAGCCACCCATTGAACTATTTGAAAACTGAAACACCGTCGGTTTAATCACTATGATGATATCAAACTATAAGCAGCCACCTCACATGGACTTGAATTCCTACTTACAGAGAAAAATAAAAATTATTTTTTTTTAATCTCTTTATTTGTATACAAAATAGAGATTTTCTTTACATGAAAAAAGAAACCATAGAGATTTTCCGCCTTATGAAAATAGCGTTATGTTAAAAAGTGTGTAAATCGTTGTAGCCTTACCGATTCAAATATAATTCTGATGGTGACCTAAAACTGCGTCAAAAAAGTATTGAGAAACTGAAATATAGTGTTCTGTAAATTATGCAAGTACCTAAAACGACCGATTGCCTTAGCTAGTTCTCATATTTTCATACGAGTTGCATATTTTCAAATATCATGGAGTTAATAACATTATATGTTAAATTTTATCCATCTATCCAGTTTTGTTTTTGCAGTAGAGGGAAAAAAATTAACTCAGAATTTTCAAATTTGTTTTTAAACTATTTTAGTAAATAGGTTTTTTCCCTAATTACCTTTGTAATGTGTGTGTGAAAAAAATGTCAAGGCCACTCTCGCATCACTTACATTATTTGCACATTCTTAAATTTGTAAAAGAGTTGGACATTAAAAAAAGTTCAATGTAAAAACCTGTTGCTAATTCACAACTTTAACATTGATATCACTGATACTGAACTTCAACCACAACTTGATTGTTTGGATCTTCTATCCCATCACAGATTCAAGTCACTTGAGTTATTAAAGTCAAGTGATTCAATCTTCATCTGCATCATGTCTTGGTCATATTTCTATTCACAACTTGAATCCTCTTATAAGCCTGTTTTATTGTTTGAATTAACATATCACTACCTTATTCTATGCAAATTGTGAAACAATGTGACTAACGTAAATTCAACAAAATTGATTTCTTCACAGAGATTTAAATTTATAAGCTTCACGCAATTAACAAGAGATTTTCCAAACTATAAATTTTATTTGCAGACAGATCTTGACTTTGATTTTAATCAATTTATTTTTAAGTTAAAGACTATAATTAACAATCATGCCACTTATTCTAAATTAACTAATAAAAAAAAATCACAAACTACAGTCAAACATGGTTTATTCAAAGTCCAAGGGGACTGCAAAAACTTTGAATTACCAATTTTTGAAAAAAGAACAACTATACCCTCTCAAAAATTAACTACAAATATGTGTTGAATATTTTCACTTACTTTGCCAGTTTCCTTATTGTTGCAACTGGTGATTGGGTAAAATATAAACTATGTCATTAATTATTTCATTTAAAGAAATTTGTAATTTTCATTCGTTGTGTTTGGGTTGCTCTCACACTTATCACAAAATTTTTGAGTTGATTTAGAGAATGAAAAATGCGATATTCAACATCATTTGGGCCTACAATGAATCACTTCATTTTTTTAAAAAGTCTGCAGCTTCAGCAGGTGTTGGAATAGGCACCTTGGCTGCTTCCTCAGAATCATTTTCATTTCCTTCAGCAGAAGATTTGATGCCTTTTTTTTTTAGGCCTTCAATCATGACTGCATCCATGAGTTGACCACAACATCAAGAAAAGTTGATAACGTGTTAGGACGTATGCCATATTCTTTTGCGATATCACACTTTTTCTTCGTCCCTTTTTCCACTTCATTAATTAACTGGAATTTTGTTTTCTATAGTTAAGCATTCCTATGTAACTCATTTGGACATAGTGGGAAAAACCTCCACCAGACAATTGATAAGTGTCTCACTCTAGCTTCTAAACAGACAGTAATAGCAGCAACTTAATTGCCCCCACCATCAGGTGATAATGACGGCTCCACAATGAAGTCATCCGAAATCCAATAAAACACCAGCTACCTTTGGATCAACAAATGCCAGTGTGTAAGACTGTTAAAGAAATCATTGCTTCTTGCTTAGAGCCACAAAATGTTTTTTGTCCACTATAACAGAAGCTATATGTTATGCTATAAGTGAGGAATAAAAAGCCTCAGAGCACTGTCTGCTCCTACCCCCACCTTGTGTGAGCCATGACTTCAATTCATGACCTCTTGGAACAGTCATCAGTCAACTATACACATAAAACGCAGTCTAGTGCCTGAGCGAGACATATTATGTGAAGCCTGTGAAGAAACAAAAATTTCTAATTTTCCTCTGCTTTTCTAACACTGGATGTATTCATCTGCGACAAAATCATTCATGTCTAACACCATCCAGTCGAAGCAAAGTTAATGCAATGGCAACTGCAATCTCTCAGATCACTTATTTGCATCTGAAGGAGGCTGGAAGCTGTGGCGGATCCAGGGGAGGGGGGGAGGGTGATGGGGGCGATCATCCCCCCCAAGAGCCTTCAAGCAAACATAACTCCAGTTAACTTACTTTTTCTTTATTAATCCTTAATTTTTTAATTAATTTAATTTCTTGTCACTAAAATTTCCTCAAATTTCCTTTTGCTAAAATTTGTGCTCTCGAAGTTTTACCTTGAGCTTTTTTCTGCTGGTAAGGCCAAAAGAATAAAGAAGCCATAGTCAGAGGAGGGTGAATTGTATTCCCACTAAGGTTCTATAAGGATTCTATGCGATTCGGCCACCATGTATACTCACCCATACATATCCTTAATGCCTAAGGGCACATGTCGGGAGGGGGCAAAAAAATTTATACCCTTCAGTTTTCTTAGTAACACACAATAAAGCACAAGCCATTGAATAATATGAATCATTGTTTTCTACCCCTTGTTTTACTTTTTTTAACTTTAGTCCTGAACACGCGAGCTTGAGGTGTACTAAAAAATAGCTGGATGTTCGAAAAAAGCTATTTTCGGTAAGTGAAAATTTTTAAGATTTAAAATAGGTGGGTTAAGAAAATTAATTATATTACTTTTGTAGCACATCTAGGGTTTTCCCTGGGAATGAAGTCGAATTTGTTTGCAGACTCACTGATAATGATATTAACAGGGACTCCCATAAGGTGAGACTAACAGGGCTATTTTTTGATTTTTCACTCTACAAATTCACTATAGTGGGGCTTGAAAGTATGAAAAATGTCAGCAAAGCCCCCCCCCCCCCCCAAACAGAAAACCTAACTAAGCCCTGTTGCAGAAGGTGAGCATGTGAACATAGCCTCTCTATAATATGTCTATGAAAATATAGGCTTCGACCCCATCTAATAATTTAAAGCCTTTATAATTTGAAATCTTTCAGGTGCAAATAAATAAGTACCTGGATTGAACTTTCCTGCTGGATTAAAGTAGATCCTGCTTATAACGTTTTTCCGAAAACCATAACAGACATTGTAAGTAGCAAAACGCTTTAAATGGGAAATATTAATAAGTATTAGAGAAAGATGGGACCACGAAAATAAATCGTACCAAGTGGGAAAAGGTTCTAAGAGCAGTGCCGCAACCAGATGCTTGGTCAGCATTTTGGTGCTCCTTGTAATGTTTAAGGGCAGGTAAAAGTTGAAATTCACGCTCCCCCCCCCCCAAGTCTAGTGCCAGGGACACCAAACCCAGCTCCTCTTCCTCCTAATTTTCAGCTCTGAGGAACATTATAAGTGGAATCCACTATATAAAATTGATTATGTGGTGTCAGATGTTCTGTCTGAATTAAATTTAACCACGAGAAAAATCTTTTCAGACAAAAAATTTTGAAACTTAATATTGTGCACTTGATAATTATAATAAATTATTAGTGAAAATCAATCCATTTTGTATGAAAGTAATCTTTTGTTATTTAACGTATCTGTGGTGGAAAAAACATGTTTTTGAATAGGTTTTTGACAACCATAGTCTGCGCAAAATTGGAGAAATTTATTATTTTAAATCATGCAATTAGAATTTTATTAGAAATTTTTTTCTGTTAATTTTTTTTAAATTATGCACACAAGTTAGTACCCACTTATTTCAATAAAATATGTGTCTATTATTTCTTGTTATCGAAAATTTTTTTATTCCTTTTCCAAGAAATCATAAAACTGAGTTTCGCCAAAAACATTCTCCTCAACAGACAGTATCAAAACTCACAATAGATAAGATTTTTATCCTATTGGATGTTGACAATTTCAACATTCAATAAGGATCACACCACACTTTAGGAATCCTCCACACGTTTTTTGACCATGAAAAGAATGAAAGACCTATCCTGGAAATGCCACTAAAATGATAGGCTGGCCAAGAGGCTTTAAACATTCATTCTTCACATGCATGCCCCCCTACCCACAGCACATAAAAGGGACCCATCATATAGAACAAAGGATTATTGAAGTACCCACTGACAACGTCAAAAAATTCTTAGAATGGTAACATACGGGCAATTGTAAAAACCAGTCTTGGTAAAAGGACAAAAATCGTAGACGACTTATAAGTTAAGCCAACCATGTGTCGAGTTAGAGAGTTTCCCCTTCATTGAAATTAGTATTGGGCCAACCAAGGGAATAATAGATGTAGAGTTATCCGGATAGCCGAGTTATCCACGTGTCGAGTTATCGAGTTTCCCCTGTATAACACGTTATTCAGTTGTCCCCTCAAACTTTTTTTGCATACAGTATTTTTTACAAGGGTGGCCGGCACATATGTTAAAATTTATTGTCAAAAACAGCTAATTCATGAGTTGTTGCAAAGCAATTTTTTAAATAAGTCTGTTGCTATTGAAAAAATATAATTTTATAAATATAAATTTTAATTTAGTTTTAATTTTTAACTAATTTCAGTTTTTAATTAATATTAAAAATTAAATTTAATCTCAATTAATTTTAATGTTTAATTAATTTTAAATTAATTTAAAGTTTTAAATAATTGTAATTCCTAATTAATTTTTTTAAATATTAATTTTTACATTTTAAGTATCTTTGGCGCCTGCGGACACTAGGTTGGATCTCACCGATTGACTCCTTCACTGTAAAAAATCCCCCCATCAACACATCACCCTGGTACCGCTCCTGGCTGGAAGGTGGGATTTCTGATGATAATTAATACTGAGAGTTGGAAAATTTTGAAAGAGAAATTATGTTCTTAATACTCAACATATCCAAGTTTTACAGATTATGGGTCTCTGAAATTCACTAATAAACTGAAAACTGTTAAAATAGGCACACATTTATGTCATGAAAATTTCAAAAAAGGCATTTTTACCAATAAAGTTTGAAAATAGGCAAAAAAAGGCATTTATGGCATTTTGCCTGAACTTCCGGGCTCTAGTGATCACATTAAGCAGTGTGCACTGTATATATGAATCCAGAAGAGATATACACGATTATATACACTGGTACATATATTTTTTCACCAACTCGAATTAGACTAAGGAAAGGGTAAAAATATCAATTTCAAACTCTTCTTTTCAAAATGTGAATAAAAAATATTTTCTTGCCATACTCAGCAATTTATTTCCACTGAAGAACAAGTTTTCATTCTGGACCAATGGTGCAGAAACCTTTTGAAGCATGACCCCCCCCCCTTTTGACCAAAAAAAATTTATCGGCGACCTCTACATAGGCTGACCATATGTTCCAGGATAATCCGTTTTTTGCCAGTAAATGTGCTGTCCCGAAAGCTCTTTTTGGAGCTGCTCTTTTGATTTTAATTAGGCGATATTGAAATCCAAAGATATTCAATTTTTCTTTGATATAATATAAATATTTACTTTGTTTTTTGGATATACTTAGTGTCCCTTATGTAAGATTGAAATGTAGTGATGCTATGGTCCTAGATTTTTGTATGCAGGGTAATTAAGAAAGAATCATCTGATTTCAGAATGATTTTACATTTGAAATTGACCATTAATAAAAAATGTTCGTAAAACGTAGTCACATCTTCCCCTGTATATTCACTTATTACTCATTATTCTATTCTGTGTTTTTAATTTTTTTTAAATATACAATTTTGAAATCGGGTGATTCTCTCTAAGCCACCCTGTAAAACTTTATATTGTCTGCCGCATGCCAGAAGCACGAATGTGCAAATTTTCCTTTTTTTATCAGCTGTTTGGATACCTTGTTTTTCTATCTAAGTTGTGCCTGAAACATGAATGTTTATCCCTATTGAAACACATTGCAAAACATTTTAGGAAAATAACTTCCGTAGAGTAACATGGGTAGGATAAACATTCCAACATCATTTCCCACATTCTTTTTTTGCAATGACATTGCACATTCATGATTCTGGCATGACAGAACCGATATGTTGATTATTGTACAAGTAGAAATTTGATAAAATTACATATTATGATATATATGGTAATTAGCTCAGCTGAATAAAGGCATTCTTTAGTTTTGATGTATTTTTAAATAAAAATGAATTTCTTATTTGAGTTTTATTTTGGAGAATCTCCTGTGACCCCTTCCCCCTAGTTCATTGATGTGACCCACAGTCTGCGTACCACTGTTCTAGATCAAGTTTCATTTTTAACCACTGTACTGTGAAAGGATCGTAGGTGTGTCATGACAAGAAATTGACTAAATTATTTCTAAAGAAGTCGAAACATGATTACATAACTTGTAATTTTATTTTAGTTTTGTTTTTGTCTGTCTTTTTACTACAATTTAGCAATATTTTTTTTTTTGTCTGGGTTAGTGATTAAATCATTCAAACTGTACTTTTTTTAAATCTCAATTCAAGTGTGTCATAAGATAAGAAAGGTTGAAAAAAACCCTGTTCTAGGCAGATGAGATTAGACTGATATTTCAGTCTCTTGTTTGCAATGCATTAATAGTCATTTCTGTAACATAGCATCTTCAAATTCAGATGATTCACTTACTGTATTTATTTAATTTCTATTTATTTCAAATTAACATCTGAAATATGATTAAAGCAGTACCTATACTTTGCATTTTTAATTGGGTTGCTGTATTTTTGAAATATATGACATCCATATTTATTATGGACATCTTTTTCTCAGTCACCTCGTTGGCCATTTTGCCTAATGTGGCTTTGTTTTTGTATTTGTATTTGAACCTTTAGGTGAAAAACTCAACTTTTTTGTATCCAAGTCCCATATGGGTGGGGCAATGCTTCCCCTCCCTCCCCCAGTGTCAAAGGTGGAATCGACTGATCTAATGTATATATGAATTGAAATCATCATCATCATGCCCCTCCCAGCAATATGACTGTGCCTCCCTGACTTCCAAGTCTATCTCCGCCTATGCCAAGTCCCACCCTCAAAATATTTTAGAAATTGCATTGAACCATTGCATTGCTATTTATGTTCTTCCTAGTTCCTTGAAATCAGCCAGTCACTCCTATTTTCAAGTCAGGAGATTGGAACAATTCCAACAACTGTAGACTCTTTTTGAAAATTTTTATGAATCAAAAGGAGAATACCAGACATTAAGTGTTGCTATATTTCCAGATATAAAGGCAAAAGTATTTGTTTTCCCTCTAGCAACTTGTTCATGGTTGTTAAACCTTGTGTCATGATTGAGTACTTCAAGTTGTATTTTTCTGTGAATGTTTTAGACACCTTGTTTTAATTTTTTTAAAGATATTTTCCATCATTTTTCAGTACTTCATTTTCTGAGCATATTTATACATTGGATAGAAAGTTTTAATAAAGTGTATCGTAATGTAAAAATTACAGTGAAAAAAAAAATTTTGTTATGTACTGTATAATGTGTGTTTGAAAGTAATTGTGAGGAGTATATTCTGATTTGTTTCATGTACAAGAGTCTCTTTCAAATATATGCTTCTATCATATTTATTGATAGAATGATAAGATTCGGGCACTTGAGTCTATGGTCAATTCTTTGAGAAAGGAAACAAAATGTAAAGATGGAGTTTTGAAGGACTATGAAAGAAAATCTTCATCAATTTTGCAATTCCTCAGCTGTGTTGGAAAAATTCTGGAATCAGTGAGCATTTCTATTACTTTACAATAGTATTTTTATGGCAATATTTCAGGCCGTAAACAAAAAGCGCAGCAAAACTTCTGACTAAGAGTAACTCAGTTTCTGAGTGTTTTGCAAGATGAACAGATTTCAGATTTTAAGAAATTCAGACTTGATGAATAAGCAATGGTTCACAATACAAGCAAAAATTTTAAACAAATTTTGATTTAATGAACTAACAATATTCTCTTAATACGAGTCATTTAATATCAAAGATTTCAAGATAAAGACTAGTCTTATAAGAGGATTTATACACTTGCATTGTGTGCAAAGCATTACATGATCACAATCAAAAGCCAAAGTTGACAGTTTGCTCTCTCTCTCACTGTGGGCAAGTTCCCCCCATCCTTTCATTAACTGACCAATGGATCTGCACGTACAAATACGTGTGAAAAAATCCTTTCCAAAACGGTTCTGAACGTAAAAACATGAAGCAGAATATCTGCTTCTAAACAGTTCTGAACGTATTTTACTGTTTTTCCTTCCCCCTTAACGTCTTTGATAAAACATGACAAGGATGGCTAAGGATACGCCTCTCCCCCTTTCTTCACGCAAACACTCCCGAAGGGATTAAGCCCCATGGTACTGTGCAAGAGAAACGCCAGAATTGCTGTGGCCACAACTTAGTCTGTGATCAACTTGGAAAGTCAATCATTCTTTGCGGCATAGAACAGTTTTGAATAGCACAATCAGAATCTTGAAAAAAAAAATTATATTTATCTTCAGTCTTTTGCAAATGTGATTTTGAGGAAGAGAGATGTTTTCTCCCTCTCTTTTTTTCATTACAAATACCCCCTAGATTTCAAGAAAGATTCATTTTGAGTATAGTTAGACATTCTTATGTATCTATTATACTTGAATGTGTAGAATTCTTTTTCTTTTTGAGAAGCAAAATCCGACACTACGATATGAATCGCAGTGCAAATGAATGTTGAATACTGCAATTGTGATATTCTAGCCTTTTCAGAGTACTCCACTCCCATCAGAGCAAATAATTCTCAGAATTTCTAGCACCAGGCATCGTACGTAATTTTTGATGATACTAAAAAAAAAAAAAAAAATCACTTTTACCGGTGATTATGCATAACTGCCATTTAATATTGATAAAGATGATAAATCGGTCCCATCGCCATGAAAAGTTCTTATTTAGATCAGTGGTTCTCAACCTGGGGCTACATGGCCCCCTTGCGGTCCTGGGATATTTTAAGGGGACCACAAAAGGGTCCCACTCTTGGATGATGGGGGGTGATGGGTAAGACAGAGCTACGAGAAAAAATATTGTCCAAAAAAGGGACACTGGCTGAAAAAGGTTGAGAAATACTGATTTAGATGACCGTACTTGTGAACCTGAGTTTTAACCGCATATAATGAATCTGATGTTACAAATTTATTTGAACATCCCCGAAATAACTTCTATAATTAACTACTATTTGATGAATTCTGCACTCGGACATCAATATAACAAACTGCGATTTAACAAATTTTACCATCCTACCCTGATATAGGGTATCATGCATAATCACCGGTAAAAAAGGTAAATTTCAAGTATTTATCATATTTTCCTGTGTGCTACACCTTGGGACTATGTATGGGCCTAATCACTGGTAAAAGTGAATTTTTTTTACCATTTATCTAATTTTCCAACGACCCTTGGATGTTATGCATAATCACCGGTAAGAAATGAAATATATAATGAAATTTATCAAGAGAACACAGGCTATAGCCAAGGGCTGCAAGTTCGGAGGGGCAGTAAATTTACGGAATGAGTGATCAAGAAAATGAGATTAAAATGTGAGAAAAGGGACAAAACCGTCTCTACCTAGAGAGCAGAGACTAGGTGAGCAACCAGAAAAAAAAAGAACTAGAGAGTATGAAAACATGTGAAAGACTAAAAGAGGGACCAGGTCAGTGAGTGACCCAGAGAGTGTACTTGTGAGCAGAGATGTATTTATGATTATTCTGCTTGTTGGCTAACCAAATTTTGCCACCCTTTTCTCATTCTAGTTTAATTTTATTTTATTGACTACTCATTCCTCGATTTTTCGCCCAGTTTAAATCGTTTTGCCCCCTCCTATAAATATACCTGTGTCTCTAAGTTCTATTGAGCACTCACGCTTGTGTACTCTTTCGGTCATTCACATGCTTGAGTACTCTTTTGCTCACTCACGTGCTTGCATACTCTTTTGCTTATTCACACATGAGTACTCTTTTGCTCACTCATGTGCTTGCACACTCTTTTGCTTATTCACACGCTTGCAAACTCTCTAGGTCACTCACTGACCTAGTCTCGCTATCTGGGCAGAGGCGAATCTGTGGTTATAAAATTTTGCCACCCTCCTCTCAGCCACACATTCCTACACTTTGCCGCCCCTTTGAACTTGCTGCCCTGGGCTATAGCCTACACCTCCTAGAGATAGTTCTATCGCTAGGAGGTGCTGGCTAACCTCCCCCCCCCCATAAATATCCCACTGCTTATGAGTGTACAGTGTGAAAGCATGAAACAAAGGACTAGGTCAGTGTAAAGAAAGCATGCTTCCCCCAAGGGTAGGGCTGACGGGACTCCTGTCTGGGCAACCGGGATGATTCGTAATATTTTTGCTTTTACACACTAAGTTCACTATAGAGGAGCCCGTAAAAAGTCTGGTCTGGGGCCCCCGCTAAAGATCCTATCGCAGGATGTGGGGGCCATGCAAAAGAGTTTCCTAGACAGTTTTCAAGCATGTAAGTGATCAAAACAGTGTGGAAATACATTATATGAATAAAATAGAGAACGAGGAGCCAGGTGAATGAGTGACCAAGAGAATTACCTGGAGAGTGTGTAAATATGAGACTGATTTTGATAATCAATGTTAGTGAGGGGCCGAACAAGAGAACGGATGACCAAAAGAGCAACATAGAGAGCGAAGAACTAGGCCAGTGTTTGATCAAAAGAATGACAGAGTGTGCAAGTATGTGAGTGATCAAAACTGTGAAAGTGAGGAACAACCAATTAAAAGATTTACCAAAAAGTTATGAAAGCATGTGAGCAACCGAAATTGTAATTTGGAGAGAGAGATACATATGTGCAGGGAAGGGTGGATAATTGGGCTGTAGCCAAGAGTGGCATATTTCTGGAATCAGTGGTCAAGAAAATTAGACTAGAGGAGTAAAGAGCAGCAAAATTTGTATGATGTACAGCCCACTTGGTGGCAGAATCTTGAATCCACCACTGAACATTTGTTCCCGAGACAATGCTTGATTATAATGTTTTTATTTATTGACTTTACCCCACAAACCTAAACAAATCATTATAAACGTATTGGAAAAAGTACTTTTGTTAGTAGTGAATGCGCTTTTATTGATTCGACTTTTTACGAACAAAGACTTTTTTCTGCTTGAAATGAATAAAATGTTATTAATTGCACTATAAATACAATTTTCAAGTTTATACCGTAAATAAAATAAACATTATAGACTTCAGAGTTTCAATTAGTGCATACAGCTTTCCTGAGCAGAGATACAATATTTACCAGAAAAGAGTAAAAAATATATGAAGAAAGGAGTAAAAAAAAGGTGGGTTCGGCAAAAGACCTAATACAATGAGTGTATGTCATTCCGAGAAGATTGCAGACATCTCTGTTACGATCTGGGCAGTACAAAGCAATCAACCTCACAAAGAGGCCTCGATGTCCTGCTGTGCGTACACGGGAAAAGGAAAAATAGCCAGAACCTTTTTGAAGCTTTTTTCATCCTGAAGACCAATTCCTTTTTGAAGAAGTTTTGTGTCAACACCTTGAACTGCCAGTCGGTCAAGACATTCTCGAAGTTTCGTTTTAGTTAAAGCTAGATTGCCCAGAACACACAATACTTTGATTGTAGACACCCTGTATTTATACCCCCTAATCACATATTACAGACTTTCTGTAGGAGAATTTACTCTAACTTTTATATTTATTTCTTAATTTTTTAGTAACTGGTATATATATATACAGTGGAACTTCGGTTTACGAGAATGATTCATTCCATAAGCATGATTGTAATCCAAAATACTCATATATCAAATTAAACTTTCCATGGAAAATGACTCAAATGATTCATTCTATGACAATCGCCCTCATGTAAGCCAACACCCTTTTCAAAGAAAAAAAGTTGATATACTTAGTTATTGCATTTTTACTCATTTTATATATGAGCCTCTCATAAAAGGCTCAAGTATTTCTAGAATGATACAAAAGAGCAGGGGTTTGCTTCAGTTTGTAATCCTCACTTGCATTAATACAGAAGAAAGGTACGAGACAGTCTGTCATGGGCTTGAGTTATGATTGCCACTCCTTACATATATAGCACAATACATACAACATGTTTTTCAATTTGGTCTTTTATTGAAATAATAAAAAAGGAGCCCCAAAAAATACTTGGGCATGGCCCATTACTTGTTAAGATGGCCTTGAGGGAAAGCAAACCATTGGTTTTTTTAGTTGTGATCATAAGACACTTAACAGACAAAGTGAATACGCAAAGCCTCATTTACACTAGTGCCCATCCAGGTGTCTTTGGAATATGTGCTACTCGTATTGCGAGAAATATCTCATATATCAAGTCAAAATTTGTAAATTTTCACACATGTGAATCATTCATAAACTGAAGTTCTATTGTATATAGCAATTAACATATTTTTCATATTTTTTCCCTATTGAAAAAATTTTTTATAATTAATGTTACATGTACATTCTTTTTCCATAAATTTTTTTATAGGTATACAAAGAAACTAATGAAGAGATAGATTTGACTTTTGATGCTGAAAAATTTGAAGATTCTTCACATTATAAAAATATCATTTCGTCTATAAAACTTATTAGAAAGAAGCAATCTGAAAATGACAGCATAGTTACAGAATTAAAGGTAAAGAATGAAGGGTTAGTTGAACTGCTGAAAACGAAAGATAAAGATCTATCAAAATTGAAAATGAAACTTGGTACCCTTGAAGAAAGTTCTCAGTTAACTGTAGAAGTATGTATGTCATTGGCTTTTTCATTGCATATTTTTTTGGTTATTTTAAATGGTAATTAAATAATCTTGTTGCTAGTTTAGGATTGTAATGAAATTCTTCACACACTGAAGTTTATATATCTTTCATAAGTTTATGCAGAGTAAGAAAATTGTAACAAACAAGAAAATTAGATGATGCAGCAAAAAAACTCTTGATATTTATTTATCTGGTACATGGTATCTGTACACATGGTATCAAATTTCAGAAATGCAAAAGAAAAAAAATACAGGGTGCTCCAAAGTATGAAAAATGAGTGTTTAAAAAGTTTATACACAAATCAAGAAAACAGCATTCTTTTCATCCTAAACTAACAGACAACGCTTCTCTCCCACCTTTTCTCAGATTTTAAATTCAAATATCTCAGCAAATATTGCACTTAGAAACACTGAATTTTTTTGTTGGTCTCGGGAAAGACAGGGCAACAACTTGCTAATTGTAAGTTAGAGGACAGTGGGGACCCTATAAAATTCAGATTTTTTTTATTTTATGACACTGTATTTTCACTCTCAAAACTGGTACAGACTGATTTCTGAACATTCAGCATTTTTTTGAATTAGAATCATACTTCTAAGACAAATGGTTGATGAGATAAAGGCTGAATTATGACTTACAGGACAGACTGTATATACAATATATAATTAATGTAAAGAATGTTTTTTAAGTACTCTCCTAATCAATAATCATTCTGTGATGGACGCCAATGACATCAAGATCACCAACCCCAGACTCACAGAAAGACAGTGTCCCTAGACAGCTTGGAAGAAAAACGTATGGTTCTGCTCTCTCCTTAACTTGTGTAAATATAAATATTTCTATACAGAATAAATTAATTATGTGAAAGCAAAATATTGTTTTTTTAAATGTGTGCAAGATATTATGTGTAAACACATCAACAACTGCAATGATGACATCTAAACCAGAACTGCACAACATTTTCATTGGTAATGCCTTATTTTGGACATATGTATCATCGGATATTGCTGCTTCCACAGGCCAGATGGGTAAATCATTTTTCCCTTAAAAGACCTCCTGTAGCTTCCAACTACCAACAAAATTTATTGCTTTGTTTTCTCTCTTTTTTAATCCTCTTCATCCCTTTGTAACATCTGTGTAATATTCCTCTTTCCTCCCCCCCACCCCGACACTATAGCCGGATTTTTTCCAACCCGGAAGAAAAAATTGCTTAAGTTGCAATGAAAATTCTTCCTTTTTGGCAATCTACAATTATATTTTGCTCAGATTGAAGCAAATTTCCAAATTTCTGGAATCCTTGATTCAAGAAAATTGATTGATTTAATAGGAGAACTAAATTTAATTATGATGATGTTGTGTGCAATTTTATATTCTCAAACTCTGTCACATACAGTAGGACTTCTCAAATTTGGACTCCTCTGGACTTACGTGATTCTGGAATCTTCCAGATTATAGATCCAGTTTTGTTTATTTCCCAAGTTCTTATCTTTGAAGTAATAATTGCGCCTCTTTGAGCACTTTGATTTGTATTTCCTGGAAAAAAATTAATAAAGCAATATACTATAGGGTGCATAGGTAACGACGAATGGTATTTTACTGGCAAACCGTTAATCCTAGAGGCATACTTTCAATTACAAAAAATGTCCAAATAATGTGTAGATATGTCATTCATGTTACAAGGGATTGCATAGTTATTGAAATAGAACTTTTTATACGGAACTTTGTATACTTTTTAACTTTGTTTCAATTTGAATTAAAATATAATATAAGATATATGTAAATATAATATATATATATTTTTTATTTGAAATATCTCAGTAAATATTGCACTTAAAAATCTGGAATTTTTTTTTGTTGGCATCAGGAAAGATAGGGCAACAACTTTGCAATTGGGTTCTTCAGCACAGGGTGTCCGTATAAAAAGTTAACATTTTTATTTTAATAACTATACGAAACGCCTGTAACATTTATCTGAGTTCTACATGTTATTTTTATACTTTTTCCATAGCTGCCAAGTCTCCCAGATTTTCCGGAAGGCTCCCGAATTTCTATTCTATCTCCCAAACTCCCAAAAAATTCTTATATGTCCCGAATTTTGACCGTGGTTGTACAAGTGCTTACTTTTGCAAAAAAAATTATTCCTAAGGAATTTACCCAGAGGGCTGGATCAGCCTTCTATGTGCTTCCCTCTGAATTGGAAAATCAGCTGGACTATGTACCCTTAAACTATGGTTTCGGCTCTCGTATATAAGAAACGTTTCTTCTAATTTTTTATTTTACCTGCGCCAATACGTTTTGCCTGTGCACGTTAATGCAATCAGTAAAAAAATGGGCTCATTCGTGCTTATTCTACTTAGACAGGGTTTTCTTCTGATGCTCATCCCTGTCTGGCGATGCTCGTCGATTCCGACAGTAAACTGCCGATTTCGACAGATGGTGCCGATCGTTAAACCGACTGAACAAACTGCTCGATCAATCACACCTTGCTCCATTCAATGTCATTTGGGTCTTTTGCTCTGGTTTGAGCCCACTATTGCTATGCGTAGCAGCGCAACGCTGCTGTTGTGCACATGACTTAATATCGATCAATAGTGTATTCAGAGTTTTTGATTCGCAGGATGCATTTTCAACAAACATGGATGTGCCCATGGAGCTTGCTTTGGAAAGTTTTGTTGTAGGTGGTGAAGAAATTCCGATACGACAAAAACATTGGTGGGGATGGGGGTCTAGGGTTGCCAGAGGACCGTATGTACGACTATCAAGGACGTATGGAGGAATGGATTGCATTGAATATTCATGATAACCTGAGGGCTTAGGTGATTTCGCAAAGTTGATTGAAGCCATGGATGGGGATACGGGGGGGGGGGCAATGAAAATGATCGCGCCCCCCCCAATTAAAAAAAATTATTTATATAATTAAAATCCCCCCACCTTGTTAGGGAAACAACCTGTATCCAGTTATGCTTTTGTGGGGCGAAGGCTTATGTGGCTTGAGCCCTTAGGGTCCAGTTTCTATGGGGGCATTGTAATTAAATCAATTTTGAATTTAAAAGTTTTAGAAATTTGAAACGAAATTCAGGTCTTTTTTTGTTAATTTACTTGAGTTCCCCCTTTCATTAAGACCCTCTATTTTATTAACCCAAATCCCCCAGGTGATCGCTACTCACAGTGTTTGGGAACAACTGATTTTGTCAAACGCAGGGCTCCCACTCGTCATACTTTTCCTACTTTTTAACAAAATTCATATAATTGATTTTAATTGAGAAGGGAATCATGGACATATTGCCAAATAATACAAATGTAGTAGATTGCAATTAATGATTCTGCCAAAGCAGAAATTGTATTGTTCTTAAGATTATTTGGGGACAGGATGTATCTGGACCATTTGGTGGTTTAGTAATTTTTCATTTGCTTAGTTTGAGGGTTCTACAAATAGAGTAGTCAATAAAAACTTCTGCCTGGTTGAAAAAAAATAATTTTTTATTTACTTCATGGTCTTGGACAGTAATTAACATTCATCGTTATTATGGTGCTATGGTAAAATTATGGTGCACATTTTGTGTATAGGTGAAACAACAGTTTGTATAACAAAGCAGTTGGATACATAGACCTATTCTAGGTTTAGTGACTCTAATGATATCCAATAACATTCAATTGTCTTCTGTATTTTTTGGGTATGCAGAGGCATAAACAATATTTACAATGCTCAGCAGAGCTAGAAATGATTACACTGGCATTGACCACTAAAATTTAAACGAATCCTTAAAAAGGATGGACATTGCAGTAAAACCATTTGGTCCACCTCGACTTATTTATATCGGACCTTGTAATTATCACATTTTGTTTTTGGAAGTGATATCGAAAGAGTGTCATTCTTAAAAAACTTACATATCTCCATAATTTGCAGTGTGTATTGTCAAAGAGAGTTGACAGACTGGACTGTGGAAGACTCCCAAAAAAGAATGTAATATATTGTGATGAGAACAGAAAAGAATTATCTGTGGTTGCTAAGACCCTATTTTGGCCGAAATTTTTTTTTTTGTAACCAAGACATTTCTATCATTTTTCTTTGGATTGGGTCAGTCTTGCAGGATACTGAAATAGTGTGTTATAAAAAAAATTAATTTTAAATTTCTGATTCCATATTCTTCACACAACATTTGTACTGGTTTTTTGCATTCTAGCTTTTTCAAAGGTTCAATTTTCTGTAATCCTAAAGTGCTATTAGCAGCTTGCACCTGCACATCATTTGATGTTTTTGTCATATTTGGAAATTTACTTGGATGATCACAAAAGTAGAGTGCTGGACAAGTTCTAAAATACTAAAGTTAATTGTAGAGTGTGGAGAAATGAAATGAAGAAAGAAAAGTTCTTTTGATCGAAGCTGAATTTCTAACGGATCACATTCATTGAGACCCAGTTGCCCTCATTGTTTCCGAGAAGCCTGACAGTTGCAGTGGCCACCAACAAGTGGTGTTCAAGACCAAAACGAAATAAGATTTCCAATGTATTAGAAAAGGCTGAAGCAGATTTTGGGCAAATAAAAATCATCAAAAGTCCCCTGTTGAATAAAAAAATTGGTTTATAAGTGTCTGGATGATAGATTCTTTCAGATTTGGGAGGTCCTACTGTATTCAGGACTACTTCTACTTCAGATTTAGTTTTACAACCTCCAACAGAGAATCCTATCACTGTGCTTAAAGAAAGTTTAATCAGAGAATCAGAAAATCAAAACTCTTCTGCAGAATATTGAGTAAGAGGACTTACTCTATAGGGGACTTACTATAGAAGTTACTCCACAGTGCCGTCTTAACACATGGGCCCACTCACCTCAAGAGAAGAAGGTGCTTCACAAAAATGAGAACTGGTTGAAATTTCCAAAAATTTGCCAGATATGGCCTCAGAAAAATCACTTGGCCTGGGGACCCATGATGCTCTTAAGGCCATGAGACTTCAAACCTTGATATCTTCTCCAAAGAATGAAGGGGACAATAAAATGACGGAGAATTTCATAAAAAACATTGGGCTTAGTCACCTTCCTTCTAATATTCAGACAGTTCTAGCCGTTAATTCGGATACTTTGTATCAATTAGCCATGATGGCACTTTTTAGAATATAGAAGTTACTGCCACAAGAGCCAGACAGCAATCTGCACAACTGAATCCACTCATACTTAACATCTCAAGAAACAAACAGCTTATCTGGCCGACAGTTTGTGTGTCTTAGCTGTTGCTGCAGCCACTCAAGAGATGGACATTATCTTAGATGACGATCTACCTCTTGGCAGTGAAAATGCAACGGTGAGAATAAAAAAGATGACAAAATTTGTTGGTATATATATATATATATATCATAGAATATTTCGGGCAGAAGCACAAAAATGTAGAAAACTATACGTTTGAGGGAAACTAATTAAGGCTTCCGTTAACGTGGCGGATACTGTAAGGCTTAGCAATAGTAGCCACCATTTCATTTTCAATCATGCACCCAATTTGAAACTTTTAATTGATAGAGGATGGGATATTTGCACCATAATACCGTCTCCTGCAGAGAAAGGAAAACCCCCCTTTCCTATCAATCTGTAGTGGCAAACAACATGAAAATCCAGATGTATGGTACAAAATTGTTGAATATGAATTTTGATCTCAGAAGCTCTTTCAAATGCCTTTTCACCATTGCAGATGTCAATAAATCCATCATCAATGCCAATTTTCTTTTCCATTTTGGCTTAATAGTTGACATCAAAAATAAGAAATTGATAACCCCATTGACTAAGGGGTTGTTCAAGTATTACGTCAGCAACAATGGGGTGTTCTGATTTTCTGACTTTTGATGACAAGAGGGAGGGGGGTATGAAATATTCTTAATGGCATCATACTCTGTGCGCCAAAAATGAGTAAAACCTTTCGCTGGTATGTAGGCACCTGCACCAACATTCTCCCTATTCATAAGTCCTCTATAGAGTCACTTTAGTGATCTCTAAATTTTTCACTAATCCAAGTGATCTGGAAATGTGTCTGGCCGCTTAAGTGCTCTGTACTTGCACCACACATCACTCAACTATGATTATTTACTCAATTACTCAATCTGTAATTATGCTGTGGATCACTTAAGTAATCTGGGAATGTGCCGCAGGTAACTTGAGTGATGTAGAGCTGCACTGGGACCACTTAAGTGCTCTAAAACTGTGCCACATGTCACTCAATCACTCAAGGGATTCCAGTTCTATAATTTTCCTGAAGATGCCAATCACTCATGTTGGGAAGTGTCGAGGACTAACTCAAACGGATAGTGGTCTTCGAACCCAAATAGACAATTTTCATCAAATGATGGCCACAAAAACGTCATCAACAATCATCTACTCAAACCTTGAAGTTTTTTCTCATCACTGTTATTTTTCATGTATATTTTGTATAGCAATTTTTCTTGAATACCTTAAGGTTTATTTTCTATTTATGTATAGCTAACCTTTCTAACTTTTTTCTGCCCCTTATAATTTAATCGTATGGAAATTGCACAGGTTGCGTCACTCTCAGACTGCTACTGCAAACACTTTCATCATCTATATCCTTGAAGCTAAAGAAACTACCTCTGACTGAAACAACAGCTACTCTCTTCTATGTTACTTCTACAGGCCTGGCCTTCAGCAGGACTGTTGTCTGTGGGCACAAGCCTGTGTCCAGTGCCAAAAATTTCAAGTTCATCGGCGTGTATCCAGTCTGCTGGCAGGCTTCAAACAGCTGGATGAATGGTTCCAGCATATTCATGTTCAATATGCCACCTTTGAATGGTTTACCATACCTGCTAATGATCATTGGTTGATTCACAAATGGTGACACACATCCAGGGTGGTCTTAGAGCAGTGCAACTGGTGCAATTGCACCGGGTGCTAAATGAGAAGGGGCGGCGAAATGCATTAGATATACATTACTAGAAAAATATCTTTAAGATACGTATTTAAAAAAATAACTATAAAATATACATGAAAAATGACCGAGATGAGAAAAAAATTGGAGGTTTGAGTGTATATAATACTACAGTTATTTTTCGAAAAGAGAAGAATCGATGGGCAGTGCACCTATATACGTACAGTGCATAGCGATTTCGGTCAGATAAAAATAAACAATCTCTCCATCTTGAGCTCATTCCGTTTACCCCTGCAGGAGATTTTGGGGGAAGACTCAATTTCTTTCTCTTTTGTTGTGCAGTAAAAAATAAAAATAATGGAGAAATCGCCCTTGGTCACCCAATTTTTATACTAATGAGAGCAATAGTGTTTTCCTGTGTTGTGGAGAGTATTACAGGAATTGAAGGGGTGTCTTCGATGTGGGAAAGATTTTGAGCCAGAGGCCTTTCATGCGTCTTTTTTACAGACTCCTGTATTACTTTCATTAAAAATGGTGGCAACGATCTATCTGTAGCGATAACACTCACTAAACATCGGCTCCGCACTAAACCTAAAATACATAGATTTTTATTTGATTATTATTTATATCTATTTATTTGGTTGTTTTTACTTGATTTTATTTGGCCCTCGAGTTCTGAAGAATGGCTAAAATTATATGTGGAAAATGTGAGATTGATGATGTTGAGTTAAAGGATGGTATAAAATGTATCTCATGCTGGTCATCTTTCTACAACGCTTGTGCTGATCCTGTCCCGACTGCGTCTATGCCTTCAAGCGAAAAAGCAAGATGGAAATGTGCTAATTGTCTGGTGTTGCAGCGGCCGTGGAATAATAGGTCTGAGTGTCTATCGAATGTATCTTTGCAGACAGTAAATCTGGATCAAGTGACTCCATGTTCAAGGACTGGCGTAAAACGAAAGGATCGTTTTCCACGGCAACTTGTGGACTCTAATTTGAAAAAAAGCAAGCATTACATGGAAGAGATGAAAAACTTGCAAGAACAATCAGATGAGGGTTTTGATATGAATAAGGGCATAAGGCTGCTGTTGTCATTACACATGGACTTGGTCGAAAACCTGATGAGAATACCGGAAATATACAGTCAAGATTGGGGGAGGGTGAATCTACGATCAGGTGCATGGATGAAAGAATGAAGGCATTAGAAAATTCTCATGTTGATCCAGCGATTGCTACTGCCGAACCATTGACGAATTATGATAGCCTGATGTCTAAGATTGATGATTTGGAGGATCGTTCGAGACGGGATAATCTGGTGTTTTCCGGTATTGCCGAGCAGGAAAATGAAACGGTAAATGATTTGGAACTCAAAATTAAGAAGATCTGTGTCCACCATCTAGGGATGAGTGATATCGTGATGGACAGAGTGCATGGTGTGGGAAGATCAAGAAACAGTGGCCCACGTTTGATCATTAGTAAGTTTACCTTCCACGCTCAAAAAACTTCTGTGCTCCGAAACCGATCAAAACTAAAGGGAACAAATATCGACATCAATGAAGATTTTTGTCATCGTACAAGAACTATTCGATATAAACTGCGCCAATTTGCACAATCATTAGGATCTAATTTCGTGATCAAGTATAAAACTCTTTTCTTTGGTGATCGGATTTATCGATATGATCGTGACAGTGACACTGTCACTCGATTTGAACGGCCGGCAGCGGATCTTCTGAATCCAATGCCACTGTGAATGTTCAGCCAGTTTAACATTAGTGAATCCCTCGTAACCCGGAAAGAGATTGATAATGAAAAATCTAATACAGTAAGTAATTTTGATGTGAAATCGTTGATTTTTTACAATGTCGAGGGTCTAAATAACAAAGGTATATTTCCTAATTTTTGGAACGATTTGTTCTCGTATGAAGCATTTTGTTTGGTTGAAACATGGCATTTAAATACTGCTAATATTCCTAAATTAAATAACAATTTTGATTTTATTGATCAATTCGCAGTCAAACAGTCAACTTTTGGTCGTGCTAGTGGTGGCATTCTGTTTGCATATAATAGAAAATCGTTTACGAATGTGCATGTTGTTCAGAAAAATAGATTTTTTTATAATTATTGAATGTAATTTTATTGATATAGAAAAATTTCTCTTTATTTTTTCATATTTCCCTCCTGATAAAGAGTATGATGTAGACTTTATTGAATTTTTAACATATTTAAATGATCTGTGTGAGGGTTATGTGTATACCATCATAGCTACTGATTCAAATGCCAGAATGGGTGAAAAATTATATTTTCCATTTGAAAACGATGAGCGTACAGAGGTCGATTTCTATCGTTCCTCTAAAGATAAGGCAACTAATTTTAGGGATCATTGATTTTATGATTTTGCTATTGAAAACAATTTTGTTTTACTAAATGGCATGAGCAAATCGGATAGTGAAGGCGAATACTCCTATTTATTGTACAATGGTGCTAGCATGATTGACTTTTGCTTTGTCTCTTACCCTGTTTATACGAACTTTTTTATGGATTTTGAAGTAGGAAAAAACCCAGCATCAAAACATATGCCGATAATAACAAAATTCATATTTCATACTGCAAATATATGTAGTAAATCTATTAAATCAAGTACCCCATTTAAAAAATGTGTGTGGAAAGAATCAGGTAAAGAAATTTTCAGGTCCGAGTTGAATTTTTTGATTGAATCACAGGATTCTGATATTGATGCAAACCGTTTTGGAGACCTCTTAATTACCGCAGCAGAAAAAGCTGGGATGATTATACGTTTGGGGAACGGTAATCGTAAATCTAACTCTAGATCCTCCTCTCATTATTGGTTTGACAGAGAGTGTTCGGCACTCAGATCTGAATTCTTTGTATACTTGAGAAAACTTACAAACACATTGAATGAAATCAACTTGGAAAATTTCAGAAAGCACCGAAATATATATAAAAAAATATGTGTGAAGAAAAAACAGAAATATTTGAGCAGTGTGAGTTCCACTCTTTGCCACACAAAAAACACTGTTGTTTATTGGGAGATTGTCAATAGATTTAGAAACAAAAAAAGTAGTTTCACTCTAAATAGTGTCTCATTAGAAAACTGGCAATTGCACTACGAACGTTTATTCTCGCAAAATGCTAATGATGAACAGATTATAAACCTTGACATTTCATCTCATTTAAATCCTGAATTTGATAATATCCTGTATAACGATATCTCGTATATTGAATTATGTAATGCAATAGGTAAAACAAAAAAAGCTCATGGGAATGACCTAGTATTGAATGAATTTTTGTGGCACCTGACACGGAAACCAAGGGAGATCTTGCTGAAAATGTTCAATGATATTTTTCGTTCTGGTGATGTTCCCGAAAAATGGATGGAAGTGATTGTATGTTCTATATACAAGAAGGGTGATCCTACAAAGCCAGAGAATTTTCGTCCTATCTCTTTGACTTCTCCAGCTTTGAAGGGGATCAGGGACATAGCCATTGGCAGAGATACGGGGGGGGGGGGGGAAGCATGGAAGAGGCAATGCTTCCCCCAGTGCCAGTGACAGAGTCAACTGATCTAATGTAATGAATTGGCATCATCATCATCATGCTCCTCAGCATTTCATGTTTATTTCTGCCTATGGAGATCAGATTAATAACTTTTTGTCATATCTAAAGATCAAATTATTTTTAGACAACAGCCATCCATGTTTATTGCTAGCTGTTACCCAGAGCATCGCTCGCGTGGATTTGGTAGTCTGAAAATTATACTTTGTGATGATTCCCCATATAATATTTGAACACCTCATGACCCCTTGGGGTTGAATTTTGAAAAATTCCTTCTTTGTGAGTCTCCAAATTACAAAATAAAAATGCTGACCAAATTTAGTATTAATAGCTTTAATGGTTTGGGCTTGGCGTGATTCTCTATATAACTTTTAGAGCCCGTTATGATCTCTTTAGGGGTGGAATTTCGAAATTTTGTTTTATATTGAGTCGTTACATCATGAAATAAAACTACTGACCAAATTTCATATTTGTAGCTGCAGCTGTTTCAACTTGGCGTGACTTCTCTACCCAACCTTTGAACCCTCTTATGCCTTGGGGGTTGAGTTTAAACAAACCCCTTCTTAGTGAACCTTTATGTCATGAAATAAACTGCCCAAATTTCATATTTATAACTTCAGTGGTTTTGGCTCGGCGATGATAAATCAGTCAGTTAGGACATGTCATTATATATATAGATAGATTTTGAAACAACCATTTTACTGCAATAATAGATATTACAACAATTTGGCTTTATATACTATTACCATTCAGTCCCACAACCATGCACTCTAGTATATTATCTTCACTTTTTTTCTTTCTTTTTGTTCAGGTTTTCCCTCATCTCTGTTTTACAGAGCTCTATGTGAGGGATCTGTGGATTGATTTTACAACTAAATGTATTCAATAACACATGATATCAAATTTAGGTATGGTCTGTGAATTAATTTACATTTTTAAGACAGCTATTCTACAATTTCTCATGTGCATAGAGCTTAGGTTACTTTAATGAACATATTTTTTCTTCAAAATCGAATTCAGGAACTTGAAACAAAATTGAAGAACCTTCAATCTGTCAGTGATGAGTTGGAGTCTACAAGGTTGTCTCTCAATAAAAAAGTTCATGAGCTTGTGGAAGAAAAACAGACTAATCAAGAAAATATTGATGAACTTCAAAATTTAACAAAAACTCTAGTTGAAGTATGTAATACCTTTAAATTACATAAATTTTTACTATTGCTTGTAGTAGTGTGTGTGTGTGTGTATATATATATATATATGTACATTATGCAAATTTAATTTTTCAATTTTTGTCGAAACTCACCAATATCAGTGCCATAGGTAGCTGTAATATACAGTGTAGTGCAAAAACATTGTTTAAGTACTATTTTTTATGAAAAACAGAAAATAAATTACGTGAACTGGAAAGAGAAATAAAATATGTGAATAATGAAAATTTCAAAAAGAAATTAATCGAAAAATTCAAAAAGAAATTAATCGAAAAATTCAAAAAGAAATTAATCGAAAAATTCAAAAAGAAATTAATCGAAAAATTCAAAAAGAAATTAATCGAAAAATTCAAAAAGAAATTAATCGAAAAATTCAAAAATGAAAAATTCAAAAATGAAAAATTCAAAAATGAAAAATTCAAAAATGAAAAATTCAAAAATGAAAAATTCAAAAATGAAAAATTCAAAAATGAAAAATTCAAAAATGAAAAATTCAAAAATGAAAAATTCAAAAATGAAAAATTCAAAAATGAAAAATTCAAAAATGAAAAATTCAAAAATGAAAAATTCAAAAATGAAAAATTCAAATAAGAATTCAAAAATGAAAAATTCAAATAAGAATTCAAAAATGAAAAATTCAAATAAGAATTCAAAAATGAAAAAAGTCATAGCCAATGTCTAGGGCTCTCAATGGGGGAGGGGAGACACCCTGACATTGGCTCAACACAGAACGTTTCTGAGAGCATTCCTTGGTTTTCATAGTCTAAAAATAGATGCTGGATCTCCGACGTTCTGCTGTAGTACCATTGAATTCAAAAATCAAAATATAAAGCTAAAACAAATGTTTTTGTCGGGACTAGCACATGGTATGTACTTGCACCTTCTGCATCTATTTAATATATTTTTATATTGATTGCAACTTTGCTCTTTTCTTCAACTTGACAAAAACATTTGTTTTAGCTTTATATTTTGATTTTTGAATTCAATGGTACTGCAGCAGAACGTCGGGGGAATCGAGCATATATTTAGGCTATGAAGGCCAAGGAATGCTCTCAGAAACGTTCTGTGTTGAACCAATGTCAGGGTGTTCCCCCCCTATGAGAACCCTAAATATTGGCTATGACTTTTTAATTTTTGGATTCTTTGATTAATTTTTTTTTTGAAATTATCATTGTTCATATATTTTGATTTCTCTTTCCAGTTCACATAATTTGTTTTCTGTTCGTCATAAAAAAATGAGGAAATTTGAAAAAATGAGGTTTTACTCCTCTTTTGTGGACCAGCTGAACAAAAATGTGTGCGTGTAAACTAAGGGTGACCATTAATCAAAGTTTGAAATGCATACTTTTATTATATAATGGATATTATTATTTGGATGTAAAAGAGGGGCGACCATTTAGAAGGGTTTTACTGTATGTAGAACATATGCTATAATAAGCTCACAAATTAAGAAAGGCAATGTATGTAAGTCAAATTCTGATTAATCAGAATATCTGTTTAACACTAAAACCACGGAGTGGGTCAATTTGACCCAAATCAAACTTCGTTTTTATTTATCTCGAAAACTTAAGATGGTGGAAAAATTTTGTTACTTTTCATGATATATGAATATTAATTCATGAAAATTTTATTCTCTTCACATTTTGTATTCCAGAGCTATAAGGACTTATACCTAGAACCGCGGTTCGGATCATTTTGACCCAACGTACTATTCTACGAGAAAAATATTTCTTTTTCTTTGTAAACTTGATGAATACCTGGTATTCTGATGGGACTCAAGCAAGGAAAATAAAAGCTCTATAAAAAACATGTAGCTGAAATTTCTGTACGCAAATTATGTCACAAAAAGGGAATAGAATTCTGGCTTGCAGTTGACGTGAACAAGCTGCTGTGGTGGTTGAGTGGTCATAATGACGGACTCTCATCACGAGGGCCAGGTCCAAACCCCACTGTCGCCACAGTGGTGGTTGGCTGAAGTTGGTTTTCTGTGGTTCCCAACTTCGAGGCGTGAATGCAAGCCGATCTCCCCATTAAAAAGTTTCACCACAAAGAGCAGCAGGCCTACAACAGTAAAATCTTTAATCATTACACTTCACTCATATTTTGAAAAATTGGGGCAGATGGCAGCACTATAACAAGCATTACACACACACAAGCTTCACATTAGGTTCGGAACATGGACACGCACATTCCAACATGCACCAATTCGTTAGAAGTTCCGCAGAGGAATATACATGAGGTGCATGTATGGTTTAGTAGTAGTAGTTGAGGTGGACACCAAAATACTAAATTTTGAATTGATTTCCAAACCTAGGGAAGGATCAGCGTCCAATGAATCTCTCTCTTTCAGAGCACATAGCGATGCAACTAATCAAGCCATTTGAAGACAAGGACAGAAATCTCACTATCGGCAACTTTTTTCACTACATTGAAGCTGGATGAAATGCTAAAAGCCACAAAAATACGAGCTTAGTAGGGACGGTGAGACGAAATCAAAGAGAAGTAGCTGACGCAATAAAGGTAGCAAAACTACAGTAGCATGAAACATCACTACTAGAATAAAATGTCATAATGAAAATATGTCAAGGAAAAAAGAAAAAAGAATGTTTTATCAGTCAGCACGCTTCATCTGACAGTAGTAGCCCTTAAAAGCTTTCCCAGAAACTATTTCACACTAAAATTGCCGTAGATGTACTGATCAAATGACTGAAAAAATATTTGGTGAAGGTAGCATCACGGAGGTGGCCTCTGTCTACATTTTTTACAAAATCCTGGTTCTCACTATAATAAATTTCTGCATTTTGTATAGAATAGTACAGAATGGCAAAACTATTTTTCAAATGCACTTCCTCTACAATCTTATTGAAGAGATACAATCATCATACGTGTCACGTATAGGGTTTCTAAATTCCAGACATTTTGAAGCCTTTGGGAACGGGAAATCGTATTTCCAGAGAATTCTCTGGAATTCCTGATATCACTTATTTACAGTTAAACCCGTGTTTGCATGACTCTCTCCGTTTATATGACGTTATTTTCTTCCCCGATTATATACTCTATACTTTTGAAAGTTAAAATATTTCATTTGTGCTCCCCACAACTTCAATTACATGACGTTTTCAGGACACTAATATCAAATTTTATAATCCACTGATTAATATTATATTATAAATAATGACCTTTAAATAAGGCCATAAAGTAAGGTGTGCTGATCAGTGAGGAAAATATAGGTATTATGCATGTTTGACTTTAGAATAGCAGAGAGCTTCCGTCTTTTCCAGAAATGGATAGACCCCACACATAGAATAATTGGGATAGCTATTGATGTATAACACATTTAGAAATCACAACAAGCCCGTAATCACAACAAGCCCGGAATCACAACACCGTGCCCTTTTTTCAGATCTTTCTCCTTTTCCTTCATCAATAATTGGAGATTTTGCAATAACTTGACCAAGTTTTTGGTGAAAATTGGTAATATCCCGAATTTTTTCATATTTCCGATCCTGAGAGGAATTTTCCAGATTTTTTTAATTTTTCCTTAATTTGTATCGTAAACACTACCTTCATGCCAAATTTCATAACTACCTATAATTCTTGTATGTATAATTTATATCCCAGATTGTTTTTCTTGCCAATGGGAAAATTTATATACTTCTATTGCCCTTGCCCTTCCGTTGTTAAGTAATAATTTTTTTTTGCTTGGAAGACAAATAAATAATCCCATAATATTCAGCCAACATTTTACAAGGGATACACTCGCATTTGGTCTGTTTCAAATTAAATTATGCAGGTTTTTTGCCTAGGGACTTTTCAAAAATTTCTTTTGCTTTCATTTTGATTGTTTTTTCTATCCTATATGTTTCCTTTTGCTGTATAGAAGGAAAATTACTTTTTACATGTTCCAGAGCATAAACATGGTTCCACACACTTATTAACTGTCTTGAAATACCAAAATCATTTGCCATTTGAGCTTGACTTCACCCATTCCTTAAAACCTTAAAAAATTATGCTTTCCCCCAAAAATCCACAAAGCATTCCTTATGTTTTAGAGTGCTTATTATGTATTCTTCATAATCCTATCATAAATTTATATTAAATATGAATTAATTACTTCTATATTTCATTAAACTACATTTGTGGAAACTCTTTTGATCCACCCTGAAACAAAAACAAGTCAATGAAAGCTCACTAACCCCAAACAAATTTCAGCTACATGTTTTGATAAATAATTTCCATGTGTCAAAGTCATGGCAGTTAATGCAAATGAAATGACACTACAAGCATCATTACATTTGTCAAAAGATTTTTGAGCACTCTACTGTACATATGTATTCATAATATAGTAAGATATGTTTTGTATTCTAATTCAATAATTAAATATGATTGCATTATAATTCATCCTTTCTAATTTCTTTCTAATTTGAAATTTTTTACTGGCACAATATCATTAAATAGCACTGTTGTCTTTCAACAAATCTTTTTTCTCCATTCTAATCTGAATTTCTGATAAATCCAACTAATAATAATTAAAAGTTTTTCATCAGCTGCTGCACATTCGACTTTGTATATGGAGTGAAATATCAATTCAAGAATATTCTGCAAACCAAGAAAAAAATAATTATCTGGAGGGATCATTGTTGTGTCAAGTATCATTGTTGCAGGTTTCACTATATTTCAATTTGATAGCTTTGTCATACCTCATTTGTTTTATGTGTACAAGAGTTAATTTGTCTGAAGAAGGCTTTTTTTTTAATTTAAACTCTGCCTGAGTTACTTGGGCTTGATGAATGAGTCTCATGTGCTTGTCTTGCTCATTCTTGAAATATGACCTTGCTTTTTCAAACGTTATTATTCACATTCATAAGTTCTTTTCAATTATAAGTGATTAAATGAGTAAATTTCAATTTTAATGATGTCTCATATACAGTGTTAATGTTATAATTTGACTTCAATGTGTATTATCATACCTTTAAAAAAACTTTTTTTAATACTGCCTCTTGCAGGAAAAAAATTTATTGTTGAGTGAGAAAGATGAATTTCATGAAAAAATAAATTTATTGAAGGAAGAAATCACTTCACTTGTGGATCAGAGAGTACGTTAAAATTTTCATATTTCCATTTATAATAGAATAGTAATAGACAGTAGTTATAATAGATATAGTACTTAGCATGTGTGTTACTCATTGTTTCTGTCAAAGATCATATATGACAGTGGTGACTTATCACAAAAAATTATGAGATGGGAGGGATGCAAAATTTGTTAGTTTTTCATTATGATATGGCATGATTTCCACATGGACAAGTGAGGTATTTGCCCTGGGCCTCATGATTTTGATGCACCCAAAATTTAAACAATATTTATTCACTGACAAACCAAATATCTTTGACCACAGTTGCTGGGACCCCATTAATTTCTGCTTTGTCCAGTGTCGCTCATGTCAAAATCAGGCCCTGGATACGGTTTATTTACTGTTTTTGTTAATCAAATTATTTTTTACACTGTCTGTGTACATCTATGTGGTGCTAAAATAATAATGCTCCATGAACATAAATGATTTGTGCAGTGTCTTAACAATGTTGAATATCATCATTCCGGTTCAGCAGTTGCCATCAGCAACATTTTTTGCTAATTGTGTGGAAATTCATACTTTTCTTTCAATATTACAGTTGACGCCACTTTTTAAAATCATGGGTAATGTTATCATTTGGGTATTTTTATCACTTTTACAAACAACGAATAGACAAACATCATAACATAGGAAGAAATTTGTTTATAGTTATCAGGACTTCAGATAATGTTATGAATTTCTTTCAATTGAAAGGATCTTTTTTGTGCGCATTCTGAAGCTATTTCAGATAAGTCTACTGACTTAGTTTCACCATCTGAGTATGAAATGTCATCTATTTTGAAGTTAGCATAATTTTGTTTATTAGAATATGTCATATTTCCTTTCAATTGCTCATTAAAGTTATCATTAGCAGTTTCAATCATTCTGTGTTCATCTCTTAACCAAATTCTGTAACCACGTGTTCTTTGGGCATATCCCATCATGGTTCCTAAATGCGCTCTCATGTCTAGTTTCTTTCTTTTTTGTTTTGGAACTCCTACATAAACAGTACTACCAAAAACCTTCAAATGGGATACCGTTGGTTTGTCCCCCCCATATAACTCAAATGGCGGTTTTGCTTGGTTCTTGTGACAGACTCTATTCCAAACGTAAGTGAAACAAATTATTGCTTCTGCCCAGAACTTGTTATCAATTTCACTATCTTTCAGCATAGCTTTAACACCATCTAATGCTGTTAGGTTATAACGTTCACTCACACCATTCTGTTCTGGGGTGTAATCATTTGTCCTTTCATATCCTATTCTCTGATTGTCTAAGAATTTTACAAATTCATTATGGCAAAATTCCATGCCATTATCTGTATGAACAGTTACTATTTTCAGATTTAGAAACCTTTCCTGTGTCATGAAATTTTACAAAAAGTTGGAAAACTTTACCTTTTCTTTTCATTGGGAAAACAAACACTTTTCGAGAATAATCATCTGTTATAGTTAAGAAACATAAATTCCCTCCACAAGATTCAATAGGCATTGGACTACATACATCCATGTGCAATAATTCCAAAGGTCTACTAGATCGAATTTTCTCTATAGGTTTGAAAGGTTTTCTCTTAGTTTCTGCCAGTTTGCAACTAACACATTCTTCCATAGGATTATTTAACAATGGTAACCCTCTAATACTTGAATTCTTACTCATATTTTGCAAATAATGTATATTCACATGACAAAAACGTTTATGCCAAAGTTGTATATTATCGTCAGTTCTTGCAATGGAATTATACATTTTTTTTCTTTTTTGGCATTTGTATCAGCAGATACACTCTTGAAGGTATTTGAGGTTTCACAACTGTTTGTTATCAATTCATTAATGTTAAAATTCTTATTTGAATTACCATTAAGATCATACATTGGTCTTAGAACATACAAATCATTTTTTCTTATACCATAAAATAATTGTGCATCCTCTGGTGTATAGACACGAAGTCTTCCATTACAACCAATAAAATATGCACCACATTTTTCTAAAAATAAACATGACATTAAATTGCGTCTCAATTTTGGTGAATAGAATACATCACATATTTCAATAGTAATCAATTTTCCCTTCAATCTTACATGGAAAGTTACATCACCAATACCTACTATTGGGCTTTCAACCCCACCTACAGCTAAAACTATATTTACATCTAACTCCTTAAAGTTAGTGAAAGGTCTTTATTGTTACAAAAATGGTGAGTTGCTCCACTATCTAAACACCAACTAAATTTATCCATATGAAGTTTAGCATGATTAAGCAAGACTTCGACATTTGACTGAAATACTGGCTTATCTTTTACATTACATTTTTCTTTGAAACTTTTACTAACACTGGTTAAATTTTTTTGTTACAATATTTGAAGGATTTGGTACTTTTACATTACAATTAACCTTCAAATGCCCAAACTCCCCACATCTGTAACAAGGTCCAAGTTTTTTAGAATTGTTCATTTTTCTTTTGATCTTTAACTTAGTTTTAGCATTTGGATTACCATTATTGCATTTAACAATTGCTCCATATGCCCCATCTATACTGTTCTCAAAATTACTCATGTCTTTGTTAGCTTACTTTATATTAATATGGGATCCATACATGGATCACAGCGAATACTACGAAATGATTACAACATTAAGTACAGAAATGTTTGTCAACAAGGTAGGTGGGGAGAACATCTTCTCGCCTCCTACATAGTCTTGCAGCCTGATAACTTAAAAGGGAGGAAAAAGTAGGTTTGGTTAAACTTCAGCTTCAGAATGTGCACAAAAAAGATCCTTTCAATTGAATGAAATTGATAACATTATCTGAAGTCCTGATAACTATAAACAAATTTCTTCCTATGTCATGATGTTTGTCTATTCGTTCTTTGTAAAAGTGATAAAAAACCCAAATGATAACATTACCCATGATTTTAAAAAGTGGCGTCAACTGTAATATTGAAAGAAAAGTATGAATTTCCACACAATTAGCAAAAAATGTTGCTGATGGCAACTGCTGAACCGGAATGATGATATACTTAGCTTTACTAGCTCTTTAGCGACTTTATCAAAGAGAAAATCTTTTTCAGGCCATCTATAAATAGTTTGAACTATTCCTGAAAATTCTTGTGGGAGATACCTTATCAATTGAAAACTCTGATATAAAGATTCTAATGCATGTCCAGCATCTTCTAATCTTTGTACACAATTTCTCAATCTAGCACAATATAACCCTATAGTTTCTGATCTCTTATCAAATCTAAGTGAGAAAAATTCATCTAATAATGAGATGGCGTGCTCTGGTATTTGGCTCAAAGTACTCTTTTAGTGTCATATATGCAGATTTCCCATCAATATTTTTAGCTATCAAATTTCCGTACTGAGGATCAACTGCATAGTATATTGTTGAATATGCTCTATTTTTTTCTCAAATTATAATCCAATACTTCTTTACGTGATGTGGTTTCATCATTCAATGGAGGTTCTGTTTCATCTATGAAAGACCAACAACCCCTATGCATGAGAAGGACCTTAATTATGCCAATTGTCCCCATTCAGGACCTTAATTTTTACATCCTTTGTATCCATAATGTATAAGAATATAATTTCTAAGCATACAAAAAAAAAAAAAAAATAAATAAAAATAACCAACAGAGTACATAATAATAAAATTACCAGTAATTTCATTTCTTAAAAAAATGTTGCAACGAGTATAAGCATATAATACAACCTTGCCAGCAGTCTAGTACAACTATTTTCTGCTGCCCCCGTCGAAAAACTCATATTGACAATGAAAAATTTTAGAATTTCTCATACCTGAAAATTTCTTCATCCTGGTATTTTGATTAGATCAATCTTTAATTTGGCGATGTTTCAATTGACACACTCATTAGTAAATCCAGTTTTTTCAAGTTCACTGATTGTCCTTCATGAAAAAAATCAGCTACGACCTTGAGCAGAAAAGACTGATCAATGAAAAACGCAAATTTCAAGATGATTGTGAATATGCACTTCCGATGAAAAACTATGATTCTTTCCCGGTAATCGGCAGAAACTCTTGGTAATCAGCAAAATGAAGCTCCCATCAATCTCATAAGCTTGATAAAGGAGGAATATGCTAGACCCGATCAAGCCGGAGATCGGTGAAAATATGACGTCAGAGATGGCGAAGATATTACGGACGGCAAACAGAAGTTTCCTATTGATAATTATAGTTCACCGACCAGTGTCGCAGATGCAATGAGAAAAATATGGGCATGTTTGCACAAAGGATTTTTCACTTTCCGATTCAAAATCGTAACTTAACCTTTAAAATTTCCAATCTGCACTCGTGGCTGGGCCCATAACCCTTGTTAGCAAAGTGTGGTTATGCGCGAGTACAGACGGAAAGAATACGAAAATAATGATCGGCAAATTAACGGATTTATTTAACGAAAGCATATTGATCTCCACTAGAAATCATTGAAAATTAAAGTCCATATTACGTCTAACGTATGAATACTAACATAACTGATGGAACAACGCAAACATAATACTAAAACAAGAACAATACAGGATCCCAACAGTTCATATATACACACTACAAACATGTGCGATCGTGTCATGATTTGCATATCAGATTGTGATCGATCCGGTTACGGTTGAGTTCATTTAATTTGCATGAAAGAAAACAAACCTAACAATAATCTGTAACAATCATTCCCTTTCTCCCGTCCCATGTTTATAACTATCAAGGCTCTGTCTTACCAGCATGAGATGGAATATGGAATGGGTTACCAAATCTTGGTAGTTGAAAACATGTGAGATAACCATAGGACCCATATTATATTGGACACATTTTTTAAATCAGCACTCCTTTTTCTTAATTGGAATATGGAATTGGAAATAATTTCTTTTCCAATTTTATGAAACTAAAAGTAATTCAATAATATTAAGTTGGTATCAAATCTTTTGCTGATCTTTGATTAGCAAACTTGGTGTAATTTTTGGAATCCTGTACTTTTTGGCAATTTTTGCTTTTGTAAGAGAGTTCGCGCATTAATTTCTTTCAAAATATATTTTTTTCCGAATTATCTTGCAACTTAATTTTCCTATGTATTTCCATTTGAATAATTAAATTAATGGCTCAAAACTTTCTAGGAAGACACGCACCTTTGTCCCTTTTTCAAGATCTGCTCGATACAGTCGACTCTCGTTCTTACAAACCTGTACAGACTTCGTAATTAGTTTGTAAAATCAAGAGTTTGTAAATATGGAGAGATAATGAAAAATGAGCAGAAAATAAAAAATGAGTTATTTCTCCACATTTATTGATGATTTAAAAAAAAAAAAAAAAATCTGTTATTTTTTGTTTGCTTCATCGCAAAATTTTGGCAATTATAAGATTCTATCGAATTGATGTAAATAGAATCTTGATAACACCTATAAAAATATTGGGTTTAGCTTCCCCCTCCCACCCCGCAATATATTGAGCCCTATTTTCAATAACTTCATATCATTTCTAAATTGATAACACACTAATCAGTTTTAAATCTTCTTTCTATGAAATTATTCCAATGTACTTCAAGCAAAGACAAGCATAGAAAAATAGATATAGAGTGAAAAAAAAAACATTTTTTATCTGCTCGCACAAAAAATTCTCAAAGTTACTTTCTTATCTCAACTCAAGACACACCTTGACAAGTAAAAGAATGGTATTTGTCTTTCTTCCATGTAACATAATAATATGTCAGAAACATTGGACAGAATGTCCAAATTGAAGTTTACTTTTGATTACAGCAAATTTTCGGAGTTAGCGGGAAGAGTAAAATAACCAGAAATAAAATGGAAGAAAAACAAAGTTTGTGTAAAGTAAAGTATTAATAGAAATGAGGGTTCATAAAATAGAGTAGATTTTAACATTAGCTCTCTATGGCATTTCGTTCAGAACAGTTCGTAAAATCGAGCGTCGACTGTATATGGTATAAAATTAAAGGCAGAGTGTGAATCAGATAAAATTATGTGTAGTTACAATACTGTTATAAATACAGGTAACAATTAAGAAACAGAAAAAAATATTTATATTGCATAAATCGTGAAAAAAATGGTTGATTTATAAATGAAAGAGTTGGATTCAAGTAAGATAGTTTTGCCATTGTCTCGATCCCAATCTTTAAAACTGTATTTTTTGGTCGGTCAAAGACAATCTTCCCTCTAAACTGTGCATGTGTGTGGCCAGGGCCGCAACCAGCCAGGGTAACCACACATTTTGGCACCCCATTGTAATGTTGAAGGAGATGTTAAAGAGTGAAATTTGCACCCCTTCTGGTCCATTGCCTGGGGTGTCAGACCCACCTGCTCCTCCCCTAGTTGCAACTCTGTGTGTGGTACCATGCGGCTGAGAGTGCTTCAGCGCACAGTTTTTTTTCTGCTATGCCGAAGAAATTCACAATATTCTAGCATGTTGTTTTGTCATTACGTCATAGCTGAAAATCCTGCACAAAATAACAATAGGTCTACACAGGTAAAAAAGTGAGGGCATGTTGCTAGAGACCCTTCTTCAACTAGGGTCAACAGAATCCCTTTTTCCTGTGAATTGCTCTGCATCCACATCCGTGAGCTCTATTAAAACCAGTTTCCTCAAACACCAAAACCAGTGTTTCACCCACGACAAACTGAAAAATCTGCTGTTGTGAAGCATGCTTTTTTTGAAAACCTTGACATCCTCTCCTTCAAATCACATTTCTATCCTCGTCTGATGAGAAAGGGCGATGGACTATACTTGAATATGACAAGTCATCCAGTTTTACAGATCAGGATAAAGATAATTTTGAAATTCATCCTCCAGAATCTAAATATCATGTAAATTAGAAGCCTCTGAGCTTCGCCCAACCGGCAGGAGCTACTATATCATATTAATTAGAAGCCTCTGAGCTTCGCCCAACCGGCAGGAGCTACTATATCATATTGACACCAACATATCACACCAACTCTTCCCATGTCACACTAACAATATAATTCTCTCTGCATCCTCCAGCCAACACTAGTAATTTATGGTCTCTTGAGAAGGTTGTATTGTTTCCTTGCCAACCATCTGCACTGAGGATATCTGCCGCAGTGGTGGATGCAATGTCTCTCATCTAAATGGCTCAACCATGACATAACGAGCAGGAAAGTTATAATAATGCAATAGGTCTTGATGGTCATTTTTATTTCATATACATTTCTTCCGAAAATCTCACTTTATTAACACTCTATAAATGTAGTATTGTGTGAAAAATTGAAATCCTTTGCCTGAAATGCTAACATAGAAGCATTATTTCTTTATGGTATCCACCCAAGGTTCTGATGACCCTCCTCTATGTAGGCTAGCCTAGAAGTTTAAAGGAGTGAAAAAAATTCACTATATATATATCCAGTAGAAGCTCCACTCTCTCACACTATTCACTCAGTGTGTGAATGTATTCTAATAAACACTATCACTTTTTCTGGGTGATGCCGAGCATTTTGGTGAGTAGATTATGATTCTGTATGATTCTGATCTATCATGCTTTCATACTACTACTAAACCATGCATGCGTCTCATAAATATTCCTCTGGGGAATTACTAACCAATTGATGCACGTTGGAAAGAGTTGTGTGCATGGGCAGAGATACGGGGGAGGGGGCAGCATGAACGGTGGAGTGGACTGATCTAATGTATATACATATATATGAAATATGATTTGACATCATTATCATGCTCCCCCTAGACATTCAAGTCTATCTCCACCCGTGTTCATGTGAGTATGTTACCCTTAATGCATTTATGATATCAGAGTTACGAAATCATACTCTATACTTAATCATAGTCCATACTTAGAATAAGACAACCATAAGTATTCTTTATGGGCATTGTATAATATTTTATCATGTGTATATATTATTTATAATTTTTTGATTGTGTTTTTAATTGGGTTGCTGGATTTTTAAATATATGACATCCATATTTGTTATGGGCATCTTTTTCTCAGCCACCTCGTTGGGAATTTTGCCTGTTGTGGCGTTGTATTTGTATTTGTACTGCCTTTCTTGCATATTTTTCATATTGCATGGCTGTTTTTAGAAACTAAGAACATAAAAGTAATGATACTTAATTAGCAGACAATGATGCAGATCATTTTGATTTTTGAGGATTCACAGATTGCAGAAAAAATTGCCACTGAGGAACAGTTGGATCAAGCAAAAGTTGTTTGTGCAGATCTGACAAACAACTTGAATGCTGCTCAGAGTGAAATAGATATTCTAGTCAAAGAGAAAGCAAGAGTAAGTTCATGTTTGTTTAATTTATTTGCAATATCTTTATCATAACCAATGTATCTGTCTTGTAACCAACCAACATATTCTCTTGTATAGGTCTCTGCCAACAATATTGTCTAAATAAATTATTAGTTTATTAAAGAAATTATAGCTGTTTTAATTTGTTTATTAGTTTGCACTTTGAAATAGATTATATAACTTGCTGAATTGTAACCAGTGCTAATAAAATTTTTGAAGTGAAACTTCTTTAGCCTGGGGAGTGAATTTTCAAATCTGCTATAAAAAGTGTAACAGAAATGATGTAAGCTTTCCTTTCCAGGGAAAGATTGAGATATTCATTGCTTTGCAGTCTAGTGCGTTCACCCAGAAAGTAAAAAGACATGGGTTCAATTCCCCACAAGGGCAGTTGAATTTTCTCTCTTTCCTAAATATATCTAGCTGTTAAAAACCTTCATATAGAACGGAGAGTGACATCATCCTCAGATTAAAGTTTGTACTTGTGATCCCATTACATAACAAAACTGCAATTGCCAAGAAATAGAGATAGTACATACATATAAATATTTGGGAATAACAATCCAAGACAATTTGAAATGGAATATATACTGTGATAAATAATCAAAAAAAAAAAAAATGATTCGAAAAAACCAAAGAGAAATTTTTTTAAAGTTGCTTTATATATGCTTGGGTCTTTTCTTCTATAAATTATGCACTTCTCCAGAGCAACATCCAAAAATTAAACAATATTCAATGCAGTGATAGACCGATGGTGAAAATAGTAATAATATCATACTATGTCATAGTGTCATAATCTAAGCATTTGACAGCTATATGTTTATAAAATAATTAACTTTGTGATAAGAAACACAGATTGGTAATCTATGAAAACAAGCAGAATGGCAATAAAATTTAAAAATGTTTTTGAAGTGCCAAAAAAATGAATATTTATTTCAAAAGAGTTTTTAATTTACTACACCTAAACCAATGAATACATTGTAATTAAAACACTCGATAACAAATAACCCTTTCAATAAAATCCAAACAGTACAAATATGTAAAAAATACTTGAAATTATAAAAAAATTACAATTTATATGCATATAGTGCATGTATTCACATTAACTTTAAAAAATGAAATGTTTTGTCACATGGTAATGTTGTATTACATTTTATATTGTGTCACACTGCTTGTATATGTAGCAGAATTATCAGAAAATTTTTATACATGTTTTAAGGCTATTTTAATAGTTTTTTAAAGCCATGTTTTAATATTGGTAATGAATAAGATAGATGGCTTTTTTCTCAGCCCGAGATATCAAGGAAACAGTTATTTTCCGGATATTATGCTGAGGTGAACTCGGGAAGAAAAGTCATCACGTCTCCACTGGGACTCGAACCCAAGCCCTCTTGCATACCTGGCAAGCATGCTACCATCTACACCACTGGAGACATGACCCTGTCTTCCTTATTTCATGCCCTGTGGCATTAGGTGCTGAAGTAGAGGCATTAGTAGCCTCTCTTAACTTAAGGAAATGGCCCCCGGTAGGGACGGTTTAGAGTGAGATAGATGGCTTTTTTTTCTCCGCCCGAGATATCAAGGAAACAGTTATTTTCTGGATATTATGCTGAGGTGAACTCGGAAAGAAAAGTCATCATGCCTCCGCTGGGACTTGAACCCCCATTTCCTGAAGTTAAGAGAGGCTACTAATGCCTCTACTTCAGCGCCTCATGCCACAGGACGTGAAGGCAGAGTCATGTCTCCAGTGGTGTATATAGTAGCATGCTTGCCCAGTATGCAAGAGGGCCTGGGTTTGAGTCCCGGCGGAGACGTGATGACTTTTCTTTCCGAGTTCACCTCAGCATAATATCCGGAAAATAACTGTTTCAGTGGTAGTGAATTAAGTATTTGATATTTTTGGCCTCAGAAGGACTGCTGCCCCTTTTGTAGGGCACATAAAGTGTGTGTTCAATGTTGACTTTCATTTATTTAATGGTTTTTTTTTTTTCTCATTCATTGTTTTATTGTCTTTTATTACTTGTATAATGTGGGTGTTCATGTTTAATTTGAAAAAAAAAACCCAAAAAAATGATTGTCTATATAATTTCAAGACAGGCTATATAACCTTAAAATTCATGGAATTTTAACTTAATATAAATAATGTTTCTTAACCTTTCCAACATGATCCCCTCTCTCTTTGTGTCCCATTGCCATGACCATTTTTTTGTGACCAATGTTTTAACCAGCTTCTTCTCAACATTCAGGACTGAGAGCTTTCTTATTTATTATGTTCATTTCTCAGTGAATTTATAGCATACAGAAAATTTGTAAATTTTGTGGGATGCATCTCTGATCTCTGGAACCTGTCAGTAAATAAATAAATATATATATATATGTATGTATTTAAATATGTAATTAACAAATGATTATTTTTTTATATTCTGTATCTGTACTTGCCTTTTTTATGATTTTTGTTGTGATCTTTGAATCTAATTAAAGTATTATTTAGAATTGCGATTACAGACAGATATTTTGCACAAAATATTAAGTACTCTTTCAAAATTTGCATATGTTTTAGATTCTTAGTGAATTAGATGATGCCAAGTTGATGCTAACTGAACAAAATGTGAAGCTTCATAAAGAAATAAACTTTATCAGTCAAGAGAAAAAAAAGGTGGTGGAAATTTATCATTTTTATTCCATATGATGCATTTATTGTGTTGTCATTATGAAATTATATCTTTGTTCATATCTATTTTAATTGCCTGAAAGTAATAGAATTATTTTAGAATATTTTCATAGTCTTTCACATGCTTACATACTCTCTAGGTCTTTCTTTCAGTTGCTCGCCTGGTTCCTGCTCTCTAGGTAGAGACAGATTTTTTTTTGCCACTATTCTCACATTTTAGTTCCATTTCCTTGCTCACTCATTCCTTAAATTTCCCTCTCCTCTGAATTGCCACCCTGGACTATAGTCTGTTTATCCCCCTTGTAAATACTCCTCTTCATATATTATGGTGGCTATGCATAATTGCCAATTTCCATGGTATGTTTGATAAATTTTGTTATATTTGACTATATATACAGTCGAGTACACTTAAAACATTCCCTGGATATAACACAGGATTTGTAATTCCCCAATTTTTAGCTCATTCACTTCTATATATTTTCATCCCTGTTATTACATACTGCGCATAAACCAACTGGGATATAAACCACTGGGGATATGACATACCAAAAACACTCTTGTAACCTAGAAAATAATTCGGATATAGCATGCTGCAAACAAAAACCTGGGAAAATGGAGTCAAAAAATGACTTATTTTGTACATTCATTGTATTCGGGTGATATCTTGATGTATTCTTTCATAGAAAGCTGTGGGAATTTCTTTTAATAATGGAAAATTTATCTCGAAATAGTTACATAGAGGGCTCTGTAATGAATCTGGCATGGATACTGGGGGGATTGCCCCACAAGAGCCAAAAATACAATGGAAAATAATGGCTTTGTCCCACAAACTCTAAGGAACGTATATTCACTGTACTCCCTTTGCTCCCAGTAATTCACCCTCTTTAACATATTGCCCTGGATCCACGTCTGGTGAATAAAGCTAAAAAGTGTTTCCTGATAGTATCAAATATAACTATTGTGATGATAAAGTGTTTTGTTGTTTATAAAAAACTACTTTATTTCTATGAAAACTGCACATTGTTGATGCTTTTCAGATCATTGACTTTGATCATTCACTTTTTCTGATACTTTTGAATTGGTAGATGGCAGTGATAAACAAATACTCGTTAGTAGTAGTGAAATGTGTGTTTCTGGGCCATAGAAACTCCTATGAGAGAAGTCGAATTTCTCTACTACTGTCACTTTTCACTACTACTATCCCATAGAGGCTACTACAGCCCAGAAATGCGCATATCATAAACCGTGATAATGAGAGGATACCAACTCGCTATTCCGTTAGTGTGGGTCAACAAGCATGACACTCCCAGTTCCTTTTTTACTTGAGTAGAACAGCTGTCTGTTCAGTACGCTGATCACATTTTTGTTTCTCTCTGTCTTTTTCATAATCCAGTTGATGCAATAGAATGATTCTTATAAAAACATGGAGAAGTTGACAAAAAAGTTTAGTTATGCTTCCAAACTTAATATAGATTGTTCCCATAGGAGCTTCTATGGCCCAGAAACACACATTTCACTACTACTCTCATTGTGTTTGGGAAAAACAGTAATCTGAACTGTTTTTTAAAAGCATCAAATCTCTACCTGTTAAAAGACTAAGCAAAAGCGTGTTGATTGATAAGAACAGTAAAATTTTATGAACATTAGTTGCCTTTTTCTAAATTAATTGTATAAATGCTGACACCTTTGGATAAAACTATTGGCATAAACTCAAATAAAATATCAGTGAAATCAATGAAGTTAAGAAAAAATTTATGTATATCACGTATTCTAATAAATTTCCAAAATTCCTCAGAAGATTCCAAAAACTATTTTAATTAGTTTTAAATATCAGTATTAAATTTAATTACGTACTGCATTAGCTCATTTTGTCTGCAGCAATCTCAATAATGCACTTTATGCATGTATATAGCTGCAATATAAGCTAATTTCAAAACCTCACTTATAACATACGGGTCAACTGTAACATACACTTATCAAATCATCAGGGGGAGGGAAGTTATCAGGGAACTCAACTGTATTTTTTACTGGTGATCATGCATCATTGGAAAATTTGATAAATGCTAAAAAAATTATCACTTTTATTGGTGACTACATAATCCCAAGGTATAGCTGGCAAATTTGATAAATACTTGAAATTTATCACTTTTATCAGTGATTATGCATAATATCCTAACGGGTATCCATATGCATAATAATCTATATCAGGGTACAATGGCAAAATTTGTTAAACAAGAGTTTGTTATATTGAGGTCTGATAGCAGAATTCGTGAAATAGGAGTTAATTATAGGAGTTATTTCAGAGATGTTTATTAAGTCAGAGTTCATTATGTATGGTTCGAATTCGAGCTCACAAGTACAGTCATCTAAATAAGAAAACTTATCATGGCAATAGGATGTGTTTATCATATTTATCAATAAAAAATGGTGGTTATGCATAATTGCTGGTAAAAGGGATAATTGTTTTTAGTATTCATCAAATTTACCTAAAAAATCTCATGCTATAAATTCTGAGAATTATTTGCTCTGATGGGAGTATAGTGCTCTAAAAATGCTACAATATCACATATGCAGTATACAACATTCATTTGTACTGCAGTTGATATCGTATAGTGTCAGATTTTGCTTCTAAAAAAAATATAAAAAATTCTGTACATTCAAGTATACAATAGATATATAAGAATGTCTTAGCTCAAAACGAGTCTTTCTTGAAATCTAGGTTGTAATCTAGGTTGAAATCTAGGTGATATCTTTCAGGAAAAAACAAAAGAGAATACCTCTTTTCTTTCTCAAAATCACCTGGATTTGCAAAAGACTGAAGATAAATACATATATTCTTTAAGATTCTGATTGAGGTATTCAAAATATGTTTTACACTGCAAAGGATTATTGACTTCCCAAGTTGATCACAGACATTTGAAGGGTTTGCATGAAGAAAGGGGAAAGGCGTATACAGTGGGTCACCCTTTTTTTTGTTGTGTTTTTACAAAGACACTAAGTCTTTGTTAAAACCGTTATTGTACCATATAGTGGATTTATTTATTTTGGTAATAGCTCCTTTTTTTTCATACATTCAGAGTGTCCATTAATAGTCCCTCTAGGTAGGAAAATCGAAACAACTTAAAACAGGATTTACTAATAAAAAGGAAAATAAACCATTGTGCCATACCAAATCATACATTGCTTTACTATGATAATGCATATCTTTTCATATGTATAACAGCCTATTTATTGAGATATTGAGACAATTTATTCACTTGCACAGTATTTCACTAGCAATTTATGTATTTTTTCTAAGACAGAAAAATTGGTCTTATCATAATATGTTGCCAAGTGTAACTTACATATTGATTTATCATCTTATGTAATATATATTTCATTGTTTTCTGATAATGAATTTTTTTTGTGATCTTAATAAGATCAAATAACATTTATGGCATTCTATTATCAGGCACTGGATGAAATAAAAATTGAAATAATTGCAAAAGAAAAAGAATTACAGGAGTTGCATCTATTAAATGAAAATCTGTCCATAAATGTGGTATGAAATATTCAGCTATTTTTTCTATCAGAGTATTGAGACAGCTAATAATTAAAATATAAACTCAATTATCATTATTCTAATGAGCAAATGCAGTGGAACCTCGATAACTCAACACCCCATGGGGATCAAAAAACATGTTGAATTGAGCAGATGTGAAGTTAGCGCAGTTTCATTTTACTTCACCTTTAGCAATTTTTAAAAGTTGTTTATGTTTGTGCATATGTTCCTGTACATTGTTAAACATATTCCATCATCCATAGGTGCTGAAACCTGGGGGCTGAGGCTATTCAACCCCCCAATAAATTTTGTGAGGGCCCCAATAATTAATGAATATACAATGCAATGCACCCGTTACCCACCTGCGTATGAGCTTAATTTTTGTATATACGGGACGACTCACAACTTTGGTCCCCCTCAATGTTTTCCTCTGCCATCATCTAAAAATTCATAAAATATTTTTATCTGCAATTTTCTATGAAAAGTTTTCATATTGAGAATAATACAGAATTTTAAAAAAGCATCATTTAATTGCCAGAAGATCTGTTATTTATGTGCAATTGTTGAAAATAACTTTCCTCCTCTCATTTGAAGCATTTCAATCTATCTTTGTCGATCATCTGTTATTCAAAAATTTCAGAAATAATTCACATCTATCTGTGGCTTTCATAGTCCACAGGTTGAGTTTTCAGGTTACAAACAGAGGAATAATGGGAAGTAATCCTACCCAAATACATGAGGAAGAATCTTTGACACATATTAATCAACAAACAAATGGCAGAAACATTGAAACATGGAATTTTCAAAACAAATGAGAGTAATGTCATAAAGTTTTTGAACTGTTCAACACATGGACAATTTCTGAAAATCAGTTGTGATAACAGCAATATAAATCATAATCGACTTAAGCGGGATTTGGTTATCATGTGTGGGGTTAGAGAAATTTTCCCCATTGACTTCAGTATTGTGCCAACCATTGGAATAGTGAATGCTGAGTCACCGGGGTAGTTGAGTTACCCACATGTTGAGTTATCAACGTTGTACTGTAATTATATGGATAACCACTTTAATCTATATCACTGAAAAACTTTTCTTTTGAATTTTCAGCAATGTGCTTTGAATCTATTCATATTATGAGAGGAATAACAATAATCTACCTGCATTTCTGTTGAGCCTTTGTTTGGTCTATCACCTTACACACACATTACATTAACCTTTGCAGCAGCATTTATGAGATATCTTGCCCAACTTGATGCTTTTTATTTTGGTAATTATGAGATATCTCATTCCCTTTAAACCCTCTTATTTTGACAATGACGAGCCCAAAGAGCTTTGTGAATTCGGATTCTCCATAAAACATGTTTTCCATTCCCCCAACCTGTTCCTGATCAACTGCGAGTGGCAGAGTCAGTTTTTGTTCACATATTGATAACAAAAAAAGTGAGACTGTTAGAAATATGCTTTTTTTACCTTCTCTTTGGAATAGTATGAGAATATTCGTATATACAGTATGAATAATAGAAAAAATTGAGTATTTCTCTTCCTTGGTTTATTGTTCGTGGAGTTGGGGGAAGCACTATCACCTGCAGAAAATAGGAGAGAAAAATACTTCTTTAAAATTGATTTTGAATTTTATAGAGGATTTGGTTATTTCTTCTGTGCCAGTTATAATACATATGAGTAAAAATTTATAAAATCGTGGAAAGGGTTAGTTAACTAACAGGTTTAGTGTGCATTTTGTATTATGAATGTTATGTGTTTAGGAGGTGTTGCCATCTATCTATCTTTCAGAAAAGAAGTAAGGAAGCTGCATATTGATGTTTTATTTGATGAGTGTATTTTTTTTTTTTTTTTTTTTTTTTTTGCGGGTCTGATTAATTGCTTTAATGAGACTTTTTTAAGGAAAAATTGGCTATTTATTCTTCAAAGTCTAAAAATCACAGAAAACCAACTTCAACTGACCATTTTATGTACTGTCATGGGAATCAAAGCTGTGCTTTCACAACCTAAAACCAATCACATTACCCGCAACTTCACAGCAGTATTTTTTAGATATAATACCCTTCTCTGAATACTAATTTTGCATTGCATTTCTCTCTGACAGTTTTTATGTATTAAAATTTCAGGAGAACAAGACCAAACTTCTTGATCAGAAAGAAAAGAAACTTGAACAAATATGCTCAGACTATGACGCCAAATTGAATATATTGTCTGAGAACTCAAATACTTTGAAAGCAGATCTGCTATCTGCACTTGGAAAACACAACGAACTTGAAGATAAAATTGATGAAATTAGTGGAATGAAACTTGGTGAGTTGCTTTCATAAATGCCTAAAATTGATTTATCATCATTGGTACTTTATTAAGCTGGTTACTTTAATGAATAAAACCACATAAATGAATATGTATCTCCATTTTTATATAAAAAAAATTCTATACAGCTGAATTAAAACTGCAACTTGAATACTTAAAGATGTGTATTTTTGGATATTTTTATAATAATACCTCTCTAAAAAGTTAGTAGTAGAATGAGGAAACAGAATCACTTGGAATAGTAACTTGGAAGCATATGTAACAGAAACGGGAGAAATTGCATGAAAGAACATACATGAAGTTTAGACATATGCAAAGCTTAGATCAAAACCAGGATGACCAGCACAAATTTCAATTTTATTAAATGTTATTTTAGATCTTTTTGCTCCATTTTATGTCTATTTGGGAAAAAAAAAACCAAAAAAAAAGACTGGGAAGCTGCAATAGTAGAAAGGCTATGAGTTGCCAATCAGTTGCAAATTGCTTATTATTGGCCATTTTTACAAACCTAGTAGAGAAAAAAGCCAAACGTACATTCAACGTTCCCATGTATTCTGAGTAGCAGCATATGATGAAAATGCTCCCACACTCACAAAATCGCTATTGGCATCTATGACATATTGCAGTATCATGCGTGCATGGAAAAATAACAGGGTCTGCTCATAAAAGTAAAAATTAAAGGAAACATTGCCTGCACAAGGTGTTGGCTACTCGTAATCTGAGATACTAAAATTAGGGTGAACTTGTACACTTACAAGTGCAGTGTGTTCATTAAATATAATGAGCAGTGGCAGCTTGCCACAAAGTTTAGGGAAGAGGCGAAATAGTTTTACATTATATTATGTTATGGATAATCTACAGAACCTGATTTTTTTACTTGGGCAACATGGACATTTGCCCAAGGGAAAGGGCTCCAAATTTATAATAATATATATTTCACTCAAATTTTTATAAATTTTATTTAGTAAGATTTTGGAAAATCAAAGAATTTTCCCTGAATCATATTGTACTAACTCCAAGGTGCTCAATATTTGCAAACCATATTAAACATCAATTTTAATATTATACCAATCAGTAATAGACTTCACACAACATTTGCAATTCACCTATTACACCTATTTAAAATGATTTTTTGAAACGATGACGAGAAAGCTTGCCTGTTTGATCAACATAAATCCTCAAATATTCGTGAAGATTCTGTATATTTGCGATGCAAAACTTAAGATCTGATCTTGTAAATTCTTTTTCAGATAAACTGCAACAATTTTCATTCTTTGTTCAATGCTGCCACAATGCCACAAATGTTAAATAACACTAGAGGTTTAGAGGAGACATTTCTAAATGTTGAGACAGCTATGAATCATCATTGACAACGTAACCAGTATCAAACTGTTCTAAAGAAAAATCATTCTTCTAGTTAAAAATGATAAAATCATCAGTTCACTCAAGTATTCTACAAGAAAAACTGCCATCTTTAGCTTTATTGTGTATTGAAACTGAGATATGACAAAAGTTAAATTTTTATCGCATCAATAATTTTGCTAATAATGAGAGTGCAAAAAAAGCATTTAGTGTAAGATATTTCATGGAGAATATTTTACTTTACCTCATTTAAAATAGTGCATTTCTTTATTGTGATGTGTTATGCTGTATTTGCAGACATACCAAACCTCTTTGCCCATAGTTGAAGGGGGAGGGCCCAGTGTTGTTTGCCTATAGACATATAGATGCGCGATTCACACATCAAAATTCAATTTTCATCCTCCAAATTTCATTGAAGAGTAAAGATACTTCTTCAAACTTAAAGTATTTTTTAAAAATAATCATCATCATCTGTGTGTATAATCAATAAGCATCAATATCTGTGGACTTTTTTTCGAGCACCCGTAAGAAGTACACTGGTGAAATAAATTAAGAGAATTTGCATATTTTATAGAATTTCATGAAAAGAACTGAACTGAATGTAAAACCACTGATTCTAGACAAAAATGAAAATCTTTTACATCAAATACGTAAGCGTACACATGTGTGTAGGCAGAGCCAGTAGAGAAACAGGCTTTATAAGCACGCGTAAGTTAAGACGCATTTCGTTCGCTAGCACACCTGGGCGAATTTCTTGGTGTTATTTTGCAGCAATTGGTTAATTTCAAATTGTAACAGTAAAAATGAGTAACCACCAACGTTTAGATGAGGGAATGAGGTGGCGAATTGTGGGGAGGCTAGAAGCAGGCGAAATCTCAAGTCCAGATTTATAGAGAGTTCAATTTAACGCCCAGCATCGTGTGTAACTTATGGAAACAGTTCCAGGATACCGGATCCATCGAGAGAAAGCCTGGGTAAGGGCGTCCAAGAGCCACGATGGCCAGAGAAGATCGCCATTTGTCGATTATAGCGAGGTGTAACAGGAGTGCTACAGCTTCTCAGCTCTCTCGTGACTTGTATGCAGCCACAGAAACCCGTGTATCAAGGGTGACTGTTTCCAAAAGACTTCATGAGAGAGGGTTGTTTGCAAGAAGACCTGCTGCTGCTGTTTGCGTCCCACTCACTTCTATGGACAGGAGAATCCATTTATCATGGTGTATAGAGATTGGAGTATGGATCAATGGGCGACCGTTCTCTTCACTGATGAGTCCCGGTTCAGCCTAAGCACCAATTCTCGCTGTACGTTCATATGGAGAGAACCAGGGACCCGCTACCTACCCTCCAATGTTCGCGAAATCTACCATTATGGCGGAGGAGGTTTAATGGTCTGGGCGGGCAGGCATCATGTTGGATGGCCGCACACCTCTCCATGTCTTTGAAAGAGGCACTGTGACTGGTGTGAGGTATAGGGATGAGGTCTTGGAGCCCTATGTTTGCCTTTTCAGGGGTGCAGTTGGCCTTGAGTTCATTTTAATGGACGATAACGCGAGGCCACATAGAGCTCTTCTGCTCGACGATTTTCTAGAGAGTGAGGATATTTGCCGGATGGATTGGGCAGCCAGATCTCCAGACCTTAACCCTATAGAGCATGTCTGGGACGCTCTGGGGAGGGCAATTGCAACTCGCAAACCCCCCTCCGGGAACCATCCAGGGAATGAAAACAACGTTGCTGAACGAGTGGGACCAATTGCCACAGGAAATGATAAACTGTCTTATTTCATGTATGAAATCACGCTGGGAGACCTGTATATCTGTAAGCGGGGACCATACCCCCTATCAACCCATCTATTAATCCATTTTTTTGTTTATTCTGCAACCGCTGTTTCATACCCTCCGACTCCAATGAGTGTTACGCACGATCATGCGTGTGTATTACAATTATTGAATGGTTATTTGTTTTGTATTGTATCAATGTATGTACATATCAAATTTCATTAAAATCGGTACAGTAGTTCTAGAGATAATCGACCAAGTCTGCAAATTCTCTTAATTTCTTACACCAGTGTATAATAACCTGAATAGCCAACCACTCCCTTTCTTCCTTGCTATGTTCTCTGTCCTTCAGCATTTGAACCTCATAGGCCAAAACATATATGAGGTAATCATAATATAACCCATATTTTATGGAACATTTTTTTCCAATTAACATTTTGAAAAATATCTCTTAATTTTAACAAAAACACTTGCTTAATAGTATTTCAGTGACACTGAGTTGGTATCAAATCCATTTGCAGAGTTGAATTAATGACTTAAAATTTTCCAGTGACGCCTTTGCATCCTCTTTAAGAGTCCCCCCCCCCCTCCACATAATGAGGTGCTTTTACGATTTCAGATTGAGTTGATACTCTGATTACATCGCTACTACCCAAGCACATTCCCAATGCAGTAACAATTGCAAATAGCTGCTGCGATTGAAAAACAGAATGCACATCATTTTAGCTCATCTCAAAATACCAATTTTTTCTTTGTTTATTCCAGTTGAGGTGATTCAAGAGATTAAAAAATTATCATTTTTAATCACTATACAAAGCCATGCAGTAAACGGGGGGGGGGAACAAATTATTGTTCTTAGTAAAATCTTGTTATAATGTTGCGGCCCTCACAAGGGTGGAGTTGACAGGACTTCAGTCTGGAAGCCAGAGATGATTCTTGTTATTTTTTTACACAATAAATTCACTATTGTGGGATCCATGAAAACACGTGCTTGGGGGCCTGCTGAACGTCCCAGCCTAGGGGCCTGCAACATGTACGGGCTATGCTTACAGTCCTGGTACAATAGCCCCCTCCTCCACTGAAAAAAAAGTATTTTCTTTTATTCTTGAAAAGTATAGATGTGGGGGTTGATTGGGGGGACCATATAAATTTTATGCTTCCCATATTGTATTATATTTGGTTTCCTAGAATCTCAACATTTAATTTCCTGCAAGGTGGATTTTGAAACAGTAGAGGAACAAATCTGCAGAACTTTCAGTGGATGAAAAAGTCGAAATTATGCAGTGTTCTCCCATAATAGTTGTTTTATTAACACAATATGCATGTATATTGCATCATGGACACATGTGTAGCGGGTGTGAACGACACCCACTCTCCACTGCAAGTTTATTAAATACATACTTTTACGTGACCCGTGCTCAAGTGACAGATTGCAAAAAACTTGGAAGTACATAACCTGACAACAATGTGTTAAGAATAAACATACTGTGGGAGCATGTGCACAGACTGGTATTATAAAAATTAGATAAAAAGACAAAATAGTGAAATAAAAGCTGACCAGTAAATAAATTGGCAGATGGTCTGCTCAGTGAGATGGATCTGCTAAGGAACAACAGAACAATATCCTACATTGACTGAATTTTAACTATTCTTCAAAAAGTTACTAATGCTATAAAATACACTTTTTAAGTAAATTTGCAAAGTTTTTAGCTTCTTCAATTTAATGATAATTTTTGTTGGTCCCCATTGCAATAGTTGAATCGGGATTTCAGATTGTATGAATATGAATGTATATACTCACTTATTCATCTAATTTTAGTACATATTGTATCTTACAGAGCTGGAAGCAAAACTTGAAAACCTCTGTGATGAACGACAGGCTTTGTTAGATAGGTAGGTTGATTGATTGAAAGAAAAATATTATATTTTTGTATTTTTAAAGGGAAATGCTTCATTTTAATGATCATACTTGCAAGAAAAGCAAACTTTTCTGTAGTTATTTTGTTGACATTGGTTGATGAATATGAGGCTTAAGAAACCTGTGATTCAGTCATATGAACTAAGTCATCACTGTGCAACCTTTGGGCCAGGATATGTAAGATGGCTACAAAATAGAATTTGTGTATGGGGAGGAGATTATGACTGTGATATCCAATTACTAAATAGAACAATAACAAAAAGTTTAAATATAATCATGCCTAATACTCATTATCCATTAAATATCCAAATAAATGACTATAGATCAAATGTCCGTAAAACGTATGTTTATAGACTATTACTTTTTCTATTTAGAAATACAAATTGGTTTAAAATAAGACAAATTCAAAAAAATATCAGGAATAACAGAACCTAATTTCAAAACATTCTTCATCGTAAAACTATAATAAAAAACACATTCATCTTTTTAGGACCAAAAATTTACAATACCTTGGATTCACAAAAAAAATTAAAAATGCTTAAAAAAATATATAACTCTGATTAAAACATATGTAGAAAATACAAATATCATAAGTAGTATATAAAGTTTTAAGAGAAACCAAAATAAACACATACTTAAAAAACCGTGGGGGCAAATCAATATATATGCATGTGTGTGCATGTGTACATACATTTATTTATTTATTCAATATTGCTTGGCCGAGGCCTGTACAAGGGAATGTGGTGGTGAAGTTTGACAGAGACGATTGATGTCACAAAGGAAATTAGAAACTGTTGTACAATCAATAATGTTTGATGGAAGGTTGTTCCAATCACAGACCTGCCAACTCTCCGGATTTAGGTGGGAGACTCCGGATTTTTCATCCTTCCTCCTGCTCTCCAGATTTGTTAAAATTTCTCCGGATTTTTGCAGAAAATTAGATTTTACATGAGCTTTCATGTTGTCATGATGTCAATGACTGCCGTTGTTGTTAGGGAAAACACCCATAGAGAACAGCCGTGGTCGTTTCCATTGAGCAGCCGTAAAAAAAGTCTTGGTGACCGCATTAAAGCAACTGGCAAAGACATGACTTTATTTACGAAACGTTTATCAGCAATCATTTATCAAGGGCATGACCTTGGTTGCTGAAGTACCTGTATAATCGTTATTGTATTCCATTAACAGCCGTGTGGTAAACACAAGTTTTTTTGTCAGCAGCTTTGTATTTTAAAGTTTTTTAATTATTTCCTCTGATTAAATATGTCTTCAGAAAGAAAATATAAAACTTCTATATAAAGCTAAGTATAAAGCTTTTAAGAGTTCATATACCCAAGATTATCAATCACTGATAGCATCCACGAAAGGAAAATTATGTTTTATGAACAGTATATGTAGATGTGATTTCTCTATTCTGCATGGAAAGACTGACATGGAAAATTTGAAGTGTCAATATGAAAATGGCCATGAAGGATTTTGAAAAGGAAAGATAATCGAGGGGACACCAGTATCGATTGGTGAGGGACAATGCAAGGTTATGGTGTCGCAGGGAATTTTTCTCCAATAGGGTTGTTAATAAATGGAATAGCTTACCCCCGGAGGTAGTAAATTGTAACACAATTGACACGTTTAAAAAGAAATACGATAAACATGTTGGGGTAAATCGAGAAGCTATCCATTCTTAGAATAAGACAACCATAAGTAATCTTTATGGGCATCGTATAATATTTTATCATGTGTATATATTGTTTGTAATTTGTGTTAATTGCATTTTTAATTGGGTTGCTGTATTTTTGAAACATATGACAACCATATTTTTATGGGCATCTTTTTATCAGCCACCTCGTTGGGCATTTTGCCTGTTGTGGCGTTGTATTTGTATTTGTATTTGAGATATATATCTACGGGTAAAAAGCGGTTGCATATTGAGTTTGCACTTGAGTTCAGTGACAGAGGCAGAGAATGACCAACAGTTAAGAATGAAGCAGGAACCGATTATTTTGAACCGATTCTAATTTGTCTATGTTTGAGAGAGTATGGGGGTCCCAGATTTCACAGGCATGAGAGTACAGGGAGGATGTAGGTTTGGGAGCAGAGATGTCTGATGTGTAACGGGTGGAGTTTTTGAGGTTCCGACGAAGAAAAAAAGAGTTTTTGGAGACGTATATATATATGAAAGACATAATCAACATGGAGATTCCAACAGAGGTCGGCAGAAATAATTACACCCAGATATTTATAATCAGAAACTTCAGTGATTATAGAGTTATTGATAGTGTAAGAAAAATCAAAGGGAAGTTTTTGCAAGTAATTTTCACATAAAGACTGTTTTTGAAGAATTGAGGGGTAATTGCCAGGATGAGCACCATTCAGCGACAATGTTTAGGTTATTTTAGAGAGATGCTTGGTCGGATTCGTTGTGCACTGTTTGGTAGATGATGCAAAAAGTCTGATATGGCAATTGATGGAATTAGGGAGGTTGTTAGTATAAATCAAAAACAATAATGGTGAGAGGACTGAACCGTGGGGCATGCTAGACTTAACTTGGAGAAGTGGAGAGTTTTGGCCCTTGAAGGAAACAAACTGACTGCGGTTGGTAAGGAAGGCTTCCACCCATTTAAGCAGTTGAACACATAGGCCAAGGTTTTATAGTTTAAGTAGAAATTTATTGTGGGGCACCCTGTCAAAACCTTTAGAGAAATCCAAGAAAATTATATCAGTTTGGATGTTTTTGTCGATACTGCTTGATTAATCATGTATAGATTGGATAGTTACTGATAAAAATGATCGAAAGCCGTGTTGATTTGAGGAAAAGAAGTTCATTGAATCGAGGTGGGAGCGGATTTCCTTAGCAACTATGTGCTCAAATAGCTTGCAGCAGGTAGAGGTGATTGCGACGGGTCTTAAATTAAGGGAATTTGAAAGAGAACCTGATTTATGTGTGAATTGAGATAATCTTATTAATTTTCCAATCAGAGGGCAAGTTAGATGAGTTTAATGAGACTAAGATAATTAAAAGGAATTAAAAATTTCATCAGCGCAAAATTTGAGAATATGATTTGGGATCCCATCGGGGCCAATAGAGTGGGGTTTCAGTTTTCTTAAAAGGTTCAGAAGGCCTGCTTTAGAGAAGAAGACAGGACTAGTGTTGAAAAATGAATCAGAAAAAGAGTACTGAGAAGGAGTGGGGTCAGAGAAAAAAACTGATGAAAAAGCCTGATTAATTTCTGTGGCAATATCAAGGTGAGAAGTATGGTCGATGTTATAAATTTTGAGGGAAGATGGGCCAGCTGATTGAAGGCGAAGAAAATTACAAAATTTTGAGGAGCTAGTTTTAAGGTATTGAGATATAAAGTTAGTTAGGTAATTTGTTTTTTGATGAAGGATGAGATCTTATTTCTGAGAGAAAGGAAGTTATTGAATTTAAGTTTGGAGACATTTCAGTGAATACTTCTTTTTAAATGGATTATATCACGATTGATCTAGGGGTTAAAGATACATTTTGAAGAGGTATTTTTGAGGGGAACAGAGGCTTTGAATTTCTTGATAAAGCTTTGAATTTACTCCAGAGAATATCAACATCATTTGAGGAAAATGGTGAAACAAAATTAGGGAAATGGATGCGAAGGATATTTTGCAAAAGGGGAAAGTTGGCCTTGTTAAAATTGAGTTTTGCAGCGTGCTTAAAGGAAGGGAGAGTGTGATGGAGAGAAAAATTTACAAAAGGTATTTTGTGGTCGGAAATGCCATCAAAAACTGAGAAATCGGAAACCAGGATTTTATTTGAAACAGCAATTATATATATAGGTCTAATGTAGAGCTTGAGTGGTTTGAGATTCTTGTCGGTTCTAGGATAGCTTGAATGAGATTAAACATGAGGAAAAAAAAAAGAACTCTATTATTAATAAAATGGTTACCCGAGAGGGACTTTGGTTTGTGCCAGTCAGTTCCGTGTAGGTTCCAGTCACCAGCTATGATTAGGAGGTTTGAATTAAAAAATCTATCTAAAATTGATTCCAATTTGACAAACAGTGAAAATCTGGGGCAGGGGGTAAATAAAATGAAAATATTGCAATAGGAGTGCGGTTCAGGCAACACCACTCAGCACCAACAATTTCAAGATTGGTGTCCAAAGAAATTTCAAAAAAAGGAATGGAGCTGTTAAAGATGAAAGCAACGCCCCCTCCCTGGGTGTTTCTGTCTTTACGAAATGCAAGGTAGTTAGGATGTAAGAATTGGGTATTGCTGATATTTCTATATAACCAGGTTTCAGTGACAGCAAGAAAATTGGAATTATGAGCTAACAATATGGATTCAAATATATGAATAAATTTTATTGGAAATGCTTCTTGCATTAATAGTACCAATTTTGAAGGAATTTTTCTAAGATGCTAAAAGGGAATTTGAGGTGGTGAAATTCGGGGTGCAAAGCCTAAAGAAGTGGTGGGAGAAGATTGAGGGAAGTCAGACGGGGGTAGGATTACAATGAGAGATTGGGAAATCGGGAAAATATCATTAGCGTTAGGATCCCAAATGCATTTAGTGTTATTGATGAGGGCAAAGTTATGAAAAAGTTTGACTTTCAGACCAGCATCGCTGAATTTCTGGGAGGCCCTTCAAATCTGTCCCACAGTCTGCAGGTCTCAGGAGAAAAATCCTCGGAAATGGAAATGCCACTATTTTTTAATTTGGAGGTGCTTTTAAGAATTTTGGTTTTGACTTTGCATTTATTGAATTTAATTATTGAGGGTCTAGATCCGACGTATCTTTTAGAACCAAGTTCTGTGGCAATGGTCAATATTGGAAGGTGAGATTTTGACATCAAAAAGATCGGAGCAGTAATTAATTATTTTTAATTCAAGCATCGAGGGGGTTCTTCCGGTATTCCACGGAAAATTAAATTGGCACGATGGGAGCGGTACTCCAGATCGGTTATTTTGCTGACTAGGGAAGAATGAAATTCGGAGAAGTCTGATGAAAGGTCAGAACCTGTTTCTGGAGATCTTCGATAGGGAAAAATTTGTCTTCAACCACACTTAATCGTTGAGATAAGCCGTTTAGTTGGATATTGAAAGAGTCCTATTTTTGAGAGAGAAGTGTCAGTTGATTAAGAATAGTCATTTCAGTATCATGTATATTAAGAAGGATAGAAGAATCTGAATTACCGGGTGCTTTGACTGCATCAGAAAAGGAATTGGATCTAGATTGTGTTTGAGAAGTTGTGGGTGAGCAGAGAACTTTAGGACCAAGATTCGACTCTATCTCTGGAAAGCAAGAGAAGAAGGAACAGGTGGGAAGTGGGAGAGAGCGGAGGAAAATACAATGAATAGGATGAAACAACCTCTAACATAAAATTGAATGTTTTTTATTCATACAAATAAAAGCCTTTTTCTCTCTCTCTCAAAAAAAATGGTTTACTTATGCATTGATATGTATCAATGAACTATATATTTACCATATACTGAAATTTTTTAGAAAAATTTTTCCTGCCTGATCAAAACCCCCTTTACAAGCTTCATTTGACTTATGGGCGGGAGGCTACTCTGAAGTAAGTGATTGAATGATTAGTCAACCTCTCACAGGCTTTGTTGAATAAAGAAATGTTTTTTTTTTGGTTGAAAGGCCATCATTGGTTTGAGTTCTTTTTTAATATTTTCCAACACCAGCTATTGACATTTTGGGAAACTCTTACTGGTTCAAAGCTATAAATTGTTGTTTTCTTTAAGGTTGCTACAATGTGTCCTCTTGAGCAAATATTCAACCAGGTTGTGCTCAGTTGTTCGAGCTTGCAAAATACTTGACTTCTTTAGAAAATTAAAAACATACTTGAGATAAATTTAAACTTAACATTTATTACTCCGTTCAGATGTTTCCAGACCTTGAGGAGGTTAGGAAATGATTTTTATGCAATTTTACCATTCTGAAGACATTTCATTCTGGACAAAACTAGTCTTATTAAATGCTAGTTCATATTTTTTCAGAATTTTTTACTGATTGAGAAAAATTTTTCACAGAAGTTTCAAGACAGGATTTACTGTAGACAGGCACTTGATTGCTCTAGAACTAGGGTGGATAAAGGGTCTTGCGTGGTTTAGCTGTCAGTATTCCAATAAACAGAATATAATCTTTATTTGAACTATATCAGATACAAAATGGTTCGAATATTTTTGGTTTACTTTATCACATATAGTTTCATTTTTTAAAACATTTCAAAGTTTTTTAAGCAAGTTCAGAAAATTAAAGTTATTAAACTTATTCTGACAGAATTTTGAAATTTGACCTTCTATGAGTATTTTATTTTTCGTCTTTTTTATTATCGTCCACATTTGAATGAAATATACCAAAAATTTAAATTAGTTATATGTAACACAAATTGAAATAAACATTAATTATAAACTATTTGTGCTGCATTTCATGTGTTTTTCATGTGTGCTGCATTTCATGTGTGCTGCATTCATGAGGTTTTTGTGATACAGCACCGTCCATGAGTAAAATGTTGAATTTTTTAATTTATTAAAAAAGAAAAAAACTCTATGCCCTCCAGGTTAAGTATTTTAGTTGAAACAACACTTTTTTTATGTAGAGAAAGATATACTCTCCACTTCTTAATGCAAGATGTACAGTGAAACCTGTACAAAACGGAACGCCAAGAGACTGAAACTATTTTTTATTCCAGGCAGTTTTCCGTTTTATAAAGGTGCATACAAAAAATATATGCAGTGATTTATTTTTTCTGTCGTTTTGTGAAACTTAAATTTTGAGAATATCACCCTAACTACTATAAACCATACTACCCTACTACTATAAACCATACTACCCTACTACTATAAACCATACTACCCTACTACTATAAACTATACCAATGAGTATTAAACAGGGACATGCACATTATTAATTTGAAATTTCATGTTTAATGCACTAACAGCTAAACTTCAATATAAAACATTCTCCTGAATAGAATGACCACTTACTTTTGTCAAACATTAAAAAAAAATTAATATTTAAAATAAAAGAATTGCGAGAGAAATTATCTGTGAATATAGCTTAGTTGGTAGAGCACTTGGCAGGCATTCAAGGGACCCAGGCTTGAGTATCAGTAGGGGCAGATATGAGATTTTTTTCAAAAAGAAAAAACCCAGTATTTCTATGTAAGCAGTCAGTTTTCAGTATATCTTCATGGGAGTTTTTGCTCATTCTGTATATTTATGCTTGTGTATTCTAATTGAATCTGAGTCTGATGTTTTTAAAAATGTTTTGTCATAATTAATTTTTAAATATTTGGTATTTAAAGTTATAGTTAGTATTCTCACTTAGTGTCTTCTTTTACTTTTTGATTAGATAATCAAAATATCAGAAACTTAAAATTATTTATTGGTTTCTTTCTGAAGTTTTTCTTACTCTTTTGAATTTCATTAGTTATTATTTGCTTGGAAATTTCACTTTAGTGTTACAATTTATCTTTAGGTGCCTGAAAAGTGAAAATGAATGTGAAAAACTTCTCATAAGTAATTCTGAACTGCATACAAAACTAGAGGATTTCAATGCTGCTTTACATGATCTTGGCCGGGAAAATCAGACTTTGCAGGTATAGTTGTACAAATATATAACCTTTTAGCTCTCACTCTTAATCTTATTGAGGCTGCACTCAAGTATACTGGAAGGCCAACATTGAGTTAGAATAAAGATTAGCTAACAGTCATAGGCGGATTTTTTCTAATTCAAGGGGCCCAATATTTTCTTTTGTGCCCGGGGCCTCAACCCACTTTAATCCACAACTGCTAACAGTGTAAAAAGTCAACAAGAATAGAACTTTCAGTTTTGTACTCATTTTTTATGAGCATTTATTATGACTAATATGCCCTCTTAAATTTTTTTTACTTGCACTAATCTGTTGTTACTCAGCATGCATATTTTTTTTATATCCACATGGAATGACGAAATATAATGCTATATAAGAGAATAAAGTGAATTTGTTCTGTGTGGCAAAATCACTCTGTGCATGGAAGCAATGTGGACTGTGCATGATAACCATCAGAAGAGTCTCAAAACTGATTTAATGCATGCCGAGATGAGCAGAGAGTACAATTGCTGCTAAAAATTTGATTTATATTTAATATCAAAAAACTCAAAATGTTTGCACACAAGCAGCATTCAAACTTACACACTTTTTCTTCAATATAGGATGCAGTTACAAGGCTTGATTTTTTGTAGTCGTTGTCACTACTTTCCCAGATGCCTTGCTATTGATAGAGTATATAACACATTATACCAGTTAAAAGATATTTTCAGAGGTATGAGTGAAACCAAATGGTGATTGTATAGAGCATTGCACAGAAACATTCTCCAGGCAATAGTGATGCCATCATCAACTTAAATTTCTCTAGCAATAGTTTCAGAGTGTTTGTTTGGTTTTTTTTTTCACTGCATAATGGTGCTACAACTACATCTTAGTGCGCTGGGCCTCTAGTTTAGAGGGGCCTCATGAAAACAAGATAGGCATGGAATTTTTGAGAGCAAGTATGTAAATCTGTGGCAACACTTTGTGCGATGTATGACGTCAGCCACCAAGAGTATATATAGCTGTGTAATACTCACTTGTTCTTCCCTTTTGCCTGTTCTAATTTTTAGTTTACTGTCAAAGAATTACGTCGATTTTCGGTGGTTCTAAATTTTTATCACAGATTTATACCAAAAGCCGCAGAAATTCAAATTCCGCTATATCAGTTCGTAAAAGCTACTAAAAAGAAAAATGATAAAACTAATTAATTGGACAGATGCAGCTCTTAACGCTTTTCAAAAGTGTAAGGAATCTTTAGCGACATCTACATTGTTGGCTCACCCGGTAGTTGATGCAGAAATTTCACTAATGGTTGACGCTTCTTCTGTCTCTGTTGGCGCAGTTTTACAGCAGGTAGTGGATAAAAATGTGCAACCTCTAGCATATTTTTCTCGTAAACTAACACCTGCAGAAGCAAAATATAGTGCTTATGATCGTGAATTGCTTGCTGCCTATTCTGCTGTGCGACATTTTCGTTATTTCTTAGAAGGCAGGAATTTCGCAATATTCACGGATCAAAAATCCCTAACGTTTGCTTTCCAACAAAGATTGGAGAAATGTTCTCCACGACAGCAAAGACACCTCGAATATTTAGGGCAATTTACAACAGATATACGTTATATATCTGGTAATGAAAATGTCGTAGCAGATTCCTTTTCACGAATTTCAAGTATTTATTTTCCTAATGAAATGAATTATGAACAGCTCGCAAAAGAGCAAATTAACGATCAGGAATTGGGGGTGTTGCGTGGTCCCAACTCTGGTCTCGAGATTAAAGACTTGATTTTTTCACCTACAAATGTTTCGGTTACATGTGACTTATCTATTGGCGTAGTTAGGCCATATGTTCCAGCAGTATTTCGGCGAATGGCGTTCGATGCGGTGCATAGACTCTCCCATCCAAGAGTACGTGCTACAGTTCATTTCATGACGCAGAAATTTGTGTGGAAAGGACTTTAAAAAGATTGTGCTGCCTGGACACGTTCATGTATTTCATGTCAAAAATAAAAAATCCAGCGACACACGCGTGCCCCAGTTGGAAATTTTCCTCTGGTGGACGAAAGATTCCAGATAGTGCACATCGATTTGGTCGGTCCGTTGCCCCCCTTGGGAGAATCTCCGGATTTCTGGATTTCAAAAGTTGGCACGTCTGGGTTTCATCGAAACCTCAAGTCATCTATTTGTTGCCATGCTAACGAAAGATGGGTCGAGACAATTCCATTGGTCCTTTTGGGATTACGCTCAAGTCTACGAGAGGATATCGGCAGTTCCGTGGCGGAACTCGTTTACGGGACTACTCTTCGCTTGCCAGGGGAATTTTTTTGCTCCGAACAGCAAGTGCCATCGTGTAACGTGCACGAGTTCTTTTCTCGTTTACGAGAGAAGATAAACAATCTTCGAGCTGTTCCAGCGAGCCGCCATAATCAGCCAGCCACCTTCATTCATAGAGACATGAATCAGTGCACACATTTTTTGCGTACCGATTAAGTGAGACGACCACTACAGACACCGTATGAAGGCCCCTACCGTGTGCTCCAAAGAAAGGTCAGAACATTTCTCTTAGAGATGAAAGGTAAAAAGGTCAATGTCTCGATTGACCGTGTCAAACCCGCCTTTACATTAGAATCAAAACTTGCTGTTGTGCTACGTCCAGTGCCGACTGAAGTGAAATCCACAGTGCCTACCAAAGACACATTCACCCGAAGTGGCAGAAGGTTCCGATTTGCGCTTCCACCTACTTCTTAACGGGAGGGGGGGGGAGTATTGTGGCAACACTTTGTGCGACGTATGACGTCAGCCACCAACAGTATATATAGCTGTGTAATACTCACTTGTTCTTCCCTTTTGCCTGTTCTAATTTTTAGTTTACACGCATGCAAGTTTCAGAATTTAATCATGTTGTATTTCTAAAAATAAATATTTAAGTGTCAATGCATCGCTGGGATTTTATTCCGTAGTGCTGAACAAAAAATAAATTCTAAGCAGCTCGTGACTGCTTAAAATCTGTAGGTAGTTATTTGTAACCAGGTAGGGGAGGGGCGCCCTCAGAAAAATCACTCTACCCAAAGGCCTATAATTCTCTTAGACCGCTTTGAATGGCAAATAATATAAATACCAATAACTTCATTGATATTATAAAATTTTGAATTATATTATATTTGGATCTTAATCTCTAAGATCTAAATGATCTTTTTTTATCATCAGATAGCTTCATGCAGCAAATGAGCATAGAGAAAAGAAAAATAGGTTTCATAATGATTCCATGATTGAATATGTTGGTGTAAATTTTTAGTAAAAAAATTAATAAGGGTAACTTCGATTAATGAGCTTGATTCGTTTTGCCAACATGCTTGCTATCCGAATCACTCGTATATCGAATCAAACTTCCCCATAAGAAATAAATGGAAACTTGGATAATTTGTTCCACAATTATTCATCATAGGCGGAGATAAACTTGAAAGTCTGGGGGGGGGGGACCTGTATATCTCCACCCATGTTATTCATTCACATAAAGTGACTAATAAAATCAGCATTCCATCAATAATACAACACAAAATAATAATATAATAATACAATACAGAGGTGCAAATGACGGTGCGTCAAATACCCAGAATTTTGGAAAATGATGCATAAAAATTTGGTTCACACGTCCTCTGAGACACGTTCTTTCCTAGTTCCAAGAAGAAAAAAAGTAGAAAGGAAAACCTCCTTAATATTTTCCCCCTTTCTTTTTTTTTCTTTTCACAATCCATCATGATCGTGCAAGCTTCAGAAAGTGGTTTTACTACTTTGTATACTGTACTGTATTAATATACATGCGGGTTGTTGAAGATATTTAGTTGCTTCCCTTAATGAGGGGCCGTGTGCAGAAGTTTCAAATTTCAGTTTCTATTCCCATGCGGATTTTCTCCCCTCCGGTTACATATTGGGAATTACAGTATTTTCGCTGCTATTTGCCGGCATTCAAAGACAGCATCTATATGGTGTAAATTTGCATTGTTCTTACAAAATTGCAAATGCACATTTTTTGAAAAATTATAAAGGATTTGGAACGCTTGTTCAAAGTGTAAAACTTTTTCCGAGATCATTAAAAAAAAACCCACCAAATCTGTAAAAACTACCTTGAATATCCACATTTTGTCATCTATAGCTGCTATGCGGTAGTCGCCGTTTCGCATCGCAAAAATCGCGGGTGTGTATGCAGAATTGGATTTTGGAGAGGCACAATGATTTCTTCCACAGAAATTGTGGGTCACTAACGCTCAAAAATAATTTTAAATTAACATAGTATTAGACAGTGTTTTCTCCAATATTATAATTTTCTACAAAATTATTTTTCATTTTTCATTTTCTTGGGGGGGTGGCTCAGGCCCCCATAACCCCTAGATTTTGCCTTTGGTGAAAATCTGGGTTTGGAACCCTGTGATTGCGCAGTGGTAATCTGCTAAAAATATGATTTTTCTGAGGTTTTCCAATTTTAAGTTGGCTATTTCTTTGAAAAAAGCTCTGGTTGCCACGAAAATCAAAGACCTACAACACAAATATGTATACATTTAATTTAAAATCCATACATTACCAATTTGGAGGATAGATGAAGGGTCGCAACTGGTGGGGGGAAGCAGGTGGGTCTAGTGTCCCAGGCTCTGGACTAAAGGAGCACCAAATTCACCCTTTATAACTGCTTCTACATTACACAGGGTGCCAAAATGTGTGCTTGCCCCATTTGAGAAAGTATCTAGTTGCAGCCCTAGATAGATGGCACCACTTACTGAACACAAAACACGCTAAATGCTGGGCACACAAACACACTTAAGTTTCACCAATACAAATCTAACATGGCTCCCGTATTTAGGTGTGAAAATATGTGGCAGTTAAATGGGGACAGATCAGAGTGGTGGATCATCAGGGAGGGAAAATAAAATCATTCTACCAGGAAATTGCTTCGCAAGGATTTATATGAATAGGGAATCAGAAGAGAAGTGTACTGAGAGAGAATCTCATATTTGCTTTAAATTTAAATCAAAAGATATTATTGAGGGAGCTAAGATTTTTTTTAAAGAAATAAAAAATCAATCAAAAGGGAATTAATAAACTAATGTATTAGTAAATATTTAAACAAATTTGTGCCTCTAACTTTTAATTACAGTGGATCCTGCTTATAACGTTTTCAAAAAACTGTCATAAAAAACGTTGTAAGCAGGAAATCTTGATGAGAATTATTTATAGAGTTGGGACGACAAAAATAAGTCAGACTAAGTGAAAATGTTCTGAATGGGAATGTTATAAGTGGGATCGACTGTATATTTGCGATAGATTTATTACATGTGCTAAATTCCACATGTTAAATTCTCATTATTAATGGGCTTCTTTGCTTTTCCTACTAGTAGACAATGAAAGTAAATGAACCTTTGGATAGAACATGTTTTTACAAATGAATTATTTATTTGATTCACTGAGATACCTCCTCCTCCTACTCAGAACATGGCCTGCCACTCTGTCTCAACGAAGAGATACATGCGGGTGATGAAAGACCTGGGGCATGCTATAAAAAATTCATAGAAATACCAGTGAATTGGGGGGGGGGGGGAGGGAACCATATTTTTTCAGGATGATTTTTTTCGAAAAGCAAAATTTTGCAAAAAGGCACTTTTACTCAAAAGGGACCCAGATTTTTTGAATACCCTATGTCCCAGGACCCAGGTAAATTAGAGTACAGCAGCATCTCTGCAATATATATAAAGTATAAGTAATATAATAACCCATACATAAGCATACAAAACAACTCAAATTGCATTGTCATTGGACAGATACATTGCTCGCTTTGCTACAGCTTTACTTGATTCATTCTTCTCTACAAAACTTTTTACAGATTCCCACATTCTACACATTTCTCTAATCTCATCTGAAGTGAGGGACTTCTCCACACTTCTTTCTTCCTCTGACGAGATACCATTTACAAACTCTTGCTATTGCATGCAAAGGAGATACATGAGTTCATCTACAGTCAACTCCTTGCCATGTTCTACCACTAGCTCTTGCATGTTGTATTCGTTCACCTCTAGTCCCATGGTCTTTCCCATCCATGGACACAATCTCTTTGACAAATGTTGGCTCCTATTCATGAGCCAGCCCCTTAAAGTCACGTTCAATAATGGAATCAGCCTACAGTTTTCTCCAAGCAGAATTTTAAACTTCAGCACACATATGTGTGGTTATAGTGTTACATCTACTTTTGCAATGTAAACAGTCATGTTCACACGTGCATTCATTTTTTGTGTGAGACATGCTGACCGGAGACTGTATGGGAGAATATTACCAGCAATTACATAGTACGTGTGTGGATGAAAGCAAAAAACCATCAGCTCAGTTGTTATAATGTGAAAATAAATAAAAACAAAGTGCAAAATTTTGCTTGTAATGTGAATTATCACTCGTTAAGGAGTCAAAATTTCTGCTCGTTAACCAAAGTTCCACTGTAACAGAAAAAGTGGTGACAATAATAAGTGTGGTAATGGAAAAATGAATTTTTTTTAATAATTGTGCCTAAAATCTTCAAATGAGCCAATAACTTGTAAGTTTTTGTTCACACATAAGTTAGGCCCCTTAACAATGACTCTAAACAAGTTACTAGGAATTACCACTTCATAACAAAAGAAAAAACTAATAAGCATTTCCTGTGATTTTTGTCATTCACAGATGTTCATTCTACACATACTATTAAATTACAATAGTTAATGCTTTCAGGAATCGGCTTCATGTAAGAATCTAATCAATAAAAACAAACATTGTTTCCCCCCCCTCCCCCTTCATTTCAGTGGTGGGAAATTATAGGACATTTTTGTTATTCACAAGGTTATCCGAAAGGCTACCAATCATCACTTTTACCTTTGTAATGTCTGTTACCTTTGTCTATGAACAATGAGGGTAGCAGAGTTGTAACAAAATGAGCTTTGATGAATGGCAGAACTTATTGGTAAGTGGTTTATGAAAAAAAAAAATGGTTAGAGAAAGAATGTGACGATAAAAATGACAGGGATATAGTGAATGACATAAAGCACATACACAGTGTACAGGAGATACATGGTGAGAAAATAAAATAAATTATCTTCATTCAGATAATGAAGATAATTTCATTATCTTCTAATATAACCTTCATTCAGAGAATGAAGATAATAGTAGAAATTGGCAAGATATTCTAACAGAGAAAAAATTCATGAGAAGCACTGAATTTTATCAGAAAGACATTTGAAGAGAGGGGCATCTAAAAATGTTTACGGATTATTGTATAACTTAGAAAAACATGTGCATTAACTTATTCAAGAATCTCCAATGCATTGGAAGCTACATTTACTAATCCTGAATACAATGGTATGTTATATCAGAGGTGGCCAACCTGTGTGACACACGTGCCCCAAATGGCATGCCATTATATCAGTAGTGGCAAGCGATGACTTTTTCAAAATTCAAAAAATTCTATTTCATTTTTTAATTGAAAAAATTCTCTCCAACTTTTGAACAATCCTTTTCTTCTTGATAATCTTATAAGCTACTAAGCTGATAAATTGTATGGTTCTTTCTTAACAATAAAAATAACTTATTATTTAATGTGTTTCTGTTTGGTTTTTCATCTTCGGGGCCAGAGTTGTTGGACGCTTAAAAATAAAAACATTTTCAAACTCGAAAGAATGACAAAATGAACATTTTTATGAAAATAAGAGGAGAGTCAAGGAATATTTTATTGGGGCAAGAAAACGATGCTTATATCCTGTAAAAACAAGATGCATCAAGCTGCAACCATCATCATTCGCAGGCTCAGAGATAAGTATCCAAAATTTTCTTGGTATTTCGCAGACTGTAGTCTGCATGTTGAAATTCGTAAAGTGGTATGCACATCAAAAATAATCTCAATTGTAGCACGGCTTGAAAAAAGGTTGGCTACTTCTGGTTTTTTCTGAAAAATCAACCTATGAATGTTGGAACTAATGTAAAATTTTAAGAACTGAAGTAAGGTAAACTCAAGTTTAAGTTCAACCTAGCACCTATGTTGGAGAAGTCAAAGAAACTTCTTGAAAATATGGCAGCAGGTTCTTCAAATCATTCACTTTTTAGGGCTAGTGCTTAAACTTCTTTATGATAACAGGCATAATATTACATCCAAACACCAGTAGAATAAATTTGAACAAGTTCTCTGTGTTTTCTTTCATCTCTCTTTACCATCAAGAAGCTTTATAGCAACCCTATTATCTTGTTTCACTTGCCTCAATGAGGGGGTAAGTGAAGTGAAAACTAACGCTGATTGTGCTTTAAAATCATTCATAAATGAAAGAAGTTTAATCAAATAGAAAAAATTCATTTAAACTATAAAAAGCACAAACATTTTATTATTTTGGTATAAAAAGCTAATTTACAACTTTAATATGCAGAAAAATAATCGTTAAACGCACAGTCACACACATACACGATAACTTTGGAATGTAGAAAACGCACAATGTGTAAAAAGTAAAAATACCCCCCCCCCCCGGTGTAAATATTACCTGACATAAGAGGCAAATGAGAAGAGAAATGAAAAATTTGTGAAAGTATGGGGGTTAGTGTAAATGCATAGGATTCCACTTGCCTTGACACAGTGAAAACATGAAAAAAATAAAAACCTCTTAATTCCTATTTTATCTAAAGAAATATCATAATTATATTAAAATGACAGAAAAAGTAATTAGAAAGGAAGAAATTGGCAACGAAACATCAATATTAGGCCAACTCACACTTTCAGAAATAGTTGAAATGTAAAGGGCACAACAGGTAGTGTCTTGACCAAAAGCCTAACTTCCTTGTATGAGCAGCTAACGTACCTATGATATTTTTACTGGAAAATGTAGGTAGGTATGAAAGAAAGAAAGAAAAAATCTGCAAGAGACTGTTCCCAGAAGCTAATTGAATTTTACAAATCATGTGCGGTTCCACTTATACCCAATACCCAATTTCCACTTGCCTCAGTTTACCTCATTGAATAAGAAATTTCTATTCTATAGATATTTCTACTCGTATTAATTTTTTTTACAGACCATGAAAGCTGTGGAGGGGCCTTGACCTTGCAGCCATTACTGAATCTTGGGCAAACAATGGAGAAGAATCCTTCTTACACATTTCAGAGTATGATGCTTTTCAGAAATAGATCTGGCAGGAAAGAGGGGGGGGGGGTAGTTTGATTGGCTTACGTGAGATCATGTTTGGAGGCCCGAAAGTGTAGCACACGGAGTATAGTGATGTTAAAACTACGTGGGTTGAGCTTGAAAACAAAAAGTTTCATAAGCTTATATTACAAGTTTGTTATTATTCACAGAACGGGGGGGGGGGGGTCCAAACTACATCTCCAAGTTTCAGGATAAATTTCCTACATGCGTAAGCACAGAGACGCCGCCATGAAGAAAACATTGAGGGGGGGGGGGGGTCGAAATCACCATTCGTCCTGTATATACAGGAATCAAATTTATACTGTCAAATTCAAATTTGATGTTTTAACCTTTCTAAATTTAATATAATTTGAATTTGAAAATGATTATTAAATATTTCTAAGTGCTGAAATGTTTGGGTTTCTGTAACCAGTGACTATGATATATTAACAGATGAACGAACGAGATTGGAACCAGGACAACAAATCAAAAAGGGGCCTCAAATTATTGAAAGGCTTTTAGTTATTCAGAGATGATTTCTTTCATCAATCCTTGCATTATTTTGCATTGATTATGGATTTATGTACATATTTCTGTCATTTGTTTCAAATTCTGAAATTTTTCTTTCTTCAAAATATTTTCTATTAAAAAAATCAAATATTTAAAAAAAAAAAAAAAAGAATACCCATAGGTTAAGAGCCCAAGTAAAAATATTTAAGTTTTCCACATGCAAGTTTGTGAAGTTACCATAAAAAATTAAGATCAGTTAAAAAAGAACAAAATCAATTAATTATTACCATTACCTAACAAACATAATTATGGTACTTAAAATTGATTTATCATTTCCTTAAAAAAATTATTGTGGTATAAAAAGAAAAAAAAATTGAAATAGTTTGAAAATATAAGTGCAAGAGATAAATCACTGAAAAAAATTGTGTATATTGTGCAAATTTATTTTTTTAGCGATAATGAAGAAAGACGATGTCGAAAACACTGGATTAACCACGTTTTCGCCCTGGTTTGCCTTTAGACGTACAATTTTGAGATCGCGATTGAACGCTGGAATTTCCAGTTCCTGGAATGGCAAACTCTTGAAGCATTTACATGAGATTGGGGAAACTTGTTGAATTGGATAAAATCGTGTGTGGTTGAGAGATAGGTCACAAAGAGGTTATGGTGAACGAGGAATTTTCTGATTAGACAGGTGTGAAAAGTGGAGTCTCTCAAGGAAGTGTCTTTGAGCCCATACTTTTTCTCACTTCTTATAGATAAACTTGATCAGGGCAGACAGATTTGATCAGACTCAGATGGGGTTGTTAGCAAATTTACAGATGACGTGAAGCTAATCGGAGTAGTCCGGAATCCAAGCTATAGGGAGATGCTCCAGACAAACTTGAATATGATTGCAGCATGTGCTAATGAATGGAGCATGATCTTCAGTGTGGATTGGTGCATGGTCACTCATTTTGGTTCGAACAACCCATTTTTCACTTTATGAGTTGAATGTTATTACTACCCTGGATGCGACTAGAATCACCAATTCGAGAATTCTCATTGATGAGCGGCTTAGATTTTATGAACTTTGTTCGGTTTTCATTTCTTAAAAGGACTCTTCACATTCCTTTTTAAGTCAGTTTTTTCCTTTTCTGAGGCTTAGTTTGTCCTGGATTAGAGTATACCGGGAGCTTTTGGAAATCATACCTACAGAGGTACATAAACTTAGTTGGGGGTGCAAAGAAGAGCTACGCATGCTCTTGTTCGCACACAAAGCTTGAGCTGTGCAGAAAGACTAAATTTCTTGAATATGTTTACATTGGGAGAACACAGGTGTCAGTGTGATATGATCGAAGTGTTAAAATTTTCACTAGGATGGACCATGAGTACCCATGATACACCATCAATCAAGTGCTTTGACAAGAGGACAGGAGCATCATTTAGTAAGCAACAACTTCAGGTTGTGGTGTCACAGGGAGTTTTTACCCAATAGGGTTGTCAATAAATGGTATAGTTTACCTCTGGAGGTCATGAATTCGAACACAATTGACATGTTTAAAAAGATGTATGATAAACATATTGGGATAAATTGAGAAGCTATGCATACTTAGATAAGACAACCATAATCTTTTTTGTGGGCAATGTATTATTATTATTTTTCAGATATATGCTTTTTTGTTGAGTTGCTGTATTTTAGTTATATTTTACATCTATATTTTTTATGGGCATGTTTTTTCAGCCATTTCGTTGAGCAATTTTTCTGTTGTGGCCTTTGTGTTTGTATTTGAATTGTCTGCCAGAGACTAATAATTGTTCTTGATCGTAATGGATTTTATTGTAAAAGGAATTTCAATTTTATAGATGGAAATGGAGAGGCATCTTGGTCGTAAATGGGCAGATGATGCTGAAGTCACTCATTGTACAACATGTGGTAGAGTGTTCACTGTAACAGTTCGCAAGGTATAATTAATCTGTAGATAGTTATTGAGTTTAAATTAATTGAAATTTTTTTGTTGACTATTTTCAGTACTTAACAGTGTATATTACAACTATATTCTTAGTACAATACACAGTGTATATATAGTACAAACTTGCAAATACCCCAATATTTTTGGGGTGAATTACTTTTAAACTTTTGATGCAGTTGGACATGATTACAACAAAATCACTTCCAATGACAGTCTGGAAATAACAAGCAAATTAATGTGGTTTTTTTACACAAAGCTATTTGTATAGCAATTCTGCAGCTTTTAACGAGCAAGTTTTTTTACATTAGCTTAAATTCAATGATTTATTCAAAAAGGATGAAAAGTAAATGCACAAGAAGAACCAGGAAACTGTTCAAGTTTTTTTTCCTGCTATTATGATATTGAAGTAAAGCACTTTGTCAAGGATAATGTACTTTACAATAGATGATAATAATTGAGGGTGTAATAGTCCAGGTTGATAAGATACTTGCTTAAAGTACCAAAGGATTTTTAGGGGTGTCGCGAGTTTGATACCTGATTTTGTCCTTGTCAGAAAATTTTGTGATGTGGAGGTACAACAGAAATGGTGACAACATGACCACAGAAAAAGACTGCTACTGTAGGGGTGCCACACACAGGGGCTAGTGCACCAACCTCTCAGTGATTATGAAAAAAAGCCAAAATGTCAAGTGCAGCCATTCAAAATTGGCAATAAACTGTCAGTCTTAATTAGCTCTTGCGTACAGAAAATGACAATGGTGCGACAAAAATTATCAAATTAATAATGATTGAAAATTTTAGATGTTCTGGTTAATCATTTTTAGAACATGAAATTGTGTATGTAAAAGCATTTTATAGAATCAATTACTGTGGCCCTCAACTGAAACAATGTAACATGATGATTAGGTTTACCATTTCACTAGACATCAACAATTTCATTAGTTCCAATTAATTCAGATTAGTGCGATTCTACTGTAGTTAAATCTTGATCACCATGTACCTTCAAATGCAAATATGCTTGGCGTTTTTTAGTAACATTACAAAGTTTTATAAATAAGTGATAAGAGAGTTTAAAACAAATTTTTTACTATAAAGCTGTGTTTCCCAAAGTGATTAATAATGCTCCTTGAGAGGGAGGAGGTGCGGTAGACTGATGTAAAAAGGATTCTGTGGGTTGGCTTTTCAGGGAGAGATGGGAACTGTTTTCTCTGAAAAGTGAGGAGGATGAGGGTAATAAGTTTGAAAGTCTGTTCTATGACATTCAGTGCATTTATCAAGTAATGTTGTGGGGATCCAGTGTATTATTAGTAAAGAGCATGTTTCGGCCCAGAGAGCCGAATGTCCTGCATAATTGAACCAGACAGTGATATACATGAAACTGTGTGGCTGACACGGCCAGCAGAGCTCGCTTGTATGTTCTCGATTACCATTACCATTTTTTTGTCTTCATCGTATTAATTGTTTATTTTATTATTTTTTTATAAGTTATTATAGTTAATGAGTTAATATTTTATTATGTTCGCGGAGAGATTTCAATATATTTGTCAACATCATCGACCCCCCTTCTTTCTACCGCCACAATGTCACTTGAAAAAATGGTGTTATTAAAAGTTTTTATAATTAGAAAGGAAATTTAATTTACTTTCCGTGTATAAATATGAACTTTCTGTGTTACCCCAAACTATTGGATACCTTTTTTCCCAATATTTAGGCATATTATATGAAGTATTGTATTATAACATGTGTAAGGAATCCCTTTTATCAAAAAATTGGGTCCCAAATGTATAGGGGCTGGTTCTTATATATGGATAGTGTTATAGATAATTAACAAATTACTCTCTCTCACAAACACACAATTCCTTAAAACTTAAATCTTCATAACTTGCATTGCCAAATGCCAGGCATTTATCAACCAACAGCACACGCATAAAGAGACAGCAGCAAATGATAAGTGGATATAGATAGTATGACATAACATACTTTGTGCTAACGATTTAACATATTAGTACATACAAGAGAAATGTAATAACATCAATGGTACTGAGGATGATGCAATTTGTGATGAGAATGACTTTGATGATGATAATGAATGAGTTAATGATTATTATGTGTCAGATGAGAATGTAATGAGGAATTTAATGATTTCTATGAATGAATAAAAAAAAAAAAAAATTTCAAATCTTAAAATAAAAATATATTCAATATCTTTGATTTGATGAAAATGTTTTTCCAAAATTTAAGCCAAAGAATCAGGTAGTTTCTTATTCATGTTAAAATACGGTATATAACGTCATTAAACATAAGCATAGCATTTAGTATGTTGTTTAGAACAAAGATTGACTTTTTTAGTAAAGGTTTTGACAATGCAGAAAAAACTGAAACTGTCCTATTATTTTACTCCATACTGTTTAAGCAGATTTGTGTTTCTAAGGATATTGCCTCAATTTTTTTATTATTTTTTTATAAGTCAATGGCAAATAGTTTTTTATTTGATTGAAATAAAATAATTTATTCATGTTTTATATTTATTCAGCATCATTGTAGAAATTGTGGGAAAATATTTTGTCATGAGTGCTCTGCAAAAACTGCTGAAGTTGCATCATCTAAGAAACCTGTCCGTGTCTGTGATGGATGCTACAAAGAACTGATAAAATAATATTTTGATTTCATGTTATATGCAAATGTACCACATTTGTTTTGTTTCATGATAGTTACGAAAAATAGTCTTGTTTCTTATTTTTTATGATAGATTTTTTAACTTATCTTTATGAAACATTCCTGGATTAGTTATTTTGGTTTATCATTATCAAGGGAGTTTATTTGATTTCAGTTTTTTTTTATAATTAGAGAAAGATTTTACAAGGATGCAGATAAAAACTTTAAGGAGAGAGAAATTGTATTTTTTTTTAATTTTTATGAGAATAGTTTTTAAAAAGATTAAAACAAAAATATAATTTTTTTTATTTCACGAAATTATACAGTAAACCCTGAATTCACGATACCGCTATTTCACGTTTACGGTTTTCATGATTAAATGCAATAATCTCAATGGTGTTGACAGAATTTTATTGAAACCCATAGTATTCTTTCCAATTTGATTACTGAATTAAGCTTGCAAATTATTTTATGTTGGAATAGTTTTCTTTTTTACCATTTCAGTTTTTTTTTATAAAAGATATTTTCAGTTGTTTAAAACTTTTTGATGCTATGTTCAAGTGTGTCTTAGTGCCAATATCAAATTGGCATGAAGATAGGCCTATAATGTAAAGTTTTCAAGAAGAGAATATATATATTTTCAGTTTAATGTTCATTTTTTTTTTATCTGCGTGAATCATGACTGCACATCATACTTGACCTATTTATTGATGAAGACTAGTAATGAGATGGGTCCACTGGTGCATAGTAATTGTGATTTTGCATTCAAAAAACGTGCAAAGTTTTTCATGCTATAAATTAACTACAGAAAGGGCCCGTTAAAAGTCCCAGCCTAGGGGCCCCGCTACAGGATGTGGGGGCCATGGTACAGGCCCTTCACGTAGAGCCTTCGGCGCACAATACTGGCAGATATTGTTTCACTAAGTGATGCTACAACCATGGATGTAACAGTTGTGAAGATTGCTTGTTGATTCCATTTGGCTTCCATAGCAGTATGCCGATCGTGACCTATTTTTGGCTCCCCCACCCACGTTTTTTTGGTCGACAAAGCTTTTTTTTGGCACCACCTCTAGAGTGGCACCTGGTCCAAGAGCTACCCCTGGTTGATCGGACGCAGGTCTCTGGACAGCTGCTTGACTTGTTTGGAATGGTTTCCATAATCAGTATATTGCTATAGTAACCAAGTGGAAGCATCAAGCTACCTCCACAATTGTTACTTCTGTGGTCTATTACAACTGTTACTTTCTTTTTTAATGGAGCGTTACGTATTTGCAGTGCCACTTGGTAACACAATATCCCCCAGTACTGTGCATCAAAGGCTCCACACAAAGGGACTATACCTGAGTACCACATATTTGTGTTCCACTAACCATTCAATCCAGAGAGATATAATTTAAGTGGTGTGTGTGTCGCTATATTATATAAGCTGCCTGCATGCTTAACTTTTGGAAGCCAGTACAGTACCAGTCTTTGGTGATCTAAGAGAAGATAAATTATTACACATTCGTCAATGTATTCAGATATGTACCCACACTCATATCGATATACTGCTATGTCAATCTTTTTTATTCATAAATAAATAATTGAATTTAATAAAACACCTTTAGTGGTAAGTATATTTGTTCGAAAGCCAATTATTCCCTCACAGCCTTGGTTTTTCAAGTCAAATATATATTTTTCACATGAGTGAGCAAGTTTATTTTGAGTTATTTTTTGCTCAGATACATGCACTGCCTTTTAACCAAAAATATCATACTCTAACACTTTGACATTGTTTCTTTAAGGTTATGCAATATCCCATCCCCTATTTTTTGTAAGAGATTTTCAAGTTTTATTCATAAGATTCTTATGTCTTTACTTATTCCTCTCTGATAAGTTCCGTAATGCTTTTGATATGCAGCTTGTGTTTCCATTAGTTCTTAGTTGGATTTAGTTTGGAATTTTGTGGTGACCAATCAAGTGATCCAAATGAACTAATTAAACTAATTAGTAACAACTCTTTTTAAACTAAGTTTTCTCACAGCTTGTGAGATTGATGTGTTGTGTCATTGTCATATTGAAATATGTCACAGCTTTCAGAGAAGAGAAAGTTTATTTATTTAATAAGATGGTCAGTAACTGTGTTGAGATACTTGGCTAACTTCATTTTGTTTGCTATATAGTATTGCAGAGTCTACTCCAGTCAAACAGAAACAAAGCTATAGATCATAACAATACTTCCTAAGGCTTGCATTGTGAATACAGCACATGAAGGGTCCAATGCTTTATGTGCTTTCCTTCTAGCTCTAATGTGATTATACTGGAAGAGAGTAAATCTGGAATCATCAGATTATGTGATTCTTTTCATTGCTCTGAAGTCCTATTTTATTGTTACCTGGCAAACTAGTCTTTTTTTCTTGGCTCTCATCTGTTTTTTGAGTTGAATTTATCTTTTTTTCACTACCAAACATAGTCAGCTCTTGTGATGGTTCAGTATTGCCAAATGTTTTTAAAGATTTCAAGATCACAATAATTCAGAATTATTATTTTTTATCACTTATTTTCCTTTATGCGCAGTAGTTTACCAAATTTCCAAAATTCCAACATTTTTCCAAAATGTAATGACCTACTGGACATTTCCCAATTATGGAAATTTTCAAAATGAACAACCTATGCTTCCCACACAATTCAGTATTTATATACTTTGATTTTCACTGTGACTTTTTTCTTCTGCCATGCAGTGTGCATGTACAATTATAATATCTGCAGAGAAACTAGTGCACACACATTCACATTTGTGATTATTCCATCAACATAATGAATTGTGTGACTTTAAAATTTCTTTTTCATCATTTTTATTTAAAAAATCTTAAAAAGTTTGCTTTTTTAAATAAGGTTCACTGTGAGGTAAGTTGAAATTGAAAGTAAGTTGATTGTAAGTTGAAGTTGAAAAGTGAACCACACGCGTTTTGTAAAATTCAGTTAGCTTCTGGGAATGGTATCTTGTGGAATTTTTCTTTCGTACTTGCTCTGTGTTTCAGTAAATTAGCTTGGTGCACTAGCTGCTCTAAAAAGATTGCAAGGAGACTTAATATGAAAAAGTTAGGTTTGTGATCTTGTTGCTACTTGCGCCTTTTACATTTTAACTACAGTAACTCTTTTTGAAGTTATGCTATAGGCAAGACTGACGATAACAGCATAAGTTGGGTATGATTTTGCATACAAAGGCATATACAGTAAATCAGCGGTTCTCAAGTGGTGTTCTGTGGAGCCCTTGGGACTCCTTGTGCACTCTCCAGGGGCTCTGCGGCCACTCGAGGAAAATAAAAACCCAGTAAATAAAAAAAAATAGAAAATATTTTTTAAATAGTAAAAACAAATCTGAGTAACTTTTTGATCAATAACTAAAAAAAATTTTCACGAAGCTCCACCATAGAATTTTTTCACTAAAAAGGGCTCTTCAAGTCAAAAAAGGTTGAGAACCGCTGCAGTAAATGCATGGGCGGAGATACGGGGGCATGGGGGGCATTGCCCCCCCCCCCCCCCAGCATCAAAGGTGGAGTCGACTGATCTAATGTATATATGAGCTGACGACATCATCATCATCGTGCCCCCCCCCAGACTTCCAAGTCAATCTCCGCCTATGAGTAAATGCTATTTTATTGAGACCAAAATTTAGGAAAAACAGATCTTTTGGTAAAAATTACAATTAAAAATGCAGTTATTCCTGCCCAATGTACTAAATAAAAAGCAAAAAGTTGTTTTTATAATGATGGCTTTATAAAATCTAAGTTGCATTGGGACCCACAATCAGGTCCATATTTCCTGAAATCTGTGCAAACAAACATCATACGTGTAGCATGCTTCAATTGTTTTTCATAAAACCTTGATTTTGGAGACAAGAAAAAAAACCTTTCATTCGTGAGTTGAAATTAATTAAGAGTTGCAGACCTGAAGAGTTATATTGATGAATGTCAATGAATTTTTTAAGGCTGGCAATAAGGTTGAACTTCAGACAGATATAAAATTGTGACCAGTCTGCAAAACTGGCAGGTGCCACACCACCACACTAAGCCTTAGAATAATATTTCTAAAAAATCATGGCAAAGTTCTCATTTTTAACCACTTTCCCAGCTTATACTGTAGACTCAAAAATCAGCATAATTTAGTAGATATACTGTTCTGATTAACCAAACAGTTCTTACTCTTAAGTATAACTTAATAATTGCTACCGATTAGGCATTTATCCTGTGATTATGCTTCAATTTAAGAAATGTTAATTTTTTTCAAAAAATTGTGTAACTCGGAGTTCTCATAACTTGGGGTATTACTGTACTTCTGAAAGTTTGAATTGATCTAATATCGATATTTTGCTGTCAAGTTCTTCCTTTCTTATTATTTAATCTGCCATTTTAATATAATTATGATATTTCTTCAGGGGGAGTAGGAATTACGTGGGTTACACTTGCCCCCATTTTTCCTGTGTTGGGGTAATTTGAACAAATAAATATACACTGACCTCGTACCTACTTGCATTGGCTTTATCAACTGTGGTATGCAATTGAAGAAAGGGATAGAAATCTCCTGAGTCAGCACTAGCTGCTTCTATAGACCTAAAAGATGAGTGTCAACAAACAGAGGAACAACTAAACTTCATAGATATATTGTTGGAAACCATTCTAGAAGCAAAGGTTGGTGACTGGGTTCTTGTCTACCTCACAAATAAAAAGTCTATAAAGATGTTTGTTGGGCAACTGACCGATCTTAATACTTGTTGGGAAGCAAAATTTGGAAGAAGAATCTGTACTACATCTATCTTTTAATGGTCCAACATTCAAGACAAAAAGTATGATTAGAAGAGATGAAGTACTGTCATTTCCTTCACCTCTCAAGTTTGATAGTATGGAAAAATTCACATTACCCTTCTCATTTGCCTCATATAATGTTAGTTAATATTTATGGGAGGTATTATTACATGTGAGTTTTCTGCATATCAAAGTTGTTGTTAATAAACATTAAATTTTCTGCATACTAAGGCTGTTAATTAGCTTTGCATTCAGTAATAATAAAAGGCTTGGGTTTTTATGATTGAAATGAATTTTTCCCCTTTGTTAACGCTTCTCTCATTTATAAATAGTCATTTTATGAATAATTTTAAGCACAATCAGTCTCAAGTTTCTCTTGTCCTCCCCCCCCCCCCCAAGGAATGAGAACAAGAATTAAAACAATGGAACAAGAATTAGAATATAAAATTTATCTTGAAAAGGGGATAATGCAGAAAATAAATTTAAAACATTAGCCCTAAATAAAGCATGACTCAAAAAACCTGCTGCCAAATTTTCAAGACGTTTTATTGACGGTAGGTGTTATATACGTTGAATTTGCACTATAGAAAGAAAGCGGCTCCACTTACCACGGTGAACCTTATTAAAAAAAATATGTCCAATGTTCCTCCAATTTTCATTATGTTCTTCAAATTCCATTGAATGTTGTGTTTGTGTCTGAAATCATTAATTATTGGAGCAGAAAAACTTTATTTACAAATAATTTATTAACAAACTATTATTTAAATATTTTTGAGCATTAACATAAAAATTTATTATGTTAATAATAAAATTCTTGGGATGAGCCAACATTATGTGTCTTGTTGAGATGCCTTATTTAGGCATAAAATGCCATTTCACATATGAAATTAATTTCATAACAACACTTGTGAATCATTTGTGATGTTCAATTTTGTATTTTGTCATTGCCAATAATATTTTTTGTAAAAAGTGTACAGTTAATTTCTCATTTGATACTGGATACATTATTTCTTTATGGAATAAAGTCTCAAATTTGTAAAGATTTGAGAAATACTTTCTTATTATGTCACAGTCTTTGATTCTATGTGTGGCAAAAAATTGTTTCTTTTGAAGTTCTTGTTTTCAAAACCACCAGTGTATGCAAGGAATGGAGGAAAATCCCTCTCACCCTTGAGTCGAGATAATGGTGGTTTTTTTCATTGACAAAAAACAGAAAAAACACCCTCTGGAGAGGAAAAATAAAAGATTAAATCCTGGATATACACCATTGTCCAAGACAATGAATAATTAGAAGCACTATATAAACTCTTCGGAACTGTTGAGTTATCATTGGTATTAAGATTATAGTAACTCCGAGGACATACACAGCATACGTCCTCTCATTTAGATATTTAGCGACCAGAATGTTATGCCCCATATGTCGCTCCTTTAATAAACCTGATTATTCGATGGTATGCAATTTTTAAATAACACGTTCTGGTTGTGAGGTCAGTAATGACCTTGATTCTATTACACTGCTAGAGGGCAAAATGAGTGGGGTGTGAATAAAATTGCATTTCAGAGTGCAATTAGAGATTTGACTACCGTTTGTGTGAGTGCACATTTTATTTTTGCTTGAATTATTTATTTTTTGTCATGGATGGTTACAGTAGTGATGATGAAGATTATATACCAGGAAGTGAGGATTATTTGGAGAGTAGTGACTCAGAATATGAAAATATTTCAGATGAAGGTGTGAAAGCAAAAACAGCAATATGTATAAGTATTATAGAATGTGCGGTCACAAAAAGTTCTGTGAATGGTTCAATATTTAAAGAACAATGCAGGTTAAAAATGTGCGCCCATACACTTTGAGAGACATGTAAAGACATCCGTCGTAGAGGTGTGATTTCAATTTAAAATTCTCTACGACGGACAGTTGATGAGATAAAGGCAGTGCTAGCACTTACTGAACACCCTGTAAAATTGATATGGTAATGTCTGAAAATTTTTAATCCGAGGTGATTTTCGACCAAAAATGTGATAGAAATATTCATTGAATGTTTTCTTTCTGGCATTTAAATTTTTACTAAAATTCACATGCTCATACTTTTTTTAAAAAAGTTATTTTACACACGGTATTCTTTGAAAAAAAATCATGTATTCTGAGCCTGTTAAACGATTTTTTGAAACGCTTGCGTTGTCAATTTCCACAAAAAATATTTTTGTACATTAATTTCTATATTAGTCTTTCTTCATTTGATGACCAATATACTACTCCATCAGCCCTGTCTAAATAATTCATTCCAGAAACTGGAGGGGGACAATTTCTGTTAAAACGTCGAAATTCCATCCCGATTTCTGAGGAACCTCTCACGCAGTTTTTAACACTAGGTGTCCTATTCGCAGAACATGCACTGTATGATTGTGTTCTATGCAACACCCATGGTGGTCGGATACAGGTACATTGTTTCGGGCACATGCTAGTCGTGGGTTCAGTGCCAGATTCACCATCTAAAGAATCATTCTCATTCGAGCTTTCTGGTTTCGATGGTTGTTCGCTTCTCAGCATAGGAGATGTTTGCCGTCTCCGGCCCAGCATCGACTCGTACTGCAACGTAGAGGCAGCTCCAAAAGGTAGTCTTTTTCTTCCGCAGAGATACACGCTGCTTCGATTAGGGCAAATAGGTTGAGTATCCAAGTTTCTGGCTCCCAAAGACCAAGTTACGCAACGGCAGTTGCATGAATTGCTACTAGAAAACGAACTGTTGTTTCGTTTGCTATCTTGTTGGCTGATGTGGTTTAGGAACTGATGCTGCCATAGAGAGGACAGGGGTTTATGACCACTGTTCGCATAACAAAGCTTTCTTCGGAACTGTCTCTTCATTCTCCTGCGCACGAGAGTTCGACGGCATCTCAGCGCAATTACTACTATGCATAAGCAGAGAATGCTTAGTCCGCAGCAAGTACCGATCAAAAAGTATGCCAGTGTTTCCATGGTAAGAGAGGTTTCATGAAAGTCGATATAATAATCATCTTCGTTTGCTTCTTCTGTATTTTCTTGGTCATGATTATCAGCGTCGATACGTCGTGTACTTGTGAGAAACATCGTTTCTGGTGCTGCAGTAACCGTTGGCTGTTTACGGGGATACTGCAATGACGTGTCTTCCAGCCTAGAAAAGAACAGAATGAAAAACCCATGATATATATATAGTTATCTCTATATGTTGCTATTTATACTCTAAGATGCAATCTGATTTTATTGGGGGATTCTGAAAGTCGCAATAATAATTTCCAATGTACATTGACATTAAGTCGTTTCAAAACATTTTCTTGAAAGTGCTAGGAGATATTTTTTACAGAGAAACATATAAATTCAGAAAAGATCTGGATATAGTTGGAACCGAACTTTATATTTATGCTACTATGAATAATTAGAGCAGTGGTTCTTAACCTTTTTCCATCCTGCCCCCCAGTGCAATATGACTCATCTTCCCGCACCCTATTGGATAATACATTTTCTATCAGAAACAAAAAAGGCTTTCATGGCCATCGTGTAAATTAGAATTAAATTTAAAAGTTTTCGGGTTTTTTGGTCGACGTGAAGTACAGTTTTTGTCTTTCGACGTTTAGTTCGCATGAGTGCACTGTCTCGTCGGGATTGGTCTGTTGTCCCCATTGGCCGAAGTTGTTCCTAAGGGCTCTGGATAATGCTTGGATTTCAACCTCATCATTTTAAAATAGGAAACCAAGCACTGTTGATCTTCCTTTCTGTTGAAGCAGTTCATGTGCTTTTGAATTTCGATTGCTTTTCTAAAAATACGTGGAAAATATCTCACGACCACAAATATCTCTCGACGCACCACAAAAGATCGATATTGACCAGATTAATCGAGCACGAACGAAATTGTAGACTGTGTCAGGTTGACAAGTCAGCCGTAGCAGAGCATGCCCTGACCAAGGATCACCAAATTCTCTTCGCGAACACCCAAGTGCTATCCAACGACGTGAGATATTTTCCACCAAGGGCGTAGCGGGGAGGGGGTCTGGTCCCCCAAAATGTGAGAAATTGATAGAAAAAAGGGAAAAAGATGGCCAAATCTATTGTTCTATCACTTTGGTCCCCCCGAAATGAAAGTGGTTCCCTCCCCGAACGAAATTTATGTCTACGCCCCTGTTTTCCACGTATTTTTAGAGAAGTAATCGAAATTCAAAAGCACAAGAACTGCTTCAACAGAAAGGAAAAGAAGATGAAGAGCAATAGTGCTTGGTTTCCCATTTTAAAAATGATGAGGTTGAGCACTATACAGAGCCCTTAGGAACAACTTCGGCCAATGGGGAAAACAGACTCGCTCAACAGACCAATCCCGACGAGGCAGTGCGACTCAAGCAGGGAGAAGGCGTAAGTATTTGCTTTTTCAGGGTTTTTTGAGCGGAATTTTCTCTTTTCAGGTGCCAAATTACCCGAGCCGCTACCGACATGGCAAGGTTGAAGAAAGCTCCAGCTAAAGGATCCCGAACCCCGAAAAGACCCCTCCCAAAGAAGGCTTCTGTTTTTTACACCATCACTCCCTGACTTCCAATGGTTTTGACTGGGACCTGCTGATCACAAACACCGAAGCTGGCTTCATCTCCCACCAGGAAGCACTTCGTCAGGACATGAAATCAATGGCAACATTTCTGGATACCATCATTGCAGACCCAAAGCTCTAGGATACATCAACGGATGCCTGCCCTAGGTCTAACTCTGATTTACATCCTAAAAAATCATGCTGATGGCAAGAAAGCACCTCTTGGCCTAGCTCTCTCTCCGAAATCTAAAAGACTCATGGTGTACCTTAATTCCGGAGAAAAAACCACCAAGGCTGCAGAGGAAATTTCTACCCCCCCCCCCTCTTCTCTTTCCAGATCTCAAAATCCGGAAAAATTATTTTCCGAGGCATTATATATAGCAGCTTCAATCCCTCCTGTTTTAACGGCAGAGGTAATCGCTGACAAGAATCAACCAATAGAAATCATTGATTCCATCCAGGACGACTCGAGACAGGAGACCCATAATGCATCGGGAATCATAGAAGAAATCCCAGATACATCGGGAAATGAGTTCTCGACTATCATTGGACAAAACGCTCTCACTGACCAACCAGAGACTCGACAGAAAATCACACTCTTCTCGTTGCTAGCTACGGAAAATAATTTAACACAGATAAGCAACTTTACCACGGTTAGGCTCAGAGGCAAGAACATTGAAATTTCTTTTCAATCTTCCACAGATTTCAATGCAGCTGAAAAATGGCTACGCAACGCTCAACTTCTCTCCGAGCCAAAAGAGAAGAGATCAGACTTTTTCTCGGTTCTTCTGAGAGGCCTAGAGAACAGTACCTCGATCCCGGACATTCAGCTTGCCCTGGAAAATCTGGGCTTCAACATAAAAAATATCGAGGTCTTTAGAAAAACCAAGATCAAAGCTTGGAGAGTTACTCACTCTTCCAAAATCAGATCACAACTTTGGTATTCTTCACTTAGACTAGCCTTCACCATCTTGAAATTTCGGTCGAAAAATTCATCAGAAATTTCCACGCATTCCAACGCCGTCGATGTCTTCTTTTATCGCACTTTGCCAAATCCTGCGTCAACGAATATAGATGCATAAAATGTACGGACATTCACGAGCCGGGAAGGTGCGGGGAAAGGACGCTCCGACCTGCGTTCTGTCTGGCGCCCAGCAAACTACAAGAAATGCCCAGAGTATCTCAAAGTACTTCACGGCAACAAAAACAAGACGACTCGGCGTAAAGCCACGGCTACCAACATCTCGTCGCAAACTTTTACTCCGAGTAAACCGACCACAGCAACATCTTTTAAAGCAACATCTCTTCCAAGATCAGTCACTCTGAAATTCAGAAAATACATTGAAGAAAAGAAAAGTTCCCATGCGGCCAGACCTACGGTAACCCCCGCCACACTGTCTTGCGGAACCACCTCGGGTCGAGACTCCGTCACCGGCAGAGCCAACTTCCGTCCCCCAATCAAGGACGCCGAGTCGCCCAAAGAACTTTTGTGAACTTACAAGGAAAGCAGTTGCTGATCTCCGTTCAATAGTCTCACTCATGGCCGAAGACTCCATAATGGACGGTATTTCTCTCAACCTTTTGCGTGACTTCACAAGCTGTGCTGAAAAATTATCGGAGACATGGACTCGAGGCCTAGGCCTATCTTAGAATTCTACAACAGAATTCTATCTTATCTTCCATTTTCTACTATCCACTTTCAAAAAACTGAAAAATATTCTTCAAAAAAATTCTAAAACTCTTAAAAAAAACCCTTTTTATTTTATTTTAACTTACATTTTGTCTAATTTTTTAACTTTAACTCTGCCATCTAGGATCTATCTTTACTAAGTTTTTTTACAGGTCATCCTACGCAGTAGAGAAAGAACCAGTCAATCCCAGGGCTTCACCGAATTGGACCAATAGCAGAGGACCAGTCTCTCCGGCTTTCTTCACTCTTGCGATATTTCTGCTTCATAACAAGACTAACCCACGAGGGTTAGTCTTGTTATGTTAGTCTAGTCCGTAGTGGCCCGCTTCTAAGACCAGTAGAGTGGTCATTAAAAATTGTGCCACGGGCTGGCAAATAAATCTCAATTCAGCTCACTAACCCTCGTGGGGTTGTGACGACATTTTACAACTCATCTCTTTTCGGAGTTATAAATTTATCTTAACTCCGAGACGACATCAGTCATTCCAAAGTTCGCTTATTTACCGGCCTCCTCTTAACGTACAAAAAATTATAAAATTTTTCTCAAATAATTGCGGATTTTTCCAACTTTGTTGGCCTTTGAGAATTTATTCTCATTGACATTAGTAAGCCTGGCCTTTAGTAAGCCGTTGTAATAGCCCTGAGGGCAGATTTCGGCAAAAAATTCTTGCATTCCACATTATTATAAATTTTTTTAGTTATTTAATTCCCTTTTCGACAATGTTTAATATTTAATTTTGGCTTCTTGTTTTTTTAAAAAAATTAATTCAAGAACGTGGAACTAAAAAAAAGTTACTATTTTTGGAGAGAAAAAAAAAGATTCAATGAATTCTTTATTTATCGATACAGCCGGAACAACAATGTATAAACATTTGTTTGACATTTGATTAAAATTTTGACGTTTGTCTCGAGTCATGCTCACGACAGTATCAAATCTAAGCCCACCATGCTGATAACACGAGGTACAAATGTAAACAAACCGCAAAATATTTTAGACATTAATTGTATTTTTTCTCAATCGAAATGAAAAATAAGTACGATCGCTAATCGAAAAATAAACTTTCGCAACGCGAATTTCATGTCACACATTCATGTAAGCGAAAGTTAGAAGATGAGGTATCAGAAGATCGATGTGATTCATATTTTTTGAGAATCAAAAAATTAAACTTTTATCATCATTTCAATTTTCCTGAATAATAAGTTAACATATTTTTTGTTCTATCTTACACCCCCAAGAATGATTTGCCACACTCCCGGTAAAGAACCACTGAACTAGATCAATAAATCTATACTCGGACGTAGAAAAAGAGAACACCACAAATTATTATATGTCTTCCTTCTTCAAGATGATCATCGAGTCTTTTGTCTTCAAGAATTTTTATAACTTCGTTAGTCAACTTGATATTGCTGTAGAAGTTAATTTGGTTGCGATTTAGTTTCGAATAGTTATTACAGAGTTACATGCAATCAGATGATGGGAAATGAATAATACTTTGCAAAGAGAGTTAGTTACCTGAAGGGGAAAAATGTACTTGCTGCAGTTGGTACGGCAGTTGTTGTATATTTAGTTCGAACTCCGAAGCCAGACCTTGGAATATTCTGAGGATGCCTATCACCTGCGTAGAGATTAGGCTGCGTCTTCTCCTCCATCACTGGTAATCTACGGAAAGGTTCCAGATAATGTTGAATTGCTCCTGGTTGAAATTCGGGTATTGAGTATTCTCTGTTTGCATGTCTGAATGACATGGGATCATAATCAGGGTTAAAATATTCCTTCATATACTGTTTTTTTATGTTATGTGGCTGGTTGCTTGAGTTAACGCCATCTGACATTTTTCCTCGTCTTGTAACAAATTCTGACGAAACACTAGATGGATTCCAGTTTGAATTCGGTGAGTTTCGATTCTCATTAACATTGTCGCGTGAGTTTGGCCAGAGAAGACGGCTATTGATATCCAGGCTTGAGGATGAAGTATCATTTTGTTCATAAGAATATTCCGAAAGACTTATTCTATGATCATTGATGTTCGAATGAGAATACGCCAAAATTTGATCGCTTATCGTCTCGTTAATTTCTACAACAGGATTAGTGCTTCCAACCAAGTTATCAATACTGCTATTGAATGAAAAGTTCAGTTTAATATTTGTTACTGTTTCTGGTTGAACGGGAGCATTTTGAAGGTGCTGTAGCGAAGCCTCTGTAACAATATCGGTACTTATTTCAATACAGCTTGTACAAACTGTGGATTGGGAAACAAAGTTATGTTTTTGATTTCTATCCATTGCGAAGTGAGAGTTAGTGGTAGTACTTTCAAAAGAAAAGTTCAATTGTTCCAAAACTGAATCATTGATCGGATTAGCTATTAATAACTTTTGCGATGCCAATTCAGAAAGATTTTGTATTTCCAATGCTTTCCGAGTATTATCGAGTTTACTTTGACTCTCTTGACCTTCAGGTTCATTTTCCAAGTAAATGTTGTCCTCGTAATGACTCTCTTCAGTTTCGTTAGAGAGGGAATTATTTGATGATGCATTGAAATTGAAATAATTTTCGACCGATTTAGAACTCACATTGTTAAGATATGTTTCGGGATCTTGATGGAAGGATGGTCTTACTTTCAAAAAATTAGAAATATTGTAGGCACCTATTTTATTATTACGTAATTCGCCAGAAACAGTTCTTTCAGTGTACTTTTGTGAATCAATAGCACTTTTCGAAGGATTTTTTATCGATCGATTTTGAAAATTTTGAAGTGAGTACAATAATCTCACCAATCCTTCATTTTTTCCACTTTTTTCTGTTCTGTTGCTTTCTGAATGTATTATTTCTTTTATGGGGTTATGTAGAGGAGGGCTGGTATGCTCATTTTTGACATCCCTTAAGACCGGAGCAATGACAGTTTTCATAGTAGTTTCTTCGGAATCTTCATGCGAATCAAAATGAATGTGCCCATTTCGATCTGAAATACCTCTAAAATAAAACGAATCGGATTTAATTTCACGGCCATCCTTAAAGGGTGACATGGCACAAGCTATGTCTCTCCAAAGAATTAAATACACCGTGATGAGTCCCACATATAGGGGACTCATCCTGTTCATTAAGTTGTGACCACATCTGCAGAGCTGCATCGACTTCTTTTAGCCATGGAATGAAAGAAAAGATTTGATCTTTTATAGCTGGCAGTTAAGTTTTTCAATTGTTTTCTGACTAAAATTTCATCAACTGGATTGGTCCAATATGAGGGAGAATGACATTTTCACTTTTTGGTTTTTAGAAGCAATACTTTGGTATCTTTTTGGATGCAGTAATCTTCCAGCAATGACGAATAGCATATTTTCTGGAATGGAAAAAAAAGGATAGTTTCAATGTTTTGAAAAAAAATGCAATTTCAACCAATTTTATGGAAACTTGAGTTGTTAAATAATTACTATATTTGCTTCTTGACTGCAGGTAGACTAGGGTTCTCATGAAAGTCGATGATTTAATTGCGTAAGAAGCAGCCCCTCATCAACAAAAAGTGTTGCAATAATTTGTTTTATTTACCAAAACAAAGTTTCCCTTCATGAGAATATTTTTTTTTCTCGCAAACTGCATTCAAATAGATAAGTTATTCCGATTTTTACGAATTTTCGAAGTATTCGCGACTGGACACGTGTATTACTGGGTAATTGTGCTTTTTGTGCATGATTCTTCTAGATCAGTGATGGGCAAATTTTTCTACGAGCAGGACAGAAACAAGAGAAAAAGAATTACTGGTCGGACATATTCTGACATTGGTTCATAATAGGAAGTTTTATGCTTGGAAATGAAGGGGGGGGGGTATGGTGTATTCTATGAAGACCATCACTGTCAGGAGGGTCGCAACTAGGCGAGGGGGCAGGTGGGTCTGGTGCCCCAGGTGCTGGATCGGAAGTTGGCGTAAATTTGACCCTTTAATTCTCCCCCTCAACCTCACAAGGGGCGCCAAAATTCATGCTTTCCAACTGTGAAAATAAATATGCATATTTATTAGGGCTTGTTTCATTTTTTGCAAATGCAAAAATTTTTTTTAAACCAATTTCTATTCAAATTCTCACAGCTATATTTTGCATCTTCAAAAGTTGAACACTCCCTTAACACATTATATGCCAAAACTCTATTATTTAACTTTTTAAACCCCCCCCCCCCCATAAAAATGGTAACATGAATGAAATAGGAAAGAAAAATCATTTGGGGAAAAAAGTGCTATTAAATTGAAATTATTAATTAATAATTAATATTTTTTATTAAAAATTTTAGAACAATTTTATTGAGTTTTTAATGTTTATAGCAGTCAGTTTAAAATTTAGGTACAACAATCAAAATTAAACTAAAAATTCCACTGCTTAATTAGAAATGAAAACAAGCGTCCTAAAAAGGGACAATGGTAAATAATGGACTAAACGAATTTTTTTGAAACAATGAGATTAAAAATTTCTGTTCTATTACTTTTAAATCTGTGGTGGGCTGGATAGAACCTCTAAGCGGGCCGTAGTTTGCCCATCACTATATATATTCTAAATGCTGAATCTATAAGTGAATCTGAATGAAGCGTTTTGAATATCTACCTCTTCCAACAAAACGGTTATTTCCGATTTTATTAAAACGGATTGTGTTGAAACGGTAAAACAATGAAATTATTACAGTGAAATTTATATTTTTGTACTTTTCTATAATGCAGGAGTGCCTAACATAAACTTCTGTTTAGAGAAGTAAATTTTCAAAATTTTGAAATAATAAAAATCCACAAGACACCGCGAGCTTTCACTCTTTTGAGATGTTCCCTGGCAACGAAGATGAGAATACTTGGGGAAACAGACGGAATCATCCCAATACACTTCTTTTAAGCTATTTAGGGGGTACTGGTAATGGACCGTAATACAGTGGAACTTCGGTAGAATTGTGAATAATATTCTTTCCTACAGTCTCTGGTCACCGTGCCTCACTCGAAAAATGAACACACGCGCGAGCGTAACTGTTTACGATACGAAACTAGATGTAGGTAGCATTGTAACCACAATGGATGGTTACTTATGTGTTCGCTTGAAGTTTTTATTCTTTAAATTCTGCTTGGAGAAAACTGTGGACTGATTGGATTATTGAACGTGACGTTGAAGGTCTAGCTTATGCACAGGAGCCAACATTTGTCAATGAGATTGTGTCCTTGGGGAAGACCATGGGACTGGAGGTGCACGAATATGACATTCAAGAACTAGTGGTAGAACGTAGCCAAGACTTGACCGTAGACGGATTTCTTTTGCCCGCAGCAGCAAGAGTTTATGGACGGTATCTCGTCTGAGGAAGAGAGAAGTGAGATGTCCCTCACTTCAAATGAGATTAAAGAGATGTATAGAATGTGTGGGAATCTGTGCAAAATTTTGTAGAAAAGAACCAATCAAATAAAACTGTAGCAAAACGAACAATGAATCAGTGCAACGACAATGCAATTTCCTATTTCCGAGAGATCATAAAAAGGAGGCAAATTCAAGTGTTATTGGATAGGTTCTTTTTCAAAGTCACACGAAAAGAATAAGTTTGCAAACAACAGTGTCGTATCATCCTAAAAGAATAGTCCTCCTCTGTCTCGTCGTTTAGAGCAGTGTTTCTCAACCACCGGGCCCCGACATCAGATAAACCGGGTCGTGAATAGTTAACTGATTCATTTTAACCCATTTATGCCTCATTAGGCGTGCGTATGACCGGGCCTTCCACTCGCATAAAAGAAATCAACCAGGCCGCGGGCTTCCAAAGGTTGTGAACCACTGGTTTAGAGTAAGTTAATTGTAAACATTATCGTATGTACGTTCATTTATGGCGTTATTTATATTATATATATTTTATTGTGAATTATATTGTCTTGTGTTAGAGATTGAATGCCGTATTTATTAGTCATTTTTATATGAATGGATTATTGGGGACGAATTGTTCGAGTTTCCATTATTTCCTATAGGGAAGTTTGATTCGATATACGAGTGATTCGAATAGCGAGCACGTTGGTGGAACGAATTAAGCTCGTTAACCGAAGTTTCACTGTACCAGAGACAAGAATGGACTCTTATCACACGGGGCATGTTTGAATTTTGTTTCCCCACCGATTAATTTTTCAGGAGCAGCCAAATAAGGGCAAAGGAAGAATTCTCTTTTTACTTGTCCAGGGCCTGGAGCACCAGAACCTTCTCTCAATCCCCTAGTTTCTGCCCTGCGAACCTTTGAGAAGGTATTTTGGCAAAAACAAAGTTCAACTCTGTGTTGGAGATTTGAGATTAATTTAAAAAATTTAATCCTAAAAAAAGGAAAACATGATGGCTCATCAATTGCAGCTGCAATGTGGGAAAAGTTATTTGGCATAATTAAGAACGGTTAATTAAATGGTTAAACTAGCATAATTACAACCCTGGACCATAAAAAAAACGGGACAGTTTCTTCCAAAGCGGGAGATATAGTCAAAGATATCTTGTTTGGTAAACTAAGTTGTGAGGCTATGGACGGATAAAGAAAATCAGGTTTATCCAGATTCCCTTAAGCTGAAGCCCTTTCATACTGCAGGGTAATTGTAATTTAAAATTTTTCGCCCTACTTTACAAAAGTCGCAAGTTTGAATCACTTTTTTACCGTCTCATGACCAACAGAGCACCTACCAATGGTTATCTTCACATAATTAATCAAATAAGTTCACCTAGCTGTATCTGTGGCAACAACTGTGAATCTAACAATCATTTCTTATTTACGTGTTCTAAATGGTCAACTTTTACGGAATGTTTTCTGCAGAATGTAGTCCTTGGTAATAATCAGACATTTGATTGACACACACTCACTGAAGTGCCTCCGGGAACTTTGATCAAAGAATTTGAAATTTTCATGAAAAAATATAATCGTTTTTAATATTGGCTGCCTTCGTTTTTTCTCAGAGCTGAGAATTTTGTGGTTTTTTTTTGCATCATCTACTAGTTCTTTATTTTTTGTTGTTGTTGTTGATGCCGAAACTGTTTCTTTATTGTACTTCTTTGTTCTACACAGTTCTGTCATTTCTGATCTCCTTCGCAACTGTTTTTGTACACGATTACACTCTGAAGATATGAACTAAAGCTGTCCTACCCCTAGAGCCCTACGCAGGCATAGAGGACGTTAATCTGTATCTGTATGTAAAGACCTTTCAGCATACCTCTAGGGGCTGCACACGAAGCTTTTCACTCGGGTAGCAGATGAGCTCGAACCGCCTCTGCTATAATGGTATACTGTTATGCTATTGTCACAAATTTATATATTATTACATAAATTTACTGTATAAACTCAGTGTTATTTTTCCTCTTTCTTTTTGTGACGCGTATCCAAATTTTGTACAAATCCAGATTTATTTTATAAAGGGAATAACTCTATTTTAGTGTGTTTAAAAACACACTAAAATAGAATTCTTCCCTTGACGAGTTATTCGTAGTTGAAAATATCACTTATACAATCATTTCGATCGATTGCAGAACCCATAGAGTAGAGCTGTAACTATGAGTCAGGATAATTTTTTCGGGGGGGGGGGGGAACGGTGAGAGTAAACTCAATTTTTCCGCCCCCCCCCCAACTGCAATAGTCGATGATTTTATAACAGTACTTTTTTGTTTTTCCTAAAATTTTCCGCTCCCTCAAACGATTGCCCCCTTCGGCCCCGACACAACCCATTTAATCACCTACAGATAAAATAGCGAAAGAATTATTTCTTAAAAAAATGGAAGCAGGCAATAGTATCCGTTAATGTTTCTGGAAACATTAGAGATATTTAAGTAACGAAATTTCGAATTAAGGACGGGATATTAAAACTCACGGAATCAAAATGAGTAATGATTAGCCTTCATTTATTACCGCAAACAATGGCTACAGTTAGTTTGCAATGACATTCAGTAAAGCTGTAAGAAATGAAAAATTGATTTAAAAAAAATGGAAAAGTCAATAAAAAAAATATACCAAGTTCTGTGGAACCGCTATATTGTTTGACCGACCGTTCTTTTATTATTCGATGTAATAACTTTCAGAATGCATATTTGGAGAGCAATTCCAGCTTTGGGTCGCTGAATAAATTTTCTTAATGCCACACGAAAGTATTTACTATCTATTGAACTTGAATGATCTTATTCCATTAAAAGCGTGATAGAAAAATGAAAATTTGTATTCATTCAAGTAGGCAACAACTAGTTAGCGGCCATAAGTATGCCTCTATATTAGACTTCGTCATCTTGAACGCTCAATAAGAAACATAATTAGGAGAAGAACACGTTTTTACATTTCCTAGTGACAGTTCATGACTACGAACCACGAGTTCAACCCAGATGCTGTCAATCATAGTAATACGAGATTTCAAATATATACAACATAAGTATATTTCCGAATGACCGTGTTTAAAATGAAAAAAAAAGTTCTCTCAACTTATTAAATCTTTCGATTCGAGCATCAAATTATCTAATTTTCAACGAGAAAACAGACGATTATACATAATGTTGAGCTGGCAGATTCATGAAGTACTAAGCATGTTGTTCGTTCGATGGAGGTCATTTGAGGAAGTTCTTTAGATTTATTTTAAAAATGTAATTCAATTTTGAGCACGCAAAGCAAATAGACTGAAAAAGAACTCAAAGATCTTTGAACTTGTTACATAGATTCATGATACGGAAATACTCATACATCATTTTTAACGATTAGGCTCACTTCTGAAAAGAATATTTATTGTCACGAATTTCAGCAAAAAAAAAACAGGGTTGATATCGTAAGAGTGATGACAGAACTAGGAAACATCATAAATGACAACGTGAATCTTTAATATCGTTACTAGGGTGTTTGCACATATCACGGATATCACATATATTAAATATAATATATTTTAATAGATATTTAATGTATATACAGTATTATACACTGCTTGACAATTTAAGGAACTGCTATTTTTCGGCATACCTAACGATAGACACTCTTCAAAGAGATGAAACTTGGCACATGTTTAATAGACATCCTGAAGTATCTTTGTAATGCAAAATGGACTAGATGTCGCCACATGGATAAAAAAAAGAAAAAAAGTTTTTTTTACAGCGATTGTGAACATTTACAAGAAGTGTGCTCGTGCTCGTTCTGCTGGAAATAATTATAATAAGGAGTATGAATGACATACGAGTTCTTCAGTACGGAGTGTGACCTCCTCTGACACTGATGCACATTTAGCACTTGTTGTGCATATGCTGTCTGGCCACTAAATTGATGAGGAGAGCTCGAGGGATTTGTCCCATTCGTCCTTCAAGGCGATTTTGAGTTCCTGTATGGTTTGAGAAGGGTTATGTCTTTGGGCAATACATTTGAAGAGTGCATCCTAGGCCTGCTTAGTGGGATTTATTCCGGCGAATATGCAGGCCATGGCATGCGCTTAATATCTTCACTTGCTAGTGTGACGGACATTTATCCTATGCGGATGGGCAGGATCATCCATGAATAGAAAGTCTGTACCAACTACACCCCGGAAAAGACGGGAATTTTTTAGGATCACTCCATTACAGATACGAAGCGGAGTTCTGCCATTGTGCGCGATACCCGAACACACCATTACTCCTTGGACATAGCGATCAATTTCCTGGACATTCTGATAATGGAATCGTGTTCCTTGGACAACGGTAGCTGGTGTCCAGAATCACTGTTGACGAGAAAGAACGATTCGTCAGAGAACATGACTCTAGATCACTGTTGCTGAATATGCTCATTACACCAACGTAATCTTTTTCGACGATGATGTGCTCGTAGCGTAATTCATTTTACAGGCTTCCTTGCATATAAACCAACAATATTCAATCGCCAAAAAGGGGTTCTTGTGTATACTCGAGTACCAATAGCGTTAGCAAGGTCGGCGGCTATCTGGCCAGAAGCGGAATTTCTGTTTCTTTTTTCCACTAGGCTAACATATTCATCCTCTTGAGGTGTGGTGATCCTCCCACGGCCTCCAGCACTCGGAAGACTATTAATCAAAGATATAACCCTTCTCAAACCATACAAGAACCCAAAATCGCCTTGAACAATGAATGGGGAAAAATCTCTCAAGCTCTCCTGAACAGTTAAGTGCACATCATGAAAAACAGATGCCAAATGTGCAACAGTGTCATAGGAGGTCACACTCGATATTGAGACGAACTCATTCATATCTGTCCTTATTTCCAGCAGAACGAGCACTTTTCGTAGCTGTTTGCAATTGCTGTAAGGCGCATCTTTTATTTGATCATTTTTGTCGCACCACGGTCATTTTCTGCACACGAGGGCTAATTGGACCGGGGCCTACAATTTATTGCCGATTCCGAACGGCAGGCTTGTTTTAAACTCATCGAGAGGTTGGTGTGCTAACCCCTCGATGGGGGGGGGGGCAGCAATTTTTTCTGAGATCATGTCGCCGTTTCTGTTGTACCCCTGTGTCAGGAAAGTTTTCTGACAAGTACGAACAGGGTATTAATAAAGATACGTCATGATGTCTATTAAACATGTGCCAAGTTTCATTTCTTTAAAGGATGTCTGTCATTAGGTATGACGAAAAATAACACTGTCCCTTTGCAATTCTCAAGCAGTGTAATTAATTATACGTATCATCCCTTGATTCACCGGGGGTAGCGAATCAAGGAATGATATAGGGTTCATGTTATAAAAAAAATTATATATACAGAAATAATTTATTTGTAATAGGCTTAGACAATAATTTTTAGATGAGTAAATTTTTTTCGTTATGTTTTTTTTCCATAATCTTTTGGAACTTTCTGGTTGAAGACTCGAATTTCAAATGAATGGAATTTTCAATCTATTTCGCTTGGGTACTGCCAGTTATACAATATGCTATCACAGTTTGGGGTGGCGACTATGAGACTAATGTTAACGTGGTTAGAAGCTCTTTGCAAAAAGTAATCAACAATGTATCTCAAAAAATTTTCATGATCCAGGACTGCAATAATGACTATAGATTTAATACTCAGAAACTTTATCTTTATAAAACAATTTTATTTATCCAGAAAAACCCTGCATGGTTCAAATTAAAGCAAACAGTAAGACAAACAAGGAGAACTGGAACCCAATATGAAGTGATAAAGCCAAATAAAACCATAATACAGAAACAGTTTTTATACATCGCACCTAAAGAATATAATAATCTAAATCATGATATAAAATCTGAAAAATGTATTAGAAAATTTAAACTATTACTAATTAATGATATCAATCAAATCTCTTGAGTAACAAGTAGGATGCAATCTGCCTTTCCCACTCTTATTTTTTGGATATCTTATATTTGACTGACTGTATTTAAGTTTTTTTTTTTTTTTTTTTTTTTTTTTTTTGTAATCTGATCAATTTTAAATTTTAGTGATGCATGATAAATTTATGGTTGCAAATGAATGATATCAATTTCTCAAAGTGCAAGCACAGCGAATACAAATTTTTATCTACTCAAGTCCAGATACGAGTGCTGTTTTTTACCTGGTTGGTCTGTTGCCAAGTATTATCGTTTAAAGAACCCTGGACGGATCGTACGATCCCTTGGGTTAATATTGAAATGTAAGATGTGTTTGTGTATTTGTGTTCTGTATTTGTCTTGATGTGTTGATTAAATTTCAATTTCAATTTTTATCGGATTATCATATTGAATTTACACTGCATACAAAGAACGATACAAGAAATTTCATGACCCGATGAATTTTATGAATTCTTGATGATCCTGTGGTTCGCGAATTCATCTTTATGTGGTTCATCTCACTTCGTTTCGCGGAGTTAGTAATAAAGATGAGAAAACATTTACCCATTCAATTTCTCCCTTTTCTTTTCTCTTCATTCCTGTTCATTTATTTGACATTTGCGGATCAGTCGAATGTGGAATGTAAAAAAAAGAACAGCATCAAAATGACTTGAACGTGTCGAATAAATTGTTTTTGTGTGGTCCCACTTCATGCTCTTATGAACACATGCAGTGATGAACAAAAAATTATTTGCTCTAATTTTTTTTGCTGTTTTTTTTCCCCAACAGCTTTTACAGCACGACACTATTTAGGATGGAATTTGAACGCACGTTAAAAAATCTTCTAGAAACATTAATTCCAAATCACGAAAAATGGTAAAAACGGGATACAAAAGACAGCTTGTTACATCAAGCTGTAATATTAAAAACAGTTAGGATACCTAATTTTCAATGCGTAGAAGTTAACCTCAGTTATGTCTCAAAATTACTTATGGAATTAGAATTTGGGATTATAAATTTGTCACATTCTGGCAAATCGAAACTAGGATGCTTTTGACATCGAAAAATATTTTTAGGTACTGGTATTGGTAATAGAGTCTGAAGGTTGAGCAGACAAATCCGGACCTAAGACCTTTGAGCCCGTTTTTAATTTCATATAAATCGAGGTTTTATGTCTTAAATAAGATTTTTTTGTCTTCCCAGTTCCAGATAAAATAGGGAATGACTACAAATACATAATTCGCAGAGAAGTGCTTCGTACTATTGAGGATTATTTCGCATCGGTAACGGTCCGATGCTGTTCCAGTTCAAGATTTAAGCTGTTTTTGTTCTAAAAAAGCTCTTAGCAATTTCATACTTTAATCATAGGACATGTTTACTGTGGAACGAATACTTTATTACAAAGGCATAATCTTCTATTTATTAACTATAGTGTTTTTAAAGATCAAACTTCGGTATTGGTTCCAGGCTCGGTCCCGGGGAAGAGTATAGATATATTTTCCTCACAACAGACCGATAAATGGCGCCTTCATTTCCAACCCAACTCGTTAACGACAGTAAATTGCATATAGCAATATTTCTGGATTTGGTGTGTGGTGCCTTTCGTGTACCTACGAGATGTTTAGGATATATCATCGTTGTGTGTGTGTGTGTGTGTGTGTGTGTATATATATATATATATATATATATATATATGCAACGATGATATATATATATATATATATATATATATATATATATATATATATATATATATATGTGTGTGTGCGTGTGTATATATACAGGGTGATTATAAAAAGCTATCCCGACAGATGGGCCCCTAACTATCATACCATTCACAGAAACTGAATGAAATTTTGGCATAAGGTATTTTGATGTATGCGCTCAAGAATGATATGGAAAACAACAGTGTCACTCTAACAGTTACGGTTACAGTGAGAAAATTTCGAAAATATCAAATGGCAACACAAAGTTTTTTGTATTGGAATGCGATCTTCATTGTGAAAAACCCTAAATAGCGTTCGAACGGCAACTGTAGCATGAAAATCACCGGCGGTAGATAGGCTAAAAGTGAGGACAACCAATAAGGGCAGAGAAGCAGCATAAAATAAAGCATTTTATTGTGTTTCACAAATTTTCCACATGACCTTGTGGAGGACTAATCAGGCTGGGATCTCAGCCGAACAAACGGTGTGACGAATGAAACGAACATTAATGCTTTGGTGCACGGCAAAGTCCTTTTTACTTTTTCCTTGCCTAGCTCCGGGGATTTTCGTGCTACAGGTGCCATTCCAACGCTATTTAGTGTTTTTCAGTATGGAGATCGCATTCCAATACAAAAAACTTGGTGTTGCCATTTGATATTTTCGAAATTTTCTCACTGTAACCGTAACTGTTAGAGTGACACTGTTGTTTTCCATATCATTCTTGATCGCATACCTCAAAATACCTTATGCCAAAATTTCATTCAGTTTCTGTGAATGGTATGATAGTTAGGGGCCCATATGTCGGGATAGCTTTTTTATAATCACCCCGTATATGCAACAATGATATATCCTAAACATCTCGTGTGTGTATGTATATATAGAGAAGGTATGAAGTAGATTCCATCCTTCCACCATGTGTTTGACACACACAAAATAAACTTTTCTTACAATCATCAATCTATATCATTGGTTCCTGAAATTTCTTTGTCATACAATTCAAAGAATTTACATAACTGTCAATGAAACAGTAGCATCAGTCTGATGATGCTGTCAGCAGATGTTTTTTTTTTTTTTTTTTATGGATTTACAGAGTGCATTTTTTTATTCGTGATTGCACGTGTATTATTCGACCAGTACAAACCATATTGTTTGAGATGAATCAAATTAAACGAACTGTATGTGAAACTCTCTCTCTCTAGAAAGTGGTTGACGATTCGTAATGAAAGTTCTATAGAGTAGCTTTGGTTGCGTAATCATGCATTCTATATTTTTTAAAAAAAGGGTTTATATACATATATACTTACCTTAAATATGTATTGGGAAATAGCATTGAACCGTAGTCTGTTCCTCCATTTAAAACAAAAATTCTCATCGATTTACTCTTACTCATATTTTTTAAACACTCGTGATTCAAAGATACGGATATTCTCGTATTTTCCAACAAAATTTTTCCCATGCAAATTTTATTCATTTCAATCGGAATCCTCACATAATGATGTAAAATGTTCAAATGGTGGGTTCTGAAATAAATAAAAATGCTGAAAAAAAAAATATTTTGCTTCAGGGAATGCAGACGTAAGAGTATTAACAACTCGAAGGAAAAACTTTTCAACCGGATCCATTATTTTTTCAGAAAGAAATTTGGCAGATGTCAGAATACATTATTAATATGTAGAAGGTATATGCTGTATAGTGGGAAAAAGTGTAATTTAATCACATTTTTTTCCACGAAAGGGTTCCGATAAAAAATAACTCTTTTCACCTTACACCCACAGGGTGAATTGAAGCTTTTATAATATGTATTATTTATTTTTCAAAAGAACTGCTCTAAATTTTTTTTAATCGCTATTATTATTGTTATATTCGTTGTAAAAAGAGGCGTTTCCAAATTATGAAAATTTACTTACAAACTGCTCATAATACAGTATTTCGAATATGAATAGCACCACATCAACAGAGATATGAAAGATTCTTCAGCATAAAGCCCTTGACCTTGAATAACAGGTTGTATTTTTTGAGCTTTAAAATTCTACTTGACCCCCCGCTCCCCCTCAATTTGTGCGTCATTTTTTTTACTTCGGAAACATTACATTAATTTGTAGTAGTCTAAAAATGATTCGGAAATGAAAATGTAAAGAACTTCAATGAATTTTTAAAACCTTCCACGGGCGATATTTTCTTTATACAGCCAATACTCAATAATTCAGCACGTTACTAAAGTATTTTTATGAATATTTTTGAGACAAGAGTAAGTTCACGTGTCGTACTACGATCAAAATGAGAAGGTTAATCCGATTGTGTGTGTGTGTGTGTGTGTGTGATTTATTCAATGATTTATTTCATTATACTTTCGATGCAGAGTGGATAATGGAGTGTTAAAGTAAACAAGATGCAATGACTAGCAATTTTCATGGGTGGGAGAATGGATTGAAATTTAAACTGGTTAATCAAAAATGTTTTAATCGAAAAATTTTCGTAACTATATAATATTAATTGTGATGCCATATAAAAATGTATTTTATTCACTTCTCTTACGCACCCATCCACCAGATATAAACAAATGTAAGAACAGGTTAAGAAATCAAAGCTGTCCGCTTGAAGCAATTGAATATGCTGAACATAATTTTGTCAAAATCAGTAATTTCTTCAACTGGATCTTGCCATTTTTTTAAAATCGGTTATTTTAGGTTAGTCCCGGATTTCGAAACTACTTTCGATCACACTGCTGATTGTGTTTTCCTAGAAGTTCCTCCCAAATGGTACTTGTGAGGAGAGGAGATTACGATTCAAAGAATTTAGCAATATCAGAAACTACTTGTTCATAGACAATAAATTTTGGTGTGGTCTTCTGAAACTCCCATCAAACTAAATTCAGAACTAAAAAATCACCAGTTTCTGTTCAACCTGTATAAGCACATAATTTGAGACATCTAATCGGTTTCGTTAAATAAATCAAGTTAAATTACTAATTTTTTTACGGAAATGTTAATCGAACTTTGATTAATCGTATTGATCGAGTCGGTTAACTCAACTAAAAATTTTAAACTGCGGGTAACAATTGATCGATTAATCGGACCAGCCCTCTAATAATTATATTTAAACGAAGTTAAGTCAAACTCGGAAAAACGACATCGAAGATTCCATGACATTTTGTCGTTGTAACCGAGCTATCGTTAAAACCGAGGTTAACCTTTTTAACTCGTTTTTTTTGACGAAAAATATAATCAGAAGCAATCAAATACTGTGCACGTAGTTTTAATTTCTTTGTGATTAGGGTGACCATATTTGATCAAGAAAAATGCGGTAAATTCGGACAATTAATACAGGACATCACAGACATGTTGGCAAAGTCTCCAAACAATGCTTATAAATAACCATTGATGGCGAGAAATACAGTACTACAGCAATTCTGCTAAAATGTATTTCAAGGGAAAAAATGAACTTCGCAAATATGTGAGATAAATTTTTATAAGTAGTCATATTCATTATAACATAATTTACAAATTATGCAAATTACTTGCATTCCTGATTGCAGTAAAGATTAGGAATTAAAGAAATCTTCGTTGCAAAAACGAGACACTTTTATTAGAAAATGTCGGGAAGGGCTGAATGCGGAAATGTTTTGCATATTGGTCATGTCAATGAAGAAATCGAGTATCAAACATGCGATAAATCTTATTTTTCAACGTTAGGTATAAATAGGACAACATTCCCTGAAAGCGATCAGCTCTAATCGTTGGAATTTCTTTGGAAAACGTCATTGAAATAGAAATGAAGGCGACGAAAAGTTTGTCACATTATATACGAAGTGGTTTTTCTTCATCGACGTCATAAACAAGATTAATTAATATTGCTCTCTATGGGGAAACAGTCCGGATCATCAATTATTGACGTTATATCCGAGGTATCGTTATAACCGAATTTTTTGTATTTATTGATATATCAAGGGCTGTATTGATATCAATTTTCTTAGTCCTGTGAAATAAATCTAAACTTATTTAATAAAAACTTAATGAAAAAAACAAAAATAAATTACCATTTCTGTCATCTTCTCATGCTTCTATTTGAACTAAAATAATTAGAACCGATCCTGTGCTGACAACTTGCTTGAAATCTACTCATTAGAACAATACAATTTAATCACGAGATTTGCAGCGCGCAGGCGATAATTTATATAAACTGCAATATATCCACCGTTGAATATTCCTGGTAGGTTATTTTTATATTCTCCAACGATAATTTCACTCACACAAAGACAATGAGAAGATTCATGGGAATAAAGAATGGAATTGTCGTCTATTGCATATGCCTTGAGGCACCCGTTTTAGACATTCATTAGAAGACGCAATCATAAACTCGATCGTTTGTTTCGGTGTTCTAGGTTAGGTTTCTGCAATGCTAAGATGAATTCATCTTCCGGCTTCAAAAACAAGAGAACGAATTATCACGTCTATCGATTCATCGACAATATGAGATCGAGCGACGACTTCAAAAAGAAAACACGTGTGAATGGCGACATCATTGCGAGACAAGTGACGAACGATGATCACGCGTCGCACAAAATGCGAATCAACACATTAAGTGAACCGTGGCGTAGCGCTTTTAGAAGCCATCATAAGCTTCCATCCAGCAAGCCATATCGAGTCAAGCCGACTATCCTTTCCCGATTCCGTTTCATATTGTACTGTTTAGGAACGCCTAGTCTGACCTAATAAGGCAAAAAAAAAAAAAAAAAAAAAAAAGAGGACGAAGATGGATTTTTCATCGAGAAGATTTTCATAATTGTTGTTATCCGGTTTGATGGAAATGAAAAAGAAGTATTAGAAAGGGATGTGTATAAATCCCCTGGAATAATTTTTCGTTGCCATTATCGCATTATATTTTGTTTTAAAAAAGTCATCTCAGACATACTTTTTCGTGAAACGCGTGTGAATTGTTTTGTATATTTCTAATAGCTATAACGAGTCTAAGTCAAAAAACTTATCATATAAAAAAAAATGGAGGTTTATAGAAATCACAGATGAACCGTATTTGAATTTCCGTTATGGCGCTTACGTTTTTCAAAACGTGAGTTTAGAAGATTTCGGTGTTTTTACACTAATGCAGGACATACGTTACTTTTCGTTTAGAAAATAAAATCTCTTGAAGGAATCGACTATGTGAAAATCATAGTGCAAATTTTTAAATATCAATTACCGGAATTTCTGGGCGAAACATCGCACGACCGCAGTTGCGAAAAATTGCCTAATAAAATCTGAATGAGGTAAGAAATGCGAAATTTTTTGTTCACTCTATATCAAATAATGTATACCCATCATGGAATCCAGAGTTAAATTTTACTTATTGCAGTCATTACTACAGAAGAGTGATTTCTCTAATATGTATTTTGGTACAGTAGAACTCCGTTTATACAACTTTCACATGTATACGACGTTTTGCTTCGGTCACAGTCCATTCTTATAAATTTTATAATGTTAAAACATTTAATTTATTCGGCTAAGAACCTGAATTACACAACGTTTTCATTTCGATTTGAACCCCGAAATTAGGTGAAAATGTCATTTCTGTCAATTGAATTTTAATTTTTTTTTTCCAGTAGCATAAACACGTCACTGAAATTAGTAATCTTTTATGAATATATTGTCGCCACAAAAAAGCCATAATTTTTAGCACGATTGTCAACAGTTACGAATGAACGAATGAACGCCAGAACTTTGCCACTGGACTTATCCCGTTGCCGAGATCTCTTCCATCCCAGCTTCGTGGCAGAGTCTGGAACAAATTGTCAACAGTTACGATAAATAAGCATTTTCAGCAAGTTGATGACTTCTCTAAGTGGGCTCTAAAATGATTTGTTTAATGTCTGTTTTTGAGAATTATGGAAACGCTTCGAGAGCCACAAACAAGAAAATTTGAATTTTTCGAAAAGACCATACTAGATGTATCTTTCGAGTTTTTTTTCACATACGATTGTGCTTTGTTTACCCCCGTTATTCCTGAAGCATCGGAAAACAGCAGGCATTGGCATAGAACTTAATACTTGAGTTAAATTTTACCCTAGCAAGATGCGGCGAATACACCGATGCAGCGCTTACTTCAAGCTCACAAATACAGTACATGTTTGTTCACTCTTATTTCAATGCTATTGCATGAAATACGATACAAAAAGTATTGAATTTAGGCATTAATTTTTCACTTTTATACAATGTATCATTTTTCGTTAATAAAATCTATGTTTCGAATACAAGAGTCGAGCATGAAAGCGACTTCGAAAAAAAGCTATTAAAAAAAAAACCCCAAAGTTTTCTCATAAGTCTTGCGCAAAGCTTCACATACGATGAGGCTTAATGAAGTGACAACTAAATGTCAACGGGACCGATTTGACGTGACCTCAAGGAGAGCCCAGAAAATAAAGGTGCAAGGAAAGAAGCTAGTGATCTGGAACTTGCTGTCAAGCTAGTTTTTTCTATTAAGGTACCATGCCGCCACCATGGGAGACTGAAAAACAAAAAAAAGTTCAAGAGAAGTCAAGCTTGAAAGCCCCAATCCCAATTAAATACCAATACTAACTGACGCGTCTACCATCATTACCGAACTGTATTTTGACAAGTCGGACCAATGTTATTGACAGCATTTTATGCTTAAAAATATTTCGTGTGCTAAAAACTAAATTTTTATGTAATCAACAATCAATTTCAACTATTCATTGAAATTCATTGCGTGTTCTATGATTGATATTATATTAGATAGCATCATTTCTCTTATAATTTCAGGAATACTCTTAAGTTAGGTGTCCTAACAAAATAAACAATAAGTGTGACTGAAGTATATTGAGTTTTTCGATTAACCCTCTATCGTTCACGTCCATAAAAACATACTGAATATTTTTTTGCAAAAACGGATGTAAATTCGTGCAGTTAGCATATTTTTAATTGAAACAATGCATCAACGCAGTAATTTAATTCATTAGAGAGCATTTTTTAATAAGCTAAAATGGTTAATTAAGAATAAAATATACGGTTTGCCATTTTAAGGTTATCTAGAAACAAACTATTGCTTAGAAAAGTTGAATAGTAGTTACCTCGGATTTTATATCCAATTTCCCTCAATTTGGTGCGATTTTATAAATCTCCGAACACTAAAATTTCCAGAGCTCTCAAAAAATGACACCAACAAGGAAACACTTTTCTAGATAAAAAAGTATTTTACTTATGGAGTTGTATTTTGTAACGAAATGGCTCTAAAAGATGTACTTTCTGAAATACCAATAAAAAAAAAAATAATAATTTGAGAAAAGAAATTTGTATAACGGGTTTTTGACCATGTATTTACCATATATATTCAAATATACACAAGACCATAAAATAATTAACCACTTTCAAACATTAAATTTTTTTACACAAAAAAGAGTGATTGGGTTAGCCGTATGACAGTGTCTTGGGACACACAAGTGTATTCAGATGTTTGGAATGTTTATCTGAGCATGGAAACAGTATTACTTAATGGAAGGGAACATACATCGGAAAGCCTCAATTACTTTGGTTGCCCCTCCACGAGGTAACAAGAGCACAAGAGCATTTGTTTTTCCTATCGATGCTCAACCGTGTTCAGTGGCGTATGTAATCGCAGATTGTAAGTTGCGTTGTTTAGTTACGTCAGTGCCAACGAACTCGTACAGGAACCGGGACAAAAAAAAGCTTCTAACGTGTTTTCAATGGTGTATGTCTCACACGCTCACCTGACAAAAATAATTCATTAACATTATTATAAACTATGTAAAATCATAACCTGTAGCCATATAAAATAAAATAAAATATATTGATCTAATTTTCTTTTAAATTGAATAAATCCTCAACCATTTCTTGCCACAGTGTGTATAACCGGGCCGAATACAAACAATGTGAAACAGCACATTTCTGTCTAAATTATTCAAATACTGTAATTTGGTGTAATAACAGGGTCATCAATCATGAAAATGAATCTTAGGCCGGCATTACACTATAAAATTTTGATAAAAGTTCGTTTATAAAACTTGAAAAATGCAACCAATAGGCGGATCAGTTAAGTTCGCTCGAATATGACAGATGTGCATATTGGTTACATTTTTCAAGTTTTATAAAGGAATTTTTATCAAACTTTTACAGTGTAATAACTTAAAATAATAAAAAAAATTGACGGAAGATATTGGATTTGAAATTTCGATATAGTACTTGACTTTAGGTTTTTTTAACCTTCTATGGTCCCGTTTATATTTGAATATACATAGTAAATACACGCTCAAACACCCCATTATACAAATTTCTTTTCTCAAGTTTTTGGTGTTTTAGAGAGCACATCTCTCTCTCTCTTAGGCCGGGATTACATTGTAAAAGTTTGATAAAATACCTTTTACAAAACTTGAAAAAAAAAACCCTATAAGAGCATCGGTTACATTCGCTCGAATGTAACTAAAATTTTTCAAGTTTTATAAAATAACTTTTCAAAGCTTTTATAGTGTGATGCCGGCCTTATAGTGTGATTTCAACAAATTACAGCTATACAATCACAATGCTTTTTTATGTGGAAAGGGTTTAGGAGCTTATTTTCGAAAGGGAACATTTCCACTATTTTCCGAAATGCACTTTCTAAAGGTTTAAGAATCTTTGGGATAAGCTGTCATATTATGCAACAGAGATTGTTCAAACGGGAATATTTTTGGAAGAAATTACAACGTAAAGTGAGTTGTTTCTATCAAAAAGGAACATATCCACCTTTTCATATACTTTGGTATTTTTCATCTCTCGATAACAGTCACCCATGGGACCTAAAAATTTTTCCGCCCCGAGGAGTGTCCGTTAATGGATTGTAAAATGTATTGAGTCTCGTCGATGTAATTCAAAATTGTGTCCGGCAATGGAGGTGTCCGCTAACGGGAGTGTCTGTTATAAGAGGTTCCATTGTAGAATGATCTTGTTTCTCATGTAAACGACAATAGGGCAGTAAGGGTACCTTCCTAGGCTAGGTAAAGCCTTCTGGAATCAACAGGTGACGTAGAAATTTCCAGTTTTTCAGATTTGGCCAGCTTAAATTTTAATCAAAAGGTAACATTTCCACCAATTTTCTTTCAAAACGGAGTTCCAAAATTCAAATGTGGATGAATGTTGATCAAGAAACATAGTATTTAAATATTCTTCTACCATTCCTACATGCTACTTTTTGGATATTTTGTACTTTTGTAAAGTTTTTACTTCTACTAAAAATTTAGGTAAGTGTAAATGTTCCCTTTGAAAATAAGCCCCTCAGTTTGTTTTTTGTCGGTGTTATTTTTTGAGAGATACTAAAATTCTACATGTTCAGAGTTTTAGAAAAGCGCACCGAATTGAGGGAATTGAAAATAAAATTCAAGGTAAAAACTATTCAACTTTTCTAAGCAAATCCACATTTATAGATAACATTAAAATCAAGGCACACTGCACATTGTGCCCGTAATTAACCATTTCAGCTAATTTAAAAATCCACTCTAATTAAATTTGCTGTGTTGGCGTTCTGTTTCAATTAAAAATATGCTAATAGTACCAATTTACATCCGTTTTTGTAAAAAAAAAAATTTCATTACTTTTTTATGGGATTGAACCATCGTTAACAAATCAGTGACCTAACAAAAATTTCTAATTACCATATTTCTCAGAATATCTGCTACAATGTTCATATTTAAAATAATAATAACTTTAAAGTTTATGCCTGCAGTATATAATTTTCTATGCATAATTTTCTCAAACTTTTGTCACCCGCGCTTCCCTTGATCAATTCGTAGTTCATCTGCGACTCCCCCGAACAGTTTGATAGTCCCTCATAAAAGAACCCCTTCAAAGCATAAATAGCCACACAAATCAGTACCTTCAGTTCGCCGCGACACCTCTGACGAAGGTCGGTGCCTCTGGGAGCCGAGACACACACTTTGAGAAACACTGCCGTAGAGGGTTAATTTTGTGATCTTTTTCATGTTTTTCCCTGGTTTTACTTGTGTTTCGTGTTTCTGTAATAAATGTTATCGTTTATATTGGTACCGATACATTTTTTTCCCAATTTTTACTTGATTGTTTGCATTTTTCTGTACTTAAATGAAGTTAGAACCTACTGGGTGGTATATAAACTAATAATGATACGGATTTCCAGGCATCATAGAAGTTATATAATAATTATAGAGCTGCGCAAAAAAGGTATTCTTCCCACTCGGTAATCGCTTTCCACTTTGCTTTATTTCACAGGTAATTACCCCGATTTCCATTAATGACTTTTTCTTTCATAATCATTGGGAAATCAAAACAAAAGGCAGAGAAAAAGAAAGTTTTAGAAGAAAAAAAAAAGAATTGAAATAGATGAAGTGAGAAATAAAACGATGGAACGACTGGTCTGGTGTTAAAAAACGAAACTAATTAACACTTTGGATGTTAATGGACCACGTGCGAGATTTAATCCAAGACAAAATTTTGAAGTACCTTATATATATTTTAGGGCTGGGAATCGATTAAAATTCTTTAACTGGTAGATCAAAATATTTTAATTGATTAATCAACTGATTAACCGAATTTTAATCGAATATTTTCAAATTCTAACCATTTATAACCTCTTCACCCAGAATCAAAACTGGAAAAAAATTGTTTCTGATTGATTTGTGTTTACTGTGCGTCGAAATGCCCCTTAAAAAAGAAAATTTAATTTAAAGTTAACTAATTAATTAATTTGGGTCGATATTTTTGCTAGAACCATTAGAGTTAGATACGCATATGTGTGTGTGTGTACCTCAACTCAACTTGAAAAAAAAGAATCATTATAAAAACCATTTAAAACCATTCACAACGGTTTTGAATGGTCAGTATGAACAGTAAACATTCGATGTTTACTGTTCATGAAGTTTCTATAATTACCAAAGATATATACACGTCTCCTATTTTTTGACAAGCTAAAGCAAGAATGACTTACCCTTGCATTTTGAAGGGAGGAGACCATGTGTAGAGGAGACAATGTTGTGCATTTTTCAACAATGATAAAAAAGTAAGTTGGCAAAAAATAAACGACATTTTTAAACTATTCAAATCTATGCAAATGATATAAATACAGCATGTTCCCTGAATTGCAACATCCCATATTTTTTTTAAATATTGACAATAATTGTTTTTTTGTTACGCAATGTCATTCAAGGTTCCTCTCTCCATTTGCCTATAATATAACCTCTCCTTTTTAAATATAATACATGAATTAAATTTTAACATAAATTTTCTCCTCTGAATATTTCAATGCTTGCCAGTTAAAGAGTTAAGACATCTAATCAGCTTTGTCAAATAAATCAAGTTAAATGACAAACTTTTAAAACAAAATATAATCGAATTTTTTGATCGGAGTGATCAAATTGATTAACACAACTTAAATTTTTAACCGCGATTAAAAATTGATCGATTAAACCGACCAGTCATAAAAATATAAAGTCAAATATCACTCACCGGTTATGTCATCAACATCGAAACTATTGTTCCGATAATAACTTTATCGTCTCGAAGGTGGTTAATCCTTAGAATGGTATGGTATGGTTGTATACACATACGCGTAAAGCCAGTCAACGGGAAATGAAGAAGGCATATGTGGTTATGCGGCGCATTGCTTTCCTGTTTGACATGTTTATGCTCTGTTGCTTGGCGAATTTTTCTACAGAACGTTTACCTCGTTATTTTTTTATTGTTTTTTTTGGCGCTGTTTAATGCCTGTGGAGAAGTGAAAGTAAGATGTATTGTGCGTATTTATTTGTTTATATGGAAATGCGTACGTACTCTTATAAAGGGTCAAGGAAAAAATACTATAACGCTATTGTCGCCAACCAGCAGTTTGGAACAAGCAACCCTCTTTTTTTCGTTTCAGACTCAAGCAAGCCATAATAGTACCATTACATCAATCTGTATACACGATATGCATTATGCATGTCAAGCCAAAAAATGAAATAAAACTCCAAATTTTCAGGAATCGAGAGGGGAGGGGGAAATAACACCTTAAAATAGACATATCTTTTTAATAAGATATATAGTGAAACTCGGTTATATAATGACATCAAAGATGGCAATTATAACCGAATTTTTGTCGCAAAACCGAAGTGTCGTTGCAACCGAAGTTGTTGTTTTTAAGATTATTTTGACGAAAAACACAATCAGAGGCAATCAAAAGCTGTGCATGAACTTTTTATTTCTTTATGATTAGGGTGACCATATATATATATATATATATATCTGATCGAGAAAAATACAGGAAATTGGGTTAATTAATACTTGGTATCGCGATTCTCACGAAACATGTTGCTAAAAATGCCAGCGAAAGTGCCAAATATTACTTATAAATAACTCTTGGCGAGAAACACAGTGCTACAGCAACAGCAAGTCCGATAAAATGTATTTCATGGGAAAGAATGAAATTTGGTTAAATATGTGAGATGAATATTTTTATGATCATATACAATACAATTTATAAACTATGCAAGTTACCCTCATTCCTGATTCTAGTTAAGATTAGAAATTAAAGCGAGCTTCGTTGAAAAAAAAAAGGGATATTTTTATAAGAAAAATTCGGGAAGGACAAAATACGGAAATGTTTTGCATGGTGGTGATGTCAATGAGCAAGTCAGAGCGTCAAACATGTAGTAAATCTTTTTTTTTTCAACCTTAAAGTTATAGATAAATAAAACAACACACGAAACATTCATTCTTTCGGTATGATCAGCTCTTACAAATTTCTTAGGAAAACATCATTGCAACAGAAACAAAAGTGACGAAAAATTTGTTGTTATATCCGAGGCGGTTGTTTTCATCGACGTTATAAGTAAGGTTCATTAACATTATTTTTTTGTTGGAATCAGCCCAGACTGCCAATTATTGACGTTATAGCCAAGATGTCGTTATAACGAAGTTTGACTGTATATTTTCAAAAACTTCAGTGGAGATTTTACGTTACATAAGTATAAAATTTAATTTTTTTTAAATTGAATCCATGTAAGCGTGAATTTAATAAATTTAACGTGAACATGAGAGAAATCGAAGTAGTCGAGCTTATTTATAAGAGCGGTATTTACATCGGTATAGAGTGATTGTTTATTCTGGTTAAAATCAATGTGGAACCAGTTTAAAATAGATGTGTCACCAAGAAAGCAAATCTGACATTTCTAGAGCTGTATACTTGATGGAGCGTGATTTAATCCTCTTATATTTTCGCCTTCAGAATATAATTTTATGACGGAGTTAAAGATCTTCTGATTCGAACCAGCCGCCCTTATCAGACGCGGGGCCCGGTGCCAAAATAATTTCGGGGCCAAATGCATCTCAACAACTTCGGGGCACCAAAAATGTCTAGGACTCCTCCCACTTTGCTCCGATTTTATATATTTTGTGGGGGGGGGGGCAGCGTTTATTATTTCAGAATATACAGGAATGCTGAGAAATATCCCTACAAAAAATTTTAAACACACAATTAAATATGAATTAACACAAAAATTGATGAAAATTCAGTAGTGAAGGTAATTTTAAAGAATTTAAGAAAGTAGTTTTAGAGAAATAATTCTCCAGAAACACTTATGAATATTTTGGAATTGATGAATTAAAAATAATTGAAAAAAATGATTGCTGCACCTTTGAAATTTCGGAAATAATGAAATAAATAATTTCAGAATTGATGAAAATTCAGAGTTAACGGAAGGGAAAAAATTTTAGAATTGATGGAAATTCAGAACCATTGGAAGAATTAATTCCAAAAGTGATGAAACAAATAATTCCAAAATCGATGAAAATTCAGTGTTTAACGAAAGAAATAATTCAAGAATTGATTAAAATTCAGAATTCATGAAAATTAAGAAATAATAAGAGAAATAACTCCAGAATTTATGAAAATTAAGAATTAATAGAAGAAATAATTCCAGAATTTATGAAAATTAAGAATTAATAGAAGAAATAATTCCAGAATTTATGAAAATTAAGAATTAATAGAAGAAATAATTCCAGAATTTAATAAAATTAAAAATTAATAAGAGAAATAATTTCAGAATTGATGAAAATTAGGAATATAAATGTGTGTGTGTGTGTGAAAGAATTAAGTTAAGAATTGATAAAAATTAAAAATAAATGCAAGAATTAATTTATGAATTGAAGAAAATTAAGAATAAATGGGCGTGTGTGTGTGTGCAAGAATTAATTTAAGAATTGGTGAAAGCCTCCAATAATTTGTTGTGAGAGCGGGACGTCTCACAAAGTGCGTGGCCCGGTGCGACCGCACCTGTCACACACCCCTAAAAGGGCGGCTCTGATGAGCCTAGTCAAGTGACAATATCATATCTACTTAGATCAGTGGTTCTTAACCGAGGGTGTGGCAAAGCGATTTTTGGGGTGCGAGATGAAAAAAAAATTATATGTTGAAGGATTGTTCTCTCAGAAAAACTGAAATGATCAAAAATATTGAATTTTTTAATTCTTTAAAAGATATGAATCATGCCGACACATTTCGATACCTCATTTTTTTAGCTTTCGCTTGCAGATATGTGTCATGCAAAACTCGCGTTGCAAAAGTTTTTTTTGGTTAGGAATCGTTAGCATTTGTTTTCCATTTCGCGATTGAGTAAAAATACCATTAATACACAAAATATTATACGATTTGTTTACATTCGTAACTCTGTCATGAGCATACCTCGGGGAAAACGTCAAAAAATTTAATGAAGTGCCAAACAGCATATTGTTTGGCTGGAATTAATATGTGAAGTACAATTTATATTGAATCTTTTCCTCTCAAATTTTACAAAATCTTAAAATCAAAAACTAAACTAAAAAATATAATTTTTTAGTTTAGTTTTTGAATTGGTATAAAAAAAACGCTAAAACTACCTATCAGCCATAGCCAAGAAGGGAATTTAATATTACTTAAAATAATTTAGAAAAATTAATTAATGGGTAACTGATATATAATTAATTATAAAAAAAAATAACCTTCCAATATATAGGGAACACATCATCTAAGGCAACGTTTTCCAACATATGGTCCGCGACGATGGTATGGGTGGTAATATACATATGGGTTCAATTAAAAATATACCTTCATACTTAGGTACATCATCGAGGAAAATGAAGGCACTTGCGTTCACAAATACGGGATATCATTAAATTTTGCTGAAAAATTGCAATTTATTGCTTTAAAAGCGAATTTATAATTACTTCTAAAATCACTGAAGGGTGGGTAACTAAAGGTCATTTGATCATTTTTGTCGCACCACAGTCATTTTCTGTACACAAGGGCTAATTAGACCGGGACCTACAATTTATTTCCGATTCCGAACGGCAGGCTTGTTTTTATACTCATCGAGTATAAAGTAAATAAAGGGCACAGTAAATAAGCGTATTTCACGAAAAAAATATTTAAATGATAAAATGATCATATTTTATTGAAAAAAAATACGGTAAACTAGGATCTTAAGTAGGGTACGGGACAGCTAATTGTCATAAAAATGTTGCCGGAAGAAGGCACAATCACTAATTTTTATTAAAATTGCGGAATAACTGCGGACAAAACGTTGAACCTGACAAATATGTGAAATGAATATCTGTATTTTTTGCCATAATTATATCGTGATAAAATTTATATACCGTATTATGAAAACGCTACGTATTCACGACGTTAGTAAATGTAAAAATTCAAATAAAAGCATCTTTGAAAAAACAAGACAAATATATAAAAAAAAATTTGAAACAACTAAAATTACAGGAATGTCCCGTGATGCAGGACACAAGTAGTCCGTAAAATTGTTTCAGACACTTTATTGGTCCTTGTGTTCAGAAAGGTTTAGAAACACTGATCTAAGGGGACGTGGAACGGAAAAAGGTTAAGAACCACTGACTTAGATAGATGGTTCGGTTTTATGTGTGACTAACAAGCCAACATAAAACTGACTTGAATGCATTGATGTTTTGTTTTTAGTGTTAGCGTACCGAAATACAGAGTGCCCCATAAATTTGAACGGGTTTTAGAAAATCATGAGAGAAAAATCTAAAAATCGACGCCCGGGTTGTGGTTTGCATCCTTAGATTTGTGTCAAAGAACCGGGTTTTTTTCGACACAAGAAAAAAAAAATTAATTAAAACTCTTGCTGATAGGTGGCTCTGTTTGGCGTCAGGTTAACAAAATGCATGGAGAACATAGATTACAGGAACCTCACCAAACGCGTCTTTTCCACCAGTCGCAATACCGCAGTCTTTCTAGAGACATAATGATACAACAAAACCATAACTCAATTCGCATTTACTACTATCTAGAAAGAATTTGTTCATTAGTCAGTTGTTTCCCATCGCTTTTAAAGGGATTAAGTTTGCTTATTATCAGGGAAAACAACACTATGGAGTACCCGCAAGAATTTCAATTAATATTTTTCTTGTGCCAGAAAAAATCCGATTCTTTGATAACTCTAAGAGTGCATACTGCACCCCGGTACGTCAATTTGTTGATATTTTTAATGATTTTTACAGTCCGTCCAAATTTATGGGACACCGTGTTGCTTGCACAATGATAGAAACTGAAAGAATAAAAGGAAAGCGCAGGAATGAATAATAAAGTGGATCCCGCTTAGACCGGGATTGCACAATAAAAGTTTGGTAAAAGTTTTTCTGAAACTTGAAAAATGCAATCAATAAGCGTATCGGTTACATTTGAGCGAATATAACCCAATAGGATGGTTGTTTTTTTCAAGTTTTGTAAAAGAACTTTCATCAAACTTATTTAGTGTAATCTGGTCTTATATCTTTTTCAAAAAAAATCGTCACGAAAAACGTTGTAAGCAGGAAAACGCTTTAAACAGGAGACCTCGATGAGTACTGTATTAGTAAAAGATATGGGACCACAAAAATGAGTTGTACTAAGCAGGAAAACGTTCTAAGAGGGAACATTATGAGCGGGATCCTCTGTAATAATAATATAAAAAAAAATGGTTGGTTTCGAGATCCAGGGCACAAAAGACCATAAATTCACGTGTAGACTAACCCAGACGGAAAATAAAACGAAACACATCAACAGTGGACGATGTTTTCGTGGCACGTGATAGCACTCGGCCGATTTGTTGACGCGCGTACCGATTATCGACTACATATTACTATCCATTTTGGCTGGAAAATTCGAAATCATTTGGCGCGTATAATTATGGCGTCAATCTATCCATCTATCTGTTAGGTGCTAACAGTAACTTTTTCTCAGTTTTCTACAGGCCACTGGGCACATATACACACACAAACACTATCTATGGATGGGATACGAGCTGTTCCGCAAGGTTGAGTCGAGCTGCAACTGGAGCTCATCTCTTCATACGTACGTACGTAGAAACAAAATAAAGCGGCAGAACATAACTTCCGCTTGACCTCTTCTGCATAAAGTAAAGCCTGTAGCGTGATCTGGAAAGATTAAGAGACGCATTGCCGAATTGGATCATAGTGACACGCGCTAAAGGAGGATACACACATCTACCAATAACCAATGTGCTCAAACCTTTTTTTTTTTCGGAGACGCGCTGGTAGACGATTATCTAGTAATCGTGACAGAAAGTGCTAACAATAAAACCACCGACATGCCGGAGAAAATTCACGAAATCGATCTATCACATGCCGATTTATTCTTAATGGAGTAATTTATGTGCATTTCTATTTCGCTTTCGATATTTCTGCCGCGAATAATGTTATCGCAACAATTAACCCTTTGGGTTGGTAATTAGTAAGCATTGAAATAGAAAGGGGGAAATTTTTTTTGAGGGATTACATTGCAAGCAAATGAAGTACCTTGAATGCTATTACATGACAAAAAAAATTATTTTGAATATTAAAATAATTTTGATTCCCCCCTCCCCAGTTTTTTCAATAATTTACACAATAATTACACATCCTATGTGTGTACACTATAAAAAAAAAAAACCACAGCAATTATTCTGTCGAGATCAAAGGAATTCTTAAACGTTACACCGCGATGCTTGTGGTTGATGCGAGTTTGACCAGATGTACCGTGAGCTTCTATGCAAATTACAGTGTATCAAAATCAAATCAAAAGTGGGAGATCGATTCTCAACAATCACGATGAACGTCCATTTGCCGTTCACGTAACTCGATAACCAACAGGGGTGCTGTATGATATTTAAAACTATTATAACATTTCCAAGGGTGCCACGAAACTGAAACGTTTGGTTATCCCTGGCCTATTTGGGGATAACAGTGACAATGATCATAATAATCAAGAATCAATAGACGTTCAAAATATACAGGGTGATTACTTGATTCTTCTTGCCGCATTTTACTGGGCGAACCGTCGATTCTGGAGGCATAATTCCAATTTGAAAAAAGTACCCAAATAACGTGTAGACTTCACATACGAGATTCATATTGCAAGGGGTTATATAGTTGTTAAAACAAAAAAACTAAATTTTTATACGGACACACACATACCCTGCCCTCAAAAATCGAATAAGAAAGATGTTGTCCTGTCTCTCATGAGGCCCACAAAAACGAATTTCACGTATCCAAGTGCAATATTCGCAGAGGTATTTGAATTTAAAAATCGGAGGAAAAGTTGGAAAGAACAACATAAACTGATGGGAAATGCTTCTTTCCCCGATTTATGCTTTTCTTTCCCAACTTTCCTCCAATTTTTGAATTGAAATATCTCTGCGAATATTGCACTTAGATACATGGAATTTGTTTTTGTTGGCCTCAGGAGAGACCGGGCAACAACTTTTGAGTTGGGTTTTTGAGGACAAGGTGTCCGTATAAAAAGTCAATTTTTATATTTTAATAACCATAGTATAGTATAGTATAGAACCGAGCACGCCCAGGCTCTGTCGCTTTTGCGATATAAGCTCATTGATCGTGAGATCGTGGGCATGACGGAAAAAAACTCAAACTGGCAAGCCGGCCGGGATTTTAATAACCATACAACCCCTTGCAACATGAAAGACGTATCTGATTTCTACACGTTAATTGGATACTTTTCTTAATTGGAAGTATGTCACTAGGATCAACGGTTCACCTGTAAAATGCTGCAAGAGGAATTAAGTAATCACCATGTATGTAGAGAAGGTCCAAATATATGGGTTGTATGTTTCATTTTGAGGTCTGACTTTCTATATGTACCTCCTTTTAAAGGTTTCATTAAACGTCAATACAACCTAAAATATGTAATGATGAAGATAAGATAAAAAAAATTGGGGTAGGCTGTCTATCACATAGATCCGGCCGCAAATGAATACGTTCAATCATGCCTGACTTAATGAAATGGGTATCATTGGATTTATCTTTGCACCATCTAACAGACGATACCATTGTCGTCCATTTGCATTGCAAAGGAAGTTTTCAATGCAAATGACACTTCATTCAAATATTGGGAGGGGGGGGGGGGCAAAATTATTTTCCGTAAACCGATATTTTCATGCCGTCGTTTCCAAGTTGCGGAACCTTCAATGAGCTCGTTCAACAGCTAGCCCATATTAGACCATAGACACATATTTAGACCTTCTCAAATTACAAAAAACCTTACCTCAAATTACACTGCATAATATTCACTGTTTTTTTTTCTTTTTTCAATCAACATTAAGATATTTCAATTTGAATTTTTAAACATTTCAAGAAATGATTAATCAGTTACATAATAAACTCATAGTGATTATCTGTAATTTTCTGTCACTTCATTTTGAGAATTTCGACGCCAAGTTTTTTTTAAGGTCATATCTTTCGTGATGGTTCTTAACCGTTATCTTGCTGACGGAAGTGAAGAAGCCCATGTTAAAACTACATACATGGAAAGAAAAGGAAACAAAAATGCCAACATAACCATAGTTGCGCAGAAACGTCATTCAATTGAGAGAGAGAAATAAAAAAAGGAACTATAAAATTAAAGAAGAACGAGTTCTAATTAGTTATCATCTGTATGTTGTTTGTCTTCCGTGGTCCAGATGAAAGAACTCGCGCTTTTATTTGCCAAGTTCGAATCGAACTCATTTGACCCTTCCGGAAACAAACCACAAAAATGAACCATATACGGCACCAATGGTTCCACGCAATTTATTGACTCAACAAAAGTGATTTCAGCTTAGAATGAGGAAATAATAGCGCAAGAAGCCGCGTTAACAGTAAAAAAAAAAAAAAAAAAATACAATGCAATGCGAGAAAAAAAATCGGGATTTTCTAGTTTTGTGTTGAAAGGGTTCTTCTCGATAGTAATAATAAGAAATACTTTCAAAAAAAGCAGTTTTTCATCCATTCAAAATAATTCTGAAATATTCACTTGACAGTGTGAGATTACCGTACGGTTAATGACTTCTTCCTTAACCACGCAAATAAAAAGGAATATAGTTTATTAAACTGCTATTATATAAGGATGGTTTTGGTATTATCGTATTCAAAAAATGGCCAAAATTTTTCATTAGTTCCAGACGTTTATATTTTTATTTTTTAGACATTTCGTTCATTCCAATTACCGGAATTAGTAGATTAATTTATACGCTAAGAACATTTTTTTTAAATATGGAATTCAATAATGAAGCTTTTTTTTTTTTCTTCTTCAAAACTACTTATTTACGGTAAAACCTCTTTAAGTCGTCATTTTTCTTCGGTCTCGTCCAGCTTTCGTAGATAACAATGTTATTAAACACTCTTTTATTCGTCGCTAATTTCAGTTTACTCGTTATTATGGTTCCCTTTAAAGAAAGAGCTTTATGATAGCATTGCCATATGGTCAAAAGTGACCATAAAAGTCTTACGTACCAAAACGGAACAGCTGTGGTAACGAATGAGGAAGTTCATTTTCCGACTAAACAAAAAAAGTTTTAAAAATTTTACCAGATTCCTGCATGGGCAGAAATTTAAGGCAAATTTAAGGCTTCAAATTCAAACAAAATATATTTGTTGGAAAACCAGACATTTTTTTCCCTAGTTGAGGCCTTCTAGTGACTGCTTTGCTCTGCCTAGGACCTCCCTCAAGTCAAAATTGGGCCCCGTGTTCGCGTTTACCTTGTATTTGTATCAGGAATTACTGATAAGTGCACCAGTGTATTTTACCATATAAGTAAAATATTTGTTTTTTTATTTTGTAATCTAAAAATTTTGTTAATATTGTAATTTCAGTTCAAATTTTAAAAAATTTTGTATTCCTTTAAAATTATACGATTTTCACAATATTGCACATTTAAACTGATGGCACTTTGCTCAAGTCGCCACTCCGCTTAAGCCGTCGTAATTTCTCGATAACGTGAGTGACGACTTAACGAGGTTTCACTGTATTTATATGTTCCTGTGAAAGCCTCTTATCAAAGCGTCCTAGATACAACTATCTAGGAGTGCATCTATCTAAGAAACTGCTCTTACTCACTAGGACACACAACGTCCAGGGCCTTTTCCTCAAATTCGGGCCCTGGAAAAACATGAACTTTTATACATCGTTCTTTGACACATTGTCTACAAACTATTATTATGTAACAATTATGCATAATTACTATTAAAATAAATTCCACGCTTGGCAATATTCTACAGAAAAGGGGAAAAGACTAATGTATTAAAGCTAATTTTGAATACTTCTAAAACTTTTTATGGAACTGGGTACCACACGATTCCCGTTTGACCATGCGAAAAACAGGCACCGACAACACCACAACATAACTGAATACTTGGAGCATGAACAAAAAGACATATACATTAAAAATCTTGAAAAATAATCACACACAATATATACGTACAGTCAAAATCGAAAACATTATTACATGCAATTACATGCATTATTTACATACAAAAAATCCACTCAAAATTTAAAACACAGTAAAAGCTCTGAAATATCGGTCTTCTTCAGATGAGCTATAAATGTGAACAGGTTGTTACCGTACATCTGTGGTTCTCAACCTGGAGCCACATATGACCCCCTTGTGGGGATATTCTAAGGGGACCACAGTTGGAAATAAAGGGGAAGAGGTGGTTAAGGGGGGGGGGCATAGAGTGCTATGTTAAAAAAATTCAGATATTGAAGAAATAAAACTTCCGTGAAAAATTGTGAAAGAAGTGCGACTACTTTAAGATTCCAACATCAACGCCATCTTAATGAAGATACGAGTAACACCCGGAGACAAAAAAAAAAATCCACGTTTCCAAATGCAATATTAGCCGAGGTATTTGAAGCCAAACATATCGCTGAAAATGAGGGAGAAAAAAACAACAACATAGAACACAAGCTTGTCCTCTTAATATATACTGTTTCCTTCCCTCATTTTTAGCGATTTTTCGATTGAAAATATCTTGGCTAGTATTGCTTTTGGAAATATGGAGTTTTTTTTTTGTTTGGCCTCAAGAGAGACAGGGCAACAACTTTCTCATTGAAAGTTAGAGGACGGGGGGATCGTATAGAAAGGTAAGTTTTGTATCTCACTGCATATACGGCTCCTATTAAAATAAACACAACATATCTGAAATAAACTCTTTATTTGAATAGTTTTACTAGCTAATAGTATGTTTCTATAACCAACAGTTCACGAGTTATTTAAACTGAAACAAATTTAAGTTGTCAATCTGTTAATTAGTCATTTGCTGGCATTTCAGAAATCCCGCTCCTGACTATATCCGTGGTATATTTACTGAACAGTATAGTTTTTGAATTTTTTTGCCAGGGCGCGGTAGCCCAGGTCGGTAAGATACTCGCCTAAAGTACCAAAGAATGTTTAGAGGTGTCGCGGGTTCGATACCCGGTTCGTCTTTGTCAGAAAACTTTCCTGACACAGGGGTACAACAGAAATGGCGACGTGACCGCAGAAAAAATTGCTACCGCACGGAGTCCTCCATCGAAGGGTTGGTGCACTAACCTCTCGATGAGTATAAAAAACAAGCCTGCCTTTCGGAATCAGCAATAAATTGTAGGTCCCGGTCTAATTACCCCTCGTGTGCAGAAAATGACCGTGGTGCGACAAAAATGGTCAAATGATTTTTTGCGAAGCAATTGTTATACAAATACAACGCCACAACAGGCAAAATGCCTAACGAGGTGGCTGAGGAAGATTATTTGGAACTGAAAAAGCAATACAAACACTGGTAATGATGACTTGAAAAGCTTATTTTCAAAAGGGGAACATTTCCACTTTTGCCAAATTTACAGTATAAGTAAAAAACCCTTTTTTTTCCCGGAATGGACTGCTTTACAAAAGTAGAAAACAGCCCAACATAAGTATCATAAGGGAGTGGTATAAAAATATTTAAATATTATGTTTATTGATCAACGTTCAAGGAAGTCATCTACATTTGAATTTTGAAAATGTTCCGTTTTTTCGAAGAAACTTAGTGGAAATGTTACCTTTTGATTGAAATTGAAGCTGGCCAAATCTGAAAAATTGGAAATTTCTACATCACCTGTTGGTTTTAGAAGGTTTTACCTAGCCCAGGAAGGTACCCATACTGTCCTTTCATTCATTCTACAATGGAACCCCCATAACGGACACTCCCGTTATCGGGTACCTCCACTAACTTTTATGAGTTACGTCGACGGAAATCAATGTATTTTATTATCCACTAGAGTTATATAATACCAGGCGCTCTTGCCCGGGTTTTCTTCAATTACTGGGAGGATTGGAAAAGTGACAAACCATTATAACGGAATAAACTATTATACTTAATACTGGCAGCATTAAAGAAGTGACAAACCATTGCATATGCATGTCTGAAACGCATTGCTAGGGAACCACGGTAACCAAAGTAAACATTCCGAAAGTGATTGTTGAGGTCCAGGAACCATTTTTGCTGGACAATTTTTTGCCCATTTCGGGCATTTTCCCAGCTATGACGAACTTTTGAAGTAGTCTATCGTTCAAGTCGGGTCTTGTTTGGTATATATGCAAAATTTGGCGACGATAGATCTAAAAATATGGATTTGTATAGAGAACATAATACTCGTCAGCGGAAAAATTTTTCGGTCCCATGGGTGTCCGTTAACGAGAGGTTCTAATGCAAAATGCGCCTTTGAAAGAGCTCCTGAAAAATGTGCCGCTTTGAAAAAATCCCTTAACGCGAATAGATAAACTGCATTGTTATGTTCCATATTTAATGATACCGAATTAAATGAACAATGTGGATATGTTTCTTTTTGGTAGAAACCACTAATTTTAGATTTTAATTTCGACCAAAAATATTCCCGTTTGAATAAACCCTGTTGGATAATCCGATAAAGCTCATCCCAAGGGTTCAGAAACCATTGAAAAGTACATTTCGAAAAAAAGTGGAAATGTTTCCTTTTGAAAATAAGCTCTTCACTTATAAAATTATCTATATAACTTCTTTTTTTTTTAAAAAATTCTAAAACAACATGTAATCGAAAAAGATGGCAGTAAATCGATCGTCAAGCCTCGAGGTTACAGATAAATTCAGGCACATACAGTATGTACGGTATGCCTAACGGAACGATAAAATAATACTAATCACGCAACAACACGCACTAAAGCACCAAAAATCTCGTAACCGACTTTATGATTCAGTGATCCGATCGCATTTCCTTTCCTTTCTTGTTTTTTTTTTCCAACTTTTAGCAATTTTGTGAGTCACTTTTTTTCCAAATAAAGCACAGGATCAATATCTTTATCTTATTCTAATGGCAACATATATATTGAAAGTTGTTGTTCAATGCACAATGCATTCATTTATGTAAAAAAAGAGAAGTCAATCGGATTTATTTCGACAAAGTCTGTGTGTATTGTATACCAACTAGGTCTTTAATGCCTATTATTTCCCTGCCTTTATATAATAGGCCCAAAACCTACTTATTACTTTTTTTAAATAGGATTTTTTTTAATCATGGTAAATATGATAGTATATATATATTTGATGCATTTATTTTCTGTTTTAGGTTGCGAGTAGTGATTAGCTCACAAATATTCGGTTCTACAGGTGTGAGCAGCGTGGAAGCATAGCCGTTAGAGATCGTCTTAAAACTGTAGTGTTTCTGGTCTAATTATACCTCTCTTGTGCGTATAAAATGAACAGTGGTGTGGCAAAAATAATATTAAAAAATAAATAAACTATTTATTATGTTAAGAAATGCTAAAAAAAAGCTATAGGTGGTGCTTTATGTTTGGATATACTGAGGTAGAACGTCGAAGTCTCACTCGAATGAGAGCCATATTCGTAACGTAACAATGCTTTTTCCGCATCGACAATGACATTCAGAGCGTGTGTAACGGATAGCATGTTATATCGTTTTATTAGCTTCATGATATAGCATATTTAGCTCATAGTACAATGTGCTCAAAAAATGTATTGTACAATGTGCCCTGAAAGTCCTTACCCAGTCCTTTTTCTTCTCAAGCGTTGAAAATACACATACTTTCAATCAGAAAAGTATCGAAATAACGTGCCCGTTTTAGACGTGTCATTTATTTTGCTATAGAACGCGTATGGAATGAGATACAACATTTAATTTTCTATACGCTCTCTCTGTCCTCTAACTTCCAATCAGAAACTTATTTCCCTGAGCTCAATATTAGCCGAGTTCAATATTCGTCGAGATATTTGAATTTCAAAAACCATTAAAATGAGGGAAAGAACAGCATATATTAAGGGGGAAGCTTGTTTTATGCCGTTCATATACTGTTCTTTCCCTAACTTTAGTGATCTTAAAATCAAATATTTCGGCTAATATTGCACCTAGAAACATGGACTTTTTTATTGCTGAGCTCAGAAGAGACAGGGCAATAACTTTCTAATCAAAAGTTAGAGAGCAGAGTGACCGTATAAAAATTAAATTTTGTATCTTATTACATATACATACGGCCGCTAGTGAAAGAAATGACATATCTAAAATGAACATGTTATTTGAATACTTTTTCTAATTGAAAGTCTGTTTCCATAAACAACGATTGACGAAGAAAGACCTGGATAAGGGCTTTTTAGACACGCTGTATTTGCAATTTCTTTGACTAAGTTTGGAGACGCTAATGGGAGCCGCCACTCAAATTTTGATAACCATTAATTTGAGGTTGTGGTTTTTTCTTGTGTTTTATCATATTTTACATACACACAAGTTGAACAACTGCCTCCAGTTTCTTCAAAAAACTTGAGGAAACATTAAGAGGAGGTCATGTGATGTCAGATTGCCATACTCGTAAACGTTAAAGTAAAGAATTCATCGTCACGGATAAAGTAAACGTTTAACAAAGATCAAACGTTCAACAATAGGATTCAAGGATGGAAAATTATTTGGCTTCTGGGAGGTACGTAAACTCGTTTGATTAGTTTAACGGTGGAATTTTACCAAAAACGCTTTTACATGGACATAGAATTTTTCTCTCAACATATATAACATTGATTTGTACGTTTTGTACTTTCGAAGCTATTCAGAGAAACTGTTTCAAACAAAAATAGTTAAAATTTCACCCTTTTTTATTTTAAATCCTATGGACCCTTATAGAACTTTATTATACGTTGTTCTAAACTTTAATTCGCTCTCTTCACGTTAAACATCTTGTTTATTTTGATAGTTCATAATGTCAAAAACTATAATCGATGTAAATTTTTAAAATTTTGTTACATGTGAAAATTGGGTCAACTTTGACCCTTTGTATTTCTGAATCTTATGGATTTTTGAGATCTTGCATAGCACTTTTGGAAATTTTCATTTCTTACCTTCACGTAGACACCTTGTTCATTTTGATAGTTTGGTTCGGTAGCAGTGTCGTCTTAACGCATGGTCCCACCCGCGCACTGCCCGAGGGGCCTCAAAAGAAGAGGGGCCTTCGGAAAAATGAGAAGTTGTTGAATTTTTCGAGAATTTGTCAGGTAGGGTCTCAGATAAATCCCTTGGCCCGGGAGCCCATGATGTTCTTAAGACGGCGCTATTCGGTAGTATCGAAAATTATTGTAAGCGATGTACAAATTTTTATATTTCGCTACGCCCGACTTTAGTCTGCATACCCCGAGTAGGAAAGGATGAAAAAATTTGCGCCAACAATCGATATTCACTGGGAAACTGAAAAACAATGAATGATTACACTAGTATAGATATCAGTCCCGGTACTTTTCTTTTTAAACACACTGTGTCTATTTTGCCAGTGATATATATATATATATATATCGGAATTATAGATACGTTGTATGATATTTCCACTCTTTCTTTTTTAAATGTTTCAACTGTTGACATATGTGAGTGATGTTATTGAAAATCCATGCAATAGTTTGACATTTATGTGTCTTCCTGCCCTGAAAAGGGTATCTGAAGACTTTGTGGTTGACCGTAAGAGCTTGTAAAGATGGGGAAAGAGAAAGTTGTGCATGCCTATTTGTGGGTATATGTTAATGCTTCTTAGTGCATAAGAAAGGTTGAAGTAGATTGACTTTTTTTTTATGTTTCAAGTCCAAAAAAGTAATATCCTTGAGTCAGAAATCGCCATGATCGTATGATAGTTAGTTTCCTCAATGGCTATGGCGAAAAGACCGCCTTGATAGTGTCACTAGCCCCCGGCCAAGTAATATTTCTGAGGCCCTACCTGATAAATTTACTTGCTTACTTCCGAAAATTTCAACCATCTCATTTTTGTGATGCCCCCTCTTCTCTTGAGGCCCCGAGGCCATGCTCAGGTGGTCCCATGCGTTATGACGGCACTGATGGGGGGGGGGATGAAGCCAGCCCCATTCCATGGTTCTAACATCAAAACTGTTCTCTCATTGCTGTTTTCAGACATAGTTGGCCTCCCAGTCTATATTTAGAATTAACTGGGGTCTAGTCATAATTGGCCGAATAACCGATTTCAACATGCTGTTACTCTTTGCGAACGACATCAAATTGCATTGTTAATGAAAATGTTGTCAGAAAGAGGTCCAATTTTTCAAAATATCGTGACAAATATTAAGGATGGGGTTCGAGCCCATGGGGCTCAATACAACTTCCGACGTTTTTCGTACCATTGGCAATGTTTGTGCGCACAAGTAGTTCTTGTTTGCTTGAAAGTAGAAAAATGAAAGTAGAGATGGCAGCACCAAAGTCAAGTGCGGTTTTAAAGAGAGATTTTTCGTCTATTATTATCTACTGAAAGTGGTGAAATTATTATGTTGATGGGTTATTGTTGAGATGCAGAATAAAGTGTTTGTTTTGAATAGAGTGTTCATGAACAAAAAGGTTGTCTTCTAAAAAATTTCGTCAGATATTAATCAAAGTTTTAGAAATTCCTCTATACTTCTGACCCATAGATGGCGCTAGATTCTTGAGTTGTTTTCAATTTTCTGTGTTTTGTCGTATCGAATATAAAAGATGCGCATATAGGTCCGACTCAAAAGTTTAACACAAGATTCAAATGCCGATAAAATCAAAAAACACAAATTAAAAATTCTACCCCTGGCAGAAAGTGTTCGTTCACCCTCGAAAACACTAGCAGTGCTACTTTTCAAACGCAAAAAACAAAATTAAAAAAGTAATTATTTTTTTTCCGAGTGAAAATTTTCATTAAATCAGTCATTCTGAATTCGGAATAAATGAAAAAATCATAAATTTATTACAATTTGACCATGAAAATTAATTTATAAACTTGTAACACCCGAGAAAAAAATGTTCGATCACCTTAGTTTTGAGGAAAAAAGTGATCGATTATGGTATCTAAAATAAGAAATTTAATATTTCGAAACTCCATCTTTGGCCCGGATGACGGCTTTCATCCTGGCATAGAAGCAATAAGTTGTTCGCTGTACGACAGAGAAATCTCTTCCCAGCAGTTCTCTAATTGCTTGCTTCAGTTCCATTGCGTTATTAAGCCTTTTGGAGTCTACCACTTCTTCAACTGGTGCCAAACATTCTCGATTGGGTTATATCTGTTGGCAGGCCAGTCCGTCGTTGAAATGTTAGCACTTTTTAGATACCTCTCATCTTTTTTACTGCAGTGGCAAGAGACATTGTCGTCTTGAAATGTAAAGTCAGTTGAATCCCCAAACTAATTGTCAACACTGGGAATCAAAGAGTTTTCAAGAATGCCCATGCAGACTTCTGAGTTAACTGTATGCTTCAAGATGCTCAGTTACCTTAATCCGTCAGCTGTCGTGCAACTTCACACGGTAAACGAGCGACGAAATTTAGTTCTTTTATCAATGGGCACCCATCTTTAAACTTTTCTCCTGTTCTTCTCCAGACGAATTTATTGTAGCTATCTCCAGTCCCCAAGCTGATTCTTGACTCGCCATTGAAAATGATTTTATTCCAATCATTCATGTCCCGGTGGATGTGGTTTCTACTCCATAGCAACCGAGACCTCTTCTGCTGCCAAGCTGAATGAGGTTTAGGTGTTGATTTGCAGTACCTGAATCACTTCATTACACTTCAATGGGTCTAGGTCAATTCGTCGCGATCAACTTGTCGCACGACAATTCGTCGCAATCAATTTGTCGCAGCGTCAATTCGTCGTGCTACAAACTCGTCGCGGTACAAATTTGTCGCAGAGTCAGTTCGTCGCGGTACAAATTTGTCGCAGAGTCAGTTCGTCGCGGTGAAAATTTGTCGCAGACTCATTTCGTCGCGGTACAAATTTGTCGCAGAGTCAGTTCGTCGCGGTACAAATTTGTCGCAGAATCAGTTCGTCGCGGTACGAATTTGTCGCAGAATCAGTTCGTCGCGGTACAAATTTGTCGCAGAGTCAGTACGCCGATCAAATAAATTTTCAAAATTAAATTTTCACCGTATAAGCCGCACTCCCGCTTTCTGGCGGGATCTCCATTTCTCGCAGCGAGTGGCGTTGGGCGAACACACCAAGATGATAAATTACGATAAAATAAATTTTCAAAATTAAATTTTCACCGTATAAGCCGCACTCCCGCTTTCTGGCGGGATCTCCATTTCTCGCAGCGAGTGGCGTTGGGCGAACACACCAAGATGATAAATTACGATAAAATAAATTTTCAAAATTAAATTTTCACCGTATAAGCCGCACTCCCGCTTTCTGGCGGGATCTCCATTTCTCGCAGCGAGTGGCGTTGGGCGAACACACCAAGATGATAAATTACGATAAAATAAATTTTCAAAATTAAATTTTCACCGTATAAGCCGCACTCCCGCTTTCTGGCGGGATCTCCATTTCTCACAGCGAGTGGCGTTGGGCGAACACACCAAGATGATAAATTACGATAAAATAAATTTTCAAAATTAAATTTTCACCGTATAAGCCGCACTCCCGCTTTCTGGCGGGATCTCCATTTCTCGCAGCGAGGGGTGTTGCGGGAACACACCAAGATGATAAATTAGGATCAATGCCCATCCCAAAGCACAATTTGCCTAAGGGGTCATTCAAGTATTACGTCAGGATCGGGGAGGGAGTTTCGGATTTGTTGACTTTTGATGGCGGGGGGGGGGGGTTGAAGGTCGCTTACGTCATCAACCACCCCTTTTTGAAGATATGAAATATTCTAAGCTTCTGGTGAAATTTTGCTGACGGGGGAGGGGATGGGGGTCAGTGTTTTGCTGATTTTTGCTGACAAGGGGGAGGGGGTCAAAAATGGCTGAAAATCTGCTCACGTAATACTTGAATGGCCCTAATTCACTATTGAATATGTATCTGCCATGTAGGGAATACATCTTTGAGGAATTTTTTACCGACAATATATCTAAGGCTAGCATTACACTATGAAAGTGTTCTAAAAGTCCTTTTATAAAACTTGAAAAATTCAACCAATAAGATTATCGGTTGCATTTGCTCGAATGTAACCTATGAACTTTATTGGTTGGATTTTTTGAGTTTTTAACTTGAGCAACTTATCCGGTGCAAATTAAATTTTGAAAATGTATGTGATCGCAATTTATCATCTCGGTGTGCGCCCCAACTCCCCTCGCTACGAGTAATGCAAATCTCGAGAGAAAGCGACAAGTGTGGCTTATCCGGTGAAAATGAAATATTAATTAAATTAAATTATTAATTATTTCAGGTTCTTGTGGAGATACTGTAGTGGTTAATGTTGGTGGGAGTCTCGATTCCACATGGGACAGATACAAGTTTACACTTAAAGACAGCCTCCGCTGTACTGTAATTTGGGGAATATCATAAACACCGACATTTTTTTACAGAATTTTAAAATTTTATCATAGAAAAAATGATTTTTTTAACATTTACAATAATTAAATAATAAAACATTAATATCAATTGTAATTTTAATTTCGATGTAATTTCGATGATTTTTTTCGAAATGACAAAAAAAAAAATTTAGTAAACTGTGTGCATTTCTTGATGGAAAAAAACTTTTCTTCATGTTTATTTTTTCACGTATGAGACAAAAAAACCTACATACAGATCGCGTGACGAGTTGACTCTGCGATAAATTGACGTCCCGACGAATTGGTTACACGACAAATTGTCACTGCGACGAATTTGTACCGCGACGAATTGGCTCTGCGACGAATTTGTACCGCGACGAATTGGCTCTGCGACGAATTTGTACCGCGACGAATTTGTATCGCGACGAATTTGTACCGCGACGAATTTGTATCGCGACGAATTGGCTCTGCGACGAATTTGTACCGCGACGAATTGGCACTGCGACAAATTGATGCGCGACGAGTTGAGCGCGACAAGTTGATTGCGACAAATTGACCGGCTACGCACTTCAATCACTATGAGTTTAGGAAAAGCTCATAGTTTGAAAAAAAATTGATTGCAGATGGCAGCACACTACACATAACAAGCATTACACAGAAACAAACTTCACGGAAGGTTCACTATGCGTACACACACTTTCCAACATGTACCAATTCGTTAGAAGTTCCGCAGAGGAGTATGGACGAGGTGCATGTCAGGTTTAGTAGTACCTGAATCCCTCTTCTCACAAACGATTGCGTATGGTACGGTTGCAGACACGAACGTTGTACTTCACCCACTCTGCGTACTTCACCCATCGGTTATTTCGAAGTGTGCGGCAATCGGTTGTTTCAGACTCAAACTGAATTATTTGTTACATGAAATATTTATATACACTTTCTTTTTTCAGTGTTTTTATACATTTTATTGCATCATTTCAGCTACATTATGAACATAAAATGAATGCAATTAATCACTGCTTTACTATTTTTTATAATATTTTTAAATGCGGGTAAAGCTGTTTTTCCACATTCCGAGCTGTTTTTTGTCAAATTTCCTCCGTTTTCCGAATTCGAATATCTCAGTGAATATTGCTTTTAGAAACGAGGTTCGGTGGAAACCCCCCTTAACGGACACTCCCCGTTAGCGGACACCTCCCGTTAACGAACACTTTTCTCATATGTAATGTGATTTCGTAGATGTTTTCACTTATAAAAGAACTACGAAGAGTATATAATTAGCACACAAATCAATATCTCCAATTTATCGCGACGCTCCTAGCTGCAGCGAAGCACACTTTGAGAAACATTACATGAACATGTAACATGGGGTTTTTAGTGTATAAAACGAAAATAGATGCTATATATAAACGTGTTTTTTTAAGATTAAACTATATCTTTAATATGTGGTTATGTTTGCTGGTTTTTTTTACAACTATTAGTCTCGCTTCAATGTTGCCACGGATTATTTGAGGGAATAACTATGGTTAATTAGGGGTATTTAATCTCTTAATTATTGTATTCAAATATATATTGGAATGAGTCATTCACTCAGAAAAGGAGATAATATGTTTTGGTGTATAGACAGTTCCGTGCGGTGCATTTCCGCACATAGGGAATTTGGGACAAATCCGCACGGTCTATTCCCGCACTTGCGAAAACAAAAGCCCTCCTTGTCTTTCTTTTTCTGTTTTTCTTCCCGTCTCTTCCCCCTTTTCTTCTCTACCATAAATGGACCGAAGTTATAAGGGGGCTGTATCCACATGAAATTGTGCCACTGAAATTATCTTTCATGCATTCCATAATGAGTAAAACAAATCCAAAGATCACACTGCTTATCCTGGGTTTGGAAGAGGAATCTAAATACAGTGACTTCCTCATGAGTCGAGCAGAGGCGGATTTAGAGGGCAAACAAAAAAGATGCAAAAGGTACGCTGAACTGGACAAACATATTTTAAACATTCTGCTTAATTATGAAAGCACGAAAGATATTAAAGCATTTTCGGAATCCTTAGCTTATGCTGCAAAATTAGAGTAAACTTTTGCAACAGAATTTTAGTATGTGTTTGAACATGCATAACCGGGAAATATAAAATTGTTCATTGAAACAATGATTACAATACTTCATTGTTAATTAGATTTTATTAATCATGTTTCTATTCTTTCTACCTAAATATTCTTTATGCTTCTTCATTATGGCACCGAATTAATAAACTAAATATTTTGCATTCAAATTTTCGGTTATTATTTAAACGTTATTTCTTACTTGGAGCACTGATTTTTTCCTCTGCATCATAAACACGTGCTTTTGAAAAATTTTAAAACAACTATTTTTTTAGACGGGAAAGTAAAAATTTTGCATTTCACACTATTTTCATTATAAAATTTATGTTGAGGATTCAAATTCATGTTATACGCTAAATCAATAAGTGTGATAAATTATAGGATGTAAACCTTCAAACGATTTATTCCAGAGGAAATGGGTGGAGCGACAAAACTGTTCATTTGAAGAAAGAAAGGTTCAAATATTTTGTAAACAGACTCCTTATCAGCATAAATATTCAGATTTTAAATCAGTAAATTATTGGTTTATTTTATGAGTTAATTCTGATGTGCTAAAATGTGCATTCAACATGGCTGACACTTATTTTAATTTAATTTTTATGTCGAAATGCGTGTCGTGGACGTATCACAAACTAATAAACTGATTAAATAAAGAGAATAGAGTTGATAATTTGCTTTTATATTTATCAAATTTACCGACTTCAATTAGGAATTATGGATAATCGCCGATGAAAGTGATAAACACATTAAAATTCATCGAATTTATCGAAACGATCAGTTGAATATGTATAATCAAAACTTTAACAACTTCTCCCGTAACATTTATGGATGAAAAGTAGTTTGGAGTGAAATGTTCCAAAAAATTCGACATTCTAGTGATAAAAAATAGTTGAACTTCAACAATGTTATGTGGATACAGCCCCTATACAACTCCTATCCGCTTCAGCATGGGCGGAGATACGGGGGGGGGGCATTGCCCCCAGAGTCAAAGGTGGAGTCGACAGATCTAATGTATATGCGTATACATGAATTGACATCATTATCATCGTGCCCCCCAGCAATAATGATCGTGCCCCCCCCCCAGACTTCCAAGTCTATCTCCGTCTATGCGCTTCAGGAAGGGAGTAAAAGAAAGTAGGGGGTAGAAAGAAAAAAAAAGAGAAGATATTTAAGAAGGGGCTTGATTGTGCGGAAATGTGTCCAAATTCCCCCCATGCGGAAATGCAACGTGCGGATCTGTCGCCAAACCCCATATATGTGGTTTTATCTTCTTTTACGTCTTTCTTCAAATCTCATGATGAAAAGGTAAATTAAAGGCGAGTTTGTGTTTTATTATGTCATTTTTCATTTTCTTTTTTGTAAAAACCTGTCAATCGTTTTTGAAACATTTTAGCTCATTGTAAATCCTCCTTAAAACTGGTTATTTCATATTCATGCGCTTATTCTTTTTTCCGTAAAAAAAATGTGAAGTCAGCTGAGTTTTCTTGGTGTTAATAGGTCTTGGGCGATTCCCTTTCCGCGATTACATTCTTGTGTATGTTCGTGATGATGCACGAGTTCAATGTTAATTGCAAAACTATTTCCACCCACGCAAGATTACTATAGAATACTATTATCAAGTTATTATGCTGCAGAACAGCGTTCTTCAACCTTTTTACTCTTGCCGACCAGTAAAAAAATCTCGCGGACCGGAGGAAAGTGAAAAAATAATTTGAGAACCAGCAAAATATAAATAAATAGGAGAGATAATTTGCGGACCTACAAAAAATAAATAAGAGAAATAATTTGAATTGGGAAAAAATAAATAAGAGTAGGAGAAATAATTTTGCAGATCGGCAAATAAATAAGAGGAATAATTTTCGTACCGGCCAAAAAGTACACAGAGGAAATGATTTGCCGATGTGCTGATGGCTAAGACAGAAATAAAAAGTAACGTGTATGAATAAACCGTATTTTTTATATATTTATTACTACTTCACCAAATACCAACTCTGGCCATATCGTTATACGCAATTTACTGTCTTAACGAGCTGGGTTGGAAATGAAGGCGCCATCTACCGATGGTCACTTAAAGGTCATTAGGAAAAATATCTTAACTATACTCTGCCCCGAGATCGAACGTGGGTCCTGGCACCAACCTTCAGGGTGGTAGACGAGTATCTTACCACCACGCCACTCGAGCTATTTTGCTCGTTAACCCAAAAGTTATTTAGTGGCTATATGAATTGAGAGAAATGTTTTGCGAACGGCAAGAAATTCCCATGGGAATCGGAAATTCCAACGCACCAGTAGTTGAAGAACACGGCTGTAGAATACTATATATTTTCCACAAATTTGAAACTTTTTCTATATAATGTATGCATGATTTTTTTTGTTCAGAAGGTGAATATATAGATATACTGTACATGAAAGCTAGACAGTGCATAGCAAAATAGCACCCCCTCAAACCTGAAATAGTTGGCAAACGGAGATATTTAGTTAGAGCTAGAAAACTTAGATACCGGGTATGGTAAAGTGGTTTCGCCCAATCAGATGAAACAAACATCAGTGCCTCCAGTGGTGAATTTCAGAAGTATTTCAAATACACAGCTGTTTAATAATATCTAATAAGTACACAGAATCACATGCAGCGTACACGAATATGATGAATAGTCACCTGTAGAATTTGAGAGGTACGTTGGATAACTAACAAACATCGTGGTGGATAACATTTTCGAATGCACTTGACATTGACCTGTTTTGTTATGTTATGTCATTAAGCTGATGTTGATATATACAAAACGCATCACATAAATATTACATTTCATTTTGTATGTGTTTCCCGTTTAAATGATGATGACAGTTTATTTGAATAATTTTATTGCAAATATATCAAAATACGGGATGTTGCTTTAAAGCAGTGTTTCCCAAAGTGGGCAATATCGCCCCCTGGTGGTCGATGGAAAGGTCCAGGGGGTGATAGAAGCTACGGGTATAACATAGGATCCTATGGGTTCACTGGAGTTGGGGGGCGATGAGAGAAAAACATTTCTGAAGAAGAGAGCGATGGAACTTGGGAAGATATGCTTTAAAGCAGCGGTTCTCAACCTTTTTTGACCCACGGAGCCCTTCCCAGTATATAATTTCTATGGCGGAGCCCCGTAGGCTTATTTTTCATTTATTCATCAAAGTCACTGACTTATTTTTATATATTATTCAAAAATACTAATTTTTTTTCTTCAAATTTACTGGTTTTTTTTATTTTCCTCGAGCGGCCGTGCAGACCCTGGGAGTTCACATGGAGCACCGGTTGAGAACCGCTGCTTTAAAGCGTTGCCAAATGGTTTTTTTGGGACACTAGGAATATTTTTCGAGATATAAGGACGTCTGGTAACCCTACTTCAGGTATTAATTACGTCGGAGATACTGTTGCTCCTACGAATTGACAACATGTTACAGATGTTAATGCACTTCTAAATTACACCTAATAAAATATCTTGGGATACTTTCTTGTACAAAAGATATCGAAATTCCTACAGCTTCGATTGCACAGGTCTACAAAAAAATACTTTTTAAAAATTTACTTTAATTAATTAAATTTACTTAAATTACTTTTAATTTTGATAACTGATTTTTTTATCACTTTCAGCGCTGATTCCAAAAATGAAATCCATTTTTTCTCATCACGTAAGGTTTTTTCACAAAACGATTTCATCTGGAAATAACTCAAATGCAAATATTTTGAAACTTTTATTTTTATTTTTCATCACCTCATAAATACATCACACTTATATCCTAGCTATGTCATTATAATGATAGGCCCTAAAATCAATAAATGCCTTTGGCAGTGATTTACTGTAGTTATTTATAACGCATACTTCGAATGTGATTTGCATGCTGCTTGTGTATTGGCAATGAAATTTAATTTTCATTTATCTCAAACACTAAAGCCAATATGAAATAACTAATTCTAGATTCGGAATCAGCTCCCGAAATTCACTACAACATTCATTTGAATATCTTTGGAAATAATTTATTATATTTGTTTATAACGCGAAGTTTCAATGTGTCTTGTAGACTGTGCCTATGCATTGCTATTGAAACTTAATTTTTTTCACTTTAGCTCAAAAACTAGACGTGATGGAATATTTAAATTATTTTTCCAGTAATTATCATCCAAAAAACCATAAAAACATCATTTTTTTAAAAAAAGCTTTTTCATCGCAGATCTGTGTACATCTATGTACTGAATAGAAATGTTTTTTATGCATTGAAGAAAAATATACTCGGTTGTATTAAGTTTGATTTGCGATAAATGACACAAAACGTGAGGAAAAAGCAAATAATAGTTAAAGATCTGTATATATATATAACTACGTTTTTTTTATTATTTCACATTCTGTGCCTTGGATTTCGTGCGTCAATGCTCTCGTTGCTCATGCTAAGTTATGGTCCATATAAGACGCCCATATACTTTTTGACTAGGGAAGTTTCGTGTGATATTATTCAACAGAACGAGCATAATAAAGCGGTTTGGCATGAGTATTTAGTGGCCGCCCAGTGTACAAGACGTTCCACCCATCCGTTAAGATGTAGCATACCATTGTGCTGCTTCACCAAAGGATTCAATTGAGATGGATTGCAATGCAGACGCTACAAACAATAGCTTGATGCATGCTTATGAGTATATTCTTTTGACGTGAAACGTGGAAAAAAAAAAAAGCAATAACAACAATTACAGTCATCTGCGTGTGTGTTTGACTTTTAAAACACATCAATTTACAAATTTGTTGCAGTTATTTGAGGGCGAATGATATTTTCGTGTAATTTCAAAAGATTGGTTTTAAACGGAATAATAATGAGCGAATTGTTTCGAGTAATTTTAAATTGTTGTCATTCCTTTTCGGTTTCATATGAGGTGTCACGACCGCTATATAAATTTTTTCAGAAATGACTGAAAAATGTACCATTTTGACACAAACCAAATTTCAAAAATTTTCTTATCAATCCGTCAATCTTTTCTTCTAAAATCGAAAACAAAAGAAATGAATTATAGTGTAAGTGTATGCAGGAAAAATATTTAAGACACGATTTTCTCAGATTGCAGTTTTTGAGCTCATCCATAAGATTAAAAAAAAACAACTGCACCAAAAATTCTGAAACCTTTTAAGAATAGATACTTTGTATGAATTTATACGACATGTGCGCTAGTGAAATGAACCTCGAACGTGGATATCTGACCATTCGTTAGAATTTTATGAATTTTAAAAGTTGGAAAAAAAAACAAAAGAAAAAAGATAAATGTCAAAAATCTGAATTCGACATTTTAACGTGAATACGATGATTTAAATCATCTGACGATGCTGGGTGCATTCGCAAAATGTTGTGTAACGAAATAATTTGATGCTCATATCTCAGGAAGTATTCAAAATACAGGGTGATTCACTACCAGGGCGAGACAAACTTGCAGGAGGAGCATAAAGACGATTCGGAATCACGTAGCATTGCGCGGTCGGAAATGCCTTCTTCATGCGGTAGAGGGCGTTGTACGGGAGTTATCTACTGCACAACGATCCCGCCGAAGCTGTATTAAAGCCGGGTTTTCCTAGGAGCAGGCTTCTACAGCGCGTGCAGCGTGATAACTCTGATTGGTAAAAAAAACCCGAATTTCAAGTTTTTAACCAATCAGCGTTTTTTACGCTGCACACGGCGCAGAAATTCTACGCCTAGGAAAACCCGGCTTAAGAGCGGCTTTGGATCCCGCTGGAAACCAGCATTTGAGAACTGGTCATTGAGGTAGTAGGATGGACGAATACTTGAACGTTGCATTGGCCGACATGCACCTCGCGTATGGAACACTGCGGACTAAAACGGGCGTGCCGCTCTGCGCTTGTACCAGGAACGTTTCCCGAACAGGCGTGCTCCTCATTATACGATCGTTGCACGTCTGCACAGAAAGTTACGTGAGAATGGTTGTTTCGAGAGAGCTACCATGAATCGAGAGCGATCGACGAGGACGCCAGACAATGAAGAGAATGTCCTACTTCTTGCAGAAAGAAATCTAATTACAAGTACTCGAGTGATAGCCCAACGATTAGGTATTTCCCAACCCATCGTATGGAGGATACTGTCAGCAAACCAAATGAGTCCATACCGTTTGCAGCGTATCCAAGCAGTGACGCCTGAGGATTTTCAACACCGGAGGCATTTTGCTACTTGGTTTCTTCAACAGAGAGTGCAGCAGACCCCATCTTTGGTGAGTCCGTTTTGTTCACGGATGAGGCAAGTTTTAAAAGAGAAGGGAACCTTCAATCCACATAACGCCCATTTTGGGCTTTAGAGAACCCCCATGGAACGCGAACATGTGCATTTCAAAGCCGTTTCTCTGCATATGTTTGGGCCGGCATTGTCGGAGACCACCTCATCGGACCTTACCTCCTTCTTCCTCTTCTCGGCGGTAGGGAATACTTGATCTTCCTGCAGCAAGTCCTGACGGAACTTATCGAAGAAGCACATGTTCCTCAGTCGTTGCGTCGCTCAATGTGGTTCCAGCATGATGGGGCTCCCGCACATTACACAAATGATGTTCGGCGACACCTAAACATTACATTTCGACATCATTAGATCGGTCGTGGTGGTCCGATTTATTGGCCTGCTAGATCGCCGGACGAGGAGAATGGAGAATCCTGGACTTCTGCTGGGGTCATGTGAAGTCATTAGTGTATGAGATCTCGTTGAATCAGTTGAAGACAGTCGCTCACATCTCTGCAGCTACCAGGGAGATCCAAGACACGCAGGAATCTACCAGAATGTTTGGAATTCCATGCAACGCAGATGTGAAGCGTGTGTGAGTGCTCGTGGTCAAAATTTCGAACACCTGTAGCATGTGTGCTTTTTGCCAATGTAAAACTCGTCATTAAAATGCTTTATGTTACACTAACATATTGCTGTTTCTGTTCTTGTCTTCTTTGCTTCTTTTGACCCTAGCTCGTGTAGAAGGCATTTCCGACCCTTCAATGCTATGTGATTCCGAATCGTCTTTGTGCCCTCTACCTCTCCTGCCAGTTTGTCGCACTTGTAGTGAATCATCCTGTATATCAATGTTTTTAATGTCTGCGATTAGATCTCGTTAAGACAAATCTAATGATGCTACTCTGGTTTTAATCCCTCTTCTGGTCTGGGCACCAGGCTTGTGGCCAGCTTCAGTAATTAAATTGTTTTACGCTATATCTCGACATGTTCGCAAAGGAAATGCAAGCCAACAGTGTCGTCTTATAGGCATTTCTAAGACAAATCCACAATGATGCTACTCTGGTTTTAATACTTCTGATTTGGGCACCAGGCTCGCGGCCCGATTCGGTAACAAAATTGTTTTACGCTATATCTCGGGAGGTTCGCAATACAAATAAAACAATATTGTCATCTGTTAGATATTCCAAAGACAAACCTGATGATACCAATTTCATTATGTCCCACGGGATTCAAGGCACTATGAAGGTATTCACGTCAAACTTGAGGCCGTATCTATGACACAGCCTACCCAATTTTTTTTTAAATACTTCCCATTCGTCAATTGCTACATCGGAGATCAATGCCAATTGAACATTCCTACAAAATTTCAGAATTTTTGTAATTTTTGAAACTTCAGAAATTCGATCTGAGAGACGCGTTCAAGATTAGTTTCTTGAATATTCTTTCTCTCTCTCTCTCTCTCTCACGCGTTGTTACCCATTATTATTATTTTTTTTTAACTCTAGAATTGTATCAAAAAAATCTACTGTTAATAATACCTATACCAAACTACGTCTCTCAGACGTATAGGTACCATTCTAGGGTAAAAGAACCAAAAAAACCGATTAACACGAAATTTTTTGCATTTGATTTTGAAATTAAATGAAATAATTTTCAGTCATATTTTTGAAAAATTGACATTTTGAAACTTTAGAGGTCGCGACATCCCTTAACCGAATTGTTGAGATTAATTTTGACAAGTGAGTATTCAAGAGATTCTCAAGATATTGGCACGGAAACGAATGATCAATACGTTTTTTTGCGAATATCATGTAGCAAGTGGATTTGGTCTCAAAAAAGGATGACATCTCACGTATTTTATCTCTTCCGGTTCTCGCTTGATATATTGCAGGTGTGACATTATGTGCGTGGGTACTATACGTTTCACAAAGTTTTATTTCTTTGCAGTAGCGCTCAGAAATTCGCCACTGATAAGCAACTGTCATGAAAGAAAAGCTATTTTAGAGTAGGTAGAAATTTTTTGCTTTACTTATCAGGTGACAGATTTTTTTTTTTATAATTTAAGATGTCTCATACCTTTAAAGATTGCCAAAAAGCCTCAAAAACTATGCTCTAATCCAGTAGAAATACGGTATCTTCAAAAATATTATTTAATCATTGATTTTTTTCAAATTTGGTACACATACTTTCGATTATTATATGCTATATTTTTGTATACCAAAAAAATCAATGTTTTACACATTTCCAATATTTATATCTTTTTTGCAAACTTTCAAAATTAAGGGACAAAAATGCCTTAACACCATGTGCATGCCATATACAGGGTGTCCTGTAAGTGCTAATACGGCCTTTATCTCATGAACCGTTCGAAGTAGAGGTATGGTTCTAATACAAAAAAAGAAGCTCGAAATGTGTTTAAAAATCACCCTGTACCAGTTTTGAGAGTGAAAATACCGGGGTTCACAAAACAACAGAATATAAATTTTTATACGGTTTCTATATCCTGTAACTTCTAATTAGAAAGTTGTTTCCTGTCTTTCTTCTGGGTGAAACAACGAAAGTCCTATGCTTTTAAGTGTAATATTTTTTGAGATATTCAAATTCAAAAATTGGAGAAAAGTTGGAAAAGGACAACATAAAAATGAAGGAAGGAAGTGTTGTAGGTTTTGCTGTTCTTTCCCAACTTTTACCCGATATTTTAATTCGAATATCTCTACAAATATTGCACTGAAAAACGTGGAAGTTTTCTTTTGTTGGTCTCAGTAGAGACAAGGCAATTACTTTCTAATTGGGTTTTTGAGGATAAGGTGTCCATATCAAAAGTTAATTTTTTGTTTCAATAACTGTACGGCCCCTTGCAACATGAATGACGTATCTGAGTTTTACACGTTATTTGGATACTTTATATGTGTAAAAATTAATTTTCGTATTTCTAGCAATTATCATTACGGATAAAACTACCACAATTGAATTTTAGCTGGCGATTTTTGCTAAATTTAACTTCAACTCTGAAATGGGCCTGAAAGTAAAACCCCTCGTATATGCGTGAAGGCTACTGTGAAAGGTTTTAGCAGCTTTCAGAGACGGCGTAACTTTTAAGTTGATTTATATTCACATGTATTGAAAGGCATTCATGTCTAAGCTCTTATTTTTTCAATGCATTTTTTGCTTAAAAACTTAGTTTAAAGAATAAATTAATATTAGGAACGTTCAGATACCGTTTCGAGAAGCCCCACGAAAATTGGAACAATGTTTTAAAGTAAAAGAGCCCCACGGTAACCTATGTGTTGGAGCAAGAGCCCAACAATGTTGGCTCCACTATTCTTAGACACCCGCTTTTGTACTTTCGTTCTGCTTTGAAAGCCGCTTTCCACTGTTGGCTTACTTGCACAGTTACTTACGTTCGTGTGCGTGCCTGAAGGTATTGCCTGAGCGGCAACAACTTTCATTCTTACTAGGCAAGAGTGCCACTTTCGTTCTCGAAGGTGTCATACACTAACCGACGCTCTGAACTGATGGGCTTGCAGTTCAGTACGCACTTTGCTAGCGCAAGTCTGACATCAACAACTTAGAGTAGAACCACTTTGCGCTTTTTCATGCGCTCTTACACTCCTCGCTATTGACACTCCGCCCCATAACTACATTCGAAGTTCGCATCATCATCTATTCTCTGTCTCTTCCCCACCACCCCCCTCCCTTTGGTTGCCGAGAAGCACTTCAGATCGATCTTCATTTTAATACGGATTCCGGTCCTTGACTTGTGAAATTTTGTTCCCATGTCCCGTTTTCGTGACCCGATCATTTTGCATACCAATTAATCACGTGAAAATCTCGCGATAAAGTATAGTTCCGTGTTCCTTCTGCTATGCACATCTCGCAAGAGTGCAGTTCTCGTGGTCCTTTAGCTATGTACAACTCGAAAAAGAGAGGGTATGGTTACCGCGGTCCTTCTGATATGTACATTTCACGAGAGAGTGTGGTTTCTGTGGTCCTCCTGATATATATATTTTGCGATACATAGAGTGTGGTTCACGTGGTCCTTCTGCTACGTGCATTTCTCGTGGTCCTTCTGCTATGTACATCTCGTCATACATATAAAGTATGGTTTCCGTGATCCTTCTGCTATGAACATCTCGCAATAGAGTATGGTTCCTGTGTTTCTCCTGATATGTATATTTCGCGATAGATAGAGTGTGGTTCGTGTGGTCCTTCTGCTATGTACATCTTGCAATAGATAGAGTATGGTTCCCCCGTGGTCCTACTGATATATGTATTTCGCGATACGAAGTGTATAGTTTTCGTGGTCCTTCTTCTATGTACGTTATGCGATAGGGTATGGTTCACGTGGTCTTTCTGCTGTGTACGCTTCTATAGATAGGGTATGGTTCACGTGGTCTTTCTGGCATGTACAATTGTACATCTCGTCATATATAGGGTATGGTTGCCGTTGTCCTGCTGCTGTATAAATCTCGCATTAGACATACTATGGTTCCCGTAGTAAACAAATTATAGTTCCCGTGGTCCTTCTACTGTACACATTTCGCACTAGATACAACAAGGTTCCCGTGGTTCTTCTGATATGTACATCTCATGAAGTATGGGGACGGTGGTCTTTCTGCTATGTATATTTCGCGAGAGATAGAGTGTGGTTGTCGTGGTCTTTCTGCTATGTATATTTCGCGAGAGATAGAGTGTGGTTGTCGTGGTCTTTCTGCTACGTACATCTCGCAATAGATATAATATGGTTCCTGTGGTCCTTCTAATATGAACATCTTGTCATATATGTAAAGTATGGTTCCCGTGGTCCTTTTGCTGTATACATCTCGCAATAGAGTATGGTTCCCGCGGTCCTATTGATATACATATTTCACGATGGATAGAGTGTGGTTCCTGTGGTCCTTCTGCTACGTACATTTCATTATAGAGTGTGGTTCCTGTGTTTCTCCTGATATATATATTTCGCGATACGTAGAGTAGTTTTCCTGGTCCTATGTGCGTTTTGCGATAGAGTGTGGTTCTCGTGGTCCTTCTGCTGTGGACGCTTCACGATAGATAGGGTATGGTTCCCGTCGTCCTTCTGATTTGTATATTTTGCAAAAGAGTGTGGTACTCGTGGTCCTTTTGCTATGTAGATCTCGTCATATATAGGGTACGGTTTCCGTGGTCCTGCTGCTGTATAAATCTCGCAATAGATAGAATATGGTTCATGTGGTCCTCTTGCTACGTACAATTCGCGATAGAGTGTGGTTCTCGTGGTCCTTCTGCTATGTACATCTCGCAATGGATAGAGTGTGGTTCCTGTGATCCTAATATGTGTATATCGCAGTAGTCTGTTTCCCGTGGTCCTTCTGCTGTATACATTTCGCAATAGATACAACAAGGTTCCCGTGGTCCTTCTGATACGTACTCTTCATGGAGTATGGTGCCGGTGGCCCTTCTGCTATGTATATTTCACGATAGATAGAGTGTGGTTCTCGTGGTCCTTCTGCTGTGGACGCTTCACGATAGATAGGGTATGGCTCCCGTCGTCCTTCTGATTTGTATATTTTGCGAAAGAGTGTGGTACTCGTGGTCCTTCTGCTATGTAGATCTCGTCATATATAGGGTACGGTTTCCGTGGTCCTGCTGCTGTATAAATCTCGCAATGGATAGAGTATGGTTCCTGTGATCCTAATATGTGTATATCGCAATAGTCTGTTTCCCGTGGCCCGTAGAATATGTACCCTTCACAATAGACAAAGTATAGTTCCCGTGGTCCTTCTGCTGTATACATTTCGCAATAGATACAACAAGGTTCCCGTGGTCCTTCTGATACGTACTCTTCATGGAGTATGGTGCCGGTGGCCCTTCTGCTATGTATATTTCACGATAGATAGAGTGTGGTTCTCGTGGTCCTTCTGCTGTGGACGCTTCACGATAGATAGGGTATGGTTCCCGTCGTCCTTCTGATTTGTATATTTTGCGAAAGAGTGTGGTACTCGTGGTCCTTCTGCTATGTACATCTCGTCATACATATAACGTATGGTTTCCGTGATCCTTCTGCTATGAACATCTCGCAATAGAGTATGGTTCCTGTGTTTCTCCTGATATGTATATTTCGCGATAGATAGAGTGTGGTTCGTGTGGTCCTTCTGCTATGTACATCTTGCAATAGATAGAGTATGGTTCCCCCGTGGTCCTACTGATATATGTATTTCGCGATACGAAGTGTATAGTTTTCGTGGTCCTTCTTCTATGTACGTTATGCGATAGGGTATGGTTCACGTGGTCTTTCTGCTGTGTACGCTTCTATAGATAGGGTATGGTTCACGTGGTCTTTCTGGCATGTACAATTGTACATCTCGTCATATATAGGGTATGGTTGCCGTTGTCCTGCTGCTGTATAAATCTCGCATTAGACATACTATGGTTCCCGTAGTAAACAAATTATAGTTCCCGTGGTCCTTCTACTGTACACATTTCGCACTAGATACAACAAGGTTCCCGTGGTTCTTCTGATATGTACATCTCATGAAGTATGGGGACGGTGGTCTTTCTGCTATGTATATTTCGCGAGAGATAGAGTGTGGTTGTCGTGGTCTTTCTGCTACGTACATCTCGCAATAGAAACGTATGGTTTCCGCGGTCTTTTTGATATGTATTTCGCGATCGGTAGAGTGGTTTTCGTGGTCCTTCTGCATTGTACATCTCGCAATAGATATAATATGGTTCCTGTGGTCCTTCTAATATGAACATCTTGTCATATATGTAAAGTATGGTTCCCGCGGTCCTATTGATATACATATTTCACGATGGATAGAGTGTGGTTCCTGTGGTCCTTCTGCTACGTACATTTCATTATAGAGTGTGGTTCCTGTGTTTCTCCTGATATATATATTTCGCGATACGTAGAGTAGTTTTCCTGGTCCTATGTGCGTTTTGCGATAGAGTGTGGTTCTCGTGGTCCTTCTGCTGTGGACGCTTCACGATAGATAGGGTATGGTTCCCGTCGTCCTTCTGATTTGTATATTTTGCAAAAGAGTGTGGTACTCGTGGTCCTTTTGCTATGTAGATCTCGTCATATATAGGGTACGGTTTCCGTGGTCCTGCTGCTGTATAAATCTCGCAATAGATAGAATATGGTTCATGTGGTCCTCTTGCTACGTACAATTCGCGATAGAGTGTGGTTCTCGTGGTCCTTCTGCTATGTACATCTCGCAATGGATAGAGTGTGGTTCCTGTGATCCTAATATGTGTATATCGCAGTAGTCTGTTTCCCGTGGTCCTTCTGCTGTATACATTTCGCAATAGATACAACAAGGTTCCCGTGGTCCTTCTGATACGTACTCTTCATGGAGTATGGTGCCGGTGGCCCTTCTGCTATGTATATTTCACGATAGATAGAGTGTGGTTCTCGTGGTCCTTCTGCTGTGGACGCTTCACGATAGATAGGGTATGGTTCCCGTCGTCCTTCTGATTTGTATATTTTGCGAAAGAGTGTGGTACTCGTGGTCCTTCTGCTATGTAGATCTCGTCATATATAGGGTACGGTTTCCGTGGTCCTGCTGCTGTATAAATCTCGCAATAGATAGAATATGGTTCACGTGGTCCTCTTGCTACGTACAATTCGCGATAGAGTGTGGTTCTCGTGGTCCTTCTGCTATGTACATCTCGCAATTTTTTAGAGTATTGTTCCTGTGATCCTAATATGTGTATATCGCAATAGTCTGTTTCCCGTGGCCCGTAGAATATGTACCCTTCACAATAGACAAAGTATAGTTCCCGTGGTCCTTCTGCTGTATACATTTCGCAATAGATACAACAAGGTTCCCGTGGTCCTTCTGATACGTACTCGTCATGGAGTATGGTGCCGGTGGCCCTTCTGCTATGTATATTTCACGATAGATAGAGTGTGGTTCTCGTGGTCCTTCTGCTGTGGACGCTTCACGATAGATAGGGTATGGTTCCCGTCGTCCTTCTGATTTGTATATTTTGCGAAAGAGTGTGGTACTCGTGGTCCTTCTGCTATGTAGATCTCGTCATATATAGGGTACGGTTTCCGTGGTCCTGCTGCTGTATAAATCTCGCAATAGATAGAATATGGTTCATGTGGTCCTCTTGCTACGTACAATTCGCGATAGAGTGTGGTTCTCGTGGTCCTTCTGCTATGTACATCTCGCAATGGATAGAGTATGGTTCCTGTGATCCTAATATGTGTATATCGCAATAGTCTGTTTCCCGTGGCCCGTAGAATATGTACCCTTCACAATAGACAAAGTATAGTTCCCGTGGTCCTTCTGCTGTATACATTTCGCAATAGATACAACAAGGTTCCCGTGGTCCTTCTGATACGTACTCTTCATGGAGTATGGTGCCGGTGGCCCTTCTGCTATGTATATTTCACGATAGATAGAGTGTGGTCCACGTGGTCGTTCTGCTACGTGCATTTCTCGATAGAGTATGGTTTCCGTCATCATTTTGATATGTATATTTCGCGATAGTGTGGTTCCTGTGGTCCTTTTATTACGTACATTTCGTGATAGAGTGTAGTTCTCGTGGTCCTTCTGCTATGTACATCTCGTCATATATATAAAGTATGGTTTAAGTGATTCTTCTGCTATGAACATCTCGCAATAGAATATGGTTCCTGTGGCCTTCCTGATATGTACATCTTGTCATATATGTAAAGTATGGTTCCCGTGGTCCTTTTGATGTATACATCTCGCAATAGATAGAGTATGGTTCCCGCGGCCCTACTGATATACATATTTCACGATGGATAGAGTATGGTTACTGTGTCCTTCTGCTATATATATCTCAGGATACAGTAGGGTTCCTATGGTCCTGTTCGCCGTTTCGTATTCGCCCTGGGCTCCATTCGATCGTATGGAAGTTTTAAAAAAGGTCAGGTAGTGTCGGACGCTGCCGCAGTTATTTTCGTGAAAACGAAGAAAGCTGAAGGTGGCTCCTCGGCTGCTAAGGAGGGGGAGAATGGTGGTGGAGAGACATATAGAGAGAGAGAATAGGAATGGATGAGGATACGAATGTGTTTAGAATGTGTTTAAAAAGGTGTGTAAGAGCGCATGTGTGTGTGAAATATATAGCGTTACGCGATTTTAAATTGTCGGTGTTGCGACAGCAAGCATCTCGGTGGAACCTGAATTTTGTGCCCGAGTGGCACAGTGGTAAAGATGCTCGTCTTCCACTATGAAGGTTACCATCAAGGCCCATGAGTTCAAGTCCATGGGTCCAAGATACATGTATGAATTATCATTTATAGTATGCCATATAGTACGATTTATCATGTTTACCCAAAAACGTGACGCTTGGGTATTATGCATAATCACCGGTGAAAGTGATAACTGTTTTAGTACTTATTTAATTTACCAACGACGCTTGGGTACTATGCATAATTACTTTTAAAAGTGATAAATTTAGGTAAATTTAACAAACTTACAAAAATGTTCGGCGATTATGCATAACAACCGAATTTATCACATTTATTACGTAACATATACATGACAGCGAACAACTAATCTTGTCTAAACTATGGTCTGATCTATCAAACGAAATCGTAACTCACCCAGAGGAAACTTTTTTTTTTTAATCTCGAAAATTCTAACGCTACGTGAAGTGTGTGTGTACAGTAGCAAGAGTAGAAAGAGTAGTTAATTTGCTAATTGACTTAGCGTGAAGAATCGCTAGCTATTCAAAGTGATAGCCTTAACACGTTTCCCGCTGCGAAAGAGAAATGAATGATCGTGAGTGAATGAGTCATGCTGGGTGACATGCTCTGAATGCCAACTTAAATACGAGCGTCTTATTCCGATAAAAGACCTTGACTGCTATTAAAAGTAGAAGACACACATTCGTTTCTCTCTCTATAGGAAGGACCATCTCTTGAAATCGACCATTAAAGGCCGGTCGTCATCCACCAGGTCACTGTTCGAAGGCGGATGTGTCAAGGTTACTGTTTCTTCTCCATTTTTTTTTTGCTCAAAATGTTTGGGTGTTTGTGTATTAACTTTGTAAAGTACAATCACCTGGCATAAGGCCACTTTGAAGTGCGTGCAATCAGCTTTCAGAAAGACTTGTTTATAAAAATTTTCACTTAAAAATATATTAATCATCTGATCTATTCGACTCGTTAGAAATGATCAATAACGCAAATCATAGAAGGAGGAAATATCGTAAAGGTTTTAATCATTTATACAAGGTGTCCCATAAATTTAGACGGATTTTGTAAAATCATAAAAATTAAATAAATTGACGTACCGTGTTTCGGCTTTTAGACTTGTCGATGAGTCGAATTCTTTCCGACACAAAAAATAGTTGAAATTCTCGCCGATAGGTGGCTCTCTTCGGCGTCACGTTAAAAAAATACATGAAAAACAGCTAGATTACAGCAAATTCACTAAATGTGTCTTTTTTACCAGTGTCAACATCGGAGTCTTTCAAAAAGACAACAAAACCGTAATTCAATTCTCATCTAGAAAGAAATTTGTTATAATCTAACAAATTTATAATTATAATCTAACAAAAAAAAGAAAGCATCATCTATCGGCAAGATTTTTAACTATTTTTTTCTTCTGTTGGAAAAAATTCGACTCTGAGGCGCCAACCACATCTCGGCACGTCAATTTTTTGATTTTTTATGATCTTTAAAATCCATCCAAACTTATGGGACACGCTGCATAAATCAAAATTGTAAATGTGTTTTGCCAACAATACTTTTATCTTTCTTTTGGGTTGTCTATTCTTTTTTCTTCATCTTCATTAGTAATTAAAATTCAACAATGTTGCTGGAATTTAATTACCTTTATGGCAAATGAAATCGCAATCTCTTCAACCTCTCGAATTAGAAAATAGAGATGAACATACGTACAGCTGCATGCAGTGATATAAATTTATTGGCCTCTCACATGCAGTGCTTCTCAACCTGAGATCATATGGCCCGCTTGTGGTCCTGGGATATTCTAATAGGGCCGCAGGTGAAAATCAAGCGGAAGAGGAGCAATGACAAATGTTTGAAAGAGCAACAGAGAGATGCGGAAAAAACAACACAAATATGAAAAAATAAAACTTTCGAATGAAATATCTTGGGGAAAATTGTGACAGAAAAAAGGTCAGAATTCAGCAGAATTGCTGATAAAACCAAAGTCATCTTAATGCATGGACCGGATGGCCTAATGTCTATAGTGAACCGACACGATGAGTTCTGTACTATGATTCTAGAGAGTAAATATGTAAATATCTGAGCTCTTACTTCCAGCTAAGTATGGGGCCCCACAGATAGCCCGGAAGATGCACAGAACAAATACAAATACAACGCCACAACAGGCAAATTGCCCAACGAGGTGGCTGTTACTTAAGAACATCATGGATCCCCGAGCCATTTTTTGGAGGCCCTACCTACTACTGCTACACCCCAAATGCACCCCTCCCACGGAACCCCCCAACGAATCGGTACATGCGGGAATGTGCGTGAGAACCTACACAAGAAGTACATAAATTCACTTAATGATTACATCTTCGTGGAAAAGCTATAGATTTCAGTAGAAAATATCTATGAAGCTGAAACGTACAACTTAATCTGTTGGAAAAAGTGATTATGCAGGGTGTTTATAATTAAAGTTCCACTTTTTGAAATGGCCCTAAAAGGAAAACTACTGGACATAATGTTATCAAACTTGGTAATAGTTTACGGGAGGTGACGGGATTTAATTTTCCGCAAAAAAGTTCAAAAACTCACCACTAGCGGGAAATGGCGCTGCATGCAATATTGTTAAACGAAAGAAGAAATGAAGACATCGGTTTAAAATGCTTTTAATCGTTTTTAAAACGTGTTACAAAGCATGTTCAATGTGGTGTACACCATTTTCTAAGAGCAAGTTAAATCGCATTACTGCGTTCTCAGCAGTAGCTCTTAGTATATCAGGAGGAATGTTATGGACATGTCGGTGTAAGAGAAAAGCACGGTCTTGCATGGATACAGACATCGTCGACTCGAAACAATGAGAGCTCTGACGAGGTGGCTAAATTTTATGGCTGAAAAATCAAATGACGTGTAAAGCACATTTACATAATTCTAATTTGCATTCCTCCTACCGTAAGCCATTGCGATTTTACACAACCCCACAAACAGTTTCGTTTTAGAAACGATTAAAAACATTTTAAACCGATGTATTCATGTCTTATTTCGTTTAACAATATTGCATACAGCACTATTCCCCGCTGGTGGTGAGTTTTGAACTTTTTTTGCGGAAAATTGAGTCCCATGACCTTCTGTAAACTATTACCAAGTTTGATAACAGTTTGTCCAGTAGTTTTCGTTTTCCTTTTATGGCCAGTCAAAGTGGAACTGTAATTATAAAGACCCCGTACATCAATTCTGTGTAAGTGCAATACTGTATTTTTCCACCAAACAATTACGATTACTAAACAATCCTCAACTAGAAATTAAAAAAATATTATTATACCCGGACTCGACATATTCAAGAATAAAGGCGTCCTTTGTAAAGAAATTAGAAAAACAAAAAACTGAGAGAGACTATATATTTCTTCGAGAGAGCAGGTCGTGAATAGCGGATAGAAAATTGAATAAAAGCTATCTTAATTATTTCTTTAGTTTGACTATGTGTCATATTTGTAACTGATTAGGAGCAAGGGGAAAGAAAAAACAAACGAAAAAACAACAGCTCGAGGTGTCACGTCAACAAACTTGAAATAAAACCGAGAAAACACCCATTATCGTTGTTGAAAAACCAATTATTTAACCTGTGCAAGTGGAACGGTTGATAGGTTAAAACGTTTAGCGTGTGTCATTTGCATTTTAAATGAGACGCGGAAGCTGGCCCACCAAGTGTGGTAATTGTATTACACCAAAAAAGTTAGGTGACGTACAGAGAAGCTATCTTTTCGCCGCCCAAGCTCATGAGTCATGATGTTCTCACAACATCCACAACAGGTCAAAGTTGATGTTACTGGAAACGCTCTTTGAAACGTCAAAACTCTTTCGCTGACAGCAGGTATCCAAACATTGAGTAAAAGAGCCATCTAATTCGTATGTCAGTCTGACATATTTTTATATAATGAATAGAATCTCATTCTCCAATACAAGCCGCTGGATTTTAAAGGACGGAGACAAATTAATGAATGTATCTTGCTCTTTGATATGATTTTAAAGTCGACGTTCGTTATAACGACCCCATCGTTCCGCGGAAAACGAACTTTATATTGGGATGTCGTTACATCGAAAAGTATGAAAAAATTTACTTCTTCAGTGAATTCCCTATTTTGGACGGAATAAAAAACTATATTATTCATTGTTTTATGTTATCAGTTGCAGTGAAAATGTATCAAGTCAGAACAGAGCCGCCCTTAAGTGTATATGACAGGGCTCTGCAGATAAGAGGGGGGGGGGGCGGCTTGCATTTACGGTAATAGAAGTGAAAAAAAATATATATATATACAGGGTGATTATAATTAAAGTTCCCGTGTGTGTGTACTCTGAGTAGTTTTTCCCAAAAACTCATCCGAATAACAGCCAAATTTTCAGGATATCTTAATGAGACCATGGGAGAGAGATTTATGCAATAAAAAATAGTTCAATTTTAGACCACCAGGTGAATAAGTGGTGCTTTTTTATTGAACTTTTCTCCATGGTCCATATAGCGTATATACCAAGTTTCAATGGAATACGTCCTACATAAGCTCGACAAATAGGCGCTATATAGGTCTGAGTAGTTTCAGTATACTGACACTGCTCAGACCTATACACCCGTTCTGATGGAGGTATTCTATCGAAACTTGGTATAAATATATGCGCTATATGGACCATGGAAAAAAGGAAAATTCAATAAAAAAAAGCTCCACTTATTCAAATGGAGGTAAAAAATTGAACTATTTTTTTATTGCATAAATCTCTCTCCCATGGTATCATTAATATATCCTGATAATTTTGCTATATTCGGATGCCCATTTTTACTGAGAGTATGGGAACTTTAATTATAATAACCTGTATATCCAACAAATACAATTTTTTCATACTAAACATGGTGTCTGTGTTTCAACTAATTAAATTCTGGAACTTTCATCAATTCTGCAATTATTTTTTTTCATTAATTCTGGATTTTCATCAATTCTGGGAATTTTTTCTTTCACTAATTCTGAATTTTCATTTGGTGAAAAGATATATTTAGCATTCCTGTATATTCTTTGATAATGCATGAATCTTTGGATGCCCGATTTCCCTCTCTTCAAAATAGATAAATTCTGGGCTAGGGAGTCTCGAAATTATTTTTGCACCAGGCCCCGCGTGTTATAAGGGTGGGCCCTGGGTTATAAAATGATGATAAAATCGTAATAATTGATTACAAGTTCGCACTTATGTACGGAGGTCTCTAAGATCAAGTGTCAAGGTCAAACTCCATTTTTGGCAAAAAAAACGAAAAACATTGATTTTTGTATATTTCTTTACAAAAAAAAGACGCAGGGCAGAGCTGAGTTTGGACGTTGTATTTTGGACTGAATAGTCTTTGTAGGTTATTAGATGAAAAATGACATGAGATATGAATAGGGAAAAAATTTGGGACTTATCGTACTGGTCGTTATAATGGAACGGTCGCAATAATGTATTACCGTTATAACGAGCGTCGACTGTATTATTTATTCCTTTTGTAAAAATGTAATTAGTTGCAACGAAAATTTAGTTGGAAATTAAATATTAATAAGTGATTGCATATGAACTAAATTCTTCAGTATCAAACATCAAGTTCAAACACAAATTTGGCAAACCAACAATCGCCGATTTTGTTCATTTCTTTGTCAAAAAAAAAAAAAAAAAAGTCGGGGCAGTATTGAACATGGACGCTTTTTTTTAAAATTAAATTCAAATCAATTTATTCTTTTAATTTCTTACATGAATTAAAGATGAGAAAAAAAAATCAGTGCAAAAAAAACCCGCCTACTTTATCGAACACGCTTATGATCCCCTTTGGAGAGTCGAATTTCGAAAAAAACCCCTTCGTAGTTAGTCTTTATGTTATGAAACAAAGTATTTGACCAAATTTCATGAATAGAGCTTCAGCAGATTCAGCTCGGCGTGATTTCTCTATGCTACCTTTGAACCCCCTTATGACCACCTAAGGGGCCGAATTTCGAAAAGCCCCATCTTAGTGTTAAAAAAAAACGTTTGACCCAATTTCATGAATATAGCTTTAGCAATTTCGGCTCGGCGTGATTTATATATTATATATTATATAAGTTATATATTTTACGTTTGGACCCCCTTAGGAGTCGAATTTCGAAAAATCCATTTTTAGTTAGTGTCCTCATAAAACAAAACTTCTGACCAAATTTCATGAATGTAGCTTTAGCGGTTTCGACTGGGTGTGATTTCTCTATATATATGTTACCTTTAAATCCCCTTATGACCCTCTTGACTCTCTTAGGGGTCGAATTTCGAAAAAAAAAAACTCGTCTTAGATAGCCTTTACGTCTTGAAACAAAACTATTGACAAAATTTGATACTTATACCGTCAGCGGTTTTGGCTCGGCGATGATGAATTGGTCAGTCAGGACATGTCATTTTAAACATATGTAGACAATAATGTGAGAACACGGTTAATTGTTGCCAAGGATATCGTATTACGCTTATTTCAGACAGCCATGTTAAATGAATATAAATAAGCAAGTGCTGATTTTCAGTATGAAACGTTTACATAGTGAACGTTTTCATTATAAAAACAAGTTCACTTATCTGTGTACTCCCTTACTCAGAGGCATACGCAGGGGCGTGCACAGAAAGCCTGCGGTCCCCCCTGCGGGTCGACTTGACCCTGAGGGACCGCAAGCAATTTATTTTTTTCATAAAATAAATTTTTGAAAATAATGCAGTTATTATTTGCTATAATCGAAACTGTAGTCGGGGCAACCAATTTTGAACCAGCTTTCGGACACTTAATATCTAGGTTTTTTAAAGTCATTTTTTTCTTTCTTCCACCAATTATAAATGCCTTTTTTTAGTGCCTATTTTAAGCATTTTTAGTGCATTTTTAACTGCCTATTTTAAGCATTTTTAGTGCATTTTTAACTGCCTATTTTAAGCATTTTTAGTGCATTTTTAACTGCCTATTTTAAGCATTTTTAGTGCATTTTTAACTGCCTATTTTAAGCATTTTTAGTGCATTTTTAACTGCCTATTTTAAGCATTTTTAGTGCATTTTTAACTGCCGGGCTCTAGTGATTACCAAAAGACAGATTTGTCGGGTGAAAAAATTTGCAGCAGAACTTGGAATAGGACACGATACAGTTCATGGAAATGATTGCTGGCTTAGGGTTTTAAAAATTTTATTCCCCACTGGTGCAACGTTTGTTCACACTCTTCAGAGATATCGAAATGGAAATGATTTCTTGATGAGTATGGTGAAAGATGAAAGTTGGTTCCATCGATATGAACCTGTAGCAAAACAGCTGTGTATGGAATGACAACAGTCGACGGCAGAGATGATGTCGAAAAAGTCGTTCGAGTTCTACTAAAAAAAGGGTATTTTCAAGCTTGAAAAACGATTGCAGAAGTTTTAGTATAATCCATCGTATTGATGTACATCATTCATGTACTCATTTGTACATCATGAATAAATTTGAAAAAAAATTATGTAGTTTCATATTATGCTGTTTACAGAACGAATGAACTATTCTTTTAATGTAACCAGAATGTAGTTTGATGAGCCATCAAATAGCAGGGTTTTTCGTCACCAGCGTGAATACCAGAAGCTCGACAAAAACATGACAAATGTGCTCAGCCGACTGTTCTATCAACTGATAAAGTGTGAACTCTTTGTTCACCGAAAAATAATGGACTGCTATGTGTTTTTGTTTCTTTAGTGTTTAGTCTGTTCCATTGACAAAAAGACTGCGCCTCATTCGTCTTTTGTCGTATTTCCGTGAAGACAGTTGCCTGTATCCTGTCCGTATCGTGTTCTCTTGGGAAGCAAGCGCCGTTACAAAAATGGTGTTCATGGCACGCAGTAAAGGCACATTGCCAAGTACTTCTGCAACTTTTCGAGCAGACGACGCTACCAATATTTTTATTTTACTTATTTTTTCGCTTGTGTTGCTTCCTGCGAAAAAGAAAGACGTTCGTCTTCCTAAACAAACAAAATCATCGGTATCTCTTTTCCCTAAAGAAAAACCGTCAAAGAACACAAAAATACACGGAAATATCTAAAATTTCAAGGGTAAATGGTATTTTGGCAAATACCAATAGAGCTGAGTATCTTAGGCCTTTCAAATATTTTCAGCTTTTGGTTTTGGTACATTCGTGTACGTTTTATGCGTGTCGTTGTCATTTGGTACATTTGTGTTGAAAATATAGGACTACTCTTTGCATGAAAGAAATAAATGCTCGCGCTAAAATCCCAGATATTATTTGGGTTTAATTATTTTTTCATCATTCGAATTATACTTCTGTATTAGTCGTATATAAGGTTTATATATTACTCTAAACTTGGATGTCTGATATTATGTTATTTAGACCAGAAATTATAGTCATGAGTGGAAAAAGAATATTATTGCCAAACACAAGAAATGTTTGAATGACTGACTCCGTGACGTTTCGAAATATAAATAATCAGAAAAATTTTGTAGTTTACTCAAAATCTCGACAAAAGTTTTTTTCCAAATTCAAAGAAAAGGGTCAAAGTACAGGGTGATTCATACAGAAGTATACAGTTACCCGATGCTGCAATACACTAACAATTGAAAATGCGGACTACAACCAACTGCTATCTGTTTGCTAGGTTTATTCATAGACTTTGTGTCCCGCTACTGAGGGAAAAGGGGGTATTCCGGCATTGCTTATGTCACGTGACTAGTCAATCAAAATGGCCGCGTCTTTAGTGGAGAAAGCGTTTTGCATTCTTGAACTGAGAAAACAAATCCGTAACTGTTGTGCATTTTCAGTATAAATGAAGCATTAAGTTGTGGAAGTTTTCGCACCGCTGTGGCATCAACAATGGACCTGGCATTTCCAGAAGAAGAACCTTCTGTGCGTGTGTATGTGTCAGTTTTGTCGTAAGGTATTGGAGACCATATTTTCATGAAGACATAGACTCGGTCGACGAGGAGCAGAGAAGAGCTACGACGATTTTTGTTGGTACACGGTGCTTCAGCTTTGAAGAAAGACTCGATTTTTTGAACATGTTTACATTGGAAGAACTCGGATGCCGGGGAATATGCCGAGGTGTCACTGTATTACTGTTTTATAGCATATGGAAACTGTATACTGCTTTATCAATCATCCCGCAGTTATATTATTAGTACATCAATGTGTTGCTGTACGGGTTAGAATCCAGGCTAAAGACATCAGAACTGGCGTCTAAAGTGATAGATAGATATAGATCTCAGTCTAACTAATCCATCTAAGAGTGCATGTGAAATGACCGTGGTGTAACAAAATAAACACAATAGAGGTTATCCCCCCCCCCCCCTCCAAAAAAAAAACCCTAAGAAAATCAGATACTGTCTGGATTCACAGCTTCATTTCAAAGTTTGGCAATCATCCTGTCTTTCGCTCTGTATTACTGCTGGAAAAAGTTGGTAAACATGGGAGAAAAAAAAAATCCGCCAAGAATAAGGCTTTGTTCACTTGCCAGGTGTCTTTTTCTTTTCCACGGGACCTCTGCAGGTGATCCATTTTCTGGAAGCGCAAAATATTCCAGATTTTACATTGCAGTAGCGGTTACCTTGCGTCTTCCTCAAAAACAAAGAATTCGGGCATGTCACTCCATTACCCTTTAATATAAAAATAGGGTCATATTCATTAATCTTTACCGTAGATTTCTGAATTTTTCGGTCTCGAAGAAGTTGAGGATATAGAGAAACTTTTTTGGACTGTAAAAAAAGACGTCGAGTTCACAAAATGGTATACAGGGTGATTCCATAATTCTCCTTGTCACATTTTACTGGCGAACCATTGATTCTAGAGGCATACTTCCAATTAGAAAAAGTATCCAAATAACATATGTAAAACTTCGATACGTCATTCATGTTACAAAAGGTTGTACAGTTACTAAAGTACAAAAACTAACTTTTAACACGGACACACTGTCCTCAAAAAACTCAATTAGAAGTTGTTGCTCTGACTCTTCTGAGGCGAACAAAAAAAATTTCACGTTTCCAAGTGCAATGTTCACTGAGATATTTGAATTCAAAAATTGATATTTCAAAAAAAAATTTGGAAGGAACAGGATAAATAATAAGGGAAAAAAAAGCGTTGTACGTTATTTTTTGATGTTCTTTTCCCAACTTTGCTCCAATTTTCGAAAAAAAATTCAAATATATTCATCAATATTGCGCTTATAAACGTGAAATTTTTGGTGGCCTCAAAAGAGACAAGGCAACGACTTTGTAATTGGGTTTTTGAAGACAGGGTGTTAGTAAAAAAGTTAGTTTTTGTATTTTGATAAGTATACAGCCCTTTGTAACATGAATGACGCATTTAAGTTTTACATGTTATTTGGATACTTTTTCTAATTGGAAGTATGCCTCTAGGATCAACGTTTGGCCATTAAAATGTGGCAAGAGGAAGTATGGAATCGCCCCCCCCCCGTAGAATTAGCATAATGAAAGAATTTTTTTCCCCTTTAGAAAGATTTAGCGGCATCCTCAACTCTGCAGGAGTTTCATTGACTACTCATTGGAGGATGGAATTTCTCACAGCAGGATGTCATGTGTAGCTTGATTCGAGACATGCTTCAGTGTTGTCAGTTTTCGCACAACATTACGTGGTCATCCAATGTCAAATCAAGACTTTGTTTTGTTCAGGCACTGTATTTCAAAAGTTATACCAGGGTTGCATAAAATCCGACCTACCAAGGGGTACCCATCCGGCCCCTGCAAGGTGTTATACAAAAGCCACAACAGAAAAAATGCCCAACGAAGTGGCTGAAAAAAGATGCCCATAAAATATATGGATGTCGAATACATATCTAAACTATATCAAAAATACAACTACCCAATAAAAGCAATAAAAAATCAATAATTGTGATGAAATATAAATATACTGCCCATAAAAAGTTATGATTGTCTCATCTAAGTATATAGATAGCTTTTCGATTTATCCCAATATGTTTATCGTATTTCTTTTTGAACGAGTCTCAATCGTGTTAGAATTCATAATCCCCGGGTGTAAGCTATTTCAATTATTCACAATCCGTTACAAAAAAACTCTCTGAAATATCACAATTTAGATTTGTCCCTTACCAATCGATACTGGTGTCCCCTTGTCGAAGCAGTTGATTGACGATGCATTAATAACATCGGTTCCTATATCGTCGGGCATTAATAACATTTGGTCGATTTTATCCATCCCGTTGAAAATTTTAAACACTCCAATCGAATACCCCCGACACCTGCGCTCTTCCAATGAAAACGTTTTCAAAATATAAAGTCACTCTTCACAGCATGGCCCAGCCGCAAGGTAGCCTGCTTATATCCCACAAGGGACAGAGCGGGGGCCATGTTTGGTGTTTGCATGTGCAAGGGACAGAGCGGGGGTCATATGTTTGGTGTTTGCATGTGTTCCATCAAGATCACGCGTCTCTTCTCTGCAGCCTTTCGACCAAGTCAATGTCCTTCTGCAAGTATGGTCGGTCTCCTAAACCTAACGGCATACTCCACAACCCAGGACGAACTAATCCCCAAAAAAGTGGCAGGATCACTTTAGGAGAACGAGTAGTGACCTTTTTGAAAATGAAACCAAGCATTCTGTACGTTTTTTTAAACCACTTGTGTTGAACGATGTTCAGAAAATAAAATGCAACATATATAGTGTTGCTTTGAAGTGGCAACAAATTCAGAGGGGTAATATGAGGCATCAAGAGGGACAAAAACTGCCATAGTACGGTATCACAATAATGTGATACGGTATAACACGGTATCACAAACGACGTTTAGTCGGTGAAAATCGCAAAAATACTTACGAAAGGCGTGATGTCTAGTGGGACAAAAAGGCAAATGATAAGTAGAAAAAAAAAATTTTATTTGACAGCATATGGTGTACAAAATAAATTGCAATAATAAGTACAAAGTAAGTACAATAATAAGTACAAAGTAAGTACAATAATAAGTACAAAGTAAGTACAATAATAAGTACAAAGTAAGTACAATAATAAGTACAAAGTAAGTACAAAGTAAGTACAATAATAAGTACAAAGTAAGTACAATAATAAGTACAAAGTAAGTACAATAATAAGTACAAAGTAAGTACAATAATAAGTACAAAAAACTATAAAATAAATAAATACAAAAACCATTTACTTGACAACATGGTTACAATAGAGCCTGTGCAGCACAGTTCAGTGTTAGAAAGTGGACGAAGAGAAATGATTACAGGAGTTGTTCGAAGCTATTATTGTACTTTATTTTGTACGCCACAGGCTGTGTTGTAATCATGCTGTCAAATGTTTTTCCTACTTATATTGGACTTTTTGTCCCACTCGACGTCACGCCCTTCTTCCTTCATAAGTATTTTAGCGATTTTTACTGACTAAACGTGGTTTGCGATACCATGTTCTATGGCAATTTTTGTTTCTCTTGATGCCTAATATGACCCTTCACAGGTTGTCACCACTTCACGGCATCACCCTGTATACGTATATCTAGCTCAGCTGACCACATTTTCTCGAGAAAATACGGGAAATCGAGGGATAGAAAATACGAGATATCATCAATTGTCGCCAAAAAAAATTGCTATTCATCACTGAAAAATTTCCAATGGCGTTAAATAAAGCACTACTGCAAATCGCAGGGATTTAATTGTAACTCCTGGGAAAAACGCTTGTTTCGAAAAATGGGAGATGAATATTTATAAGACTATAACCAATTTTAGTATAAACTTATAAATTATATTTTAATAGGTATGAATATTAATATGTAATTTTTATCATTACATTAAACATGTAAATTTATAACTTTACGCTTCTTTTTTGAAAAAATGGTAGGAAAAGGAAATGCACATAACACACATTTATATATTTTAATTAGGGCAGAGGGAATCGATTAAAATTTTTAATTGGTTAATAAAAAATTTTTAACCGATCAATCAAATTTTAATCGAATTTATTGTCGTAATACGTAGATTAAGAAATTAATTATAACTGCCCACTTGAAGCAATTTAAAATGCTTAACATATTTTGTCAAATTCTGGAGTTCCTTGCTTTGGGATCTTGTCGTTTTCTTTTTAATCGGTTATTTTAGATAAGAGTCACTGAGTTCAAAACTACTTCCGATTATACCATTTTGCTTGTTTTACTACATAGAAACTCCCCCAAATGGTACATACAGGAAAGAAGCTGATGCTGCCGAGAAAATAGGAAAACCTACTGTTCATAGTGGAGACAATAAATTTTAGTCTTTAACTGAATTTGAAACTGAAGTCATCAGCTTTTGTGGAATCGAATTGCATTTACCCATGTCAAAAAATGCGATCAAAATATTGATTCAAGTATTTTTAAATATGATCACTTATTCAAAATACTATATGTAGGTACATAATTTAAGACGTACAATCGGTTTCGTTGAACGAACCAAGTTAAATGGTAGAGAAAAAAAAAATACTCAACTAAAATTTTTAATTGCGATTAACGATTGATCTAATTTTTATATTACAAAAAAAATTGAAATTTGTGCTATTTACGGAAATGTCTGTCTCGGATGCAGACAAAATGGTTGGGTTGCATAGGCATACGTCGACTTATGTTACCCCGATTTACTGAATTCAGCACAATTTGTAAGCGTTATGAGATTATAGCTGAGATGGGAACAGTATTTTAATTATGATGTGATAATCAGATTGGAATGCATTGTCTATTCAATCGGAACACCACATGCATGCAGCTAAGATGAGTTGGTTTTTTTAGGTGCTAAAAGTAGAAACAGGTGAAGCAGCTGAAGATGTAAACTTTTGCCAGAGATTTCGGAAATCAATTTGGGCCTTACAACCATTTGGAATCAAGGCTCGGGCGAAAGATTCTATTTTTAAAGAATGGCTTGGTCTCCATTCAATACGTTGAGTCAAACGTCATTTCCCGTTTGAAAGAAGTTTGTTCAAAAAATGATGTTATTTAACGTTTATTGGCCGTGCACCCGGTCATTCACCTGCCAATCCAATTAGTTTCACCGAAGTTTGCGTACTTGATTTTATACAAAGAAGTAAAAACTAATGACAAAATTACCCCGCTTTGAATCTCTCAGCGGCATCGCAGCGGAGATATCCCACTTCATAAAAGTATTTTATTTTAGCAATGACGAAAGTCCAGATATTTTGTAAAGCTGATTTCTCAACGGAACACATTTTCCTATCCCCTATATTTTGCACCTGCTGAATCTCAGAAAAAAATATGTGATATTTTACTGCGGGTTTCGTGACTTCTACTATGTTGATATTAAAGAAGGGGCGTCAGGCTCAATTGACCCTTGAGCCATTTGCTTCAAAATTATCTCTCAAATGGGCCGCCAATTATTATAAATTAGTAATTAAAATTCTTAATTAATAACAAAAATTTGGTAATTGATAACTAAAAATTTGGTAATTGGTAACTAAAAATTTGGTAATTGGTAACTAAAAATTTGTTAATTAGCAATTAAAAATTAAAAACGTACCATAAAATTAAGTCTACCTACCTGCCAAAAATAATTGAGAATATTCTCTTCTATAAATGGTTTTTGAACAAATTCAATTTACATATTAACTTCAAAGTGCATTGAAAAATATGCGTTATTAGCTGATGTTTCCCTTGAAGTTGGATATATTTTAGTCATTCAAATGTCCCGTAATATCAATTAAGAATGCTAAATATAGCACCCACCTTATCGTTAAAAAATGAAACATCTTGATCTTTAATTTCTAGGAACAGTTTTACCTCATTTAACAGTGGGAAAAAAAAAGCAAAATAAATAAAATTTTTATGACAACCAAGAAAGTTACAAGACAGCCAAAAAATTTCTGTGTAATAAGGTAGTTTCTCGAAATTGCTCTCTAGTTCTTGAAAAAATTGTGGGAATAAGAACTACTTTGGGGCCTCTGGACCGGATGAAATTCTAAGTGATCGTCACAGGCTTTAGAGAATGCAACTTATTTCCAACCCTTTTCTATCAAAGGACTTGCTGATAAATGACGCAATGGAAGGATTGTAGTTAAAGAATATCTGAATACATTTCCTTCAATTTCGCTGTAAGTCTTGAAGGAAAATTTACATTTTTGTCAGCCAATTGCTGGCGTACCACTCTTTCTTACGGCTACGAATTTGTTCATAGGAGGTTGACAGGCTTTTCTTAAGTGCAAAGTTTTATGCAGTTTACCACGACGTAGGAGGTAGATATCTTCCCCTTTTGTAATTTCGTGAATAGAAAAGCCCGAAGAAACAGTCATTTGAGTCTCGTCCATGAACACTCGAAATTTTGTCGAGTACTATTGAAAAGCAATGTACATTTGAAGATATTACTTCAAACTGGTCACGCAAATTGTCAGCTATTACTGTTATTGTTTCGCCCTCAATATATCAATACAAAAATATCATGAAATGCTTGCACATATCGAAAACAGACATTTTCTGCAGCATTAAATCATTCATTCCTTAACCAAGAAACCATCACTGAAAGGCTCGGAATGTTTCACGAATATGTAGCTGATTTTATATATCTGCAGAGGCTCTCATTACCGTTTTTTGAGATACATAAATTCTTCATATTTTTCAAAAACAAAATTATTTATTCATTAGTTCATTTTTAAATTTAAAAAAAACCAACTATTTTTCGAATATTGTTGGGACATTACGGGCCGCCAATTGTTAGTTCCTTCGGGGGCTGTGAGTTAGACACCCGGCTTAAAGGGTTAACACAAAAAGCTCACTTATTTGGTTGGACCAAGGTCTCAAATTGTTATCAAATATTGCACTACGTATGATGTTTGTTTGCACATATTTTTGGGAAGCAATTTCAAAAATTCAATGATAACTTCATTGGTCCAAATTTTTCAATATTATTGATTGACTGAGACAATTACGTTAATTATAGTTACAATTTCATTATCATACAAATACATTGATTAAAATTAGTGTATTTGTATTCAGCTCGACTTACGCGTTTATTGTTGGTGTCACCTATCGTACAACTTCGGGGTAACTATTTTATATATATATATATTCCCACTTTTTGAACCATCTTTTCATTAGTATAATATCCATATGTACAGTTCAAATTGTTAAAATTTGTAAAACTTTAAAGGTCTTAACCTGGGTCAACCTTTTCAGTCCGCGGGTCAGATAGCGGTGTTTCTGCAGCTCGCGGGTTAGAGACTTGTATATACAGCAGAGGTGGATTTTTAACGGCTGGCACACCATGTGCGTGTACTGGACCACAATTTGTGAAGGCCCCGCAAAACCAAAAATTTACAGTTTTTCCTAATTTAAGAGGCCCAATATTTTCTTCTGCGCCCGTGGTCTCAAATGATCAAAATCCATCTCTGATATACAGGATGACCGTATAAGCCGAAATACACTACACTGACGCGAGATGAAAATCACGACACGTCAGTGTAGTGTGTTTCGAACTTAAGACCTGTATTATACGGGACATTCCCGTAGTTTTGACCGTCTCAACTTTTTTTTATAAAATGTCCCGTTTTTTCCCCTTATTTTTAATGAGGATTACTCGAATTTTGGAAATCACGAATTGAGATTATTTTCAGGACGTATATCATATTATGATAATTATGACTATCATAATTAATTATGGGCATATAAATTTATTCATCTCACATTGTATTTGTCAAACATATACCTTTTTTTGGTGAATTACATTTTTACTCATTACGACTTGCAGTAGCCTTTTATGTCCCGAAGTTGGCGATTTTTCAGTAATTTTAGCGATAGTTGCCAACTTTACTTGCCTTTGACAATGTTATGGCTGTAATTGGAAATTTTACTTGCCTTCGAAAATTTTTTGGTGATGTCGCGTATGGATCTCGATCTCCCATATTTTTTATGAAGAAATACGGTCAGCCTTGATATTTATCGCGTTGTGTGTTGATACTTTTTCTATTGCATCTTTTCCCGACCGGATGGAACTCTTGGCGGGCCGCATTTGGCCTACATGCCAGAGGTTTCACACCCCTGGTCTTAACTATCGTTTGTTTCTTTAACTATCAGCTCTTTCAATTTTATGAGAGAATTTATGGGCACCATACCCCTTTAATACAGGGTGACCCAGAAAAGATGGGAAAAACTTTAAGAGTTGATAGTACACACCAATACTAACAATCGTCATCAAAAAATGCATGGTCTAACATGAAACGGAAACGCACCAGCGCGTTTCGAAACGGCCGCTCCGCAAACGTTAAAACGGCCTTCCTGTTGAAATTTATCGGGAGAAAAAAGAACACATCATGCATGCAGATGTAACCTGGGGAAACAAGAAACCGTATGCAAATCTGCGTCACAGCGAGTAAAAGGCGCGGACCTGCATCAGACCGGGAAACAAGAAAGGATCCTGTTTCGCACAGCTGCCGATGCAAGCGTGCAAATGTTTTCGGATTGGGCCTGTGGGGTAAACGCTCACCATACATTCGTGCTGCTTCTGTGGTACTTCCGTTTGCAGCTCCGTAAATAAAATGCGTCTCTCCTTTTCAGTATTGCTAAAGTGCGCCGTTATCCCGTACGTTACAACTGTTAGAACGGTTGCACGATGTAATAACTTCACAGGGCTGGCATCCGTGCCTTTTATTCACTGTGACGCAGACTTGCATACGGTTTCTTCTTTCCCAGGTTACATTTGTACGCATGGTGTTCTTTTTCTCCCGATAAATTTCAACAGGAATGCCGTTTTAACGTTTGCGGAGCGCCCGTTTCGAAAGACGCTTACGCGTTTGAGTTTCATGTTAGACCACACATTCAAATACAAATACAAATACAACGCCACAACAGGCAGATTCTTTGATGACAATTGTTTGTTTTTGTATGTACTACTACCTCTTAAAGTTTTTCCCATCTTTTCTGAATCACCCTGTATATGCATACGACGAACGGCAATTTCATCATTCATGTTAAAAAGATAGAGAAAATGCATAGAATGTTTCCTATAGCATCAATATACAGTATTATATCATTAAGAAATATTTTTTATATCATTTTTTGAAGTAATGAGTGCGATAAGGGATAAATGAATGCTAATTTTTTCTGAATGAGCCACCGACACTTTCGACTTATTAAATTTTATTTTTTGCAGGTAAAACAAACATCACGTGAAAACCAAAAGGATATTGTACGTACAGTGTATTCATTTTTTTTTTGCGCGCACACACACACACACAGTTATATCATTTTTATGTTCTATTTTTTGTATTTTCTTCTCAATGCTGTAAAATTTGTAATCGATTGCACACCTGAGCGTGTATAATTTTGTTTTAATAATCGACGGGAGAGGGGGACAAATAAATTACGTTATATTATGTTGTGTTTATGATCAGTTAAGCGGGTTATAGCTCAGGGCGGTGGGGTGGCAGATTTTAGCAATTGATGATTAAGAACATTAAATATTAATGTGAAAAGGCCGCAAAATTTGAATAGTTTTCAGTAGGCAATGCTATAAATCCGCCTTTGCCAATGATAAATTAAAGACGTGGTTGACGGCGGTCAAGTCTCGCAACCGCTTTTTATTTTTACGCTTGTAGGCAATTTTTACTCGCGATGTCTTAAGAGCTGAAAAGATGGCAAAAAAAGCAACGCTCATGCATAAAACAAGAAGCTTTGTGAGAGTGTATGTATGCATCTCTATGCACGTGGATATGGTAGAAGTTGCGGTTTTTTGAGAGGTCGGGGTGGAAAATAAGAAGTCTTTTAGTCTCAGTGTCTACGTGGCAGATTCCCAAACGCGCTCCTTCAGCGGCTCTGATATATTTTACGGCATGTTTTGGCAGATTCTAGCTCAAGTCTTTAAATAACTTCTTTCCCTTTCCTTTACACAGTTGTTGGCTAGCGATGGTAGAATTTTTCTGATCACCAAAAAAAAAAAAAAAAAAACTTTAAAAACAGTCATTTTTTTCGCTAGTAAAATAGGAGTAGGCCTAAAATTGAACATAAATAGAAAAAAAAAATTGAGTAAAAATGTCAGATCCTGGGTGCTTAAGTTCTGCAACTTTTATCAGTGGTATTTTTGTGGATTAATTCAGCTTTATCAAATATAAATTAAATTAAATCACTCTGTTATTCTAATCACGAGCACGGGTTTCATACGTTGCCGTTAATCATGTCATATCTAAATTACGCTAGTATTCAAGGGTGACATAATTGATATTTTAGTGGAAATACTATAGAAAAAAAATGCTATCTTGATAAGTGTTATTAATATTCACGAAAAACAGTTATAGTAATCGGTAGAAAAAAATATTAAAATTTTCCGAGGTTAATAAAGCTTTCAAATTTCAAGTAATCGTCTTAGGTTGCCATGAGAGAAACAAGTTGTTATATCATCATATTCACGTTCTTCACTTCCTCCGCTAATCTTGAGAAAAGGAAGAAAAAAAAAACCTTTCTCGCATAACGAAAGCCACTAAATTAAATTGCCTTTTCGCGGCTGTTTTTACAACCGTGATTGATGATCAGGAGGAGTGAGAAGCCTACGAACTGTCACTACGCCTTTTTAAATTGCAGTAAGATCAATAACTTATGACCACACGAAGCCCGTATAACATAAAAGTACATTTCTAATAATTGTAAGAAAGTGATTGTCAGTGAATTTAGTGGTAGAAAAAATATAATGAAATGCATATACTTGATTACTTCGATTGAAACTGGACTATAATTAAGGTGCGGAACAAAACTTACGTATATTTCGGCCTTTAACTATTCAAGGATGCAGATGCAATCTATGTGACAGAGAAGATAAGATCTACCGAAACCCGATTTGCGAAACTGAGCGGTAAAAATAAGATAATTCTGGGAATTTTGAGTTGTTGTATGCTGTGAATTTGGATGATGAAATCCACCCATTTAGACTTAGTATAAACACACAAATACTTAGATGTTGGTAAACCAGTGACAAATATGTTTTGCAAGACAGAGATAGATCTTTAAAGCTTGTTTTCGTGCAACCAATTTTTATGTATGTCAAGTACGAATACAATGCCATTAAGATTGAAAATTTCAGTGTGCACTTCTGTGAATTTTCTCGATTTAAGTAATAAAGGGGGTATCTTTTGAGGATCTGGGTGGAAAGCGTAAATTTTAAACTTGACATTGGATATTTGAGATTGTAAACTGATTAAGATTAGTTCTATTGAGGGTGCATAATTAAGGGCTTGTTTTAAAACAACGCGTTTGTCTGCAACTGACATGAAATATATAAAGTATTTTCATCGGCAGTCATGCGGTGTATTAAATGATAATATCTGCCTTAGTCATTAATAAGAATTGTGTTTTAATTTTACATACACTGGAGCATGATATGGGGGCGAATAAAGAAAGAAAAAAAATCTTTGTTCTATCTGTTTGATTGAGCGATTCTTCATTTTACACGTCGTTATTGATTAAATTAAGAATCCTATTGTCAACTGTCCATTGCTCTTCATTAAATTTTACTGAAATGTCTTTCGGAATTTATATTTGTTTCAGACTACTTCACCCAGTTCAGACGGCTCTGCCAATGTTCAATATCAGAATTATGGCTTTGATCATTCAAATTTTCGGAATATTGAATCATTTAATTCATGTACGAAGCCATCTTTCTGAAAAGCAAACGTTATTACGAAAATCATGGCGTCTAAGTGCATTCACGTGACGAACGTCCTGGTATGATTCTCTATAGGTTTTGTATTTGCCATATAAAAACTAACAGATAAAAAATGATTTTCAAATTTTCATTTTTGCAACAAAAAAAATTTTTTTATTGCAATAAAATATTACACGGATTAGTTCATATATAATTACACAATAATTGCATATATACATACTTACTAAAATGGAAACCGAGCTCTCAAAACCTATGCACCATAATACATCTAGAACGTATTTTAACAAAAACAAAAAGCGTAGAAAAATTCATGATAAATGTAAATTCACGTGAAAAGCGCGACATAATGTACTGATTGAATGCTGGCAAATGTTATAAACGAAAAAAAGACTGACTCTCTGTGGGTGAATATTTTTTCTTTATTTGGGTTCATGGATGCATGGATTATAAGCATGGTGAATACACCGAACAAGTTAAGTGAGATCCAAAAAAGCAAACAATAATTCTTTACATTGAGATAGTGGGACATGGTTAAGAGCAGAGAGAGAGAGAGAGTGTGTGTCTTGTGGTAAAAATATCCGATTTACCCCTCTAACATATCAACTTCTGACCCTGTTTAAGCTTTTAAGCTGCGTGAGTGGGTTTTATTTTTTTAGTGCTTTTTCGGGAAAAAAAATTAGAAGGCGGCATTTCAGTGTAGAAGCTCAAAAATGAACCACCATCAACCTTTGAAGAACTAGTATGTTTTCCCTTCTTTAATGTTAAAAATAACTTTCTAGAAAGTCCACTGGGGAAGATGCAAACAGTTTCAGAGCTCATCGAAACCGCAGTAACGTTGTTCAATACATAACCTATGGTAAAAATACAAGAATTCTGCTTTCTTCCGTTCTGATACCCTAATACTTTTGTCAAGGTGAAGTGATATTACGTTTCGAGTACGTAATCAGTATGTAATCAAAGCAGCAAGTGTTTATAATACTTGAATGAGTAAGAAATTTCGTCAGTATATGAAAAGAGGTAGCGCCCGACTGACGTGGTGGTAAGATGCTCGTCTACCACAGTCAAGGTTGCTGTCACGGTCTCAGGTTCAAACCCGAGGGAGGATATAGATAAGATATTTTCGATCACCGATAGACATCGCCTTTATTTCCAACTCATTTCATTAATGGCAGTAAATTGCAATGTAGCGATATGGCCAGAGTTGGTGTTGTAGTATAAGAGAAAGTAGTAAAGAGAAGCTCAAGTTAACGTAAACAGTTCAATGACTTAAAACAAGTGTTCAATCAGTACAAACATGATGAAAAAAAGAAAAGTATCAACATTAACTGAAAATTTTTCGAAACATCAAATCACACGCAGTATGGATGCATGAAAACGCCACTCAGATAAGATGTTCGCAAAAGCAAAAGAAAATAATTGAGCCTAAAAACAATCGTAGAATTTTCTTTTTAAATTGTACACGCTGTATTATAGATATATTTCGTCGTGTTTGAAATTAGTTCAACTTCTAACAGATTAAGCACACCCATTTGTTACTTTTTTTACATTGAAATTCTTATTAATACTTTATACAAAAACAAAACTTAAAAATTCAGGAAAAAAAATAAGGATTTAAAGCTTTGTAGAAAACTTCCACATATAACTTAGGTCGTAATCAGCTCTGCTGAAAATTTTCTTAATCTGTATTGCACATAGTTGTTTAGCAACGGTATATAAGAATGTGAATATTTTTTTCTCAAGACGAAATGATTAAGTTCAAAAGTTTGAGACGTTTTTTGATCAATAGGCAAAGTTCATACCGAACCTTTTGAATAAATACAAGTAATGGTTCGGTTCACAAAAAATTGTCATCCACAGCTCGTTGTATTCCATACCAGATGGATTGAATTCACTTTTCAAAATCATTCATCTCAGTTAATTTTGCTAGACAAGCTCAGGGTAAAAATATGAAACAGTTGAATAAAGGGAAAATTATGCAGGGAAAATAGTATTTCCTTTCCTTTCTCGAAAAATGTGGGTAAAGATTTTCAACTGATAGTTATTATTCAAAGCCAGCAGTGCCATTTGAACACTGTAAGATTTCAACAATAAAGGAATGGTCATTTCTCATAACATTTATTGCTTCTTTTTTTCTATTCCAGTTGTTACATCTTAGAACTCATTTTATGGTTTTTCTATCAAATTCAACATTCATCGTCTTAGACATATTAACTGAATTGTGTTATATCGCCATTTTATACACGAGCATAACCTTTACCTACGAACTTTTCATGCAGTGAAGCTATAATCGAGTTTGCTCGTCCTCCTCAGAGGAATGGGATTTCTGGTCTCCTTCATCTTTCTCAGTTACATTATTAGGCTTTTGCTCATCACCATCGTTTTCAACTTCATCATTTTTGCTAGCAGAATCCTCAGTTACTTCACTTGATTCAAGGTTTATCTCCGAAGTTTTATTAGCCTTGCGCCGTTCACTTTCGTCAGCTTTCGATTCCAGTTTCTCAATGCATGATTGTACTTGCATAACGGCAGCCTTGCGAGCACTCCTGATATCCTCGCGACCTTCTGTGTCTACGTCATCTAAACGCAGCATGCAACGTGTAAGCATCTCGTCCAAGAAACGAAACTGTTTATCCCTTCCGGTACCACTGTATCCTTCGACGTGCACCAGAAGGTCGTCGACGTTCTGAAGTACCGCAGCAATTTGCTGGAGTGAAGTACGTTTGCTTTCTTTTGGGACTTTTTCTTCAGGTTTTTTATTTTGAACTTCGTGTTCAGGATCATTTAGTTGCTGTGAGCAATCGGTTTGGGAACTTTGGGAGTTATTGGATGGACAAGTGTTTTCTGATTTAGCGCAACGAGTCCTTTGTCTGCTTTTATGCGAGTCCCAACAGTTGTCACTGCTGTCGTCAACGTTTTCCGGTAAATCGTTCCTCTCTACTTCTTCGTTAATGTCCCCATTCGGGCAATGATTTTTGTCCTCTGAAGACGTTGGCAGATTCACAGATATTTTGGTTACATAAGTAGTTTTCGGACAATGACCATCCGAATGCGATCGGAAAGCAGCGGCATGCTGCTGTTGCTGCTTAGGAATATCTTCGTGTGTCTCAGAATACGATCTAAACACGGATTTTGGTGGTGCTTGCTGTGTATCGTCGTAAATTTTATAACCTTTACTGCTTCTCCGAGTGGGAAGGGTGTGAACGCTATCAGGATCCCATTTAGAAGGAATGGGGCTGGTGTAAGAACGGGCCTTGTTCGAGTCACCTCTAAAACCCCGATGCCGACCTAGAGTTGCAAAATCATTATCGGTTTCAAAATTTTTCTTAAGTCTCTGTACTTGAGGTCCTTGCCAGTCCTCGTCATCTTCATGACCATAATTTGAGTCACGTGTTGGGGAATGATGGTCAAATCTCGATCTCATTTGATCCATCCGGCGCTCCACCATAATTGGTATATGATGAACTCTACCTGCAGCTTTTTCGAATTCTTCTTCAATATTTGATTTGAGATCCCGCTCTCTGTGATGAAAATCAGTGTCGAAATCTCTCTTCATCCTACAGGAATCGAAATCCGGATCAAAATCTCTCGCCATTTGACGAACTGCTGATCTTGTCCGTTCAAAATCATCATCTTCTTCCCAGTTGCTAGGTTTGAACACGCGTTTGAAAAGCCTCGGTCTGTCGGTGAAACGGTGATTTGAGCTCCCTGGATCGGTCCAAACATCTCGGAAGATTTTGCTCGTGAATGTAGGACTTCTTCTGTCAGAAAAGAAACGCTCTTCTTCAGTGTTCAGATCAGAATCTTCAGGGCGATTTATTCTCCGGTAGCTTTGAGGGCTTCCTTCTGGTGAACGAAAATGCTTAGAAGACGGGGACCAACTCATGTCTTCGTAGTGAGCAGGCTGAAAAATAAAATTGATATAATTTTAGATTATATATTTAAAATGTCAATATATCAAGATATACAAAAATATTAATTTTCAAAAAAAAAAAAACCATTTTTGTCGACTATAAAAATCATTCAAGACCGAAAATAGGATGCAGATGCACTCCTGTTATAAATCTTGGGATCTTGAGAAACTGAAGGGACAACACATGAGTCAGATGCATCTTGAATCCTGTCACATTTCCAAGCAGTGTTTCCCAATGTGGGTGATTTCGCCCCTTGAGGGGAAAATAGGATCCTATAGTATCACTCAGGAAGAAGGGTGATAAGAAAGTTTTTCTTCTGAGAGGTAGAGGTTTAGGAAACTAAGATCTAGAGAAACCATATGATCGATACACGAGGCAAAAGAATCTCTGTCATATACCTAATAGTTACAGATACCGAAGAATCGATATGAGACAGATTCATTCCTGTCATATCCCAAGAAATAGGTCAACAAGAAGCAGATGCATCCCAAAGATCTTAATACAAATACAAATACAAATACAACGCCACAACAGGCAAAATGCCCAACGAGGTGGTTGATAAAAAGATGCCCATAAAAATATGGATGTCATATATTTGAAAAAAAAAAACAGCAACCCAATTAAAACTGCAATTAACACAAATTATAAACAATATATACACACTTAACCATACATGCTTAACCTATCACCCCCACTGGCCAAATGTTGCCGTTGGATTTATCCTGTACGGCCCACGTGACATAAACGTGAAACCGAATTCCTTGTGAAATTCAACGCAGTCAGTGTTAATACGAGTGTCACTCACTCGGTCTTGTGATTTTGATTGCACAGTGGGTATCCTGATTGGGAGCTTCAAGGACAACATAGCTAGGAGGGGGTGTGAGAAGGGAATTTCTCTTTGTGTATCCTATTTCTGTCTTCAACTAAATTTAAAGATTCAGTTTAAACAAAAACCTTTATTGAAGTGATCCCAAAAGAGCAATTCTTCCGAATTTCTCCACCCTAATTTTTTTATTCACTGGGGACCTTCCATTGTAGTTCGAGCCTCTGGACCACATCAAAGTCCAACGGAAAATCATAAAAATGAATTATTTTTTTTAAATTATCATGCCATTTTCGTTGTGGTCCGTAACAAGTTATCAAATCACTTAGAAAAGGTAGAGCACCTCTGATGTATTCTAGATAACTGGGTCACATTTAGAGTTAGCGAAAAATAAGTTTCCATTTCAGAGAGCTCTGGAGTGCGCTCTACTGTTGCAAATGACACCAAATTAGTACTACAGAACAATGCGCTTGTTTAAATTACATTAAATAAAAAAAGTAATAAAAAATCCGTCGATAAGTGGCGCTGGAGCACGAACATAAATATTGAATATGCTTACTCATATAAATGTTTAATACGTAGTACTAAAACTGCTCAATATGATCCCCTTCATTTCGAATAATGTGTTCTAATCGCAAAACGATATTTTGCACATCTGAACGTAGTGAGTCTGCCAGAGCATCCAGAGCATGGTGCCGGATGCTGTCCTGCGCGATTAAAGCACATTGTTCGAAATGAAGGGGGTGGGCATATTGAGCAGTTTTAGTGCTACATATTCAATATTTAAATGTGTGCTCCAGCAAATTTTTTGTGCTGATCTCCCTCGTTAAAATGTCTCGCTACAGAGAGCAACCGGCCTGTAACAGTAAATCTTCAATCATGACACTTCACTCATAGTTCGAAAAATAGGTAGCAGATGGCAGCACTATAATAAGCATTACACAGAAACAAGCTTCACGTTAGGTTCACAACACGGACACGCACATTCCAACATGTACCAATTCGTTAGAAGTTCCGCAGACGAATATGGACGAGGTGCATGTGTGTTTCAGTTGAAGCATATTTTTTGTACTACTTTTTTTATTTATTACAGTCCACGCCGCTTAATGTGATCACATCGGGACTCGGGATGATAACCATAACCGAATAATAACTATATCTGAAAAAAGTCCCGTTTGCAATTACAGTGACCATACATCCAGTTTGGTCAAATGGTAAACGGGTATTGGTAAAACGGAACAACTTTGTTTTTCTTTCCCACACAACTGGTTGCAAAATGTTCAAAATCGTTTCATTTTTTATATACTATTCTGAATCGGAACTTTTTTTTCACCTTTGCGCTAAAATCCTGCATTTTTGTTATTCAGCCATTGTAAGGCGTTAGAATGGAACTGTTTAATGTATATCACGAATTGCTTCTCAACAAGGGGAAGGAGAGAACACCTTCTAGCGGCATCTTACATAGCCTTGCATCCTGATAGCGATAACTTACGTGGGGGGGGGGGGAAATAAGTTTTGTTAAACTTATCTACAGAATGCGCAAAATAAAACTCTCGATGGGAAAAAAATTAATAACATTATCTGAAGTCCCAATAACTATAAGTGAATTTTTCCCTATGTTATGATATTGATCCGTACTGTTCTTTGCGAAAGTGATAACAATTCCCTAATGATAACATTATCTGTGAGTCTAATAAGCGGCGTCAACCATAAATGACAAGCGCATCATTTGAACTACCTGTAGTACAAATGTTGTTTCATTTGGAGCAGTATAGAACGCACCCCAAAACTCTTTAAAGTGGGAAAACTTATTTCTCGCTATAACCCTGTATATATACGGGGTGATTATAAAAAAGCTATCCCGACATATGGGCCCCTAACTATCATACCATTCACAGAAACTGAATGAAATTTTGGCATAAGGTATTTTGAGGTATGCGCTCAAGAATGATATGGAAAACAACAGTGTCACTCTAACAGTTACGGTTACAGTGAGAACATATCAAATAGCAACACCAAGTTTTTTGTATTGGAATGCGATCTCCATACTGAAAAACACTAAATAGCGTTGGAATGGCACCTGTAGCACGAAAATCCCCGGAGCTAGGCAAGGGAAAAGTAAAAAGGACTTTGCCGTGCACCAGAGCATTAATGTTCGTTTCATTCGTCACACCGTTTCTTCGATCCCAGCCTGATTAGTCCTCCACAAGGTCATGTGGAAAATTTGTGAAACACAATAAAATGCTTTATTTTATGCTGCTTCTCTGTCCTTATTGGTTGTCCTCACTTTTAGCCTATCTACCGCCGGTGATTTTCATGCTACAGTTGCCGTTCGAACGCTATTTAGAGTTTTTCACAATCGAGATCACATTCCAATACAAAAAACTTGGTGTTGCCATTTGATATTTTCGAAATTTTCTCACTGTAACCGTAACTGTTAGAGTGACACTGTTGTTTTCCATATCATTCTTGAGCGCATACATCAAAATACCTTAGGCCAAAATTTCATTCAGTTTCTGTGAATGGTATGATAGTTAGGGGCCCATATGTCGGGATAGTTTTTTTATAATCACCCTGTATTTCCAAGAAAACATATTTGCAAATTTGAAACTTAACTATGTTTTCTTGAGAGTGCATCGGTACTATTTAATATCCCGTTTGTAATTTACTACGGTTTTTTTCTTTATTATTTTCTACTTCAATAAGCAATCAGTTCGTGTCAGATTCACACACGTTGCACCATAAAACGTGACAGGTTGGTATTTTATCAAAAGAAATAAATAGGACTTTTTTTTGTGGAGGGGAAAAAAGACAAGTATATATATATATATATATATATATATATATATATATATATATATATATATATATGTACATACGTATATATAACTGACATAAAATAGGAAAAAATAAAGAAAAAGAGAGGAAAATTCCAAAACAAGTTTATGCCGCCTTATTTTTCCCTTCCTCGTATAACATGTTTAAGGTCGTCCTTAGAAAGTCCTTGCGCAAGGATCATTCCATTCGATGAGAGACCACCTCGACTGTGTGACGGGCGGCTTTTTTTATTTTTGTGGTTTGGTACATCAGAACGAGGTAAAAAAAGTGAAGTGCGCAGGAAATTGAATTGCAGCATAACTAGGAAAAACATAGAAAACTACAAAAACGTGTTTTTTTTTTGTTTTTTTTTACTAGTCGATCACTCTTCTTTCTTTTACCATATTATAATAGAAACAGTCATTTGATAGTTGCTGCCGGTGATGAAATTCTAAATAACTGTGGTTCACGATTTCGAAGCGCTCCAGGATATCGCTCTTTATGGATGTTGAAAATTCATTTGGTATTTTATGTGATCGTGCTGTTCTATTTATATCCCTGCAGCATGTTGTAATTTCCATGGATTTGCCTGCATCAGAATGTATTTTGGCATGACACGTGAACATATCTGTATGCAGTGTTTGCCAATACTCATCTAGATGCTTGATTCACTGATCAAAATTCAATTTTTCTCCTCCAAATTTCGTCGAAGAGAGAAAATACTTATTCAAATTTTACGGTTTTTTTTAATAGAGTTATTTCTCCGTTTTTACATGAGAAAATACCCCTCGTTTTACAAAACTAACCCTTGAAATTTTGGAGAGGAGTGAAATTACTCTTCAAAATTATTTTTTCGGATAACACTATCTATGTGTGCGTATGTGATTAATAGTTATATATCCTAGTAAATACGTATATAAGAAACGTCATTACCCGATTGCGGACTTTTTCAAATTTGATGAGAGAAGATTCTAATAAGTAGTTTGAAGAGACAATACGTGTATCAATCGAATTTTACCGCAATCTATGACAGTCGAATCCCGTTTTAACGAACACTTTTCTAATCCAAAGGTTTTTAACAGCTGGCTGATGCGTATGGATAGCGGAGAGTGACGTCATCCTCGGACTTTTCTATTGGGTCTATTGGACGTTTTAATTGGGTTGCTATATTTTTGCATCCACATTTTTATGGGCATCTTTTTCTCAGCCACCTCGTTGGGCATTTTGCCTGTTGTGGCGTTGCATTTGTATTTGTATTTACTTGAACTTTACAAAACTATAATACGTGATAAAATGGTTTTTTCTTGAGAATTATATTTTCAAAATAATCAGTTATTACGTTGATTGGTATGATGTAAGTAACACGGAATCAGTCAAAGTTGATGAACGTATGAAACCATTTGCCTTTAACCCTCTCATCGGCAGTGACGAGATGTCTCGTTTTCTTGAAAGTCTTTTATTTTAATTCAGATATTTTATGAAGCTGATTTCTCAAAAGAACACATTTTCTCACCCCTTTTATTTTGCACCTGCTGAAAAAAATCGAAAGAAAACCTACTTTATTAAAAAAAAGATATGGAATTTTACAGGGAATTTAGTGATTTCTGTTATGCCTTTTAAAGGATTACATAAAATACTTTGAGATATATTGTAGATAATATCTCAACAGTCATTACCAACTTGTAAAAGCTTGATTGCTTTTTGTCCGCTATTGTACGACGCTATCGTTGATTGAGTTCCGGTTTAATTCTGCCGTGTTCAATAATTGTATGCTGATCGCTAACGGCGATTGAATTTGTTATTCTTGTTTTTCCCCAATACTAAACCTTCATAACGGAACCAGAAAACCAAATAGTTTACTTCTCTGCAAATATTATAAATAATATTTTTACTTGAAAACATTCCTCCTCTTCAATTCTATAAGCTAGAAAAATCTATAAATTGTCTCTCAACTTTTGAATTTTAATAATTAATAAAATTTAAGGAATTAAATTTTCTTATTGTCTAAATCATGAAAACAAGGGTCCTCTCGTAATTCATAAATACAACTCGCTTTAAATAAGTCATATTGTAGCACTCCATCGTTAATTTTGCAACCCCTGGCTAAATCCACGTGACACGCAGAAGCGGATTTTGTATAGACGTGCATATACCTACGCTAAACTATTTTACGGTAACTTCGATAAACAGTGGTTTGACTCGTTGGTGCGGTGTGACAGCTCAATAAATTATTATGTGGCATTTCGCAAAGTAGATACAGAGTCATTTTTGTTTTCTTCTATTTAACGATACTATGCATGCGAAGGCGAGCATGTCGCGGTGACACATTATACACCTGATGACTCACAGAGTCAAATGACTGCAGACAGTCACCGCAGGGCTATTCGTTTGCCTGAAGCCATGTTTCCGCTTTTCTTTTTCATCCCGACGGCGAAGCCTTTAGTTACAGGATTCTTATATGAGTTCGATTTTCCTTTTTGGGTGGTCAAGCTACTAGATCCAAAAACTTGATCTCTCCGTAACTAAAAGAGGCGAAAGAGAAATGAGATCATTCTACGTAAGGTATTACGTACATCGCACGAACGCGTGTTAATTAGTGCCACACCTGAATAAATTTTGAGGTTCGTCCATCTTGATCTCGAACTGGTTTTTCCTGCCATCGAAAACTGGCAAGCGAAAGAAAATTGATATTTTTACACAAGATACTGATAGAGGGTCGGTGGACGAATGATGGCATTGCATATCCGGCAGCTGACCTCCTCATATGATCAGATATACATATACAGTATATTTATATCCTACTCTTACTTTCCGACAGATGGAATGATTTGTGAGTGAAACCATGATCATGAAGGCAGGTTTTCTGGTTGGTGAAATGTCTGAGTGAGGCAAATCGTTACAAATTTTGTACTTCTCATTCAAAAAACCACTTGACCCTTTGTTTGGCAGTGTTGCTCTTGAGCAACATGAGTTTCGTATATTTTTCAAATGAAGGAATTGTATATTTTGATCTCGTTTCGGCATTGATGCTTCTAATCAACTCCTAAACGTTCAATTTTTACTTGTAAGCTGTTCATGAAGTTTTTATAATTACCAACAGAATGGCTCAAATGTACTCATGTCTCCTATTTCTTGACAAGCAAAACAAGAACGATTTTTGACCTTTGCAGTTTGGAGAGAAATACTATGTGCAGAGGAGACATACAGTATTTCTTATCGCATTCTTCAACAATGATAGGAAAGTAAGTTGGAAACAGTAAATGACATTTTTATGCCATTCAAATCTACGTAAATCGTATAAATACAGTGTGTTCCCTGAAGTGCTACATCCCTTATTTTTTACATATTGATAATAATTTTTTTTTTGTCTTGTAATAGCATCCAGGGTACCTCATTTTCTTGATATAACCTCCCAAAACTTTTCTCCTCTGAATATTCCAATGCCTGCCAATTAAACGGTTGAATACAATATACCGCTGGCTATAAAAATAAAAAACTTTTTATTAAATTTTATACAGTTTTGCGTACGTATTTAAACCTATTTGAAAAATTTCTGCAGCCAGTTCCTAAAATTTTAGAAAGTTATGCCACCTTACAAGGATTCACTTGAAAACAATATCCGGTGATTACTCGAAACTGAGGAGAACATTACGTATAGAATTTCAACGTCTGTTGTGAAAATGTCTAACAAACCGAGCAGTGTCTGTTATGAAAACATTTCGAACATCGTTAGCGTCATTGTGATGTGAGGATGCTAATGCGTGGGATCGTAACGTAAATTCCTCAGTTGCCGGTGTGGAACTCTCCGTCAACATCTACTCTGATTGGCCTGTTGCCCAAGGACAATTATATCATTACAATAATGCATTGTGGATAAGTTGACGAAGTAAAGTATCTCGGAAAATTATGCAACAGTGAATTTTACAGGTGCATGTGGTCCATTAGTCGAAGTTAATGGAGATAACTTAGAGTTAAAAAAAGAAATGTATATATATATATACACAAAATAAGAGAGAAAGATAATTGCATATCCAACCTCTAGCAACACTTAAGCTGATGATGTATAAGATTTGACACGCAGTATACAAGAAAGAAAGTAAAATGTAAGAAATCCTACTCCCTTACGCCATATTTTTCAGACATTTTGCATTCTGCTTTGCATCAAAAAATGAAACTGATCGATTCATTACTCACAGCTATTATTATCTACCAAATTTAGATCACAGCAATAAGAGCTTTACAGCGCGTTAAATCCATGAATTTTCTGTAGTGAGAATAAACCGAGACAAGCACTGTAGTAATTATTTTAACCTATTTTGTTATATCCTTTAATTCCAAGAAGGTTACATTCATCAGGGAAGCCCAACCTAGAGAACGATTATACGATTATGTCTGCCGCAAGAAAAATGAACCTGGAGCAATTGTAGGTCTATAGCAACGATGACCTTCATGAGTTTTGCCATTTTTAATTAACTCGATCACAATTATACATTTATTATACTATTTTTTATAGAGAGCATCGTTTTATTGCGAGGATTTAAATAACAATTTTAATTACCTACGTCTGAATGTATACTTATCTGACAGCCAATCTTCATTTATTGCTTTAATAGCATTTAATTTTGGGATATTCCACAGTCAGGAAAAGGGTATTTCTGATCCTTTTCTGCATCGAAAACAATGGCAAAATATTTGGGTACATACCTCATGAATGCAGATGATATCTTTTTTTACGATACATCTTGGCTAAGGAAAAAATCACGGATTTATTACCTTAAGACAATCTGAGATTGTTATTATTGGTATCTTCTATTTTCCTAAAATTGAGTGTTTATAATAGATATTGCGCTAGCGATAACTTTTATTGCAATAAGCATGGAATGCAAGAAAGAAAAAATAAAATAAATAACAATTATAATTTTATAAATAATATAATATTGGTGCTCCCGATTCTTACGAGATGAAACGTATGCTCGATGAGTGACCCACATCAACATTGACTGTATTCAATAAAGGATATACAGATACCAACAGTAAAAAGTTGCATAATTTTCTGACTGAAATACTAATTTAAGGGTTTTTTTCTGCGTATGGATACGTCAACTGTAGGAGATGCTCCACTGGAACGTTGCAGAACACAAAAATAAGACATTCTCCAGCACTTTCGTTAAGGTTATGCCAAATGGCGGCTCATTGCCAAGGTTCGCAACCACACACACACATCACTAACGAACTGAAAATATCAGATCGTCAAGAAAAAAAAAAAGAATTGCCGTGGGATCAAGCTGCCAAATTTTTGCCAGAGCGCGCTGCAACCTCTTTTCCGACATGACAGAACAATCAATTAAAAATATGAAGATCACGCTGTCACATTCTCATAGAAATGACATTTCAACGTGCGTGTTTCGTAGAAGTTTTTTTTTATAAACGCTTCGAAACCGAAAGAGTCATATTTAGAAAGAAAATGATTTTTTTTGACTGATAGTAATTGAATATGACATGTATTTACTTAGAATGAAATTTCTGATTAGTTTTTCGTATCCATGTAATATCAATTTTTGATAAACCATCGCGAATTCTTTCAAAGCCGTATTTTGAAAATCGATGATGAAATATATTATGAACTCATTTTTCTATAATGAGTTTATAGAAATCAGAGGCAATAGATATAATTTCTTTAGCAACTTATTCCGTCTTTGAACTTTTACAAGACAGGTTAGGAATCGTAATTACTGGTCGCTAGCTGTCTATATGTTAGCAGATAATTATAAAAAATATGTTACCAGGTCGGTCAGGACAAATGGAAAACTCAATGATAACCAATGAACTAGATGATTTTAAAAACGTGATTATGAAAAAGAGTTCGTAAAACCAAAGAAAAAATTACACTTGCTCAAAAAAAAAGAAGAGATAAGAAATAGTTTCCATCGAAATCTTTATGATGATCTTTTAGTAGTTTAGATATCTAAGTCAAACAATCTTCGCATTTCAGTTTTGAATAATTTTAAAAGTACGCTAAATACTTAGTTCTCTTGGATTGTATTTTTTGACAATTTTTATACAATTACAATTACAAATTAAAATTTTTTACATTTTTCTCTTTGTATTGTAATTTTTCATCTCTTGTTGCCTTTTTGTACTATAGTCCTCACCAAAGACTCAAACGAAATTTCCTCAGAAACAATATTAAGGAAATGAAACCTGATGCATTTGAAATACGACAATAGAATCAGTTTCTTATAGGAATTTCATCGGATTTTATAATTGTATACAAGATGATGGAATACAAAATTAATAATCTAATATAGCGTCTTGAAAAATTCTTACCGCCTGAGCCTAATATAGTCCAAAAGACCTTCAGTCTCGATATAGTTTTTTTACATGTTTTCATTGGAATATTTTGAACGATTTGATTGTCTCTTGTTCTTTCATCTTGTCCGAAGAGCACTATATAATATATAGCACTATATAGCATTGAAGTATTCGACATTTATTACAGCACCAGTTGTAGACAGGACGATTAACAAGGGGTTCGGTTCTTAGTAAGAGGTGATTCGAACTGTGAAAAGAACTGCCGTGAAGTTTTCGAATCATCCACTCAGCAAGATTTCCCCGAAAGCGGTGCCTACCATTGCTGAAATTCCTAGATTTTGCTGCATCAGCTTAGTCTTCAAATAGCGGCGACTGAGCTCAGTAAACGAGAATCTTTCACAAGCCAAAAACACTCTCCCAACCTGTCTATATTTGCAGTTTGTGCTGTCGAAAACCAAATTTTTAATGCTTTTGTTGTCAAACAATAACATCTATAAACAAGTTCAAAAATGAAGTCTGTATTCCCCCCATTTTTAAGATAAATGAGAAGTTCCGACTCTTAATCTTGGATCTATCCATAATAAAGCCTAAATGCTTAATCTATTAAAATTAATTGTAGTACTTCTAATGACGGAATAAAAAGGGAATCTAAGTTGATAACCGAACAAGTCTGAAAATTTCTTATGACTGAGTTGATAATATTACTGAGACCCCCTGCGGACATGAAGTGGGTTGTTGCAAGTAGTAGAGTAGTTGTCACTTATGAGAGAGAATGGTAAGGAATCGACACCAAGAAACTCGGAAACACGTAATAACGACCAGTCGAACGTAAGTGGAATCTGCATGTCGAATTACGCTTCAGTGTGGCTAGTTGTACTACGGTGAAGTCAGTGAACGAAATTCGAGATGACGCAAATAAGAATAAAACGGCATCAACAGCAAATTATTTATTTCCACTTTGTTTTACGTTGTATTTTAAGTCAGTAAATTGCTTGTAAGATGATTAATCGCTTGGTGGTGATTAAATGTATCTGTAACCACACACATTTATTTCAAATGACTCTAACGGGCTGTTATTTCTTGTTTCCCGTTTCTTGGTGGCAACTGATGATATAATTTGACAATAACCCTAAAACATTTTGAAGTAAAAGTTTTTTTTCTATTTCACTTGATTGCGAAGTTAGATTTACTTTCTTATTTAACCATTAGAATCTGCGAAATTGTTTTTTCAATAGATCGGACATGTCCGGTATGTAATAGACCCAATGTTTATATTATGCACAGTATAGGTTGCCTTTTCTTTTACTAAAAAGGAGTGGATAAAGTAGGGAGTAATGGAGTAGTAGAGTAAAGGAGTTGGACTTAATTTTGGTGGCTTTTGATTCAGTTTTCCGTTTTCATTCTGCTTCTAGTAAAGACAAGTTAGTTTCCAGCGTTCTTGGTAAATAAGCCATCATTTCTAAAATTTCTAAGAGACATGATGTTCGTTTTTGAAAAAGACGGTATGGTTTGTTACCCGTAAGCGTGAGTTTATTGAAAGTATTGAGGATGGGGGCACTGGCTCATTGGCCCAATATAAGTTTACGGCTATGATTTTAACTACAGCAAAAATCGTTACAACGAAAGCTCACAATCACGGAGGAAATTTTCAACGCTCCTGCTCTATATCTGTTTCATATAATCGCCTTTTAAATAATTTAGTTCTAATATCAGCTAATGAACAGCACTTTAGTCGTTAATTTGATTTTTGGCCCCAAAGCAGTTGATTCTCTAAGACGTTTTTGCATAGGATTTCGTATTTTCAAAACAAGCATTTCAATTTAGCCAATCGACCGAAGAATTAAAATCCTCTCACTGCAGGTTTCATGGATTCGTTAACATTCATTTGTCAATCGGAAAGTTTTATTAGCATGATTTGTTCAGTCGTTTGGAAGCGATTTTAAACTGCAAGGTACGATTAAGTAAGTCCTGACTGCGACAGTGGTCTCTTCGTCACTGGGAGATATGAAATGAAGGGGTATAAAATGTTACTTTTTTTTTCGAGTCCGTCCTTTGTTAGAAGTACCTCTGAGTAATGTTTATAAGGGGTATGTGCGATGATAAAAATACGTCTTTCTAGTTCAACTCTTAAAGAAAAGTTAGAAAAGCTGATCATTTTAAAAATTTTGTTGACGTTACAGCGAGAGATTTACAATTTCTAACTCGCTGTAACCGAATATGTTTTGTATTTTTAACATTAGCTATTTAACAATCAGCCATTATAGCGAGATTCTCCTTATAAGCTGCACTTGTTATGTCAGACTTTTACTGTATTTATATTATATTAATCAACCTACAACCAATATCTATTAATACAGGCTTTTTGACTAATTTTTATAACTTATATGGTTCCGTGTATATTTGAAAAATATACATGGTCAAAAAAACCACTATAGCAATTTGTTTTCTGTATTTTGTTTTTTTTTTGATATTTTAGAAAGTACATCTTTTAATGTCATTTCAGTACACACAAAATGAGGCTATATAAGTACAATACATTTTGTCTAGAAAGAATTGATTCCTTGTTGGTGTCATTTTTTTTGAGAGATTCTGAAATTTTACATGTTCAGAGTTTTATAAAATCGCACCAAAATGAGGGGAATTGCAAATAAAATTCAAGGTAAAAACTATTCAACTTTGCGAAGCAAATCTGTTTATAGATAACATCAAAATCAAGGAAAAACTGTATATTTCATCCTTAATTAACTATTTCAGCTAATGAAAAAAATCTATTGCAATCAATTAAATTGTTGTGTTGATGTATAGTTAAATTAAAAATATGCTAACAGCACCAATTTACATCCGTTTTTGTAGAAAAAATTGTTTAATACGTTTGTATGGGGGGAATGAAGCATAGAGGGTAAAAGTACACGGCATAGAAATGCAAATTACTAACTACTGCTATCATTACTAACGACACACATTCTGTAGTCCTTTTTCATATTTTGCGTAGTCCGATGAGCGGCACGAATGATCCGGAAAGGTGCGACAAACACACTAACCTCTTTCGACGCCCGCCACATAATTGCATCCGTAATCCAGAAAAACTTCACACCGCTAACGAGTGTTTAGTTGCCGATTCATCCGTGAAAAACTACTGTCATAATCTTACTGATTGCTATATAAAAATAATAGCAGTACATTGCACGCTCTAGATACCTTTGTAACTTCTATAATGATCATTAATAGAAGAAATAGTCAATATACTATTCGATACCAGAATTACACCGATGATTCTATATACTACAGAAAATAAAACTACAATTTACTAATTGAAAACGCACAACAAAGTACCAATAAACATGTTGATACAGAATAATATTGGTTGCTATTATACTTATCACACACTACATTAGTATAAATAGATTATCAACCGAAATTGTGGTCATGGGGAAAGATTTATTTCGATGGTAATTAAGATTTATACGTCTTTTAACAGTTACATTGACCCCTTAACTCATATCGCGGTGGCGGCCAATTCATATATTTATTTTTTAATCCATTATATTATTCCACGAATAATAATGTGGTTTTGTGCAATCATAACTATTATACTATTTTCATTTATCATATTTCATTGTGAGTGTTCCAATGATGCGAAATTATCGAAAGAAATCCGATTTTTGTGGTAGAAGAAAAAAAACAATTTTACCAAAGAAAATATATAAATTTTAGGTAATACAAATGATACTACAGTGGAATCCGGTTATAACGATATTTTGCGGACCAAGAAAAAATATCGTTGTAGAGGTATTATCTGCAACTTATTATATCGAACAGGATACGATACACTATCGTTACAGGCAACATGGTCCTTACGCGAGATGAAATTTATGCTGTTGTTTCATCGTTTTTACGTTGGCATTCTTAATACCACCAGGAAATGTGCTTTTATGTATTTATTCACTGCAAAAAACTTTAATTGATTAGTTGATTAATAAAATTCAGTGAGATGCATTGTCACTGTAAAGAAGTTTATTGCTTCGCACTTTTGTGTCTCACAGAAAAAGTAGCAATACCAATAACTTTTTTAGTGCTAACGGCGATCCTTTAGTGCAAAATATCGATGTTATTAGACACCTTCAGAAGAATGCAAACAAATGACGACGTTAAACGCTTACGAGGGAAATATTAAAAAAAAAAGCGGTTGTAGCTGTTTCGAAATATCCTAAAAAAAGATGTCGTTATAGAGAAATTTATTGTCGTAGCGAGGGGTTTCACTGTATATAATATTATAGATAAGACGTTATTTCATAAACATCAAAAATATCAAATTGATTTAATGATTAGTTTAAAATTTATAAATTTTTTACTAAACATCTGCGAAAACCAGCGATTTCATTTAAATCTCCTCCGACCTACGGGATGGAATTAATTTAAATCTCCTCCAGGCTTGAGGGGTTAAGTTCTACTAAATTTAGCTCAAAAATAAGTTGGCTTGTACTTTATATTTCACGCATGCATGAACACAGCTTCTCGGGTTTCTCGATTTGCTTCGCATTTTGTTTTTTCGCGACTAATTAGACGTCAGCATAAATTAAAATCTGTACTGAGATGTAAACAAAATTTTGGTTCCATTTTTTTATTTTTATGAAAACTTTTATGACTAGAAGTGCCAAGAAGTTTTACTGAGGAGCCAAATCACTCTGGTCTCCATAGACACAGCTCGATATCGGTTTGTAGCGACATTTCATTTCGTCTGTCCTTATGAATGATTATGTTGAAGGATTCCAACCAAATATTTTAACAATGACAACAAGGAACCATATTTTATTCATCAATGTATCTTGAAACTGATGGCATAATCTATAATTTGTTATTTTAAAAGGATGACGTCACACTCCGCTATACATACGAAGGTTTTTAACAACTGGCTGTTGCGAAGATGAATTTTGGAAAGAGAGAAAATTCAACTGAAAGGACGTGGGTTCGATTCCACACAAGGGCAGTTGAATTTTCTCTCTTTTCAAAATTCATCTTCGCAACAGCCAGTTGTTAAAAACCTTCGAATCACTTTTATGTGTTCTAATTCGAAGAAACAACCGTAAATCTTAAATTAAGAACTCGGTAAAAAATATGGGTAAACATGGTAAATTTTGAATAAAAAGTAAAAAATTCATGCATTGATAGGTTAATCATTAATTTCCGTATCATGTTATTTATATTTTTAATCACCACCTTTCATTTGCTTTTGCGCATTTGTATTTATTATGTTTCTCTTCTTCGTATTACTTATCCATCTCTGTTTTTGGGCAATGATTGCCTGTTGAGATGTGTATAAATAAATAATAAAATAAAACAGCGTTGTAAAAACATATTTTCCCTAATAAACGAAAAGTTTTAACTATATTATACGTAATTAACACCTGAATTAAGACGACATTTTACAATAGAAAAAAATTTTTGTTCATTCGTATCATCAAGTTACGCGTCATTATTTCATTAGTATAAATTTTATTAATTTAATGTCTAATCTTTGCATCGCATACTTTTAATAACATTTCTCAAGTATTCGCTGCACTTTATTCTTAATATTCGTAGTAAGGAAATATAGCGAACATACCAAAGTGAAGTCTCCGTTTATTTGTGACATCTATCTTGTGACGCTTCAAAATTAATCACGTCATTAAATAATATACATTTCAACAAATAAAAGCTATCGTGATGAGGGGAAAATCTGACGTTTAAAAGGAAGAGATATCGGCATCTTGGCAAAAAATGATAAATTCATCATCACATAAGCTGATAATGTCCAAACACAAAGAACGATAATCCTCAAAAAGAGCATAAAAAATAAAGTCTTCCATCTCTCACTCTCATCCCAACCATTTGTAATTTCGGTAGGAGCGCGGTGAAGTGAGTGAGACATCTACAAGGAACAAGAGGAACATTGCCAAGTCTTGCGTGTCAGAATATTTTAATGCGCGTTTTTCATTCAGTTCTTTGGCTCTGTTTAGTTTCTTTCACAGCTGCGAACAAGATTCAGCTTAATCTAACTCAAATCACGACGAAACCCATGGCATCCATCCAACTAGATTTCCACATTCACATGTGGCTCCTAGCAACCTAGACGGATATTGGCGTTACCTCTTACGACGATATGACATGTTTCATCTGGAATAAATTCCAATTTGTCCAAAATCAAATAAGTTATCAAAAGAAGTACTAAACATCTATTTATGAAAACTCTAACCTACTAGACTATTCGATAAATTTCAAGAAATTTCAAATACATGGTTCGAAAAAAAAAACCATTAAACCAATTTCTTTTTTCTATTTTTTTTTTTTTTTTGGTATTTTAGAAAGTACATCTTCCAGAGTAATTTCAGTACAAAATATGGTTTTTATATAAGTAGAATACTTTTCTATCTAGAAAGAGTTGATTTCCCCCTTGTCAGTCCCATTTTTTTGATAGCTGCTGAAATTTTACGTGTTCAGGGATTCATAAAATCGTACCAAATTTAGGGAATTGGAAATAAAAAATTCGAAGTAAAAACTATTCAACTTTGCTGAGAACGATTTTATCTATTTATAAATAACGTTCAAATCAAGGCAAACTCTGTTTTACCCTTAATTAACCATTTTAGCTAATTTAAAAATCCACTGAAATTAATTAAATTGTTGTGATGTTGCATTGTTTGACTAAAAATATGCTAACAACATCAATTTATATCCGCTTTTTTTGTAAAAAAAGAAATTTCAGTACTTTTTTATGGTGATAAACCATAGAGCAGCGGTTCTAAACCGGTGCTCCGTGGAGCCATTGGGGCTCCGTGTGCACTTCCCAGGGGCTCCGCGGCCACTCGAGGGAAATAAAATAAATGAGCAAATTTGATAAGTAAATAATAAAAAAAAGAAGCTTACAGGGTTCTACCATAAAAACTGTTCACAAAAAGGGCTCCTCGAGTCAAGCAGGGCTCCGCCATAGAAATTATAGACCGAAAAGGGCTCCGCGAATCAAAAAAGGTCGCGAACCACTGCCATAGAGGGTTAGTATCAGTGGACGTAAATAATTAAAAATACCGAATATAGAACAGTTCCAGAAGACAGAAAGATTTCTTTTCAAATCGGACAAAATAATCAGTGATACCCAATCACTAGAAGAGAAAAAACTAGAATGTATTATTTTTACTGGGACACAAAAACTATTAATGATTTTTATTACGAGGAAACAAAACGGATTCACATCATTTTTTTAGTCTAAAAGAGCTTTCACTGCTTGTTACCCATTCAACAAAACTGGAAGGGCTAGATTATAAGGTAGTTCCCGTTAAATCTTGATTTATAACATCTACTTGTCGTGACGCAATCTTGATTTCACATACAGATTGCATTGCGTGACCAAAGGTAACTCACTTTATTATTATTATTTTCGATTCTTTGACCAGCACGTTTTCTTTTCTTCCCGAACGGTCATGTTCAGAACACACAATAAATAAATAAAAGAGGTATCCGTGTGAAAGTTATTTCCTTGTGCCAGATACGATATAGTCATAGTTAACCATTAAGACATAAAAAAAAAAAAAAATGTATAAAACCTGTTTCTTCTCTTTCCTTTTTCACATTCCATTAATATGTTGTACTGTATACAATTTTGAAATGATAACGAACCTTTTTTCCTAAGATTTTTCTTCTTTTTTTGTACTTAATTCTTGACAACAAAGACGTTAAGTTAAGATATTTACAAATATCAAAATTAGTGCTAGAAAGTTTTAGTTGCTTAGAAGTTTACTTTTAACAACAAGTTTTTTTTCTAGAGGTTTAGTTTAGTTAAAGGTTTAAGTTGAGTTAATCGACTCGATCAATCCGATCAAAATTCGATTGAAATTTTTGTTAAAAGTTTATAATTTAACCGATTAGATGGCTTATAAATTATGTTCCTATACATAACATTCAAGATATGTGAATATGCGACCATATTTAAAAATATTTGATTCAATATTTTGATCAAATTTCTCAACATGAAGTCAAGTCAGTCAATTTCGACAAGTCAATTCAACGAAAACTAGCGATGATTTCAGTTTCAAATAGAGTTTTGATGAAGTTTTAGAAGAAAAGTTCAAAGTTTGTTGTCTCTACCAGGAATAGCATTTTTCTTATTCGGAAAACATCAGCTCCTCGGACCCCACCAGCACCATTTGAGAGCAGTTTCAAGGGTGGAAAGTAACAGCCTGAGAAACGAAATTAGTTTCGAAATCAGTGATTAACCTATAATAACTGATCCAAGTTAATAAATCCGAAAAGATAAAATCAAGAAATTCCAAGATATCACAAGTATGCTCAGCATATTAAGTGGCTTTGGGGGGGGGGGGGGGTTAACTTCCATTTCTTAATCTACGAGTAAAATTTATATATTTGTTTACATTCATTCAGTTGATTGGTGCTTGAAATTAATGGAACATATTTTTATAGTACCAATTAATATTAACTAGTTACCAATACTTCGTTTGCTATGAATGATTAGCATTTGAAATAATCGATCAAAATTCGATTAATCGATTAAAATACTTTAATAGTTAAAAACTTTATAATCGATTTCCAGCCCTAATCAAAATATTATGGATATTAACCGATATTTTTTTTACAATAAAAACTGTATTGTTAGAAAAATTATTTCATGAAAATCAGTTGAAAAATAATTAACATTATTTACATGTAGTTGAAAACTAATTTTATACCGTGTAAAAAGCGGTTTTCCGAAATTACCATTTATACTGACGACAATTCAAACTTTAATACATTTTTTTATTGCGTATCTCTAAATGTCTTTCAGATATTGCGTTAATTACCATATATTAATTATATGTGATATTAAATGTTAAAAAAGCGCGTTTCTGATTAATTATTATGTTAAAATACAGTAAACGACATTGCAACGGAACATCATATGCTTGTAAGGAAAACCGTTTTACAGATCGCACGCGATAACAAACTATCGTATTTCTTACACAATCGTTGAATGTACATGTATTTGACATTTTTGCAATTTGAAATATAGAAAATACACGGAATGTATACATTATTTCACTTACCTTTTCAGAAGGAAAAGTTTGTGGCACGAAAAAAAAAAAAAAATTATATATACGTACATTATTGATGAATAAGTGACGTTGGCTATTGAAATATGGCGAGGATAAATTTTACCTGTGACCAACTATATATCGCTTTCTTTGTCAATGTGGTACGACTATTTAACAGCAGGTAAAAATTCAGGTGATTATTAAAATAGATAATCACCATTTTGAAGTGCTGCTATGAAAAACATTTGCACATTGCAGATATTGTAGTTTTTAGGTTTCGAATAGATAGGGATGTCTAATATATATGTTACTGTAAGTGTAATAAATCTGTCATATTATGCATAATTTACCGGATTTTATCGGTTATTATGCATAATTAAACGGATTTTTATCTGTTATTATGCACAATAACCAGCCATTTTGGTCGGTTAACCGAATTTATCACGTTTACCGTAACATATATATGGCATTTGTGGTTGAACATTAAGTCCTGAACTTAAAATTATAATCCCATGAAAATAAGTTGATGATCATGATTCGTAAATTTCAATATTGTAACTCACCTTATATGATCTGTGCCATCCAGGTCCTACATTTTGGGTAGTCTCATAAAACATAGTCCACAGCTTATAACACTTCGAACACTTTTTCCGATGCTATCAGTAAATAAACGTGAATAATCGAAAAAAGGTACAATAAGAAAACAGTACGGGAAAAACAAGGGGGGCGGGGGGGGGGTAGCCGCAACTGCACCTAAATAGAATGTTTGCGGCGTCGGCGATGCGTCGTACGGTTGTGTGCGACGCAACTTTTTTTCTTTATTTTGAAAGATGATAGCAATATTCTCACACCCGAGAAGAGAGAGCGAAGAAAAACACAGCAACGTGTGGTATATAACGGCACGGCTTTAACGAATTACTACCTCTAACGAGTTGCACAGGCTGGAGTTTACTGTTGAACTGATCATTTTTTCTGCGGTGAAACTCGGTTGACGAGTTTTTTTTATTTTTTTTTTATTGTTACTTTATTTTTCGGGATCTCGGCCAATGAGGATAGGTGGCGGTCGTCATGTGACTACTTTCTAGATATTCACCAGCCAAGAGGATCTCGGTCCTTATAAAGCAAGTATACGTCCAAGGTTTCTCGACTGGGTTGACGTTTTTTAGCCGTTCGGTGTCCGAAATACAGGTGGGATGTAAGTAAGCATGGATGTTGTTGATGTTGATAAACGTGATTGCAACTGGTTCATGCGTGCGGGGGAGATGGATGTGGCTCGAAATGCCGTCACTCCAACCTCTTCCCATAGGTGCCGATGCCCAGACTTGGAAAATTTGTAGTTTGTCACGTGACGACACACTTCGCTGGTGGGGGAAACATGTCATAAAAGCAAAAAAATGGAAGTTGGAGATTTTTTTTTCCTTTTTTTTGGGGGGGGGGAATTGCATAGGGCAGCGTTTCTCAACCCTTCTGATTCCAAGGATCAGCAAAATGACTGAAACAAATTATTGACAGACCACTTCCGTCCCGTATTACGGACATTCCTGTAATTTTGGTTGCTTCGATTTTTTTGAATAAATTTGTCCCGTTTTTTTTCCACTTTATTTGACTTTTTAATGTTTACTAAAGTAGTGAATACAAAGCGTTTTTATTATACATGTATATAAATTATATTATGATGACTATGGCAAAAAATATAAATATCCATCTCAGATATTTGTCAGGTTCATTGCTTTTCCGCAATTTTAATAACAATTGTGCCTATTTCTGGCAACGTTTTGGATCACAATCGACGATGTCTCGTATTTTACCATGTTTAAGATTCCAGTATTACTCACTATTTACCGTATTTTTCTCAATGGAATGTGGTTATAGATTATTCGAATATTTTTGATGAAACAATTTTTTTAATGCTATTTGTAGCAGTCCTTTATTTCTCCGCCCTTTAGCAACTTTAGCAGTAATAATTAGCAAGTTGCATTTAAGACAATAAATCAAGTTTTTTAGCAAAATTTAGTGATATCCCGTACTTAGAAATGTGTTTTCCTCGATGATTTATGGTGAACCTAAATATGAAGGTGCAGTTTTTATTTGCCTACCCCTACCGTTATTAATAATATCAATATTACAATGGTTGAATAATTTTTCATTCAGAATTAAATTATCAAATCTGCCTGCGGATCGCCTTTAGTACGCGGACCATAGGTTGAGGAACGCTGGCATAGGGTAACCATACGACCAGTTTTTCCGGGACATTCCCGTATTTTCCTGTGATTATGACAGTCCAGATATTTCTAAAGAGACGTTCCTTTTTCTTTTCTTATTTTCAGTTAAGTCTACTTGGATTTATATTTTCATTGAAATCAAGTATAAGAATTATTTTGCCAACTTATAAATTATATTATGATTATTAAGATTATAAATATTCATCTCAAATACCTATCATGTCAAACATTTTTTTCCGTGGATTTTATTTCAATCCACAATGATTGATAGTAGTGCTTTATTTCCTGTCTTTGGCGAATTTTTTAGAGATTTAAGTAATAATAGGCAACTCTCGGCTAACTTTTAGCATCATATGTGGCGACAATTGGTAATTAGCCGAATTCGGAACCATAATTTTCCATATTTTTCTGGAGGAAACAGCCTAGAAATGCCAGGACCAGAGAATTTCTCATTTTTGTGAAGTACAATTTGACGATTTTCAGGTATTTTTCGAAAAGATACGAAAAATAGGAAGAATCTGGTTTCAGACTGGAAAATTTCAATAAGACTAAAAAATCGGAAGCATTGGCCCGAGACCTTTTTTTTACATCAAGACAAAATCAAGCCGATATCGAAGAATTATTCATTCATTTAAGCCAGTGTTTCTCAACCTATGGTCCATGACGATGGCATGAGTGGTCCGCAGGCAGACTTGGCAACTCGATTCTAATTGAATGAAAAATCATTCAATTGTTGTAGTTGATGTTAGTAATATCCATATGGGTAATTTCTATCCTAAATACGCAATATCACTGATTGTAGCAAAAAAAAAGCAAATGCAATTTACGACAAATTTGATGAAAACTGCTGGAATTACTGAAGGGTGGGGAATAAATGTCACTACATCGCAATAACCAAAACCTTTTTTCAAGAAAAAAACAAAAACATAAAACATTTAAATGAACGGGTGCCATATTCCATTCAGAAAAATACGGGAAAGTAGTACCTTAAATACGGGAAATCGCCAATTGCCACCAAAAACATTGCCATGAGTCGGTAAAATCACCAATTGTTGTTGAAATTGTTGAAATGGAAGGTGAAATGTAGAGCTACTGGAAATCTCAGTAAATTGAAAAGTAGTGCGTGTAAAAAACGTTGAACTTAATAACCTGACAAATATGTGGAATGAATTAAATGAATGAAAAGTTATGAAAATTATCTTCGTTCACGATTTTAGCAAATATTAAAAATTAGAATAAGCGCAGTTGAAAAAACGGGCAAAATGAATAAAAAAAGTTGGGAAACCAAAAATACAAATACAAATGCAAGGTGACAAGAATGTCCAGTAATTCGGAGCACCAGTGGTCGTCGAATTTTCTCAGACAGCTTACTAGTCCTTGGGTTTGGTAACGCTGGTTGAGAACGCTATGGTTGAGAAACGCTGATTTAATCTATTAATTACTATCGATAGTTTCTGGAAAGGATGAATCTTCTCTTATATAGACACGTAGTTCCAAGCTACTTTCAAATGTGATGAAAATTTTCAATGGCTTATGGAAAAAACCGGATTCTAGAGTGTGTGTGGTTTTCCAAGTGCTTCCAAAATTAGGTTTCAGATATATTCATTCGTAAGTACTCTAGCTGGTATATAGATAAAGAGCCATGACGTAAGTACGGAGGAAAATACTTTAAAAAAGCGCAAAAATTATCAATGGAAGAATAAGCATAAGTCTTCAGTAAGGATGCAATGTGTAAGATGAAAACACACAAAAATAGCAAGTTTATACTGACCACGTTTTTGTCAGAATCTATCCAATCTTTTTTAGAATAACCGACGCTTCTTTCCCAGCTGTATTTCACACCCTTTATTCATCAAGCTTCTGTAAAAACAGAAAAACTTCAGAAAGAAATCTTTGTTGACGTAATTTGGCAGTAGAAAAACAGTTTCAAAGAGAGAGTAGAATCGCTTTTTTAAAAAAGGAACGGAACTGAAAACACATGTGCATTATTTTCTTTTGAAAGTCGAAATATATATAAGTGAAAGGAAAAACATACCTTAAGGGAGGCATCTTTTCGAGTTAGGCCTTATTACTTTTGGCAAAGTGTTCTCTTCTAAGAAAAATATAAAAGGGAACGCAAAGGAATGCTCGCGTAAAACTACCTAGTAGTTCTATTTTCTGACCGAAATTCGTCTTTTCTAGACAGGGACAAATGAATTGAGCACAGTACATGCTTCAGTCGCCATGTTAAATCAAAATATATCACCTATATATGTGTATATTGATTTCGAAAGATACTGTTTGTGTGATAAAAATCATAATGGCGTAGCGATTGCGTAGTAAATGCATAGTAAAAGCCACATTACGTTTAACAACACGTTAAGTGAACGAGGACATCTTTCTCCAAATTTTGACTTTTTCAGACTAATAAACTTTTCATGATCGTGTTTCGTTGTTTCAGTTTCATAATATATATACGTATATGCAGGGTATCCCAAAATGAACTGATGGTTTATAGAATGAAATAGTAACCAAACAGTGATAATAATTAAAGTAATTCTTGTAAGAGATTAATGTCACCAACAGGTGGCCAATTATTGAAAAACTTTAGGAAATCCCATCAGAATGTGATGCGAATCCAATTGATTACAATGTGCATATCGCACTTCAAATACATGTCATAATTGAAATCGGAAATTAGTAAACATCTTTAATAACGTCGCTGCTGGAATGGCTTGACGTTCACATTCCAAAAGTGATACACCCCATCCTTCAAGTGACCCCAGAAATCGCACGGATTGAGATCCGGCGAATACGGTAGCCAATTCATACCCTTGCCATGTATATGGTATCATGATGATGCAGCTGCCATCTGTCGGGGACATTTAATAATGACACAAGAAAATGTATACTAACAAAAATTTCTGACTCACACATTTTTCTCTTTATACTGTACATTAATGCCAGAATAATTTTGATAGCTGTCACCGTTTGCATGCTATTCCATTTTAAAAACAACCAGTTAATTTTGAGTCACTCTGTACATGAGTAGACTATAAGCGGATACGGACTCCTCGAACGTGCGGGGATGCCGAATCATAGAGATTATGCATAGTGAACGGCACGCGCCACCTATAGCAATAATACAATTTTTTCACTGAACGGGAGGGGGATGGGCCTAGGCGGAGATAGACTTGGAAGTCTGGGGGTGGGCACGGTCATTATTGCTGGGGGGGGGGGCAAGATGATGATGATGTCGATTCATCTATACATATATGCATTAGATCTGTCGACTTCACCTTTGACGCCCCCCGTATCTCCGCCCATGGGGGGGGTGGCGGATGATAGGAGCGATAACTCTTCCCCACCCCCTTTGTATCCGTGTATAATATACACGTCATATTTTAATGCCACGTATGATTATCATTTTGATCAACAAAGAGTTTTAAAAAGTTTGTCGGGTTTTATAGAATGATTATAAACGCGTTTTGTCAGGGTTTGCAACCTTGGTGGCAGGCAAATCCAGTCAATATCCAGCTCTTATCAGCTTGAACAGTTAATCTGTAAGGCATACGAATACATTGCAGTAGAGACATTGCAGGAAAGAAGTGGGGATTTAAACTCCACTGTTCACTTATGTCATGTCCTTGCTAGGCCAGGCGACCATTTATAAAAAACTGTGAAGCCATAAAGTCGTAACTAATTTCAGAAACCAGCTTATCTGAAATTTCCACGCCTGTCCATTAAACGAACTACTTGTTTCAACGTTCTATCTATCACTGCTCCCAAGTTATGTTATTTTAAAGTTGGGGGGGGTCTTTTCTGAAACACCTTGTAGCTCAGTGACTCCCAAACACTTTTGTCCAATTTATTGGGCATGGGAGATTGGATAAACCAATCAACTGCGGCTCACCCCAGAAAAGTTTAATACATATTTTCAAACACACACAAACCAATATCTCCAACTCACTGCGAGATCCCTAAGGGTCGGTTATAAGGTGTCATGATGGTAAATGACGAATTTTTCGTATTTTTTTATGTGTATAATCATAAGAACGATGTTCTTATGCTGTGTAACTATTTGTTTGGACACCTAACCTAATTTTGTTTTGCTTGCGGGATGCGTACTTTCACGCTAGTTGACCATGTTGTGTCGGAAGTGTCATTTGGAAAGTCACGTTGTTATTCTTTTACGAATACATTTGTATTTCTTCTCAAGCTGTACGAAATTCTGTGCATCATGTAGGTTTCTTTGGAATATTATACAGGTTGGTTTAATAGCCATTTATGCTATACAGGGTGTCCTGTAAGTGGTGATGCGGCTTTTATCTCATCCAACCGTCCGTCGTAGAGGTATGATTCTATTTTAAAAAGTGCTGAAAAAGCGTTCAACAATCACCCTGTACCAGTTTTCAGAGTGAAAATACATTGTGTAACAAAATAAAAAAAATCTAAATCATTTTTATACGGTCTCCTTGTCCTCTAAGTTCCAATTAGAAAGTTGTTGTCCTGTATCTCCTGAGGCTAACAAAAAAAATCTCATGTTTCTAAGTGCCATATTCGCTAAGATATTTGAATTCAAAAATCGGAAAAATGTTATGAAAGAACAGCAGAAACTAACGAACAATGCTCTTCTCCCTGATTTACGCTTGTACTTCCCTAACTTTTCTCCGATTTTTGAATTCGAATATCTCAGCAAATATTGCACTTAGAAACTAACAACTCCTTAAGAAATGTCATACAATGGAAGATCAGAAAAAAGATTATGAAATACAAATACAACGCCACATAATAATATAATAAATATTATATTATAAATATTTTATTTTATATCTAATGCTGCTCTTAAGCTTCGCTGAGAAAATGCGTTTTCCGATGAGAAACATACGTAAAATTCACAAAATTCAATTTTTCATATCAAGGCAAATGTGTGACAAAAGAACGTTGTTTTTTTTTTTTTTTTGTTTCAGATGGCAGGAGAATTTTTTTTATCAGATATCACTTGCAGGTTGCAAGAACCGAGCTCAGAACTCAAATCTGGCCCTGCAAAAATCCTGTTCTAGAGACCCGATTCCTAGAAGAGATCTCTGGACAGTGATGTCTAGAGCCCGGATTATATGCAAACGCACATACGTATTTTTATATTTTGGCTTTTTTTTTTAGCATTAATGCATACAAATGCATAAAATCAAAGCATTTTCAAAATAAGTGCATATTTCTGAAGATTTATTTAAGCGCGATCCTTTTTTTTAAATAATTTCTCAAATGAGTATTGCTCATAATATTTTCAGAACATCGGTTTTTTTTTCCCGCAGGCGGGATTTAATGAACTAATAGAGAAATTTGTAATACTGTATTTTCCAAATATCAACCGTTTTATTGTAAGGCTATTTCTAGAGATGTCAAAAGTGTTTTTTTAGAAATAGAAATTCTTTTGTTACTGGTATTTCGTTACTGAGCAGCCACGACTAACTAGAAATTAAAAATGTGTAGAGCTTATTTGCATATGCAGGTGTATGCATATGTGGGGATGTTTTTTTGTAAATGAATATGCACTAAGAAATATGCATTTTAAAAACGTATCTCTGATTTTTTTGTGCATGGTGATTTTTTTAAACTATTTTCTCATTTTTGGCGCATATTTTAGAATTTTTAACTTTTTCAGTGTATATTTTGGGTTTTTAAATGTATGTTTTGACATTTTTAAGTGGATATTTGCATATTTTTAGTGCATGTAACCCAGGCTCTAGTGATGTGATTATTGGCATCATGCAGGCCTATCAGATAAGCCTGGAAGTGGCCCACGGCGAAAAGTCCTCCTCGGAAACTTTTAAATTCATTTTCAGTTTCTATTCTAGTCAGGCACGAGAACTGCCTGGAATATTTGATTAATTTATTAACCAATATGTCAATTTTTACTAGTTCTGTTCGAAATAATTTTGTATAAATTTATGCTGTTTATTATGCGTGGTTTAAAATTGAATCAGCCACCATATATCAATAACTCAGATCTGTAGGTTACTTGTGTATCCATATTTCAAAAATTTATTTATAAAAGCAATCACACACAGCCGAATCACATTATTGTTATCACCTGCTATTTTTGACATGACATGAGTTGCGTGTAGCTAATCAAATAAAGCAAGAATCGCAATCTGGCTTGGTGTAATTAATAAGGTAAAGTTGCAAACATTCTAAAATGTATGAGTCATTATTGTCAGTGCCGTCTTAATGCATGGGCCCCACCCGTAAACGGCCCGTGGGCCTCAAGAGGAGAGGGCCTCAGAAAAACGAGAAGTAGTTGAATTTTTCGAGAATTTCTCAGGCAGGGCTCAAATACCTTGGTCCGGGGACCCATGATGCTGTTAAGACGGCCCTGGTTACTGTCATCAGTTAACAGGGCGGAGAAACGAGGGGGTGGGCATGGGGAAACCCAGCATCAATGATAAAGCCGACTGATCTATACAAATAGAAATACAACGCCACAACAGGCAAAATGCCCAACGAGATGGCTGAAAAAAAATGCGTATTTATCTGTAGGTGGGTGGGTTTGAACCCACGTACCCTGAACTCTTCCCCTCTGTAACTCCGTATCTTACCAACTCACCACGACAGAACTCAAGTCTAATGCATATTCATATACAGGGTGGGCATAAAATAACTTTGCACGAGCCCTAGCGGCCGCAAAAAAAATCAACGAATTTGGATGAAATTCGAGATATAGGTGCTTTAGAGTATGCGCTCAAGGATCTGAAAAAAAGAAAATTAAAACGAAACCCTAGCTCTTGCGGTTGCGATCACAACGAAAAAATTTCGAAAACTTCGAACGGCAACATCCACTTTCATGCATTGCAAAATGATCAGCGTATCAAAAAAAAAACAAACATAAATGACGTTGGGACGGTATCTGTAGCACCATACCATACATGCGGGCCCAAGACGCAGGCAAACAAAGAAGATCTCACGAAGATATCACAAAGGCGTTGGTGCGCTAGACCAGTGTTTCCCAAAGTGGGGAAGATCATCCCCTGGTTGGCGATGGAATGGTCCGGGGGGGGGGGGTGATAAAAGCCACGAGTATAACATAGGATCCTAGGCGTTCACTTGAGTCTGGGGGCAATGAGAGAAAAAAAATTTTTTTGAAGAAGAGGGCGATGTAACAAAAAAAAAAAAGTTTGGGAAACTGTGCTAGATGCTTGGTCAGGGACTTCCACAGGTTTGAAGAAATTCCCCGACCGAGTGTCTAGTGCACCAACCCCGCTTGGTAATATATT